>NC_092419.1:98355615-99041865 GCF_040894005.1 Engystomops pustulosus
GAGGCCCTTCCGCTGCCTCAGAGCCAGCCGACTTCCGCAGGACCAGGCCCAACGGCTGTTCTACCCCCGGCGGGGCAGCCTGGTGAGTACCACACAGCCCCTTCCTCCTATCCCCCCATCCCCCTTCCCCCACCCCCTCAAATGTATTCCTTTAATGCCAATGTTCCACAATCAGGGGCCCCGTGTTCTCTCCCCCCCTGGGTAGCACATTTATGGTCAGGCTTCCAGGAGTTAATGGGGAGGGCGTTAAACGCGGGTAGCCCAACACCCGTTTGGTCACCTCAGATAGTACCTGCCCCAGCTCCGGTTGTGCAGACGGCAGAAACACTGCTGCACGCCGAGTGGCGCCCGGATGACGGCCCGCGGAGCGAAATATACGTTTGCTTTGAGGGCCCGCTAGGTTACCATTTACGCCAGGAAGTCAAAGAAAAAATTTGGAAGGATGAGTACGTGGAAATTTTTTCACTACTTCCTTTGGACAAATTTAATCTAGATAAACCACGTCCAGAGGAGTATAAAAAGGAAGACGAGATAAAACGTAGGTACCAATTAATTCCCAGAACCTTTAATAACTGGTTCCAAGCATTTGCCATCCTAGCCAGTGTGATAGGCGAAAAAGCCCCTCAGCATTGCTCCGCTTTATTTTCTTACATGGACGCCATTGGGGAGGCGCATCGCCTTTACGGAGGAATATCCTGGTTGCGCTATGACGAACAGTTCAGACAGAGAAAGGCGATGCGCCCCTCCATGCGCTGGGATCACAGGGACATTAGTCTATGGATGAGACTAATGGTAGCGGCTAGGATAGGTCCTCAGCCCTTTCGTGCAAGCTCCTCCTATTCACCGGTTACCCAGGCGACAGCTGTTGTCCCAGCGGGCGCTGGAAAATCAGGCACTTGCTGGCAGTTCAATGACGGCAGCTGTCGCTTCGGTAACACATGTAGATTTAAGCACGAGTGCTCCCATTGCGGTGGAGCACACTCGGCAGCCAGATGTTTCAGGAAATCTCGAGGCCGTGCCTACGATCCTTCTAGAAAAGGGGAGGACGCCGGTCCTAGCAAGCCAGATGCAGCCGTACCTAAGTAAGTATCCAGATCGGGAGGGAGCAAAATTTTTGTTAGAAGGCTTTAGTGTAGGTTTCAAAATTCCCTCAACTTCTAAACGAGTAGCTTTGAGCACAAAAAATTTAAAGTCAGCTAGGGAACATCCACAAGTAGTTCACGAAAAATTGTTCAAAGAGGTAGCGTTGGGCCGCATGGCAGGTCCTTTCAAATCAATACCGTTAAGTAATCTTATAGTCTCACCATTGGGGGTAGTCCCTAAAAAGGAACCCAATAAATTTCGCCTAATTCACCATCTATCTCACCCCCCGGGGCTGTCAGTGAATGACGGGATAACGGATGAACTCTGTTCAGTATCTTACGTGTCATTCGATAAGGCGATTGACTTAGTAAGACTAATGGGCCCTGGAGCCCTGTTGGCTAAGACGGATATTGAAGCAGCCTTTCGTCTGCTCCCGGTTCATCCCGAGTCTTTTCATTTGCTAGGCTGTTACTGGGATGGGGCCTATTTTGTAGATCAATGTCTCCCCATGGGTTGCGCGCTGTCATGCTCCTACTTTGAACAATTCAGCACTTTCTTGGAATGGGTGGTGAAGATGGAATCGGGCATCGATTCCATTATTCACTACCTGGATGACTTCTTATGCATAGGCCCCCCAAATTCGCATGTGTGCTCAGTATTACTGAGCACTGTTCAGAGGGTAGCAAATCTTTTCGGGGTTCCGCTAGCTCCCGATAAAACAGAAGGCCCGGCAACAACCATGCGCTTTCTGGGCATTGAGATCGACTCTGTCGCAATGGAATGTCGCTTGCCACAGGATAAGCTGCAGGACTTGCGCGAGTCGATTGAGACGGCCCGGGCAGCGCGTAAGCTGCGATTACGTCAACTGCAGTCGCTTCTGGGGAAGCTGGCCTTTGCCACCAGGATCATACCCATGGGTAGGATCTTCAGTCGCAGGCTAGCATTAGCCTCGGTGGGAGTTCGTGCTCCTCTTCACTTTATCAGACTATCAGCGGCGCATAGAGCAGATTTGGCTGTATGGTCATCATTTCTGGCTAAGTTTAATGGCAAGTCGGTTTGGCTTCAGGAATGGACATCCAACGAAGAGGTGGAATTTTACACCGATGCGTCTGGTGGTCTTGGTTTTGGGGCTTATTTGAAGGGCGCTTGGGTGGCAGAGGCTTGGCCTACGGAGTGGAGAGATGCAGGTGTCATCAGGAACGCTACATTAACGGGATTATTCACATTAGTGGTCGCCTTGACGGTTTGGGGTTCCAGACTGGCTAACAGGCGTTTAAAAGTAAACACATCCAACGAGGCGGTGGCTCAGGCCTTAACATCCTTAACAGCTTCATCCCCGCAGGTTGTCAATATTCTTAGACATCTGGTACTGCTATGTCTGTCAAACAATATATGGTTGAGTGCTAGACATGTCCCGAGCGAGCCTAATGCTACAGCATTTGCTTTATCTCATTTACAGTGGGAGTTGTTCCGGTCCCTGGCCCCGCATGCGGATCCCGTCCCGACCTACGTTCCACTTCATGTTTGGGATATCCCGTTCAGGTGGCATTGTCCTTTATAAAACAGTCCCTAGCTCCCTGTACATGGAGGTCTTATAATGTGACAAGGCTAGCTTGGGAACAGTGGTGCGAGGGGTTAGGTGTTAGCCCCTATCAAAACAATCTGGTAGTAGTTTTAGTGGGTTTCCTAGGTCACCGCCTTGAGATGTCGGTGTCCCCGTCAATCTTGCGGAGAGAAATAGCAGCTCTTGCATTTTATTTTAAACTGTTTGCAGGCCAAGATTTTACAAAACATTTCTTGATCAAACAGGCAATAAAAGGTTACACCCGCAGTTTCCAACAGACACCCCGTATTCGTCGTCCAGTCTCCTTTACATTGCTGCTGAAATTAACGGCATCTCTTCCTATGGCTTGCAGAGATGCCTATGAAGTAGCACTATTTAAAGCAGCATTCGCCCTTGCCTTTTTCGGGGCGTTTAGAATTGGCGAATTGCTGAATTCCAGCAAAACCAAACCCGATGGTCTTCCGTACAGTGCCGTATGCCTGACGGATAATAAGATAGAATGTTTCTTGGCCAGATCAAAAACGGATCAATCGGGAAAGGGATCCACAATAGTTTTAAATAGTTTGCCGGATTCGCCGGCCTGCCCGGTAGCAATGGTGTCTCAGTTTTTGAAATCACGGCCCAAGGGGTTTATTCCTTTATTAATCCACAAAGATGGCGTACCTTTAACTAAATACCAGTTTGTAGTCATGTTTAGGAAGCTATTGGCAAATCTGGATTTAGACCCGCGGGAATTTGCTTCGCACTCTTTTCGTATTGGAGCCGCCACAGAGGCAGCTCGTTGGGGTCTTCCGGACGAGGTGATTAAGCAAATCGGTCGGTGGGAGTCAAAGCGCTTTAAGATCTATGTGCGCCCCAATTTAGCAGTGTAAGTTACTCCCGGACCGATATCCCCCTTTAGTGGTTTTGGTAACAACGAGCGTTTGGTCACACCAGGTGGGTGGACCTGGGAGGAGGAAATTGAGTGTCCGCGACACTTTTGTCACCCCACGAGCCGGAGCGGTGCGGCGTGGGGAATATTGCGTACACTCTCTTCTCTCTGGCCCTCATAGACCTTCTTTCTGCAGGTTCTTTCATGTATAGTTTATAAATGTTATTTTGTAACATGTTATTTATGTTAATATATTTAATTCCCTTTTTGTATGTTGTTAATAAAGAGGCTGCTGTGGCCGCCATATTCCAACTTTTAAAGGTGTTTTTCCGGATATTTTCTTGATAAGGTAAAGGTACACAGGGTTGCATGGGGTGTGTGTCATAGGTATGGAGCACATCGGGAGTCCCTACATCAAGTTAGGGCCGAAGTGGACAGGAGGCGGAGCCGGTAACGGAGGCCCGTCATGATGAGGGGGACCGGAGCGACGGAGTTAAAGGGGCGGGGCTTAGGCCCGCGCCGAAGATCTCGCGGGAGCCGCAGTCTCCCGGGCTTAAAAGGAGGCTGGGACGGCCCCTTCTTCCTCTTGCCACGACGCCAGGGATTTGAACGCCCGCCCGCCCTCCCCTTTTGGTGAGCTGGGTAAATGCTAATTAGACTTGTCACGCAGCCTGTGGCGGGGTCTATGAGGGCCAGTGGGGTGAAGCACTATACAGGTGGAAGTGGTTTTGGTAACAACGAGCGTTTGGTCACACCAGGTGGGTGGACCTGGGAGGAGGAAATTGAGTGTCCGCGACACTTTTGTCACCCCACGAGCCGGAGCGGTGCGGCGTGGGGGATATTGCGTACACTCTCTTCTCTCTGGCCCTCATAGACCTTCTTTCTGCAGGTTCTTTCATGTATAGTTTATAAATGTTATTTTGTAACATGTTATTTATGTTAATATATTTAATTCCCTTTTTGTATGTTGTTAATAAAGAGGCTGCTGTGGCCACCATATTCCAACTTTTAAAGGTGTTTTTCCGGATATTTTCTTGATAAGGTAAAGGTACACAGGGTTGCATGGGGTGTGTGTCATAGGTATGGAGCACATCGGGAGTCCCTACATCAAGACATAGTTAAGACAAATAAAGATCCAGGTCCCACATATGTCTTTAATTGCCTGTATCTCTACCAAAAGGGATCTTGTGCTCTGTACAATCCCTATTGGTTGGCACTGTCAATTGATTACATAGTGTCCACTGATGAACACCCCAGAAGCCTGGCAGCAGGTGATAGATTTTTATTACAGTGCCACCACAGGTGGTATCAGTTATTACACTGCATGCATTACAATTAATAGGTTACCCGGACAGGACAGGTCTTCCACAGCAAGAGACGCTCTTTGTAGCTGCTCTTCTCTCTCAATCAAGAAATAAGGACCCCAAATAGAGGAGTTTTGTAAACTAAAATAATTGTCCCAATGTTATATTATGGCATAAGGATATCATAGTGGGTCCTAAACTTAGGGGTCACTCTCTGAACCAAAGCATGTTTCTAGATACTACAGAATCGGAGATAGGGGCCTCTGAAGTCACTCTCCCCCTGCAGCCTCTAAACTTTACTCATCTCACAAAATATGACTCTCCACGGCTCAATTTTACTACTCTCTGGAGAAGGTTTAGGCTGCGATTACACGTGGCACTTTGGACCCGTTTTTGGACTGGTTTTAAGCAGTCTGTTTTTTGAAAACGCATGCGTTCTTGACCGATTTTCCCAATTATCATATTTAAAACAGATCAAAAACGCATGCGTTTTTCAAAAACACATTCAAAACCGGGTTCAAAACGCCACGTGTGACCACAGCCATATAGGTAAACGGTAAAGATTTCACATAAAAGCAGGAATTCTAGAAAGGATATTTCATCCCCTACCTGAGGGGGATAGTAGGTAATCTGGAGACCCTTTAGTGCAGCACCATATACTTAGGCCTCTTCCACACTAGCGTTGCGTTTCACGTCAGGGTGCAATGCGTGAAAAACTGACGTTTTTGGCTGCATTTTTGTTCCATTTTTACTTGGAGTAATTAGCGTTTTTCACGCGCGTGTTGTTAGCGTTTTTTCGCGTTTTCGGCGCATTTTTCACGCGCGATTCAATGGGAGACTCGAGCATTTTTCAAAGGGACCATGGTTTGGGATTAAAATGTGTTATTTAATTGAAAAATAATGTCTTCTGATAAATTGCAAACATCTGCGATCTATTCTTCACTGTTCCGCGCGTATATTATCTCCCGACAATTTAGCAGATGTGAAGAACAGTGAAGAATAGAATAAAAACAGTGAACACAGTGAACACAGTGAACACAGGATCATTTAAGATAAAAACACAGTGCAGAACACAGTGCGGAATAGATTACAGATGTTCGGCACATCTGCTTACTTGTCGGGAGATACGCGCGGAACGGCGCGAACAAAATAGTATGTGAAGAACAATATATATGTGTGTGAAGAACACATTGCAGATGTTTAAATACATCTGCAATGTGTTCTTCACACATATATATTGTTCTTCACATGCTATTTTGGGCGCACCGTTCCGCGCGCATCTCCCGACAAGTAAGCAGATGTGCCGAACATCTGTAATCTATTCTGCACTGTGTTCTGCACTGTGTTTTTATCTTAAATGATCCTGTGTTCACTGTGTTCAATGTTTTTATTCTATTCTTCACTGTTCTTCATTGTGTTTTTTTAATTAAATGCTCGATCGCGAGCAGGGGAAATAATGTTATTCTGGTAACCTAGCAACCCTTACATTTAAAACGCATTGCACTCGCATTGCACTTGCAATGATTGCGAGTGCAATGCGTTCTTGATGCATCTCCATAGACTTGAATGGGGCGTGAAAAACGTGCGTGACCCGCAAAAATAGAGCATGCTGCGATTTTGACGCGCGTGTAAACGAACGCAAGCACGCGCGTTAAAAACAACGCTAATGGAGAAAGACCCATTGAATACAATGGGACAGAGTGCAATGCGAGTTCTGCGCGTCAAATGCACGCGCAGAACTCGCGCGTGAAAAACGCCAGTGTAGAAGGGGCTTTATACTGTACAGCACGTGTGTACTGTAATATCACACACTATAATACATACTTTGGGGGTCATTTACTAAGGGCTCCGTGGCAAATTCCGCCGGGATTTTGGCGTACGCGATCGGATTTCACGCGACAGAAATCGGGGCCCGTGGCCGAAGGAAAACCCGACGGATTCAGAAAAACCGTGGAATTTAAAAAACTATCCTTGTCGGAGAACGCGCCGCTGGATCGCGACAGGACCGGGTAAGTAAATGAGCCCCATTGTAGTACATATAATGAACGTATAATAGAGCATGGTGGACACTATCATCCAGCCCAGAATCATAAACATACAAACTATAACAAGGATTGCTCCCGACTAGTAATCGGCATGACCGGGGTCCCCAGAGTCGGCAGCCCCCCAACAAATGCCTTTGCCCAGCAGCAGCAGGAGACTGACTGACTACAGAAGTTCTACAGCTGAATCTTTTCATTTTACAAACTTGTCTCCAATTTCCCACGTAGCCTTGAGCTTGGAATGTGATCCAGGAAAAACTCTGGATGGAATGAAAGGCGTCCGTCTGTAAAGTGGAGGTTCTCCTCCTGCATAGTAATTGAGTGCAGACTTCATGCAGGATGGATCCCTTCTCCACTTTCTCTGGGGATGAATCAGTAGGACAAGTGAGACGTTCTATAAACAGGGGCTGTATAAACATGGCCGGGGAGTTCTCTCTTCATCAGCAACACAAGCAAACGCTGTGCATACTCTCATCTCAGCTGTATATGTGCCTGGATACCGGCTCAGTTATTTCCGCAGCTCTAAAGTTTCCGAAAATACTCCCACAGCCCACAGAACAGCGAGGCTCTCACATCATTGTTACATCTGTATGTTTATTTTTATTTTTTCAGAAATTTTCCTAAGATTAGATTTATTTATTATGTTCATTTAGTTGACAGCTATCCCTTCTAAGACCCCTAGGGCGCGGTCACACGATGCGTTTGGAAACGCATTACAACAGCTGACATAAGGTGATTCGGCGAATTACATTACTGTTAACATTTGCTTTTATAAAATGCAGTGTAAATGTGATGTTAACAAGCGTGTTAACAATGTGTTTACATCTGCGGTTTATTAATGCTTTGTTAATGCACCTGTTAACAAAATGTTTACACAGCATTTTGTAAACACAAATGTGAATAGTAATGTAATTAGGCAAATCGCCTATTCTCAATAGCCTGAATTGAACATGTTCATAGGGGGAGATTCACTGCTTGTACACAGTTGCCCATGGCAACCAATCACAGCTCAGCTTTCATTTTACCAGTGCTTATCAATATTTTAAAGCTGTGCTGTGATTGGTTACCATGGGCAACTAGAAATATTCTGACTTTCAGACGGCTTGATAAATCTGCCCCATTATCCAAAAACCCAATTTAAAAGCCACCAATTAAGATAATTGGTCAAACCTGTCAAAAATTGATGCGTTTTCAAAAAATTTGTAACACATACATTTTTTGACGGACTGCTTAAAAACGGGCCAAAAATGCCACGTATGCCGTAACCCTTAGTAAATGAACCCCATAATCTGCAATGTGTGCAGATGGCTTAATGCTCTAAATAGCTGCTATAGGCTTCTGGTGGAATAGTTCATTTGCTACACATAAGGAAGAGGGTGCAGAGCAGTTCAAATTTCCCAATAATATAAATCTTGGAATATAATTTTTTAAATAATTCCTTTATTCATATACATTCATATATCACAGTTCTGCTGTTACTAACAACATACATAAAGGTATGATTACACAGCTCTTCGGAGCTTCTACCGAGAAAGAAATAGCGCCACTCTTGTCTGTGGGCTGTTTTCAGTATTGCATACTATTTACAGGATTGGGCCTGTGTTGCCATTTGTTAAAGGAAACCTATCATTTGATTTGATGCATTATGAAGCAAACATACATTGAGAATGCTGTAGCTACACTGAGGCAGGATCATATGTTGGGTAATCCCTGTGATGAGTGGTTTTGCTGATAAAACAGATATAACATTATGATAATGAAGCTCTGTCCCTTCAGCGCTTGGTTCAGCTTCTCCTAGCACACGAGTTATTCTCTGCAGGAGATGATGCAATCACTTTTCTCCCTGACAAACAGAGTAATCAATTGCTGCACCATTCCCCAGCTGCTGTGTATGAGTGATCCAGCTCAGGTTGAATAGTCATGCCTGACTAACCTCCATTTGTAATTACTAGCTTCCTGTCTAATGAGTTTATATCTGAATGTTAGAATTTATTTTTTTCAGCAAACCCACTCAGCTCAGATATTAACCAAGATATGATACTGCATCAGTGTAGCTACAGCATTATCAAGGTATGTTTGCTTCATAATGCATCAAATCAAATGGTAGATATTCTTTAAGCGCTTTTTAGTTGCATACACCACATATAAGTAGAAGCAAAGTCTTATAGCGCCACCTCCTGGTACCAAGCAATTGCACCAGATCTTGAATATATCAGTATTATGTGCATTTGGGGGGAGGGGGGGTCGCACAGTTTGGTACCCCCTAGTTCCCTACAGTAGTAGCATGTCCAGCATTTAGCTACTTCAGACTACAATGTAATTCTACCAGCCTGTTTTGGGTGGAAATGTCATAAAATGTAACATGTTATTACTTATATGTCTCACGCAGCATCATATCATTAGAGAAAGTCATCATATGGTACAGACTGCCCAATCTTCTCCCGCAGACTACACCCCGCGCCCCCATGCTGTGTCATTCCCTGTACCCATCATTGACAAGTAAGGGCAGACGCGGTTTTATTGTCCTATTAGGGAAGTAACATCACCTAGAGACAGAGTAAACTACTCTTTGTGAAGCAGATCCCAGCCCTCCATGCACTAATCCAAATAGATCAAGGTAAACCTGCCCCTAGACAAACACTGAACGCGTGGGAATCACCGCTGACCTCCTGCACCTGGCCCCACTGTCCAAATACAACACCTCCTGGAGGAATGATGTGACCTCAAACAAACGTCCTCAAAATCACACTCATGGTCCATGTATCTAAAATCCATATCAGAGCCTCAAACTATTTCTCCTATGTCTCAGCTAGATCCAGTATAGTGGTTTGGGGGCTGAGGAACACATGAGGGGGTAGTAATAATAATAATAGTAATTCTTTATTTATATAGCGCACACAGATTACGCAGCGCTGCACAAAGCATGTCAAATTGGTCGCTGTCCCCATGGGGCTCACAATCTAAACAACCTAACAGTATGTTTTGGAGTGTGGGAGGAAACCGGAGGACCCGGAGGAAACCCACGCAAACACGGAGAGAACATACAAACTGTTTGCAGATGTTAACCTGGGTGGGATTCGAACCCAGAATCCCAGCGCTGCAAGGAAGAAGCGCTACTCACTCAGCCACCGTGACAACGTAGCGTAACAGTGTAGGCTATATTACAGATATGGAGCACAAAAGGCAAAAGCTGCTTAGACACAACTATAATGTATAGTTTATAGACCTGGTATGGGGCAGTGACATATTATGAAAGCCTAAGAGCTAAGCCTAAGCCTACAGCCTATAGTTCTTAGGCTTGGCTGTACATCCCCTTAGTCATACCCCTGGGTGCAGGGCAGTGCATCTTTATAATCAGTGCTCTGCCCAATCAACAGCACTGGGGGGCTTGGATAGGAGCTGGTACAGTGGGTACAGAAAGTATTCAGACCCCTTTAAATTTTTTACTCTTTGTTTCATTGCAGTCAATAGGTAAGATTAAAAAAAAGTTCTTTTGATTTGCTCATTAATGTGCACTCTCTACCCCATTTTATATCAATATAAATATTTTTGTTAATTTATTAAACAAGAAAAACTGAAATATCACATGGGCATAAGTATGCGACACTCATATTTAACTCACATGCTGTCCATTTCCTTCTGATCCTCCTTGAAATGGTTCTACTCCTCCACTGGAGTCCAGCAGTGTTGAATTAAACTAATTGGACTTGATTAAGAAAGGCAGACAGCTGTCTAGATAAGACTTCACAGTGCAGGTCAGAACACATGGGAATCATGAAGTCTGAGGAACTGCCCAAGGAGCTCAGAGATACAATTGTGGCAAGGCACAGAACTGGCCATGGTTACAAAAGAATTTCTGCAGCACTCAAGGTCCCTAAGAGCACAGTGGCCTCCATAATACTTAAATGGAAGAAGTTTGGAACTCTTTTCCAACCTGGCCGTCCAGCCAAACTAAGCAATCGCGGGATAATATAATAATAATAATTCCTTTATTTATATAGCGCACACAGATTCAGCAGCACTGCACAGTGCTTGCCTTGAAGAGAGAGGTAAAGAAGAACATCAAGATTTTTCTGCTGGTCCAATTGGACTAAAAAACATATAGCATGCTGGATTTTAGTAGATCGTGTCCGGAATATTTTAACAATCCAGATAATGTTTACAACTCCAATGAAACTATAACATCCCACAAATCGAAAAAGTATTCAGACTTACAAGGCAAACTCGAGCATTGACTGAACCCAAACCCTGGGTCAATATACAGACCAGCTCAGCAGGAGGGGAGCAGATTATTAACTATGGACACAATGGAAAGGAACCATAAATATCAAATTCTGCCCAAAGGTAAACACACAAGGAGCAGGTTCTCAGCCCCATTAACCATAGTAGGAAGCGAGGCTTCAGAAGGAAAAGTAGGAGAGGCAATGTGCTTGTTATTACTTTTTAGGTATTTTATATCTATTCTTTTTTATTTTAAAAAAATTCCACTCAAGGTTTTTTGAAGGGCACAATCATTTTCCTTTTCTACAAGGGAAGGGATTTAAAGGGAACCTGTCACCACATTTTCACTAATACAGCTAAAGAGCCATATAAACTAACTGACACCCTTCTTTTTAGCTAAAAATTGTTTCCCTTACATACACATAAATCAACTTTATGTTATATTACCTGGTATCAGAGGAGGTGTCTTCTGATCAGCTACCCCCCCCCCCCCCTTCTACTCTTGCCCATATTTCCTGCCCCTTCTTAACATGTCATGTGACCAGGGTGACATCATCTAAGGTCCTGTTACATCTGCAACATCTACCCCATATATGTATCTGATCAGATGAAATCACAGCAGCCTCCATGGACTTCTAGTCCTCCCCATCCTCCATGGAGGCTGCTGTGGTTTCATGTGATCAGATAAATACATGGGGTAGACATTGCAGAAGTAACAGGACCCTAGATGGCATCATCCTGGTCACATGACTTTAAGTGCCTAATGATGTAACAGAGCTCTCTCTCAATGTTCAATACAGCAGAATATAATAGCACTAAGACCTGTCAATCAGGAACAAAAAGGCGGGGTAGTGCAAGTAAAATCTAATATGCAGGACTCGCTAAGTGTCATTGTCTATACAATTGCTACTTTGGACAAGGTGTGTATGTTGGACCATAATGCGGCCACACCATCAGTATGAAGTATGGGTTGTTAGGACATCAGCCCAGAGCCCATGGACGTCCAAACCAGGTACCAGTTTGATACTACCCTGAAAAGATTATAAAGTGAGAAGGACCTTCAGTCCTAAGATCCACACACATCTGTTCTTGGTCTTGAAACACATCTAGAAGAGCCCTTTTAGGACCTTTGGACAAAGGTCTTAATGCTGAAGAACTGAAAGTGGACAGAAGAGACCTCCCCACGTGGTCTACAGTATTGATCGACCCCTGAGTCCAACCACAGCCTAGGAACCCAAAAGGGTTCTCCTAGTATTCAGGATATGTTCATGGTAAGTAATGCTTGTAGTGGATGTGGCTATGGTGCTGTGTAAAAAAATCCAAGGGTCCTGGTGTACCCAAGAGGCAATCTCTATGGAGCTGACGGAAATTGCCGAGCGCCATGCTCACCGATCTGCATCAGATCCATAGAGATTAATGGAGCAGAACGGTCGATTATGGCGATCTGCAGGGGTCTCAGCAATGAGACCACCACTGATCACCAAGCTAGGCCCTATGCCGTGGATAAGACATAACTTTCCTTCGTGGGAAAACCCCTTTAAGTTGCATATATAGTTGTGTGACTGCTTGTTATGTAACACAGTATATATCTATGTCTCTCCTCTCCATGACCCCAGGCTTTTCATCTCACAAACATTGCTGTAAGTCCAAAACAGAAGAAACTTGTACTTTCCTCAAAGGCGACCTAACATCTTGCTGCCAAGTTATTAGCTAAACATTGTAAACCTGCCCCAAATATTAGGTTTACTATGGGAAAAACAAAAGTTAAACAGGGATTACTGTCCGGCTTAATCGTGGCTTCCTGGACAGCTATGCCTGTTGACATTCCCATGCAGAGAAAGTCTTCCCCAAGGAATCCACAGGGAGAGAAAGGGTCTCATTATAGAACCGCGGTATGTAATCTATGCAGTAGCCCGAGGCCCTGTGCGGTCAGGGGGCCAACAACAGCTCCAGCGCTCCAGGACTAGCATTAATCTAAATTAGAGGAGCCATAAGTACTGTAGAATACAGACCGCCACACAGTACAAGCAAAAATAAAAAAATAATATACACTATATAGTGTCTCAATGATGCCACAAAATTCCAGAGTAATTGGACAATACTCTAAAAATACTGCTTAACACTACTTAAATAGTATTGCCATAAGCTGCCAAAATAATAGTGCTACTTAAAGGGGTATTCCCATTTTGGCGAATTAATGTTATTGTTTGTATAATGAAATGTTATAAAATTTTCCAATATACTTTCTGTATCAATTCTTCACTGTGTTCTAGATCTCTGCTTGCTGTAATTCTATAGAAAGCTTCTATGTTTACTTCTGGTGGACAGAAATCTGACCCTGGTCACACAGGTATCTAGTACATAGGTACTCTAACAATATCAGAGCTGTGTGATATAATGAGGCGTGCACCTGTGTGACCATGGTCAGATTTCTGTCTGGTGGTAAACATGGAAGCTTTCTATAGAGTGACAGCAAGCAGAGATCTAGAAGACTGTCAGGAATTGATACAGAAAGTACATTGGAAAATTATAACTTTTCATTATAACATTTATTTGCCAAAATGGGAAGACCCCTTTAATTCTAAGATAATAGTCCCAGGCTTCATAAACAGGTATGCTACCTTTGCTTTCCTCTAAAAAAATAATTATTTTATCTTCTGTCACCACTAGAGGGAGCTGTTTAGGCAATGTGGGAATGGTGGTGGGATGCAACTCAAACCCTCAAATCTATCAGAAAACATTGACTTATTTGTGTTTTAGAGTTTTCCCGACCCATTCTTTTGACTATAATTTTGTGCTACCCCTGTTCCATTAATTGAGATGCAGGTTTTCTTCTTGGAGAAGACTATATTGCACACACACAATGGTTACTAATGGCTTGGCATCACTGAATGCTGCAGAATATGACTGATATGGAAAATTGGATTCCTGCATAACTTCAATCCAGAGAATAAAAGGAACAGGAAATCGTGCAAAGTGCCAGAGACACAACAAAAGCCGCTCTTCCTGTGGTTTGTGGGATGTGATTGATGTTTGTGCATTGTTTTTATTGTTTTTATACTTCTGCACATGTAACATGACCTCAGCAGGAGTATGTATATATATATGTTCGGATACATATGTTATGAATACATATTTATTTTTTGATGTATGCACAATTATGTATATGAAATTTGAGATGTTTTTATGTACTTTATACTAAATATGATGGGTGGAGTGTAGGAGGTTATGTTACCCCGTTTTTTTGTATATACACTCACCGGCCACTTTATTAGGTACACCTGTCCAACTGCTCGTTAACACTTAATTTCTAATCAGCCAATCACATGGCGGCATTTAGGCATGTAGACATGGTCAAGACAATCTCCTGCAGTTCAAACCGAGCATCAGTATGGGGAAGAAAGGGGATTTGAGTGCCTTTGAACGTGGCATGGTTGTTGGTGCCAGAAGGGCTGGTCTGAGTATTTCAGAAACTGCTGATCTACTGGGATTTTCACGCACAACCATCTCTAGGGTTTACAGAGAATTGTCCGAAAAAGAAAAAACATCCAGTGAGCGGCAGTTCTGTGGGCGGAAATGCCTTGTTGATGCCAGAGGTCAGAGGAGAATGGGCAGACTGGTTCGAGCTGATAGAAAGGCAACAGTGACTCAAATCGCCACCCGTTACAACCAAGGTAGGCAGAAGAGCATCTCTGAACGCACAGTACATCGAACTTTGAGGCAGATGGGCTACAGCAGCAGAAGACCACACCGGGTGCCACTCCTTTCAGCTAAGAACAGGAAACTGAGGCTACAATTTGCACAAGCTCATCGAAATTGGACAGTAGAAGATTGGAAAAACGTTGCCTGGTCTGATGAGTCTCGATTTCTGCTGCGACACTCGGATGGTAGGGTCAGAATTTGGCGTCAACAACATGAAAGCATGGATCCATCCTGCCTTGTATCAACGGTTCAGGCTGGTGGTGGTGGTGTCATGGTGTGGGGAATATTTTCTTGGCACTCTTTGGGCCCCTTGGTACAACGCCACAGCCTACCTGAGTATTGTTGCTGACCATGTCCATCCCTTTATGAGCACAATGTACCCTGTAACATCTGATGGCTACTTTCAGCAGGATAATGCGTCATGTCATAAAGCTGGAATCATCTCAGACTGGTTTCTTGAACATGACAATGAGGTCACTGGACTCAAATGACCTCCACAGTCACCAGATCTCAATCCAATAGAGCATCTTTGGGATGTGGTGGAACAGGAGATTCTCATCATGGATGTGCAGCCGACAAATCTGCGGCAACTGTGTGATGCCATCATGTCAATATGGACCAAAATCTCTGAGGAGCTTCCAGCACCTTGTTGTATCTATGCCACGAAGAATTGAGGCAGTTCTGAAGGCAAAAGGGGGTCCAACCCGTTACTAGCATGGTGTACCTAATAAAGTGGCCGGTGAGTGTATGTCACTGCTGATATATATGGCTTGAGAAAGGCTCTGTTTGAGCCAAAATGTCACTACTGTCACTTGTTATGAAATAAAGAAAAAGACATCTTTTTTACCACTATAATTGGAGTGCTGCTTATTTTCCTTCATTTAAAGAGGACCTGTCACCCAAATTTTCGGCACTATGACAAACGCTGCAGTGTTAGAGTGATAGCGTTACCGGAAACCTCCGGTAATGCTATCTAACACTGCGACAGGGTACAGTGTAATTGTGGGACAGTTCGCAAAGCTGTCTGACATATACATGAGGGGGCGGAGTTGGGGCTTGGCTAGGGGCGGTGACTGCCGGCTGTTGCACGGCAGTAACCGCCGGCCTATGGAGCGAGCAGTACGGTCCGGGCAAGAGGCAGCGCTGGTAACGCTATCACTCTAACACTGCGGCGTTTGTTCAAGCACTAGGAGCCTCTTACTTTACCTAGTGCCAAAAATTTGGGTGACAGGTCCTCTTTAATCTATGGATTAGATACTAGATTTATCAGGCTGGGAATGGAATAAATTCTCCTGTATTGCTCTGCGGTTCCCTCCATGCAGACACGTGGTAGGAGAATACTGTAACCCTTGCATCTGCATTTTTCTCCATAGCTTCCCTTGCTTGGCTCTATACTCATAAATCATAAGTCTCAGTACAAAGAGCAGGGTGAATGATGTATTATACTTAGACTGCCAGATATCAATGAATTGTGAGAAGAAACCGTGGCAAACTTATGGTCTTTGTGACTACTCTGAACCCTACAACTACTCCACCCACCATTCTCCGACCTCATTCTTACTATCCTATGTCCAACGTGCTACAGCAGAAGCCTCCATATCTATAGTAGGACAAAATACTATTTAATCCCACTCCGCGATTAAGCTCCAAGCACTCAAATGGTCTCCAGCAAAACATGGAGCAGGTTGGATTTCTCTGCAGAATTACAACAAGACTGGTTCAGGAACATGCAAAAAATGCTTTGGACTGACAAAAACCAGGGATACGATTACATCCTGTTTACCCCTCATTATTTATTTCTAGGTTTAGTTTTCCTTTAAATCCTCAGAAAACATTTGACACTCTGTAAAGTAAACCCCAAGCTGCAGGAACATCACTTGGCTACAGCGCAGAACTTTAAGACATCAGACCAAGCTCTTGTTTTGTAAAGACTTTGCTGGGTCAGCCCCGGAGCACAGGTCCTCGTCTAGTTAATGGAAGACGACTTTTTATAGTCTACTTAACATACAATGCAAAGAAAACAAATCAGAGTTGTGTTATTATTGCAGGATCAGTCTGCTGCACAAAGGGAATTCACAGATTTCTGACCAAGCTGCAAAAACATCAAGAGCCCCATCGACACACGTGCAGATTTCAGACGAAAGAATAGGCAGTGCTCTGAAGAGGGGCTACATAGTCCAACCTATATTAAGACTAGGATATTCTAGATCAGTGATGGCTAACCTATGGCACGGGTGCCAGAGGTGGCACTCGGAGCCCTCTCTGTGGGCACTCAGGCCATCACCAGAGATGACTCTAGGTATCTTTCTGCATTCCCAGACAGCCCAGGACTTGCTGTGCACAGAGCTATTTTAATGTATCAGCTGTACCTGGGACTATCTCCTGCTTTATTGGTGCCTCAGGTGCTGGTATCAATGAAAGCTGTGACAAAAAAGGGAGTATAAATCACAAATTAAATTTCTGTGTTGGCACTTTGCGATAAATAAGCGGGTCTTTGTTGTAGTTTGGGCACTCGGTCTCTAAAAGGTTTGCCATCACTGTTCTAGATAATTGCAGTATAGCAGAGGTGCATGTATGTAGAAATGTATTTAAAATAGTGCCCCCTTGTGGTGCAGATTTACATCACCTCCAACCAATCTGGTCTTGTTATATAGTCCAGTAAGGGAGGCTATAGAGAAAAATGCAGCTGCTTGGGTTACAATATTCTCCTAGCACATGTATCTATGAGGGAAACTGCTGAGAAATACAAGAAATTTTATTCCATTCCCAGCAAAATGAGCAGAGAAGATGTCATCAGACATAACGTGACAGATTAAAGCCGACCATTGGACGCCCCTTTAAGACTCTCTCTAGGTTAGGAGGAAGATGGGGCAAAAAACGGATGGAAAACACACATAAAGATCTGAAGTTTTAATCACACATTACTAATGTTCTACCCGTCAGGAGGTGTCCCATATTTTGCATCAGAAAGTGACTCATGCCTCGTTCCCTATGACTTCTGTTTTATATAAGTGTGAAGAGCATCGGGCTGTTTACGCCAGCGGTTTGCTTTTATTAGAGAGGAAAAAGTAATAGTGTGGTCAGACTTGGCCGGGACAGCGATGGTTGGAGCTGAGGAGGCTGACAAGTAGATGAGAGATGTGACCAAGGCAACAACATTACAGGGGAACATCTGCGATCCATCCTCCTACTATTGCACCCTTATACGGCCAGGCCTGAAGAAGGCGCATTACTATATCCTCCTCTCTATGTCGAATATCTCTCCTCTTAGTCAGTGTGGACAAGGTGCCAAGCCTGTAATGCTATCCAAATGCTGCCAACAAATGCCAAGCTCCGGAAAACATGTTGGCGGAAGGTTTCTGGACGAGTCCGACCATGAACAGGATCTTCAATGGCTGCATATAGTGAATGAGGGACCTCAAGAATCCCAGTGGGTCCTATTGAAAATGAATGTAGGGTGCATGATTGACCTGCCACGTCATCCATAAAGAGGATTTAGACTTCTGTTCTTGTGACTGACATGGAACCAACAATCGAATTTGGGAAAACTACTTTGAAGCTCAGAGACGTAACTAGAAGCTGATGAGCCCCAGTGCAAAGACTGTGTCAGGCCCCCGACTATAATGTATGGTTTATAGTAATAGTCTTCTCATATGGGAAAGTGACACCATGAGGGCCCCCTAAACCTCTTGGGCCCAGGAGCGACCGCAACATCTGCACCCCCTCAAGTTAATTGGGACTCCAAAGGCTCCTGGGGTATCCTCTAAATACACTCACTCCATTCAATTCCAAAAGTAATATGAAGCTAAGCCACCACCCCTAATGTCACATCAAAGACTAATAAAAAAGTGTTATCAGTCCAACCCCTAGGGGGAGCTATACTGGACTGGCCTTTGTGTAAATCAGCGGTGCCCATCACAATGCCACTCATCCCTTGTACTACACTTTGGCACTTGTCAGTGCCATTAGTCAGTGCTCACATTGCTGAGGTATATAACTAAACAAACGACACATGAAAGTAAATTAAAGCTTTCATGGAAATAACATTTCACATCAGATTGCTTCATGCTGTGTTTTTTGGCCTTGCGTATTAACATCTCATGTCGGCCAAAAAATAATTTTTCCCAGACACGACAGATATCAGATTTCTGCACATAATGAAATACTCAGATCCTGTGTATTCAGGATGGGGTTGGAGGGGTTACAATATGATTGGCTGCAGAAGTTATGGGATAACGTCATAGAGGTCAACGTGATGAAAGGCAACGAGAAGGAAAATCATCATTAAAGCAGCTTACAAGAAATCTAGGCGTGTGATAACTCTAAATGTAACGCCCCCTACTGGTTGCCATCACAAGTCACCAACCACACTAACCCTTCATTGTTTTACAATATTGTATCCATCATTATTCTTCATTTTTACTATGCCTGTCTCAACTTTCAGTATTTTATTCATGAATCAGGAGGCTCAGGATGAACAGAGATATTGGGGGATAATATTTATTAATTGTGGTGCAGAATCCGTGTTTTTGGCGCACAAATAATTACACTGGGATGTTAGGATGTGGCCCAAGGGGTTAATGAATTGGCTCAAAGGTTTAGAACTGTCTCTACGTTCATGAAGGTAAATTAATACGGAGCGGTATGGTGCAGCACACATGTCCTATGCTGTATTACGGTGCTGCGCGGCATGTATTTCTATGGAGAGGGGCGGGGGCGAGTAGTGCTCATCTCCTCCTCCTCTTTGTGCGCTAACATGTGTCCGCCGTGCTACGTTCGTGTGCATGCAGCCTGAGTGTGTACCCAAAATTGTGCCAAAAAAGTGTCAGGAGACTAGAAGAGCAGGAAAAGTGTCAGTATGTCAAAGTTGTGCCAAAATTGCGTACTCAAAAAAAAAAGGAACGAGTGTCGGAAAAGGACAAATATTGTGTCCCTGACACTTTATAGATAAGGCACAAAAGGTGCGGCAAGGCAAAATTTAAAAAAACACTGAAAAAATCAGTTGGAAAGTCCAAAATAAATGCCCCTATTATCTTTGTTCATGGTTATAAGTCTACTTATCCCATGCAATATTAACTACTGCCTATGAATGCCAGGGTGAGCTGAAGCTTAATCCAGCTGTGACTACAATAACCAACAACCAGGGGTGCACCAGTCATGAGGCAAGTTGAGCCTCTTGCCTCAGGCAGTACTACATGCAGCAGGATGGGTGGCAGCATTAGGAGCGCAGTTATCTGCTACAAAGCAGGACTGGACATTAAAATAAATGGCCCACATTTATCAAAAACTGTGCAAACTGCAAAATGCAGGTGGCGCTAGATTCATGAATTGTGGCGCCCAGTCTTCATGAATCCGGTGCCCCCTGCACTGCTCTGAAAATGTGCACTATTTCTTTTGGTGCGCTTTGTTCATGCAGCAGAATTGTGGAGCAGACACAATTGTGGTGCACAGTCCAAGTAGAAACATGTCCCTTTACGTGCACATTTTTTCTGTGTTGTCAGAACAGCTGCGAAACAAAACTGGTGCAGACACTTTATAAATACTTTCTAGTGCAAAGTCAGACAGAAAACTGTTGCAAACATTTTAAGAAATGTCTCTTCACACCTGATGTCTATTCAGGGGGGCTAACCACCTCTTCACTGTACAGCTTTACAGCCTCTGCGATCTGCTCTGAGTAAAAGCTACATTTTGGTTGTATACTACAGCAGTCACTCTGAGCAGAGGGTTACAGCAGTTCATTGCACGGCTAAGAGCACAGCAGTGTGAGAACAGTGTGAGATACACTTTAGTGTTCTGGAATATTAATCCATATTTCACAGTCCTGCTGCTACTGACAACACACACAATGGGGCTTATTTACTTATTTAGGTCAGCACTTTGGTCGGGTTTCCCGAATATTTCTCTTTTGCACTGAATTGACCCAGGTTTTTTGCGCACGCGATCGGATTGTGGCGCTTCGGCACCGGCATGCACACAACAGAAATTCGGGGGGCGTGGCCGTCGTACAACCAGACGGATTCCGACAAACCGCGGAATTTAAAAAAGGAAATGTGTTGCAAGATCAAGCACTCACATTCAACAGGAAGAAGAAGGTGAACTCCGGCGGACCTCGGCGCAGCAGCGGC
This sequence comes from Engystomops pustulosus, assembly GCF_040894005.1. Lineage (NCBI taxonomy): Eukaryota > Metazoa > Chordata > Amphibia > Anura > Leptodactylidae > Engystomops > Engystomops pustulosus. The sequence goes on from NC_092419.1 coordinate 98,376,528, forward strand.
ACATGCAGGAACTCGGACGCATGATCTTAGTGAATAGCGCCGGACCCGAATCCTCATCGGACAAAGCACCACGGGATCGCGACGGGAGAAGGTAAGTAAATCTGCCCCAATGATTACACAGCGATCCAGGAATAGTACCTAACACTGACTCAAGTCTACAGGGTCAAAATATTCCCTTTTTGATTCAATTCCTTGCCATTATTTTGCTGTCAGTGAATAGGAACATTCTGAGAAATGAAAGTTCGATGCAATGTGTGGAGTAGATACAAGTAGATACATTTGCTAGCACACCAACAGAAGACAGGTTTGTCAAGATGTGACTGTATAGAGAACATACCTCCTATAGCGTTCAACGTCAGGGTCCTCCCTATAGAACTCCAGACCTCCATGTCTCATGGCATCTTCAGGGTTAGCAAAAGCCTGTTGTAGAGGGCATCAAAACATTATAGTGTTAGTTACAGCAGGTCTTCTATTTAAGAATGAAAAGGAACAGTGCCCCCCTTTTCCTATGTCTGGATCTGGTATTACAGCTCAGTAAAGAAGGGCTGCGTATCCCAAATAATAGAATTTTGAAATCATAATGAAAATTGTTACATTGTTATCTTTTAGATGTGATAACAGTAATAATTAAGCTTTATTTATATAGCACCATCCACCTCCGCAGCGATGTACAGATCATACAGTAGCGGAAGTATACAAGTCCTTAAAATCTGCACTAGTTGAGTAAAATATAAAACTACTGTTCTAAAATCTGATTAAAAAAAATTTGCGCATGGAGAGACTGGTGTAAAGATTTACTAGTTGTTTCTCAGTAGCTCAGCGTTGACATGCTCCATGCTCCATCAATTATTAGACGTACAGAATTTATGGCGGCAATTTGCAGTTAGTCATGTAGACAGCAGCCACACGCCAGGGAGGAAGATCTCTGTGTGTAGGTAGTAGGAGTTGTAGGCTGCCTTATTAGATGTCTCCATGTCTACTGACATGATGGGGCTTATTTACTTACCCCGCCGACAAAGTTCCCAAAATACGGGGTGTCCGGCGATCATGCACAAAGATTGTTAATTCCTGCGCTCAGTTCAATCAATTGGATCGTCCGACGGCCCGCCAATGCACCAAAATCCAATTGCGTGTGACACAATCCCCTTCTAAATCCCTGTCCAAGCGGAGTGATCACGGAAAACGTCGGAAAACCCGACAGAAATGCAGCCGCAGGACCCTTAGTAAATAAGCCCCGATGTCTTTGGTCACATGACTAATTGCTGGCACCTTAACATCCGTAGTGGCAGTTGTGATGTCACTATAAATAAACTGCAACATAGTTGTATTCTAAGATATTGTATAAGCGATAAATAAACTGTAAAAAAAATCCCTAAAAGTTCATACACAAAATCTATGTTTTCCATAATGTCCCATCTATTAAAATATAAAAATGATTATTTGCAGTGGCGCACCTGCAACGGAAAATAATGCCCTAATGGTCCAAAGGTCCCACAGTCCCCAAAATGCTATGAAAACGTCAGAGCTTCCGTCAAAAAATTACGCTCAGGGTGCATGCACATGAACGTATTGGGGACGTTTATACGGCCGCAAATTTATGGACGCAAATACGTCCCCCATAGTTGTCTATGGCCCCCAGGTTCCGTATCGTGAGCACCATGGGGCACATTTACTTACCCATCCTGACGCGTTCCCCGAAAGTGCATTGTCCGACCGCAATGCACTCTGTCCGGATGCACCACAATCGTGCGCCCGTTATCCTGCATGTGTCGCTTCCCCGCTCAGGTCCGCCGGAGTTCACCTTCTTCTTCCTGGTGAACTCAGTCCAAATCAGTCGGATGTCCGACCCCCCCCCCCCCGATTTCTGTCAAATGAACGCCAAAATCCGATCACATATGACACAATTCCCAGTTAAATACCTGTCACTGCGGCGCAAATCCTGAAACGTTGGAAAATCGGACTAAACTGTGGACGCGGACCCTTAGTAAATAAGCTCCAATGTGTCCTCACCGCAAAAAAAGATAGAGCGGCCGTGCGCAATTATTCTCTATGGAGAGGGGAGGTGGGAGCAGCGCTCACTTTTCCTCTCCAGGGCGCCTGAGGTGTGCATGCACCCTTACACAGTATAAAAACAATATTCTGGACAACTCCAGAGTATTTTTGTACAAATTTTTTTTTTTGTAAAAAAGATTACTATTTATTTTAAATGTATTAAAACACACAACAAAAAATTGTAAAAATTCAGTATCTTACCGACCCGAACAATATAAGAGAGGGAGTCATTGGGAGCTCACAGTGAAAGTCATATGGCTTTTGAAAGAAGGGGAGCGAAAAAACTGAAATTCAAAAAGGAAAAAGGGCCCTGGTGGGAAGGAGTTAAAGTCTATTTATCAAACATATTTAATAAAGTTTAGAGTTTTTGACTTGGCGCTGACTACTGTATTATTGATGGTGATATTTATAATCCTTGCTCTCTGTATAATGTCATGGATGATATTACTATAACATCCACTCCCTCTCTGCCCTATCGGTGATCTCCCACACTTCACCTTCCTGTGTGACCTCCCCAATGTTACACAATGTAAAAACTACTAAGTGCATACCAGGAGAAGATGGGGCAGCCCCAGCCATGACTTGTAGGAGTTTTTTCTTATTTTTATAAGCGTTGTGGGCAGAGGAGTATCCAGTCCTCCCTGCACATCTGCTTTCTCTCACATCATCACAGCCACACAAGTCATAATAATCTCTCCAGATAACATTACACGGACGGCTTTATCATGCAACATTATACACTGCTAGCCATACAAACCAGTTGGACAGAACTGTCACGGGTGCTCCTGCGACCCGCATCCGGGGTCGCAAGCACACCCATGCCCCTCTCAGCTCCCCCCGGCATCACTCACCTCTCCAAGTTCCGGCTCCGGTCCCGGCTTCCCTGCGTGCTTCCCCATCTCCTAGGGCACGGGTGCGCCAGCGCACGTAAATTTAAAGGGCCAGAGCACCGCTAATTGAGAATTTGATAAAAGCCGGCCTCACCCAGCATTCCCCGCCAGATCTTCGTGAAAGCTACTACCTTTGCGATATTCCTGTGTACTGACCTCCCGTTGTGACCCTGGACCTGTTCCCGTTTACGCTTCTCCGCTACCAGCCCTGACCTTCTGCTCTGCCTCTGACCCTGAACCTTTGCCGCCTGACTCTGTACCTCGCCTTGGCTGCCACAGTTGACAAAGTTGCACTTGTGGAACGACCTGGTGGTACTACGCTGCAGCAAGTCCAACACGCTTTGCGGCGGGCTCTGGTGAAAACCGGCTGCCACTTAGACGGTGGTCCAGGGGGTCCACTACCCCTGAAGAAGCATAGCTCCCAAGGGGCAGAGCATGCAAGTGTTACATATCCCCTGCAAAAATGGACTGAATTGATCCCATTTCTTGTTATGAAAGCTTTTTAATAGATACCGAAAACCACCACTAGGAGGAGCTAATTGTATACAGATTTATAAGGCTTGTGCAAATTGGAGGAGATCTGTCAGTAATTTTGCCAATGAAAAACTGATTCCATTGAGAGCAGTGTAATCATTACTTTGTATCTGCTGTTAGTATCAGCAGGACTGTGAAATATGGTTTCATATTCCAGGCTTGTAGCTTAGTGCACTTGAGCCATGTCTTTTTAACTTTGTGTCTGGAGCTGCTCCACAGATCCTCCCTTTTCTAAAAAAAAAAAACTGTTGCTGGATTGTAGTTGGAAACTATAACAGGCACTTGTAGAGGAAAGGCTGAAAATCAGCTCACTGCAGAGAGTTAAGAGCACAGCAGTGTGAGGCTAAACCCCAAGTGCACTTATAGAAGTCACAGTCCTGCTGCTCATAAAAAATATGCACTAAGGTATAATGACATGGCTCTTCAAGTACAATACCTTAAGGGAAAGGGAAAGGAAAGGGAAAGCTAAAAAATGTATAAGCTGTTAGCTCCCCCTGGTGGTAGCTTATTGCATTCAGAATTATATCATTTGTGATTATATAAAAATAAATTGAGATGTCTGGAGCAAAAAAAACAAAAAAATTCATACCAGGCTCTCTAGGCACTCTCAACGTTAATCCTTCAAAACCAGTGGCCACTCCATACATAGACCACTGTTACCTTAATAGACATACCAGGTCTACTGATTTTCTACAGCACACTTGTCATTTCAGGTGACTTTCCAGAACATACTGCTATGTATATGTAGATAAGGAGTCACACAATACTTGGCCATTTGTATTTTGCATTATACAGTAACGGGGGGCCACTCATTTAGTTCCTGTTATCTAACTGATTGTCACATCCTTCCTCTTCTGCTCCGAACGGTAAGTTCTTCTGTGATAAGTCATGAAGATGCTGATCTGACATATAGTGGCTCATTTTTTTTACAATAAATAAGCAATTGTCATCATATAGGAACATGTGAGAACCAAAATACGTTACAAATAGTAGTAAACACCATAGAGGGACCTCATTATGGACGCTTATCTTCTGTGTAGAAAGTGTCTTATGCAACTTCTGCAGATCTCTATCTCCCTGAAGTTTCCTCTCCTGCTTTGATCGTGCGCTCAGATTGGTGGACAGGGCTTTATTTACTATTTATTACCCAATTGTGGAATACACCATCACTCAATCAAATGTAATTACCCAATACATCCTACCATCGCATTATAAACTTGGGGGTGGAATCAGCCAACTTAGAAGCTGAAAATTCAATGTTTAAACCCTAAATTTATAGGACAATAGAAAAGATTAGCATATCTGCGCACGTCTAGTTTACCTATTTTGTAGCTGCAGCCTTAGCGGGGGATAAAGGTTGATATCATGTAGACAGTGAAGGTGGTGTGGGAGTGTCACTATCATCTGAACATCAAGGACAGGTGAACATGGCTTCTGATGGCCACGATGTCAAGGTCAGAGATCAGACAAGACATTACCTGAGAGACAATGCTGACTCTTATCTTCAATGGAAAGTGCCTCCAGTGGACCATGGAGCAATGTAAGAAGATGAACTGGTCTGAAACATGGCACAAAGGTAAGAAGGCACCAATGTAATGGTGGGACAAAGTCCTGCTGGAAAACCTTGGCTAGTGACATCAAGTGGATGTAGACACCTATCCCCTAACTGAACATTGTACACTATTTATGCCTATTCCATAATTGCAGTGCCCACTTTCTGCAGGGTTATACCTTCAAACCTTCTAAATTGTATAGGAATGGCCAAAAACATCAAGAAGAACCAAATGGATCCAAATTCCCAAGATCCAATGTGAAGAATGTGAAGGATCTACTTCTTATGTCTTGATATTAGATACCAAGGGACATCTCCAGAGGTCTAAGGAGTCCAAGCTATGATGGGCCATCGATCTATAAGGTTGAAAAAACTCAATGGGGTACATTTACTTACCCGTCCTGTTGACGCTGCCGATCTGCAATGTCCAACCTCGGTTCGGAGCTACCGCGTTTCACTAAGATCGTGCGTCCAATTTCCTGCATGTGTCGCTTCCCCGCTGAGGTCCGACAGAGTTCACCTTCTTCTTCCGGGTGTTGATTGCTGATCTTGCAACACCATTTGATTTTGAATTCCGCGGTTTGTCCGAATCTGTCGGGTTGTCCCACAGCCATGCCCCCCGATTTGTATCGCAAGAAAGCCGGCACCGATGTGCCACAATCCGATCACGTGCACCAAAAAACCCTGTGCAATTCAGCACAAAATGGAAAAATTTGCGAAACCCGACAGAAATGCGTCCGACGGACCCTTAGTAAATGTGCCCCAATATATCCATCACCATAATCCAATACCCCTTCCATAATATCCTGCCCCAAGGACTCAATATGTGTAATGTGTAGATGTAAACAAAGGATGACCCAGTTCCCAATCCACATAGCTCCACGCCCTGACTCTCACTACTATGCCTTCAGGTCAGGTACTTGGCTGTTGAGCAGACATAATCTGGGTGTGGACCGTAGGGATTAAGTGTTAATCCTAGAACATCAAAGATCCATCAGGAAGATGGACAATGCGTATACAATGGACCTAGATCTGGACAGTGTGCAAGCAAAAGAGTATGACTACAGCATTATCTGCATAGCCTTACTCCCCCCACTATGCGGGTTTGTGGTGTGACGGGTCAATTGGGGTTAGGTAGAAGTGACAAAAGTGCTATAAACCTATAATTTTCCAAAAATTATACTGAAAAACCCATTATGGTCTGGATATTCTTGTTTCATGGTCATATGTTAGGTTACTGAGCAGGTGCATCCTGTGTCCTGCTGGATGTATCGTGTGAATATGTGTCAAGTGTGTTAGCGGAGTAATCTACGGATCAGTCACCGGTGTCACTGGCTCCTTATTGTTCTCACTGATATAGTGGCTATGCTGGCTTTTTAAAGGTGACTACAAGATTAACACCTTTTGTAACTGAGACTATGAGAAGCATGTGAACCGAGACTAAAAAAGCCCCAATACACATTATATGAAAGTCTGTCTTAAATCACCAATTTCAGAGGGCTGGGCGGCCCATCTAATGTGTACGGGGCCCCCTACTCCACCTGAGGAACCTGGTAAATTGGAATGAAGCTAGCCTATCCTTTTGATGTGGGGAGGTCAGCCCCTGCTAGTCGATCATGTATATGTAGGAGGGAATCGGATGGGGTAGCACATTTATTTTAAGCCATTCCTTATCCATGAGATGGTTGTGCGCTCCTCCACTCACTTCTACTGGATGGATGGAGATAGTCGAGTACAGTCCTCCTCTAGTTCCTGTAGCCCCAAGTTCAACCTGCTGTTCCATTGAAAATTGGTTATGGACCACTGGTTTCCAAATTATTAACTGGATCCCCAAATTATTAACATATGAATCTCTTTACAGGAGGAAATAATAAATATATATTTTGCTACAGTTCACCAAATGACTAGTGCAAAATCGGTGGGAGAAGCTCAGCCGTGCCCTCTCCACCCAAATTCTGCATCAAGTAGATAAGGTAGACGTGACAATGACATGTGGGACTGGCGTTCCCTACACTTGTATAGGGCTGTCGGAAATTTTTGTGCAACCCCACAAATATAAATGGAAGATGGGTTACACTAGGAGTATTCGGAGGGGCTTTTGTTTCCATTGTTCTCCTAATCACTGGGGGTCCTAATGTCCTTTGGATTGGGAATAAGTATCTATTGATAGGATATACCCCATGGGTTCTTAATGAAAATAACCCCCCCCCCCCCATTTTCCAGTAGGGGTAAGGGATGTATTAATGGTTTACCCCCAGTATTACAAGATGACCATCCAACAGCCCCATTGACTGGAAGGATCCTGGAGGCCCCGGATTCTCCCGATTATTGGAGGTCCCAGCAGTCAGACACATATGTCCTAACTTTTAACTACATGCACCACATATATATGAACAAGGAAAGGCTGCAGTACCAGACTTAGTCCATAGGCAAGAGTGGCGCTGTTTCTATAAATAATTATCAGAGACTTTAGTTATATTTCTGGACAACCTGTTGGTTTCTAAAGAATTGACTCTTATTCTCCAAGTTCCAGACCCCCATATACATCAATCATTTTCACGTCTTTCCCTTTGTACGCCATTAACCATTTACTCACCAGAAGAAAGTCAAAAACTTTTTTTTAGCCTCTCATTTTCTCCATTCCCTTCTAACTATACAGTATCTGTTTCACCACATGCTGCTCCACAGAAATATACACCCCTGCTATTCATCGTAAACCCCCAGGGATTGACACGCATTGAACGGGGGAAAGTTTAACCTCTTGCATCCTGTCTGCCCTCTTTAGCCTATAGAGTAAGATAGTGCACTTGATACCGGGGACTTACTTTTTTCCGCAGTCGGATCTGCCCGGTGATTATGGCCAGGATGTACATCTTCAGTATAAGGAGGGTGCTGTAGAAGACGAATGACAGGAATACTTGGTTCTCCATCTTGCCCATAGCCTAGACTGAAGTGTAAATGTGAATCTCAGACATTAGTCGAGGGAGGGAAGGGAAGCAGGAGGAGTAACTCACCAGAAAGGAGGCGGATAGTAGTTCCAGCTGTGTGTGACCACAGAACTATTCTAGAAATCCATAAAGTGATGTGGACAGGAGAGAGTCTTGTTTAAAGGGGGATAAATCCATCAGACGAAACGGCTTCGGAATAAAGAGGATTTCCACAAATAATGCCCAGTGATATACATCCTTTGTTCTCTTCTGTCAAGTTGTTACAAGTCTTATCCCGCTGCCTCTTTACTGCATCTGTGACTGGGAATGTTTGGTGACAACTTCTGAACATCACAGCTTTTCCTGCTGGAGTTGTCGCACAGCTTTCCCTGACCACTAGGTGGCATCCCTGCTAAATAGGGCAGATTTAGGGTAAACAGTGTTTAACTGGAATCAGAATTTCCATTCAGGAGACTTAGAAATATTACATTAGATATTAGAATATTAGTTGTCACCTGTCTTTCCGGAGAAAGGATCTAACACTAAAAGGGTTGTTCCATAAAGTACATTTTGAAGCCCTATACAATTTTTAAAATAGGGGTCTGATCCAATAAACATATTTTGCATTTCTGGGACCCCTAGCAAAGCAAAGACTGTGGGACCCCATGAGTCTATTCCTACTGTGGGTGCTCAGAAAGTATAAAGCACATGGGGGAGATGCCGGTTGGGATCCAGATTCTCCAGGAATCGGCTTTAGCTAGAACCGACTCAGGAGAATTGGCTAAATCCCACCACTATCTGGGGCCCACCGGATCTCTAGAGCCCCAAACATTATCATTGGTTTAATTTTAATTAACATTACCCCTAAATAGGAGATAAGATAATTTAGTTATTGACAAGCTGCCATTGAGCAGATTGCTCTGGTGATGCCAGATTAAGATGTCGTCCAGGAGCTGCCACTGTTTGCCCTATTTGGGGACACCCAAACCAGGCAACGTCATTAAAGAGTTGATTGAGCAGCATCTAAAAATTCATGGTTGGTTCACCCATATAAAAACACAAACCCACCATTGTTGGCATTTCTCCCTGTAAGGTAGATGTCTGGGGAAGAGACATGTCAGACATGCTGGATTTCAGCACACATGCACCTTTGCTAAAAGGTGCGCTCCGCGGACCCTTAGTAAATGAGCCCCATATAGTCAATAATTGTATTAATGAGCAAATAGAAATCCAACTACCCGATCTACCCTTATGGACACTCACAGTTTCTGCCAAAATCATAGGTTTGGCTGATCCATATCTAATGTTTATGTCCAGTTTTAATATCTTATCACTGAGTGCGGGGTGTTTGGATTATTTCTACAGGGCAGAACCTATCACTTTTTCCTGTAACTGAGCCAAATATGCATGAAACGAATTTTTCTGGGATCAAATGGAAAAAAATAAGATACTTCCAAGTATTAATAAACCAAATAAAAAGACCAGTGTACATAATACTAAAATTGTATTGACTGATGTTTTCTACCAAATTCAGGATGAGTTTGTTTTACTTGTTAAAAGGTTGGCTGCCTGTGAACACTATTCTGACTGTTCTTACAGTATTACCCTTAAAGGGGCTTGCCCTTTCCAGTAAAAAGTAGGAAAATATCAAAAGAACGTGAAGAAGAGGAAAAAACATATACCGGTACTTCCTTCTCCAGTAGGTCTCCTGGGGTTCTGCAGTGACTCTCTGTAGACCAGAAGAGATGACGTCCCACATACAATGTGCATATGACGTCTAAATCAATTCAAATATTATAAAAATCTTTATGACCTATCCAATGTCAGATCCATGGGGGTCCGAAAGTGGTCTTAGAGTTGGGAATGAGAGATTGGAAAGCCGCTTTATCAGTAGCTTTATATGCAAACACACAGCATATACACACACATACAGTATATGCAGATGCCATACACGGTATACACATACAGCATATACACATCACATATTTGTTATATACATATGATGTACAAAGTGCAGCATAATATGGATATAATGCACATCCTCCACTCTTTAGTGTGTCAGGTTGGATGCTGGGGCCCCCTGACACTGTGGGCCCCATAGCAGTTGCTATGGCTGCTACCACTGTAGTTACCCCCCTGCCCATGAAAGAGCCCCCTATATGTGATTCTTTTGGGAGCAAGACATGGGGCTTTAGGTTATAGGGTTAACTTAATAGTTTGGCTTAAAAACAGAGTTCCACCTGCTGCTATGATCACTCATTCCTGCTCTGCATGCTGAGATTATTTCCTGTATCTAACCCTAAATTGGGATTTGACATCTCACCATGAGTAGACAACATTAGTCAGACATCAAAAGACGGATCTAGACTCGTGCAATTGCTTCATCATAAAAAGATGATGGAAAATGTATAACCTGGAGCCAGGTGGAAACACATTATACATAACTAATGGGCTTGGGTCTCATGTTTCGGCTCCGTTATGCTGACATAGGTCACCTATCCCATAAGTGCCTCTATAGAAAAGCATTGACATTTCACAAGAAGATGCACTTGTCGTAGAAGGGTTGTGACAACAAGCGACACAGAGTCAGGAGCTGAGAGCTTCATGCGTTCATCCATAGGAAAGTCTTGGACGTGCAGACAGGTAGGGGCCTGCTTATATAGACGCACACTTCACCCTTAAGAATGAACATAAAGAACTACAGTGATGGGGGGTGGGGGCTATACACCCCCTCACTTTCCACCCCATTCAGACAGGATCATACGCACGAGACTTGAAGACTCACTTACACGACATTCCTGGAGTAATACAAAAATAATATTGACCAACATAATACTTCAGCTATGTCATTCTAGGAAATAGCATCATGTTATTTGATTTCCCAGTAAACCCAATGGGGCTCATTTACTAAGGGTCCGAATGGCGCAATTTCGTCGGGTTTCCTGAATATTTCCGATTTGCGCCGAATTGCCCCGGGATTTTGGCGCACGCGATCGGATTGTGGCGACGGAACTCAAAGGAATCGAAAAAAACGTAGAATTTAAAAAAGAATTTGTGTCGCAAGATCAGCACTTACATGCACCAGGAAGAAGAAGGTGAACTCCAGGGGACCTCCGCGCAGCAGCGACACCTGGTGGATATCGGGCGCACAGACCTTAGTGAATCCCGGCAGACCTGAATCAGCGTCGGACAACGCGCCGCGGGATTGCAACTTGACCAGGTAAGTAAATGTGCTCCATTGTCTCACTTCCCGATGATCGAGAATATTAATAAACTATAACACAAACATAATTGATTTCAGTGGAAAGTGTGTAATGCTTCATTTGCCCTGTGGGGGCACTGTAGGAATATTGAACAGTTACTGCCGAGTTCTGCTAAAGATCAAGAATAGGCACAATTGTTAAAAAAACAATAAAAAAAGATGCTTATTCACTTAGTATTGGTGTTTATTATTCATCTCCTTCCACGTTATTAAAGTTTTATTGCATTTTGAAGGAATTACCGTAGATATGTTATGTGTACAGAGCGGTGTGCCATGGGGCCAGCTGTAACCGTGCCCAGAGGAACAGTATGCGTGCATAATGAAGGAAGGATTGGGGTGTAGTTTCCTCTGTAACAATACTGTATCACCTTACAATCCTTGGCAGGAAGCTATAAAACCCAGTTGTGTTGTTTTAAAAAGCTTTAGTTGCAAATTGCATCTGTCGGAGGATTCTTAAAGGCGCTATCCACCCACACAAGAAATTATTTGTATTTGCAAACAATACTAATTAAAAATTCCTTATTATTGCAAGTCTACAGCACATGTGCTGGTTTAGATGTTTCCATGGTAACAGACTAGAACTAGACTCTATGTAGTCAAATCCTGTGGTCATGTACTTATGGTTATCCTCATTATGTAAGGCTTACAGAATTCCATCCAGGTATGCAGGTGGGACCAGGTAGTGGTGGTCCAGGGCTGCAGCTTATAAGTCCCTATTATATTAACTGCAAAGTAGGTAAGTATGAGGAGGATATACAGGAGACTATGTCATGGCTCACCAATCTATTATAAAGTTAAGGGGGAACCCCTTAGGACTATGGTTAAACATCAAGTATCACCTAAAATCTCAAACATCTGTAAAGATTTAGAAGGTTGTGAGGGTTCTATACACAAGTTCTAGAAGAAAATTACAAAAGTACCAGCATTTTGATTTCAAGATAAGAAAACTTCAAGAACAATGTAAGAAAGTGTTGAGAAGACGAGTTTATCTGTGGGCACATTGTGCGCAGGGTGGATGGTACAGGACGCTGCGTGATTACAGGGTGCGCTGCCAGGGACATCCCCGAGCACTAAATATGTCCATCAGAACTACTCGTATATGGAGGACAAAGGTTACTCGATTTTCTGAAATGTTAAAAAAATGCTACTGCTATGAACCTTAAAAAATACTAAAAAAATGACAAAAATTCGATCCATTCCATTTTTAGTCCATTGTATCTAAAAAGGATGATGTCACAGCTTATCTTCTCCCCCTCCCCGTACAATGACCTCTATATAGATAACACTGACCCATCATTACATCACTACTGACAATAGATGATGTCACAGCTTATCACCTCCCCCTCTCTGTACAATGACCTCTACATAGATAACACTGACCCATCATTACATCACTACTGACAATAGATGATGTCACAGTTTATCTCCTCCTCCTCCCTGTACAATGACCTCTATATTGATAAAACTGACCCATCATTACATCACTACTGACAATAGATGATGTCACAGCTTATCTCCTCCCCCTCCTGTACTATGACCTCTATATAGATAACACTGACCCATCATTACATCACTACTGACAATAGATGATGTCACAGCTTGTCTCCTCCCCCTCCCTGTACAATGACCTCTATATAGATAACACTGACCAATCATTACATCACTACTGACAATAGATGATGTCACAGCTTATCTTCTCCCCCCTTCCTGTACAATGACCTCTATATAGATAACACTGACCCATCATTACATCACTACTGACAATAGATGATGTCACAGCTTATCACCTCCCCCTCTCTGTACAATGACCTCTATATAGATAACACTGACCCATCATTACATCACTACTGACAATAGATGATGTCACAGCTTATCTCTTCCCCCTCCCTGTACAATGACCTCTATATAGATAACAATGACCCATCATTACATCACTACTGACAATAGATGATGTCACAGCTTGTCTCCTCCCCCTCCCTGTACAATGACCTCTATATAGATAACACTGACCCATCATTACATCACTACTGACAATAGATGATGTCACAGCTTATCTCCTCCCCCTCCCTGTACAATGACCTCTATATAGATAACACTGACCCATCATTACATCACTACTGACAATAGATGATGTCACAGCTTATCACCTCCCCCTCTCTGTACAATGACCTCTATATAGATAACACTGACCCATCATTACATCACTACTGACAATAAATGATGTCACAGCTTATCTCCTCCCCCTCCCTGTACAATGACCTCTATATAGATAACACTGACCCATCATTACATCACTACTGACAATAGATGATGTCACAGCTTATCTCCTCCTCCCCCCTGTACAATGACATCTATATAGATAACACTGACCCATCACATTACATCACTACTGACAATAGATGATGTCACAGCTTATCTCCTCCTCCTCCCTGTACAATGACCTCTATATAGATAACAGTGACCCATCATTACATCACTACTGACAATAGATGATGTCAAAGCTTATCTCCTCCCTCTCCCTGTACAATGACCACTATATAGATGACACTGATCCATCATTACATCACTACTGACAATAGATGATGTCACAGCTTATCCCCTCCCTGTACAATGCTCTCTATATAGATAACACTGACCCATCATTACATCACTACTGACAATAGATGATGTCACAGCTTATCTCCTCCCCCTCCCTGTACAATGACCTCTATATAGATAACACTGACCCATCATTACATCACTACTGACAATAGATGATGTCACAGCTTATCCCCTCCCCCTCCCTGTACAATGACCTCTATATAGATAACACTGACCCATCATTACATCACTACTGACAATAGATGATGTCACAGCTTATCCCCTCCCCCTCCCTGTACAATGACCTCTATATAGATAACACTGACCAATCATTACATCACTACTGATCATAGATGATGTCACAGCTTATCTCCTCCCCCTCCCTGTACAATGACCTCTATATAGATAACACTGACCCATCATTACATCACTACTGACAATAGATGATGTCACAGCTTATCACCCCGCCCTCTCTGTACAATGACCTCTATATAGATAACACTGACCCATCATTACATCACTGCTGACAATAGATGATGTCACAGCTTATCTCCTCCTCCTCCATGTACAATGACCTCAATATAGATATCACTGACCCATCATTACATCACTACTGACAATAGATGATGTCAAAGCTTATCTCCTCCCTCTCCCTGTACAATAACCACTATATAGATGACACTGATCCATCATTACATCACTACTGACAATAGATGATGTCACAGCTTATCTCCTCCCCCTCCCCATACAATGACCTCTATATAGATAACACTGACCCATCATTACATCACTACTGACAACAGAAGATGTCACAGCTTATCCCCTCCCCCTCCCTGTACAATGCTCTCTATATAGATAACACTGACCCATCATTACATCACTACTGACAATAGATGATGTCACAGCTTATCTCCTCCTCCTCCCTGTACAATGACCTCTATATAGATAACAGTGACCCATCATTACATCACTACTGACAATAGATGATGTCAAAGCTTATCTCCTCCCTCTCCCTGTACAATGACCACTATATAGATGACACTGATCCATCATTACATCACTACTGACAATAGATGATGTCACAGCTTAGCTCCTCCCCCTCCCCATACAATGACCTCTATATAGATAACACTGACCCATCATTACATCACTACTGACAACAGAAGATGTCACAGCTTATCCCCTCCCCCTCCCTGTACAATGACCTCTATATAGATAACACTGACCCATCATTACATCACTACTGACAATAGATGATGTCACAGCTTATCTCCTCCCCCTCCCTGTACAATGACCTCTATATAGATAACACTGACCCATCATTACATCACTACTGACAATAGATGATGTCACAGCTTATCTCCTCCCCCTCCTGTACTATGACCTCTATATAGATAACACTGACCCATCATTACATCACTACTGACAATAGATGATGTCACAGCTTATCTCCTCCCCCTCCCTGTACAATGACCTCTATATAGATAACACTGACCCATCATTACATCACTACTGACAATAGATGATGTCACAGCTTATCACCTCCCCCTCTCTGTACAATGACCTCTATATAGATAACACTGACCCATCATTACATCACTACTGACAATAGATGATGTCACAGCTTATCTCCTCCCCCTCCCTGTACAATGACCTCTATATAGATAACACTGACCCATCATTACATCACTACTGACAATAGATGATGTCACAGCTTATCTCCTCCTCCCCCCTGTACAATGACATCTATATAGATAACACTGACCCATCATTACATCACTACTGACAATAGATGATGTCACAGCTTATCTCCTCCTCCCCCCTGTACAATGACATCTATATAGATATCACTGACCCATCATTACATCACTACTGACAATAGATGATGTCACAGCTTATCTCCTCCCCCTCCCTGTACAATGACCTCTATATAGATAACACTGACCCATCATTACATCACTACTGACAATAGATGATGTCACAGCTTATCTCCTCCCCCTCCCTGTACAATGACCTCTATATAGATAACAATGACCTATCATTACATCACTACTGACAATAGATGATGTCTTAGCTTATCACCTCCCCCTCTCTGTACAATGACCTCTATATAAATAACACTGACCAATCATTACATCACTACTGACAATAGATGATGTCACAGCTTATCTCCTCCCCCTCCCTGTACAATGACCTCTATATAGATAACACTGACCCATCATTACATCACTACTGACAATAGATGATGTCACAGCTTATCTCCTCCCCCTCCCTGTACAATGTCCTCTATATAGATAACACTGACCCATCATTACATCACTACTGACAATAGATGATGTCACAGCTTATCTCCTGCCCCTCCCTGTACAATGACCTCTATATAGATAACACTGACCCATCATTACATCACTACTGACAATAGATGATGTCACAGCTTATCTCCTCCCCCTCCCTGTACAATGACCTCTATATAGATAACACTGACCCATCATTACATCACTACTGACAATAGATGATGTCACAGCTTATCTCCTCCTCCCCCCTGTACAATGACATCTATATAGATAACACTGACCCATCATTACATCACTACTGACAATAGATGGTGTCACAGCTTATCTCCTCCTCCCCCCTGTACAATGACATCTATATAGATATCACTGACCCATCATTACATCACTACTGACAATAGATGATGTCACAGCTTATCTCCTCCTCCTCCATGTACAATGACCTCAATATAGATATCACTGACCCATCATTACATCACTACTGACAATAGATGATGTCACAGCTTATCTCCTCCTCCTTCCTGTACAATGACCTCTATATAGATAACAGTGACCCATCATTACATCACTACTGACAATAGATGATGTCAAAGCTTATCTCCTGCCCCTCCCTGTACAATGACCACTATATAGATGACACTGATCCATCATTACATCACTACTGACAATAGATGATGTCACAGCTTATCCCCTCCCCCTCCCTGTACAATGCTCTCTATATAGATAACACTGACCCATCATTACATCACTACTGACAATAGATGATGTCACAGCTTATCTCCTCCCCCTCCCTGTACAATGACCTCTATATAGATAACACTGACCCATCATTACATCACTACTGACAATAGATGATGTCACAGCTTATCTCCTCCCCCTCCCTGTACAATGACCTCTATATAGATAACACTGACCCATCATTACATCACTACTGACAATAGATGATGTCACAGCTTATCCCCTCCCCCTCCCTGTACAATGACCTCTATATAGATAACACTGACCCATCATTACATCACTACTGATCATAGATGATGTCACAGCTTATCTCCTCCCCCTCCCTGTACAATGACCTCTATATAGATAACACTGACCCATCATTACATCACTACTGACAATAGATGATGTCACAGCTTATCACCCCTCCCTCTCTGTACAATGACCTCTATATAGATAACACTGACCCATCATTACATCACTACTGACAATAGATGATGTCACAGCTTATCTCCTCCCCCTCCCTGTACAATGACCTCTATATAGATAACACTGACCCATCATTACATCACTACTGACAATAGATGATGTCACAGCTTATCTCCTCCTCCCCCCTGTACAATGACATCTATATAGATATCACTGACCCATCATTACATCACTACTGACAATAGATGATGTCACAGCTTATCTCCTCCTCCTCCATGTACAATGACCTCAATATAGATATCACTGACCCATCATTACATCACTACTGACAATAGATGATGTCAAAGCATATCTCCTCCCCCTCCCCATACAATGACCTCTATATAGATAACACTGACCCATCATTACATCACTACTGACAATAGATGATGTCACAGCTTATCTCCTCCCCCTCCCCATACAATGACCTCTATATAGATAACACTGACCCATCATTACATCACTACTGACAACAGAAGATGTCACAGCTTATCCCCTCCCCCTCCCAGTACAATGCTCTCTATATAGATAACACTGACCCATCATTACATCACTACTGACAATAGATGATGTCACAGCTTATCCCCTCCCCCTCCCTGTACAATGACCTCAATATAGATAACACTGACCCATCATTACATCACTACTGACAATAGATGATGTCACAGCTTATCTCCTCCCCCTCCCCATACAATGACCTCTATATAGATAACACTGACCCATCATTACATCACTACTGACAACAGAAGATGTCACAGCTTATCCCCTCCCCCTCCCTGTACAATGCTCTCTATATAGATAACACTGACCCATCATTACATCACTACTGACAATAGATGATGTCACAGCTTATCTCCTCCCCCTCCCTGTACAATGACCTCTATATAGATAACACTGACCCATCATTACATCACTACTGACAATAGATGATGTCACAGCTTATCTCCTCCCCCTCCTGTACTATGACCTCTATATAGATAACACTGACCCATCATTACATCACTACTGACAATAGATGATGTCACAGCTTATCTCCTCCCCCTCCCTGTACAATGACCTCTATATAGATAACAATGACCTATCATTACATCACTACTGACAATAGATGATGTCTTAGCTTATCACCTCCCCCTCCCTGTACAATGACCTCTATATAGATAACACTGATCCATCATTACATCACTACTGACAATAGATGATGTCACAGCTTATCTCCTCCCCCTCCCTTTACAATGATCTCTATATAGATAACAATGACCCATCATTACATCACTACTGACAATAGATGATGTCACAGCTTATCACCTCCCCCTCTCTGTACAATGACCTCTATATAGATAACACTGACCCATCATTACATCACTACTGACAATAGATGATGTCACCGCTTATCTCCTCCTCCCCCCTGTACAATGACATCTATATAGATATCACTGACCCATCATTACATCACTACTGACAATAGATGATGTCACAGCTTATCTCCTCCTCCTCCATGTACAATGACCTCAATATAGATATCACTGACCCATCATTACATCACTACTGACAATAGATGATGTCAAAGCTTATCTCCTCCTCCCTGTACAATGACCACTATATAGATGACACTGATCCATCATTACATCACTACTGACAATAGATGATGTCAAAGCTTATCTCCTCCCCCTCCCCGTACAATGACCTCTATGTAGATAACACTGACCCATCATTACATCACTAGTGACAATAGATGATGTCACAGCTTATCTCCTCCCCCCCCTGTACAATGACCTCTATATAGATAACACTGACCCATCATTACATCACTACTGACAATAGATGATGTCACAGCTTATCTCCTCCTCCTCCCTGTAAAATGACCTCTATATAGATAACACTGACCCATCATTACATCACTACTGACAATAGATGATGTCACAGCTTATCTCCTCCCCCTCCCTGTACAATGACCTCTATATAGATAACACTGACCCACCATTACATCACTACTGACAATAGATGATGTCACAGCTTATCTCCTCCCCCTCCCTGTACAATGACCTCTATATAGATAACACTGACCCATCATTACATCACTACTGACAATAGATGATGTCACAGCTTATCTCCTCCCCTCCATGTACAATGACCTCTATATAGATAACACTGACCCATCATTACATCACTACTGACAATAGATGATGTCAAAGCTTATCTCCTCCCCCTCCCTGTACAATGACCTCTATACAGATAACACTGACCCATCATTACATCACTACTGACAATAGATGATGTCACAGCTTATCTCCTCCCCCTCCCTGTACAATGTCCACATTTTTATTTCATATTCTGTAGAACTATACAGACTATGGGGGGGGGGGATATACAGATAAAAGACGACATTACAGAGTAAAAATAAAGTCATATGAAACAATAGGAGTGAGGGCCCTGATCACAAGAGCTTACAATCTCTAAGATGTTAATAGGATCCATGGATGATGGCAGCCCCCATATTCACAGTAAACGTATGACATGATTTGGTGTCTGGTTTAATGAAAAATGGATACATTCCCCATAAGGTGAAATGTATAATGTATCCTCATAAATGTAGATAAATTGTGTAGACGTACAGGTGGACTAGTTTATACACAAGGCCCGCCAGACATGTCTTGTATACAGATTCACATAGGATTCTGCAATTTCAGCTATGTGCTACATAACAGCATCTTGTACCAGGGTGTAACCACATAGTATGGGGCCCTTTATTACTGTGAATGGAAAATCTGTTCATTGCAAACACAAGATCATTGCTTAACATGACTGGTATAAGCTGTGGTGTCCACCTCAATTTGGCAATTTCATAAATGATAGAACCTCTCCTGGAGCCTGAGGTGAGTTTAGGCTCTGTATTCTGGCTGGCTGTACTATGTCTCATGGCTGGGTGTACTATGTCTCATGGCTGGCTGTACTGTGTCTCATGGCTGGGTGTACTATGTTTCATGGCTGGGTGTACTATGTCTCATGGCTGGGTGTACTATGTCTAATGGCTGGGTGTACTATGTCTCATGGCTGGGTGTACTATGTCTCATGGCTGGCTGTACTGTGTCTCATGGCTGGGTGTACTATGTCTCATGGCTGGGTGTACTATGTCTCATGGCTGGGTGTACTATGTCTCATGGCTGGCTGTACTGTGTCTCATGGCTGGGTGTACTGTGTCTCATGGCTGGCTGTACTGTGTCTCATGGCTGGGTGTACTGTGTCTCATGGCTGGGTGTACTGTGTCTCATGGCTGGGTGAACTATGTCTCATGGCTGGCTGTATTTGCGGACTAGCAACAGGAAGGGAACCTCTTGGGGCACTCCCAGTTTGTGGTAATGGGTTCCCAGGCAGGTAGTGAAGGGGAGGCCCGTGGTGTTAGCGGCAGGCCAAGGATCACACTTGAAAACTGGAATCTTAAAATAACTCACAGTCTCTTTAATGGCACACAGTCCAGAACAGCATCAGATAACAATCTGGGAATTATCCTTCCTGCAGGCACACAAAAGGTGGTGGATTGGTTGGCTGTGGAGCAGGAATTAGGGAATTAGGGAGTACTTCAGCGGTCATCTAGTAGGAGCCAGATTGGCTCTGCTGCTTGGACAGCAATATGTTAAAACCGCAATATGTTAAAGTGTTAAAGCCGCGATACAGCGGTTAATAACTCTAATGAAAATAAGCACCGGCACCAGCTCACGCTGAGCTGGTGCTCGGTATTTACAGCTTACCCCTATCATTTGAAATGGTAGGTTTCCTTTAAGACTCACTGTTATAGACTCTGCTGACCATTACATCTTATCCCAGTGATGGCGGACCTTTTAGAGACTGAGTGCCCAAACTACAACCAAAATCCACTTATTTACCGTGAAGTGCCAACGTGGCATTTTAAGCAGTAACTTATTGCTCCCTGTTCTTCCACATCTTTCAATTGTATCAGCCGCCTAATGCCACTAATACAGTTGAAATAAAGAGGGCAAATAGCTTCTCTCCAGGGTCTATCCGTACAGGAAGAAAGGTGGGTCTAGCAGGATGACCTCCAAAGATAATGCAGTTCTGTCTTCACCTTCTTACTTTTCCCGCAGTTCCAAACAGCCAATGGATTGTCACTTTAAAATAGCGCTGAGAGCAGCATCTCATAAGTTGCCTGCGACTGCGGAAAGATTTGGTGGATTTGGTCCTGTTTGGTGAACTCTGTCCTGCAGTGATGGCCTGAGGGGCAACAGAAAGAGCTCTGAGTGCCACCTCTGGCACCCGTGCCATAGGTTCGCCACCACTGTCTTATCCTATGAGCTTGTAGTATGTTACAGTATGTTAGTTAGAAACCATAAAAAACAGGAATCATTTGGGTGGTCCTGGTGTCCTGGAAGCGTTCTCCAAGTTTAATAGCTCTAAAAGTCCCAAAATTTTTTGTTCCACAGCAGCATGTCCTGCTTCCCCCTCTTTATAAATGTGAGCAGATCAGCAAAATTCTTAAAGGAACAAGCTGACTTTTGTGGCCACGGTCTTGCAGCCTTTCACAGAGTAAACTCTCTCGTCCTCGGGGTAATAGGACATTTCTGCAGCAATTTGAGAGATGAGAGTTTCATCTATCGCTTTGCCTGGCTGACGCAGCTCCGCCCCAGGCAGCTCCACCCCCACGCACTTCTTCACGTGTTCCTCCTCCAAAGGCAGAAATACAACAAAGACGTCAATGAGATCCGTATCCGTATGGGGCCGATTTCCACCGACCTGATCCATCACAGCCTTAAAGGGAGTCTACCAGCTCCCAAATCATCTGACAAGTAAAACCAGCATTGTGTTGGGCACTTCATACGTTTTGTAAAATCACCTTTCCTGTTTTACAGCCACCTGTTGTTTTTAAGAAAATTCCATTTCTATCTTTAGGCAAATGAGCGACTCGGTGCACTGGAGGCGGGGCATTGCACTTGCTGATCCTCTTTTTCTACTTTTTTTTCTGCCCTTTACTACAAAGCGCCTTATTTTACACAATAAATTGCCGTCTCCTATAAAAAGAAGAGGCCAGGTGCATCAGCAACTATGGCTCAACCACCAGTGCGCCATTTAAAAAATGTAAAAATTTAGTTATCTCTAAATATAATAGATCACTGGGAAACATCAATGATCTATCTATCAATGATCTATCAATGATATGTCTGGAAAGATGATATCCAATGCTTACTTTCCTTGTGGGCTGATTTGGGAGCCCCTTTATGATGTGAATGATCGCAGCAGATCTGATCCGTATTTTCTTACTTACTCCGTTCGTTGAAGGCATGCTTCATTAGAGAACTTTCCACATCCGATAGTTTAATGTCTTCCCTTTTCATTTTATTTCTCTTAAACTGTAAGGCCAGCTCCGTAATCTTCTCTCCCCCTGTATTACTGGGACATAAAACACAAGGGGGTTATTTATCATTAGGCGGCTCCTTGGAACAGTTCTATGTCTATTTTTGGAGCTCCGCTGCCCATCAGATTCATTAAAGTGGATTTGGCCCTTAAATAAATGTTCTTATGGTCTACTTTCTGTCTGGGATTTTTTTTTTCCAAAAAGTCTCAAAATGCTTAAAAAGTCCCAGCACATCAAGGGACTGGACTAAGGCCTCTGTGAAGCGCTGCGTAATCTCTGCGCTATATAAATAAAGAATTATTATTATTCCAATGGACAATACAGCCATCCATGTCCATGTTCGTATTGTCCACCGTACCATAAGCGGACGTATAAAAATATAGAACATGTCCTATTTTCCACCGTATTTCCGTTGCGAACGGCCCATAGAAGTCAATGGGAACGTATAAAATATGGGATAAATATGTGCTGCATAGGGCTGTGCACCGTATGCTGCCGTATGTACATACAGTATCCAGGACCAGTGGGGGGTGCATTCTGTCAGCCAGCCAATAGTCAGCCATCTATCATTTGCCAGCCCACCGTAATTTATACGGATACATTGCCATACTGTTGCAATACGTCCTGTATTATGGCCAGAATACAGCTGTACACTCACCGGCCACTTAGGTACACCTGTCCAACTGCTCGTTAACACTTAATTTCTAATCAGCCAATCACATGGCGGCAACTCAGTGCATTTAGGCATGTAGACATGGTCAAGACAATCTCCTGCAGTTCAAACCGAGCATCAGTATGGGGAAGAAAGGTGATTTGAGTGCCTTTGAACGTGGCATGGTTGTTGGTGCCAGAAGGGCTGGTCTGAGTATTTCAGAAACTGCTGATCTACTGGGATTTTGTCGCACAACCATCTCTAGGATTTACAGAGAATGGTCCGAAAAAGAAAAAACATCCATTGAGCGGCAGTTCTGTGGGCGGAAATGCCTTGTTGATGCCAGAGGTCAGAGGAGAATGGGCAGACTGGTTCGAGCTGATAGAAAGGCAACAGTGACTCAAATCGCCACCCGTTACAACCAAGGTAGGCAGAAGAGTATCTCTGAACGCACAGTACGCACAGAAGACCACACCGGGTGCCCCTCCTTTCAGCTAAGAACAGGAAACTGAGGCTACAATTTGCACAAGCTCATCGAAATTGGACAGTTGCCTGGAAAAACGTTGCCTGGTCTGATGAGTCTCGATTTCTGCTGCGCCATTCGGATGGTAGGGTCAGAATTTGGCGTCAACAACATGAAAGCATGGATCCATCCTGCCTTGTATCAACGGTTAAGGCGGGTGGTGGTGGTGTCATGGTGTGGGGAATATTTTCTTGGCACTCTTTGGGCCCCTTGGTACAACGCCACAGCCTACCTGAGTATTGTTGCTGACCATGTCCATCCCTTTATGAGCACAATGTACCCTGTAACATCTGATGGCTACTTTCAGCAGGATAACGCGCCATGTCATAAAGCTGGAATCATCTCAGACTGGTTTCTTGAACATGACAATGAGGTCACTGGACTCAAATGGCCTCCACAGTCACCAGATCTCAATCCAATAGAGCATCTTTGGGATGTGGTGGAACGGGAGATTCGCATCATGGATGTGCAGCCGACAAATCTGCGGCAACTGTGTGATGCCATCATGTCACTATGGACCAAAATCTCTGAGGAGCTTCCAGCATCTTGTTGAATCTATGCCACGAAGAATTGAGGCAGTTCTGAAGGCAAAAGGGGGTCCAACCCGTTACTAGCATGGTGTACCTAATAAAGTGGCCGGTGAGTGTATCTACAGAACAGAAAAGATCATACGGTCGTGCGCATGAGGCCTTACTATGAGACTTTTTATGTGACTTTTTGCAAAAGTCTCATGTCATGAATCCGGCTTTGCCTGGTGTTGCACTAATAGTAGTTCTATGTTAAAACCAAATTAATTAAGAGGTGTAAATAGTCCTGTGAGAAATAGTCCCGTCCTTTTTAGGAGTGAAAAGTCTCAAAAAAACGCATGGCGACAACTTTTTTACTCCAAAAAAGCCCAGGAAAACCAATGATAGATAACCCCCATGAAGTCTGTGTCAGATCTTTTAAGGCATTTTTTTATGTATATACATTAAAGGGAACCTACCACCACATTTCTACCTATAAAGGTAGATCGGGTGGTAGGTGGATCGATAGGACGTGAGGATAGCCCTTTTAAGGGCTAATCCTCACCTCCCCTGTATCTTTTGCTAACTTTTATTACTCAAATATGTAAATTTTCTTAAGCGGCTACGGGGGGGTGGAGTAGCCAGGGCTGAGGCTACACAGCGCAGCTACTCCACGCCCCAGTAGCCTCTTTGTTCCTCTTACCAAAAATCTTCGGCGTGCAGCTCCTCGTAGCTGCGCACCCTCGTCCGAGATTCCTGTCCGTCTGAGCATGCTCAATGGCTCCGGCTTCGGGCCCGCTGTTCTGTGTACAGGATGACAAACATTAGTTTTCTCAAATGAGAATACCCCTTTCATGCAAAATTATGAATCATGTTATCCTCACTAGTTATCTGTCAAAATTGCAATTAAAAATATCCTTCCTACAGTTCCTAAACCTTTTGCTTTTCTTCATGCAAGACCGGCAATCACCACGAGGGGGAGCCCTGTGCATATGATGAATGGGAGAAGCATCAAGCGCCATCTAGTGGTGGCTGCAGTAAGATGCTGCCACTCTCTGGAGAGTAAGGATGCACAATCTTTACTGGTCTGAGGGCTGCATTGTCAACCTCAAGGGGCTGCACCCAACAAAAACCACAGTACAGCACAAGTGTGACCCTAAATACTACAAATACCACCCCAGAAACTAAACACTGCATTCCGACAATAACTATTGTACAGACCCCAAGCCCGGGTAATAAATTCAGGGCTCAAAACAGACAATTAATAGATTAATAGAGAAACTAGAGCAGACAAATAATAAAACTAAGATTGAGATCCACTGAGCACATACAGTGCAATATACAGATATATACACACAGATTTATCAAGATGTCTGAAAGTCAGAATATTTCATGTAAGTATGGTAAGTATAATGTAATATAAGTTATGTGCATCATAATATGTATGTTATGATGCACATCTTCCATCATCTCAGATCAGATGACTGGGGCCCCTGACACTGCAGGCCCCATAGTGGCTGCTGTCAGGGGCGTTACTAGGAGAAACAGGGCCCCATAGCAGACTTTTGAATGGGGCCCCACTTACTATATGCATACAGTATATACACACCATACAGTCATATAGTACCATATACACCCATGCATCATATACACAGACATACAGCATATACACATCACATATGCACACACCTTTAGAGCATCTACAGATCACATATGCACACATATAGCATATTTACACCTAGTACTCCAGGTTCCGGGGCCCCCTGACACTGTGGGCCCCTTAGCAGCTGCTATGGCTGCTACAACTGTAGTTATGCCCCTTCTCTGGGGGTCTACACTTTTTTTTTGTGTTTGCTTTGCCTATTGGGGTAGTGCGCCCAATGTCCACCAGGTGTCGCTGCTGCGCTGAAGTCCTTCGGAGTTCACTGACGTTCACCAAGCCAGCCTGGGTGCAGGTAAGTGCGTGTCAAGCGACACTTTTTTTTTTTTTATTCTGCGTTTTTTCCGAATCCGTTGGGTTTTCCAACGGCCATGGCCCCCGATTTCCGTTGCGTGCATGCCGGCGCCGATGCGCCACAATCCGATTGTGTGCGCCAAAAAACCGGGGCAATTCGGCGCAAATCGACCCCCATTGTATCTTTAGGCCTATGAGCAGAATTGGAGATACCTCCTTGGTTTAAACAGACAAACTACCAACTGAGACAGTTTCAATTTCAATTTTCTACACTGACACATTGCACCAAATATGGAAATATGGTTCTAACTGTAAATAAATGACAGCTATCACAGCATAAACCTGAGATAAGGAGTTCAAATATCATAAAGATGTTGAGTTGTCGATCTATAAAAGGGCATGGGGACAAGCAGGGAAGTTCCTAGGTTATTAAAATATTAACAATGCATCACAATTTTTAGCATAAACAGACCCCCACAAATTAAAACTATTACAGACATGCATTTATGTAAGGACTATAGTGTATGCAGCACTATCCCACAAAGTTATCTTAGACATTAGTCCCTCCAAATTCATTCTAAGGCTGCATTTACCCTGATGTACGCCCCCATGGCTACAGCCCGGAGGGCATACGTCCGGCGCCATGACCCCTCCCCTCTCCATAGCAATGCATTGGGTACGGACCGTAACACAGGGAAAGATAGTTCTATCCTAACTTTTTCCCGTCTATTGTGCCGCACATGTGTCGCATCACTCCGTACAGCCATTGCCGTCTATGGGAGACATATGTAAGACTGCAAGCTTGCGGCCGTACATACTTCCCCCATACGGTAGTGTGAATACAGCCTTTCATATGCAGTGCTTCCCGTTTAATTAAAATGTACAGAATCTTTCAAATTATAACATTGTACCTAGCAATTTACATATATACTTCACCAGAACAAAGCTTAGTACATTTATACAGCACCAGTATGGACTCCAATACATAAGTACAGTACAGAACCAAGCTTCAAACAGAAACACAGCACCAGGATGAATTCCCGGTCCCTATATACCTTACGTATATACAGTGTCCCAAATGATTTTACATATATACAGAGCCCTCTTATTTACATGCATACGGTACCCCCCTACTGAATACATGCAGTCCCCCCTTTTAATTCCTGTAATAAATATAGATTCCGTAGCGCTTTACAAATCATAGGGGACATATACAAATATAATTTTACATTACAAAAAACAAACAGTCATATGGAGCAATAGGAGTGAGACCATTGTCCCTTTGATATATATGTGATGATGCATCTTTATACATATTATTGATATCACGCTGTATACTGAGGCATCACCTGTAGGACGGGAGCGCTGCTCTGCCACAGGGAGAAAACGAAGGAATCCAAACAATGAATATTCACAACGGCAACTTAAACCCTTCCCCTCCCCCCCAGTATATAGGTATCCAACACACTGCCCCCCCCCTCCCCCCAGTATATGAATATCCAGCACACTGCAATCCCCCAGTATATAGGTATTCAGGACAATACAGCCCCCAGTAAATAGGTAGCCAGCACACTGCGCCCCCCCCCATCCAGTATATAGGTAGGCGGCACACTGCGACCCCCCCTCCCCATCCGGTATATAAGTAGCCAGCACACTGCGACCCCCCCTCCCCATCCAGTATATAGGTAGCCAGCATACTGCAACCCTCATTTCCCACCCAGTATATGAATATCCAGCACACTGCAATCCCCCAGTATATAGGTATCCAGGACAATACAGCCCCTAGTAAATAGGTAGCCAGCACACTGCGACCCCCCCCTCCCCATCCAGTATATAGGTAGCCAGCACACTGCGACCCCCCCTCCCTATCCAGTATATAGGTAGCCAACCTACTGTGGCTCTCCTTTCGCACCCAGTATATAGGTAGCTAGCCTACTGCGGCCCCCCTCCCCATCCACTATATAGTTAGCCAGCATACTGCAGCCCTCCTTTCCTACCAGTATATAGGTAGCCAGCCTACTGCGGCCCCCTTCCCCATCCAGTATATAGGTAGCCAGCATACTGCAGCCCTCCTTTCTCACCCAGTATAAAGGTAGTCAGCATACTGCAGCCCCCCCTGCCTCACTGGGAGGCTTCTGGCGCCCCCATTTTTCCCAAAGGGCTTGCGCTCAGGGCCATAGCCTAACGTTTCCAGTGGCAGAATCGGGCCAGGGCACAGGGAACTGATTTGGCAAATGTGAGAAAGAGTTTCATGGATTCTGAAAGGGTTTAGAACCTACTATCCACATAGAGACAGGAGATATGATAAAGGTTACTGCGGGGCAGCATTCTCTACTGAATATATCTTGGTACAAGTACAATCCATACGATACAATCCAACAAGTTTTATTTTTTCTTGCAGAAAGGTGCTGCATTCTTATCCGCGCCAATTACTTCAGGTGATACAATATGGATCATTGAAGAAGGACAGAGAACTGCATGCTACAGCACAAATCCATCAGGAGATCAGGTTGTACACTGGATGGGAGCATGCTGCCCCTCTGCGGGTTACACCCACCACTTTACCCCCTTCCCCGATTATTTTGCACCTCCTATACACCTGTGTAAAGCCATAAACATAAGGTTATTTAGGCTATAACTAATAATTTATAACAGATATGATACCCTGTGTTCAGTACGTACAGAGTAAAAATATTAAAAACAACGCTGAAAGAACATAAATCTCCTTTACCCCGTACAACATGTGTTACAGCATGAAATTACATACTAAAAAGTTTCTGATGGATCTCGACCTGATGACTGTGATGTGCGCCATTGGATTTCTTTCTGGAAGGAAGGTTCTACAGTTGAGGCCCCCACACAAATATCAGCAGAGTCTTAATAGGGGGTGGCCCAAACGCTTTGATGGGTCCGCCAGGCACGGTCCAGGTGTCACGACCTGTTGCTGCTCTCTGGAAGGGTTGGTGAGGCGTGGTGCACGGCAATGGGAAATTATACCAGGGAATCGGGGTCTGCAGTGAACACTCTCCTTCTTTATTGATGAAATTCAGGTGCAGCAATACAAGCGAATCCCTGGCAGAAGAAGGGTTAATGCTGAGGAAAGGACTGGGCGAGCTGTCCCTGTCTTTCTCAAAAGGCTGGTCTCCTCGTCACAGGCTGAAACCCAGGGTCTATGGCAGAGCATCCTTGTCTCAGCTTCTTCTTCTGCTTAGTCTTTTTCTACAAGCTCTATTCCCTAACTGCAAGACACCAAGGACTGGGACTGTTCTCCTTATAAACTTTCTACCGCGGGAGGAGGTAACGTGTTAGCACAAAAACAATGACACAGTGGGGCAGATTTACTTACCCAGTCCATTCGCGATCCAGCGGCGGGTTCTCTGACGCTGATTCGGGTCTTGTGGCGACTCACTAAGGTCGTGCGCCCGATGTCCACCAGGTGTTGCTGCTGCGCCAAGGTCCGCTGGAGTTCACCTCCTTCTTCCCGGTGCACGTAAGTGCTATTCCACGTTTTTTTCCAATCCATCGGGTTGTCCGACGGCCACGCCCTGCGATTTCTGTCGCGTGAAAGCCGGCGCCAATGCGCCAAAATCCGATCGTGTGCGGCAAAATCCCGGGGCAATACGGTGCAAAACGGAAATCGCCAGAAAACCCGCAATTCGGACCCTTAGTAAATGAGCCCCATAGTGTTCTCCCATTGACATACATTAAGTACCCATAATATTCTATGGCAGCAGGCTTCTACAATGTAAACAACTTTCCTGACAGGACCTGTCATTCGTAAGGTCAGGCTGTCTGCTTGTCTGGTAAACAAGTCTGCATTTCTTCTGCAAAACAATCTACTGTAGCTGTGGAAAATTACCGACTTCACTGAAAGTTAGAGATGTCTCTCAGCGTTTATTAACCCTTTCTACTAGTATATATATATATATATATATATATATATATATATATATATATATAAAGCATGTCTACAACAAAACACTGTAAAGTAATGCTAGTTAACCCTTGATGTGAAATAAAGTAATGTGCTGAGTTCATATAGAAGAAATATTCAAATGTCCACAAATGTCCAAAGTGCAATGTTCCCCTATTACAGCCTGTAACAGGTAACAAAGTCCTTCTGGTGGCCAGCAAGGCTGTTAGTTTGAAGTTAGCAGAAAAAAAAAGGACCTCAATCAGGACCCTTGGACAGCTTGTCTGGTAGTGAACGACGGGAGCAGGATCACCTTAGTGAGCCAATGGCTCACTTAACCCTGCCCCCCTAACCGGCTCACCACGCCCCCTTTAATCCAATACAATCGGGTGACTGACTGGCCTGCGGCTCCCTATTATATATGCATTAGGGAACCGTTCCGGAGCCAGAAAAGCCGGCTCTTCTTAGTGAGCTGAGCCTAATAAGCCAGCCCACTAAGAAGAGCCGGAATTCCCATCACTATTGGCTGGCAACAATCTCCAATGAGCTGTATCGGCTCTAGTGCAGCAGCTGCACGACCGTTATTAATCAGTATGGATAGTTTTGTTGGTCTATTGTAATATGCCATAATACAGGAAGTTATTATTTTTAATTACCCATCCTTTTTCAATTTGCTTGTAAAAATGCCAAACACTGCAGTACAGTAGTATTGAAGTATATAGTAGGAACGATCAGACAAGCTAGGGTTAATGTAATCTAAAAAATAGTAAAAAAAAAAAATAGTAAAAAAAAAATTATAAAAATAATTTTAAAAAAATAATTCTAATCCCCCCCTTTCCCTAGAACTGATATAAAACTAAATAAACTGTAAAAATCACATCCCAAAATACCCGATCTATCAAAATATAAAAACGGTTATTGCCGGCAGTAAACCCCATAACGGAAAATAGAGCCCGAATGTCCAAAAGACTACTTGTACACCATTTTACATGACATAAAAAATGTAATAAAAAGTCATCAAAAGGTCGCACAGTCTTTAAGTTGTAGCAATGAAAACATCAGCTCATGTCACAAAAAATGACACCTCACTCCGTAAACCATAGTATGAAAATGTAATTAGTGTCAGATGATGGCAAAAATTGTTTGTTTGGTTTTTTTAAAGAAAAACTTAGCCCACAAGAAAAGTGACACAAATGCCTTTTTATGCCAGTTTCATCAAATTTGGAATTTGGAATTCCCAGTACATGGCAGGGAATAATAAATATATTCACTGACAAGTACAATTTGATCTGCAGAAAATAAGCCCCGCACACAGCTCTGTACAAGGAAAAATGAAAAAGTTATGGATTTTTGAAGGTTGAAAGCGAAAATTGAAACGAAAAAAAAAAGCTGTGTCCTTAAGGGGTTAATGGCCCAACTCCAGAACATTACTGGGAGAGGGTGAACTCCTCTCCATCTCATATTTCCTTTTTAGATTTTTGTTATGATGCGTATGAATTGCCTTTTTTAACAATCAATGTAACAATAATTGCCTTTTGGAAGGGCATATTCACACATTTGCTGATGATTTCCCGGGATAATCCTCACCCTGTGCCCACTCCCATGCGGGTGGCACGTGGTCTACTCTCTGTGCAGTACCATTTCTTTCTCATATGATATGGTAAACACAACTGAAAGTTATGATTGCACATCTCTCCAGGGACAATAGCTAACACTGGCTGCAGAGAACACATAGCACAGCAGTGTGAGGACACACCCACAGCCCTCTTGGAGAATCTACAATCCTGGAATAATAAATCCATATTTCACAGTCCTGCTGCTACTAACATCATACACAACAGTCTGATTACACATCTCTCCAGGGACAATACCTATCACTGTCTGCACAGAGCACAGCAGTGTGAGTACATACTACAGACATGGAATATAAATCCATATTTCACAGTCCTGCTGCTACTAACAACATCCACTAGAGTATGACTACACATCAAATCTAAGAAAACAACTAAGACTTTGATACACGTATGGTGACATTTCTAACTGGTGCAGCTAAAGGGGCATCACTGCCCCACACACATATATAAGTGATTTTTAGGAATGATTAATGATTAAAGGGATTAATTAATGGGATTAATCATTAATGATTTGTAGGAAGCAGTGTGCACTATATTGGGCGGCTGCCCCAGTAGTCCCCTCACTTGTAATTCCTCTTCTATACCAGCTGGCTGCAGTGTTACACTCCGGCCACCAGAGGGCAGCAGCGCCGCCTCCCCGAAGCTCAGCGGTTGTCAGGGGAATCTTCTCAAACCGGAAGTGGCCGCCACACGTGCCGCAGACATGGCGGAGAAGAGAGCCCGGCTGGAGCTGGTGAGGAGGATGACATGGAGGGGCTGCACATCTTATCTATGATGTAGACATTGTGCAGGAGTCTGTACGAGCTGTAATGGCAGTGGTGGGGAATGCTGGGAGTTGTAGTCCTACAACAATCACATCCTGCATGGACTGTAACTGTGCAGTGTGAAAGCTGCTACTGGTACAACAGTGATGCGTTATCTGCTCACAGTGTCATCATAAATGTCATCTCACAGCTGAGGGTTTGTTACAATTGCATCCATTCTGGGCGATCCATGGTGTTATGGTGTCAAAAACTCATGTCGTGTCAGCAGGAAGAATCATCTCTTTAGGATTGATGACAGTCTGGGAATTCAATCAATGTTTCAAATGGAGGAGCCGCAGTTACTTGTGTCCCTTTCCAAGATGTCCTGTCCCTCATTGATCTGGAAATTGGGGTTCCAAGTGCCCGGTGGGGTGCGCCCCCTGCTGATCCATTCATTCTCAATGACGCTGGGGGTTGTATGTCCATATATATCCAACAGTTCCTGGAGCGGAGGCTGTGCCTGTCACTAAATATATGACCTCTTATCATATCAGTGGATATGGTATAACATTACAGGGGTTTTAATAAGTTTGTTTATCACCTATCTATAGGATATCTGGTGAGGGTCCGACTGCTAGGACCCCCACGATCATGGGAATGGGGGTCCTGTGCTCACTAATGAATGGTGCAGCAAGTCGAGAATGTGTCATGGCGCTCCATTTAGTTCTATGTGAGTATTGGAGACAGTTATGAGCAGCCCTCCGCTATCTCTTGCACTTTAACTCACTTTCTATGAGAGTTGGGGGCCGGAAGATGAACCCCTGCTGGTCAGATGGTTATCCTCTATCACAGGTACAGGTCAGTCTCGGTACATTCCCTTTAATTCTTAGGACAATCCATTCAAATGACTGGGGCTTGTGTACGCTTTGAGCAGCGTTGTACATGGGGCTCGTGCGCGGTCCAGGCGCTGTTGTACATGCAGTATGAGTAGACTGGATGCTGTAGTACAAGCTGTGGACACGTTATAAAAGGGAAAGATGATTGTTTGTTTCAGCTGTTTACCATGTCTAATGCAGGTCCAGTGCAGGAGTCATTCTTTGTCGTCAATCCTTTTGTGTGGTGACTGATATCTGGCTCCAGCTTTCCAAACCCCGGAACCAATTACATAAGACTTCACCTCCAGCTTTTCCTAACTTATTTTATTCTATTTCATGTCTCAGGATCCTGAGGATAAAGTAAACTGGCGGAAACATAAGGCACAAAGTAAGACCCGTCCCTCGTGTGTCTCCTGTCAGGTGCCACGTGTCCTTTTCATGAGTCCTAACTGTCTGACATCTTGTGTGAATTGCAGGAAAAGAGGAGCAAAAGAAATGGAAAGCGGCAAAATTGCTGAAAAAGTTAGACAAAGAGCAACTGCAGAAACAGCAAGAAGCCGAGAAACTGGAACAAGAAAGAGAAGCGAAGAGAGAATCCCACGGTATGGTCTGAAGGGTTAATGCACTGCTGGATGTCCTAACATGGACAGACCAGCGGAGGCAGTGCAGCACCCAAATCACCCATTACAGGGACCAAAGCTAGTCCCAGTGCACCTGAAGCTGCGGGTCTGTGGCAGGACATGCAGAGGGTTATAGCTACACAACAGCTGGACAGGGACTGGTCTACTGTATAATAGTGAATAATAATCGTGTGGATGTTGTGACCACTTGATCTCTCTTATTAAAGCCATGAATGGGTGTTCAGGGGTCCTCCACTAGTTGTCCCATAGATCTTTCTCCAGAATAGGGCTGCTAGGACTTGTGACCACCTGTGTAATCCCCCTCATTCCCTCACCTGCACGTTTTAGTTCTGTAAGTCTAATCTTCTCCACTTATAATTCTGATCTTCCCTCTGTTCTCCCCACAGGTCGTCCATATACAGTGAGTGTGGCCTTACCTGGTTCCATTATGGATAACGCCCAGTCACCAGAGCTGCGTACGTACCTAGCTGGCCAGATAGCTCGGGCATGCGCCATTTTTTGTGTGGATGAGATAGTAATATTTGATGAGACGGGCGAAGGATCCAAGTATGTATAGCGTAACTGAACAAGGCCATTGATGCTTCATGCAGTCTGTCCTCAGCTGCCGCGTCTTGTCTTTCAGGAGCGTGGAGGGAGAATTCGAGGGAGTTGGTAAAAAAGGGCATGCGTGTGTGCAGCTGGCACGTATCCTGCAGTACCTGGAGTGTCCACAGTAAGTACACAACCACTGAGCTCTGTGATTGGCTCAGCTATCGTGTACATATGTCATATGCTACAATCTTATCTCCTCTTCCTAAGGTATTTAAGAAAATTCTTCTTCCCAAAACATCCGGATCTGCAGTTTGCAGGTATTTATTACAAATCCAGGTGTCAGTCCGGTTTTTGGTGTGTTTGCCGTGATCTCACTGCTCTATGCGTTAACCCCTTCTAGGACTCCTGAACCCCCTGGACAGTCCTCACCACATGAGAATCGATGAAGAGTCCAAGTACCGGGAAGGAGTTGTATTGGATCGACCCACTAAACCTGGGAAAGGCTCATTTGTGAATTGTGGAATGAGGAAGGTACACGGAATAACTTATTGGGGTGGCTCCATGTGGTCTGTAGTGTTCTACATCTCCCATTATTGTGTTATGTGTGACCACAATGTTTCCTATGTCTTGGTAGGAAGTGCAGATCGACAAACAGTTACAAGCCGGAGTCAGAGTCACCGTCCACATGCAGCCTGAGAATCCAGGTAAATTATAATTGCCCTCACGCTACATCTAAATGTTTGATATTATTTGTGTGAGATAAGAGGCCCTTAGAAGTGAGATCACAACTGCGAGTACCTAATCCATTCACATAGAGGGGCAATAGATAGTGATGTATGGGGGTGTGGGAGTCCTATAGGCTTATCTGTGGATAGATCAAGTTATCAGATTTTGAGATATTTTATCTATGTTTTGTGAATTCATTATATATTCCATAGACAAAAGAGTTAGAAAAGGAACCGTGGTGTCCCCGCAGCATCCGAGGATAGGGGACGGCATATACTGGGGGTACAGGGTGAGGCTGGCGTCTTGTCTCAGTGAGTATTAAGCTTCACTGTCATAATCTTATGTAGCATTTTGCAGCACACACACAATAACCTTTAATCTGTTTTTATAGGTGCGGTTTTCACAGAATGCCCCTTTAAGGATGGATATGACCTTACTGTAGGAACCTCTGAGCGGGGGAGCAGCGTGGAGGATGTGACGCTGCCACATTTCCAGTAAGCATCCGATCCCTTTTATCTTGTGCAGAGATGCCATACAACCGTGTGCACCCAGTATTAGCTCCCTGCCATGTTTTTTTTTGGGATAACTGTATGTAGTGATGGTGCCAGGGCGGGGGAAAGGCATAACCAGTGCTTAAAGGAACAGTCCAGGCGAAGGCTGTTATACGTAGATATAACACTTCTCCTGGAATGTTTTTGTAATGTTGGGCAAGTAGACTTGGATGGGAACCTGCATGATGTCTCAGGGCTGCAGCAGTGACCATCTTTCTCTCATGGTGTTAGACATGCTTTGGTTGTGTTTGGAGGACTTCAAGGACTGGAAGCCAGTGTGGACAGTGACCAGAACCTGGATTTAGAAGAACCTAGTATCTTATTTAACCTTTATGTGAACACGTGTCCAGGCCAGGGCAGCCGCACAATCCGGACAGAGGTAAGGCCGTAGCTTGTGAACATATCTCTGCTTGCTGTGTCATTTCAACATCATTGACGCAACTAGCCAATCCAGCAATATGTCTGGGTCAGGTGGCCCAACCCGACAATCGTGTTATCTCATCTCTACTGATCATGCACGTGCAGTGCTTCTACTTTCACGTGCTGACTTGGGGACCACTACTGGTGTTAACATCTCTGTTTTTCCACCCCTTTAGGAAGCCATATTGATCTCACTGACCGCATTGAGACCCAGAATAGAAAGCGCAGTCAAGAAACTTGAAGAAAGCTGAACACCAATATCTCACCCCCATGACGTGGACATTGTAAATTTGTGACACACGACCAAACCTGATCCATTAAATACTTTTTATTACAAGAAATCTGCTGGATTTTCCCTGAGTGTCCATCGATGTCCCAGTGACAGTTCTTCCATGTGTCATCTGCCCCCCGCTGTGATGGCCTTCAAGCTACTTGAGCTCTTAAGAATATTGGGGACAAAAAGTAGACCTGAAGCTCGTTCAATAGTCTCTATGGGAACCAAAAAGCGATCTAAGGGGATCTTCTCATCTACTGGGCAGTTGGGCATTATATAGGGTCGCAGTTCTATCTCTCCATTGTACTTCTCCAGGACGACTACCTTAAAAAAGTGCGTAGGGACAGCCACGTGATTCGTGCCAATGACTTGGTATTTCACATACATCTTCCCATCTCCTTCCATTCTGCAATAAGTGCGGTGGATAAGATTAGTAATTATGTGTTCATGTATAATCTCCCATGATTCACCGGTGTCCTCGCCAGCACATGACTTACCTGGGTAAGAACAGGGGTCCGGTGCACACATACACGTTCTTGTTACTCTTTGTTAGTCCTCGGCAGTATTTTTCTAGGTTATTCCAGGCAACCTGGTTAAGATTTGGATTCTGGAAGAGCAAATGGGTAAAAATTTGTATCCACACAGTGATCCGTGTCAGTACTGTATAGACCGGGAGCGAGAGCGCTAGCCCCGGGGGAGACATGCGGGCTGCGGTGATGCTTCTTATCATGCTCCAGCATTCCCTGCCGTACTGCAGGCCTGTGTCTATATGATCCCGGCGGGACCTGAGATCAGTGCCGGGTAAGTGTGTGAGCCGCGGCCGGGGTGTACACTGCACTCTATGTATAGTGAGTGTGCGTTGTATGTAGTGAATTGTGGATTGGGCTTTCAGCCTCATCACTGATCTATGACGTCCCTTTAAAGGGAACCTGCCATGAGGACTGAGACCCACAAGCTGCCACCAACCTATCTGGATCACAATGTTTTGGGAGAATTACACATTC
The DNA here is from genome assembly GCF_040894005.1 of Engystomops pustulosus. Taxonomy (NCBI): domain Eukaryota; kingdom Metazoa; phylum Chordata; class Amphibia; order Anura; family Leptodactylidae; genus Engystomops; species Engystomops pustulosus. The sequence goes on from NC_092419.1 coordinate 98,414,113, forward strand.
AGATTATTTGTAAGTAGTTATCGGGGCCCTAACTCCCCCTCCCCCATAATAACATCATCGTAACATATTAGCAGTTGGTGAAGTACATGGACTATGAAGGTGCGTTTACACGTGGCAGTAACACATGCGGTTTAAAATGCATCAGAACAGCTGAGAGGAGATTTGCCTGATTACATAGCTGTTAACATTGCGTTTACAAAACAAATATTAGCTGAATATTAACACATGCGTTAACAGCTATGTCATCTCTTCTCAGCTGTTCTGATGCATTTTAAACCACATGTGTTACTGCCACCCTAATACATGAATGAATCCAGGAGAGGACATCCCCTTCTGACTCTTCTCCACCCCCATGATCCCATCACCATCATGAATAACAGAATGGTGGAGCTTTATGGGCCTTAATCCTCAGGACCGGTTCCTTTTAACATTATCTTTATTACTGCTGTGTGAATGAAGCTTTACTTAGTTATCTGGAAACTCAATGGCACTGAAGCTGTTACAGACTATAACTCCCATCATGCCAAATATAGACATCAATGACTCTCAAAACAAATGAAAACCAACCTGAGGGTAAATATTACTCAGTATAAACGTCTCGTCCATTGCCGTCTGGCTCCACCTATGATTGGCCGCAGCAGCCAAATGCCCCCGGTCAAACCCACTCCCCCGGAAGTCGGCGTTGGTCGCCCGGTGATAAGGGTGCACGGTCTCGTCTTCTATGAATTCGGAGCCCTTGCGGTCAGCACTGCCCTGTACACGTTCTCTATTCAGCTGTTCCAGAACCCAAGCTGGGCCCCGGAGCCTGGGGTCATAGCTCAGTACGTGGGATTGGCGGGTCTTCAGCTGACTCAACCCTGGCAGACCGAAGCGGGTGATGCTAGAGGGAGGGGGCAGGGAGACTTCAGAGGCTGCCTGGACTATAGGAGGGTAGAGGAAATCGGGACCCGTCTTATCTTGTAGTTTCCAGCTGGTGAGTCCGGCGCCAAGTGCAACTCCAGCGGCCAGGGAGACCCCCGAGAGCAGAGCGCTGGGGGGAAGCCTCATCTTCCTAATCTTTGTATTGCGCCTTTACAACTCCAATACGTGGTCACAGGTGCATTCTGGGGTCTACCTGCAAGACAAAACAATAGTTAGACCCTGTACTGTCCCGGAGCCCCCCACAACCACCATCATCCTCACTTCAGCTTTGTATGAATGGACCTTTGCATCATTAACTCACTAGATAGGGGTCCTGAACTGCCCAGTACTCCCTTTTGGAATATGTACCAAGTCACCCTGGGAATGATAATAAGCAGGATGCTCCGGACCCCCATTCTAATGATTAGTGTGGCCCCCATGAATCTGATATTTATCCCGCATCCCCTTTATTACCATCACAGGGCTGATGTAGCCATATGCACCAGCACTGGTCTTACTATATAGGTACAATACAGGTTACTTTCATACTAGATGGGTGAAATATGCATCTATATAGTATAAGGAGTACTACAAGTCTCACCATAGCCTGGATATCGACCTGCCAGATTGTGGCTCCTGTGCCCTTGAAGGGTCAGCAGCAGCCCAGCACCTGGAGGTGTTGCAGTGTATCACCCGCAGTGAGGACATGAATATACTGGAGATCACTTACCTGTGATCAGGAGTCACATGGAGGAGCCGCACGATGACCCCGGCCGCACAGGTCACAGGAAGAAGACGCCTCCTGCAGGGTGTGCGCCGCAGCGACATCTTGTGGTCATGATTAGCACTTCAGGAATACTGGGTGTACGATGCTGCCATCCAGTGGCCATGTATTGCATCACATAGACACACATTATGTCTGTCTGCAGTACATTTCCATACAAACACTCAATGAGCAATAAGGCTCAAATTGGTAATAGTATTACTTAAAGGGCGGACCAAATAGACCCAAATATGCATACCTATAAATACCTCCTCAATTTACCAATATCCAAAAGTACAACACAACAATATGTAGCAAACAATGTGTACAAATCTTTATCAGGATCATCCCCTGAGGCCACAATGTAAATCAGTGAATATTGTATATAATATATAATAAAATCATTCAATTAAAATACACGTTCCATGAAACATCACCAAAGGTTTAACCTGGCTATTAGTAGACAACTAAATCGAATATACCCACTGCTGGCCATCACACCCCAACTCCCACTTCAGGGGTGCTACAGTGCTACACAGTGAGACCACCTAAAATACTATTACCACAGAAATAGTGCACCCTAGTGTTATGTGCTATAAAATCCCCTCCTTTACCCCCCCCCCTCCCTCACTCCCATTCTAGGCCCTAAACTGTAAACTGCTCCCTAATGTGGGCCCCACACTTTTAATGCTCTATACCAGTGATTTTCAACCTTTTTTGAGCCGTGGCACACTTTTTATACTTAGAAAATCCTGGGGCACACCACCAATCAAAATAGCACAAAATGACACTAAAGCAGTCATAAAAGGCCTCTCTTTACTAATAAAAAACCCCTAGCGGCCTCCCTTTACTAATAAAAAACTCTAGCGGCCTCTCTTTACTAAAAAAAACTTTTAGCGGCCTCCCTTTACTAATTAAAAGACCCTAGCGGCCTCCCTTTACTAATTAAGAGCCCCTAGCGGCCTCCCTTTACTAATTAAGAGCCCCTAGCGGCCTCCCTTTACTAATTAAGAGCCCCTAGCGGCCTCCCTTTACTAATTAAGAGCCCCTAGCGGCCTCCCTTTACTAATTAAGAGCCCCTAGCGGCCTCCCTTTACTAATTAAGAGCCCCTAGCGGCCTCCCTTTACTAATTAAGAGCCCCTATCGGCCTCCCTTTACTAATTAAGAGCCCCTCGCGGCCTCCCTTTACTAATTAAAAGGCCCTAGAGGCGCCCCTTTACTAATTAAAAGGCCCTAGAGGCCTCCCTTAACTAATAAAAAGCCCCAGCCTCCCTTTACTAATAATAAAAAACGACCCTAGCTGCCTTCCCTATACAAATAATAACCTTATATACTTACCCTTATTGTCTACTTCCGTGTACCTTCACTCCTAATGGCGATCCGCCCATCTTCTGTAGCTCCTGCACCGCGCGCCTCTGGTCACGTGACTTACGCGATCTGACGTCAGGTCGCGTCAGTCACGTGACATGGGCCGCGCTGGGGGGCTCATGGTCAACCTTAGCATTGTAAAAGTGGAATTCTGCCTTTTTTCCCCCCTTTCCCCTTTTGTGGCAGTGGGATTTAGACACAGATTTAGGCTTTCCATGTACTACACATGTAGTTCTGAGGCTCCAAACAGTGGTCCCGCGGACCATTGTCTCAGGCTTGTTGGTCATCGGCATGTGAGCGCCGATGTGCCACAATCCGATCGCGTGCGCCAAAATCCCGGGGCAATTCAGGTACAATCTGCGCAAATCGGAAATATTCGGGTAACACGTCGGGAAAATGCGAATCGGGCCCTTAGTAAATGACCCCCAATGTTTACAATGGGGCACAATGACTAAGGGCTTTGTGCAAGTTTTTTTGTCTGACTTTGCACATTCTTTCTAGTGTACACTGCTTGTACATGGATATAAGAAGCGTCCGGGCTACATTTGTGTCACATGCGACCCTTTTGCGGCGCAGCTGCACTAGTCATCATGTGACACAAATTAGGGGGCGTTCTGGTGTACCACAAAAAGTTATAGGTGTACCAAAAAAAGTGGTGTCCTCTGTTAGGCAAGTGCAGGGGGTGCCAGATTCATGTGTAGTGTAGTTTGCACCCAAAATGGTAACATTGATACCGCTATCACGTGCTGCAAAAAGTAACAGCTACGTACAATGAATTATGAGAAAGTTATTAGCGTCAGAAGGTGGCGAAACAAAGAAAAAATCTTTTGTACCAAAGGTTTTACATTTTTTTAGATCTTTCAAAGCCCAATAGAACCTTAATATAGTTGATATCTTTGTGAACGTAGCAACACAAAAAATTAAGGGGAGGTGTAATTTGGAGCGCACAGTGAAATCTCACAGCAGAGTGGTGCAAATGTGTTTTACCGTCAATTTTACTGCATTTGGAATTTTTTCTGCTTCTCCGGACACAGTATGGAATATTAAATATCGCCACTAGGAAGTACGACTTTTGTTATGCAGAAAACAATCCTCATGCACATAAATATAAAAGAGTTATGGAGTTAAAAATGGAAACCTTAAAAAGGCTCAGTTTTATTACAGGCTCCACTTTACCATATTTACCATGTTAACCCTAACACACCTTTTTTATACTTTGATGTATGGAGCTGGACATTTTCTTTGCTATCAGTTTGTAAAATGTTCAATCACTTTTTATTGAAATATTTGTGTGTGTTGAAATCTGCACTGTGGGTGCTCTGAAAGGAGGTTTGTTGGTAAAAGTAAATCTGCATCAATACAAAATGCAGTCCTTTGAAAACCCACAACATCCAGCAAGCTCATTCAACTGCTAGGAGTTGTAGTCCTTCAGCTAACTGCAATTTTGTATGAATGTAGATTTACTTATCAGGGTGTACAGACTGTAGATATGTGTGTGAATGTAATGCACATTTACCTATTTTTCCTATAAGGGCAGCAGAGCAGCAGCAGCTCCTCCAGTCTTCTCTGAGGTCCCGCCGCTGCGTACTTCAGGCGGGGCCACTTTATGAAGAGCAGACTGACACTTCAGCAGCTGCTTTTCCATTGGTGGCCGCTGCTGGCTGTCAGGAACAGGAGGAGGGCCCACAGTGACATTCAGTGGGCCCATACCCTGTATTCAGGGAGACATGTGGCTGGAGTTCATGTGGCAGCAGCACAGTCACACAGCAGGGCTGAGGTGCTGCTTGTGCAGTGAGGAGTACATGTGAGTGGTTACTCCTCACTGCCTGAGCGCTGCTGCGGGGAGAGCAGAGACCTGGTTCCGGCTCAGTGAATCTGTCTCTCGCTCCCCCCACGAAGTTCACCCCCCCTCCTATAGCTCAATAAATGTGCCTGCTCGCTTGTACTTCAAGCGATCTAGGTAGCACATATGGACTTGTGCAGATGCCTGGCAGGAGGCACTGCATATCGCAGTCTAATCAGTGGGCGGAGCCAACAGGCGTCGGGGCCCACACCGGCACCCCGGCGGGCCAGTCCGACTCTGGGCGCTGCGGCACAGCTGCACAGGGGCACCATAGTTCGGGGAACTTTCCCCGCGGCACACTCAACCATGTGTCGCGGCACACTAGTGTGCCGCGGCACACAGGTTGAAAATCACTGCTCTATACAATACTGTCCGGATTTTGGGCCCAACACTTTGTAATGACCCCCACGTATAGCCCCACACAACCTAATACTGCAGGCCTCAACATTTTATAATGAAGCTGCCAATCATGGCCCCCACACAATCAGGGTAGGGCCCTGGGCAAAACTAAAAGTGGGGCCCCAAAATAAAACTATTTATAATTTATATAAAACTAACAATGACAGTCAGTAAGAGGCTCCTTTATTCCTGCACAATAATAACACTTTGTAGTTACACAAAGTAGTAGGGTAAGGCAATTTGTAATATGGGGCTGTAGGAGAATGTTATATGACAGTGGTGGCGAACCTATGGCACGGGTGCCAGAGCCGACGCTCAGAGCCCTTTTTGTGGGCACCTGGGCCCTCGCCCTGCAGTTCCAAGCAACTTAAAAGATGCTGCTTTCAGTCCTATATTGATACTTACTTCGCTACTTGGGATTGTAGGAAGAGGTAGAATTAGACAGGGTCGAATTATCTTTGGAGGATCTCCTGCTGGCCCCACGATTCTCTGGGAAATTGGAAAGAAGCTAAAATGATGAAAATTTCCATCTTTCTACTGTGTTGCAGTCCTAAGGTGGGCAATATGATTGAAAGTTGTTGAACATGGGGAGCAATAAGTTACTGCTTTAATTTTTGGTTGGCACCTCGCGATAAATAAGGGGGGTTTTGGGTTGCAGTTTGGGCACTCGGCCGCTAAAAGGTTCACCATCACTATAGGAGATAGACAAGAGGATAGGGAGATGGATGATAGAAGATAAATATGAAATATGATATCGATTTATAGATGCATAAACATAAAGGAGATTATACATAGATACCTAGATGATAGTAGATGAATATGAGTGGGGGTTATTTATCATTAGGCAGCTCCTTGGTTCTATAATAATAATATTTAATTTTTTTATATAGCACACACAGATTACGCAGCGCTGCACAGAGCTTGTCAGATTAATCCTTGTCCCCATGGGGCTCAAAATCTAATCAACCTACCAGTATGTTTTGGGGTGTCGGGGAAAACTGGAGGACCCGGAGGAAACCCATGCAAGCACAGAGAGAACATACAAACTCTTTGCAGATGTTGACCCTGGGTGGGACTTGAGCCAAGGATCCCAGTGCTGCAAGGCAGAAGCGCTACTCACTCAGCCACTGTGCTGCCCACTTCTATGTTGGTCTTTGAAGTTCCACTGCTCATCAGATTCATGAAAGTGGCTTTGGTCCTTCAATAAATGTTCTTATTCTCTATATGTGTCTGGGATATTTTTTAACAAAAAGGCGCAAAACATTGGGTTGGAGTGACTTTGTGACTTTTTTGCGACTTTTTAAAAAAAGATGCAAGTCATGAATCTGGCTTTGCACTAACAGCAGTTCTATGTTTACACCAGTTTAGTGCGTAAAGTTTTTGCTGCTTTTATGCACCAAAAAGGCCAGCAAAACCAATGCTAAATCTCCCCCAGGGTGTGCATGTAGGCTGAGAGACAACTCTGCTTCTCATTGTCAGTCCCACAAAGATGTATAAAGGAACATTGTGCAGTATTACACGTCAAGAACCCATGTATCTCCATCCAGGGGCGTAACTTTAGGGGGTACAGAGGTTCGGTTGCACTTGGGCCCAAGAGGTTTAGGGGGCCCTCATGGTGTTACTTTCCCATATGAGAAGACTATTACTATAAACCATACATTATAGTCGGGGGGGGGCCTGGCACAGACTTTGCACTGGGGCCCATCAGCTTCTAGTTACACCACTGGGTTCATCCTGTACATAGCGGACGTGTGTTGTTCCCAGGACATCCTGGTCTCTCTTACTGCCACAGCTCTTCAAGGGATTGTCTAGGAATCACAAATGTATATAAATATACATACATATGAGATATTTTATGTAAAGCTGTGACTTTATATGAAAAGTGAGATCTATTTGACATAACTTGATGCTAGTGGCAGCCATTCCCACATAACTTAGACATAACTGTGGCGAACTACAGTTCCCAGCATGCATTGCGATGCACAGGGGGGATGGGTAGTTGTAGTATGACAAGAGCTGTATCGGTGGTGTGTGCATAACGTTGGTTTATAGTAGCGTCAGATCTTATACACCGATCCTGCTGCTCTTCACCATATTAGGATGTGAATATAGCGCCTAAACCCGAGGCTTCCCGGGAGAACATGTGCGCATGCGCTTCTAAATCCCCGTCAGTCGCGCGCGTGCGCAGTAAGCGGATTTAGTTTGGTGACTTCAGGGTGAGCGGAACCGTGACAGGAATGGAGCGAGTCTTGGCGGACAATGTGTAATTTGAGGGAAGGGTCACGACGGGGCACGGCAGACCTTGATATGCACTGACTAAAATTACATGGTGTTTGTTGCAACCAATCACGTCTCAGCTTTCCTTTCGTATTTTACTGCTGAAAAATGAAAGCTGCTCTGTCATTGGCTGCTGTGTGCTTCAGATAGATGTGTTTTTGGGGGGCAATCTATAGGGGGCATGAGGCAGTATTGGGGATCCATTGTGATATTTGAGTACACAGTTATTGGCTTGAATGGGACATAGAGCATATGTGCATACAGAACATTACCTCACAGTATTGGGGTACACTGCATTACAGTTTGGGGGTACATATGCCTTATTATAAGGGGGTGCACTTTTTTTTTTTTTAGATATCACTGCCCCGTTTAACTCTATCCGAGGACAGGGTGTCCCCTACAATGGGCTAAGCCATATCTGCCATCAACCTCCACTTATGACCTATAGGGGGCGTACAGAGGGGAACATCTTTCCCTGCATCAGCCCCTATGGCGTCCACCCACCTCTCTGACATGGACATGATGGTTTTCCCCTCCATGACTTTTACATTCAACAATAAATTCAAGAGTTTTATACAAAATTAAATTACTGAAAATTTCCGCTACATTATATAATATAATGGGGGTCATTTACTAAGGGCCCGATTCGCGTTTTCCCGACGTGTTACCCGAATATTTTTCCGATTTTCCCTGAATTGCCCCGGGATTTTGGCGCACGCGATCGGATTGTGGCCATGCATGCACGCGACGGAAATCGGGGGGCGTGGCCGAACGAAAACCCGACGGATTCTGAAAAACCGCAGCATTTAAAAAAAGAAAAGTGTCGCGGGACACGCGCTTACCTTCACTTGGTCCGGCCCGGTGAACTCCAGTGCGTTCAGATGCTTTTCAGCGCAGCAGCGCCACCTGGTGGACGGCGGAGGAACTACCTTGATGAATCCCGACTGGACCCGAATCCATCGCAGAGAACGCGCCGCTGGATCGCGAACGGACCGGGTAAGTAAATCTGCCCCATTATGTATCAATTTTCTCCCATTTTTAGACTGAAAAACTTCTCGCAGCTGCGTTTTTGCAACAATCATGCTAAGTGTTTAGTGAGTTAAAGGGGTTGTACCTAGTTTGACAGTCTAGCTGTTGTTCATTGTCCCACTCAAGATCTCTGCTTGCTGTTAGTGAATAGCTAAGAAGAATCCTGAGCCCTTAAAGGGGTTGTAACACATTGGACCCTTTTCACAGGATAGGGGATAACAATCTGATACGTAGGGTCCGACTGCTGTCCCGATACTCTGTATAATACTAGGTGAGTGTCAGAAGCCACCCAGCACGTTGCTCTGCTATCTCCGACACTCATTCACTATTTATGAGAGCACCTGAGATGCCTGATATCAACAATTTCCGATACCCCGAATTGGGGCAGGATTTCCGAATTACTCCTCAAATTTTTCACTGACAGCAAGCAGAGATCTTGAGGGACAATTAATATGCCATAGGCACAGGGGAATCTACAGTGCTCTGTATATATATATATATATATATTTCCCCCTGTTTTAATGAAAATCCATTATTTTACATTATGTACCTAGGAGGTACATCCTCGGGGTCCCAGGGGTTGATTCCCCATTCATCACTGGCTGATGGCATGTCCTAGCAAATATCCCATCACTTTCCAAGATGAAAAAAAAGACATTACAGAGTAAAACGGTCATCGAACAATAGGATTGAAGGCACAGGTCTTACAGTCTATGAGGATGAGGGGGAGACACAAGAGCTTACAGTCTATGAGGATGAGGGGTGACACAAGAGCTTACAGTCTATGAGGATGAGGGGGTGACACAAGAGCTTACAGTCTATGAGGATGAGGGGGTGACACAAGAGCTTACAGTCTATGAGGATGAAGTGGTGACACAAGAGCTTACAGTCTATGAGGATGAAGTGGTGACACAAGAGCTTACAGTCTGAGGATGAGGGGGTGACACAAGAGCTTACAGTCTATGAGGGGGTGACACAAGAGCTTACAGTCTATGAGGATGAGGGGGTGATACAAGAGCTTACATTCTATGAGGATGAGGGGGTGATACAAGAGCTTACAGTCTATGAGGATGAGGGGGTGACACAAGAGCTTACAGTCTATGAGGAAGAGGGGTTGACACAGGAGCTTACAGTCTATGAGGAAGAGGAGTTGACACAAGAGCTTACAGTCTATGAGGAAGAGGGGTTGACACAAGAGCTTACAGTCTATGAGGATGAGGAGGTGACACAAGAGCTTACAGTCTACGAGGATGAGGGGGCGACACAAGAGCTTACAGTCTATGAGGATGAGGGGGTGACACAAGAGCTTACAGTCTATGAGGATGAGGGGGTGACACAAGAGCTTACAGTCTATGAGGAAGAGGAGTTGACACAAGAGCTTACAGTCTATGAGGAAGAGGGGTTGACACAAGAGCTTACAGTCTATGAGGATGAGGGGGTGACACAAGAGCTTACAGTCTATGAGGAAGAGGGGTTGACACAGGAGCTTACAGTCTATGAGGAAGAGGAGTTGACACAAGAGCTTACAGTCTATGAGGAAGAGGGGTTGACACAGGAGCTTACAGTCTATGAGGATGAGGGGGGACACAAGAGCTTACAGTCTATGAGGATGAGGGGGTGACACAGGAGCTTACAGTCTATGAGGATGAGGGGGTGACACAAGAGCTTACAGTCTATGAGGATGAGGGGGTGACACAAGAGCTTACAGTCTATGAGGATGAAGGGGTGACACAAGAGCTTACAGTCTATGAGGATGAGGGGGTGACACAAGAGCTTACAGTCTATGAGGATGAGGGGGTGACACAAGAGCTTACAGTCTATGAGGATGAAGTGGTGACACAAGAGCTTACAGTCTATGAGGATGAAGTGGTGACACAAGAGCTTACAGTCTATGAGGAAGAGGGGTTGACACAAGAGCTTACAGTCTATGAGGATGAGGGGGTGATACAAGAGCTTACATTCTATGAGGATGAGGGGGTGATACAAGAGCTTACAGTCTATGAGGATGAGGGGGGACACAAGAGCTTACAGTCTATGAGGATGAGGGGGTGACACAGGAGCTTACAGTCTATGAGGATGAGGGGGTGACACAAGAGCTTACAGTCTATGAGGATGAGGGGGTGACACAAGAGCTTACAGTCTATGAGGATGAGGGGGTGACACAAGAGCTTACAGTCTATGAGGATGAGGGGGTGACACAAGAGCTTACAGTCTATGAGGATGAGGTGGTGACACAAGAGCTTACAGTCTATGAGGATGAGGAGGTGACACAAGAGCTTACAGTCTATGAGGATGAGGGGGCGACACAAGAGCTTACAGTCTATGAGGATGAGGGGGTGACACAAGAGCTTACAGTCTATGAGGATGAGGGGGTGACACAAGAGCTTACAGTCTATGAGGATGAGGGGGTGACACAAGAGCTTACAGTCTATGAGGATGAGGGGGTGACACAAGAGCTTACAGTCTATGAGGATGAGGGGGTGACACAAGAGCTTACAGTCTATGAGGATGAGGGGGTGACACAAGAGCTGACAGTCTATGAGGATGAGGGGTTGACACAAGAGCTTACAGTCTATGAGGATGAGGGGGTGACACAAGAGCTTACAGTCTAATAGGATGAGGGGAGTGACACAAGAGCTTACAGTCTATGAGGATGAGGGGGTGACACAAGAGCTTACAGTCTATGAGGATGAGGGGGTGACACAAGAGCTTACAGTCTATGAGGATGAGGGGGTGACACAAGAGCTTACAGTCTATGAGGATGAGGGGGTGACACAAGAGCTGACAGTCTATGAGGATGAGGAGGTGACACAAGAGCTTACAGTCTATGGGGATGAGGGGGTGACACAAGAGCTTACAGTCTATGGGGATGAGGGGGTGACACAAGAGCTTACAGTCTATGAGGATGAGGGGGTGACACAAGAGCTTACAGTCTATGAGGATGAGGGGTGACACAAGAGCTTACAGTCTATGAGGATGAGGGGGTGACACAAGAGCTTACAGTCTATGAGGATGAGGTGGTGACACAAGAGCTTACAGTCTATGAGGATGAGGGGGTGACACAAGAGCTTACAGTCTATGGGAATGAGGGGGTGACACAAGAGCTTACAGTCTATGAGGATGAGGGGTTGACACAAGAGCTTACAGTCTATGAGGATGAGGGGGTGACACAAGAGCTTACAGTCTAATAGGATGAGGGGAGTGACACAAGAGCTTACAGTCTATGAGGATGAGGGGGTGACACAAGAGCTTACAGTCTATGAGGATGAGGGGGTGACACAAGAGCTTACAGTCTATGAGGATGAGGGGGTGACACAAGAGCTTACAGTCTATGAGGATGAGGGGGTGACACAAGAGCTGACAGTCTATGAGGATGAGGAGGTGACACAAGAGCTTACAGTCTATGGGGATGAGGGGGTGACACAAGAGCTTACAGTCTATGGGGATGAGGGGGTGACACAAGAGCTTACAGTCTATGAGGATGAGGGGGTGACACAAGAGCTTACAGTCTATGAGGATGAGGGGTGACACAAGAGCTTACAGTCTATGAGGATGAGGGGGTGACACAAGAGCTTACAGTCTATGAGGATGAGGTGGTGACACAAGAGCTTACAGTCTATGAGGATGAGGGGGTGACACAAGAGCTTACAGTCTATGGGAATGAGGGGGTGACACAAGAGCTTACAGTCTATGAGGATGAGGGGGTGACACAAGAGCTTACAGTCTATGAGGATGAGGGGGTGACACAAGAGCTTACAGTCTATGAGGAGGAGGGGGTGACACAAGAGCTTACAGTCTATGAGGATGAGGAGATTACACAAGAGCTTACAGTCTATGAGGATGAGGGGGTGACACAAGAGCTTACAGTCTATGAGGATGAGGGGGGACACAAGAGCTTACAGTCTATGAGGATGAGGGGGTGACACAAGAGCTTACAGTCTATGAGGATGAGGAGATGACACAAGAGCTTACAGTCTATGGGAATGAGGGGGTGACATAAGAGCCTGCAGTCTATGAGGATGAGGGGGTGACACAAGAGCTTACCGTCTATGAGGATGAGGGGGTGACACAAGAGCTTACAGTCCATCAGGATGAGGGGGTGACACAAGATCTTACAGTCTATGAGGATGAGGGGGTGACACAAGAGCTTACAGTCTATGAGGATGAGGGGTGACACAAGAGCTTACAGTCTATGAGAATGAGGGGGAGACACAAGAGCTTACAGTCTATGAGGATGAGGGGGGACACAAGAGCTTACAGTCTATGAGGATGAGGGGGGACACAAGATCTTACAGTCTATGAGGATGAGGGGTTGACACAAGATCTTACAGTCTATGAGGATGAGGGGTTGACACAAGAGCTTACAGTCTATGAGGATGAGGGGGTGACACAAGAGCTTACAGTCTAATAGGATGAGGGGAGTGACACAAGAGCTTACAGTCTATGAGGATGAGGGGGTGACACAAGAGCTTACAGTCTATGAGGATGAGGGGGTGACACAAGAGCTTACAGTCTATGAGGATGAGGGGGTGACACAAGAGCTTACAGTCTATGAGGATGAGGGGGTGACACAAGAGCTGACAGTCTATGAGGATGAGGAGGTGACACAAGAGCTTACAGTCTATGGGGATGAGGGGGTGACACAAGAGCTTACAGTCTATGGGGATGAGGGGGTGACACAAGAGCTTACAGTCTATGAGGATGAGGGGGTGACACAAGAGCTTACAGTCTATGAGGATGAGGGGTGACACAAGAGCTTACAGTCTATGAGGATGAGGGGGTGACACAAGAGCTTACAGTCTATGAGGATGAGGTGGTGACACAAGAGCTTACAGTCTATGAGGATGAGGGGGTGACACAAGAGCTTACAGTCTATGGGAATGAGGGGGTGACACAAGAGCTTACAGTCTATGAGGATGAGGGGTTGACACAAGAGCTTACAGTCTATGAGGATGAGGGGGTGACACAAGAGCTTACAGTCTAATAGGATGAGGGGAGTGACACAAGAGCTTACAGTCTATGAGGATGAGGGGGTGACACAAGAGCTTACAGTCTATGAGGATGAGGGGGTGACACAAGAGCTTACAGTCTATGAGGATGAGGGGGTGACACAAGAGCTTACAGTCTATGAGGATGAGGGGGTGACACAAGAGCTGACAGTCTATGAGGATGAGGAGGTGACACAAGAGCTTACAGTCTATGGGGATGAGGGGGTGACACAAGAGCTTACAGTCTATGGGGATGAGGGGGTGACACAAGAGCTTACAGTCTATGAGGATGAGGGGGTGACACAAGAGCTTACAGTCTATGAGGATGAGGGGTGACACAAGAGCTTACAGTCTATGAGGATGAGGGGGTGACACAAGAGCTTACAGTCTATGAGGATGAGGTGGTGACACAAGAGCTTACAGTCTATGAGGATGAGGGGGTGACACAAGAGCTTACAGTCTATGGGAATGAGGGGGTGACACAAGAGCTTACAGTCTATGAGGATGAGGGGGTGACACAAGAGCTTACAGTCTATGAGGATGAGGGGGTGACACAAGAGCTTACAGTCTATGAGGAGGAGGGGGTGACACAAGAGCTTACAGTCTATGAGGATGAGGAGATTACACAAGAGCTTACAGTCTATGAGGATGAGGGGGTGACACAAGAGCTTACAGTCTATGAGGATGAGGGGGGACACAAGAGCTTACAGTCTATGAGGATGAGGGGGTGACACAAGAGCTTACAGTCTATGAGGATGAGGAGATGACACAAGAGCTTACAGTCTATGGGAATGAGGGGGTGACATAAGAGCCTGCAGTCTATGAGGATGAGGGGGTGACACAAGAGCTTACCGTCTATGAGGATGAGGGGGTGACACAAGAGCTTACAGTCCATCAGGATGAGGGGGTGACACAAGATCTTACAGTCTATGAGGATGAGGGGGTGACACAAGAGCTTACAGTCTATGAGGATGAGGGGTGACACAAGAGCTTACAGTCTATGAGAATGAGGGGGAGACACAAGAGCTTACAGTCTATGAGGATGAGGGGGGACACAAGAGCTTACAGTCTATGAGGATGAGGGGGGACACAAGATCTTACAGTCTATGAGGATGAGGGGTTGACACAAGATCTTACAGTCTATGAGGATGAGGGGTTGACACAAGAGCTTACAGTCTATGAGGATGAGGGGGTGACACAAGATCTTACAGTCTATGAGGATGACTCGGGTAACCTGCAACTTTCAAACACTTTCTTTTTTATTTCTTTTGTGATGTTAATCTCTCTTAGCACTTTGTTAGTCACTAATACTTTCTCCATTTTCTTCCCAGGCTGCACATAATCAGATTATTCTTGGATCTTGGCTGCTGCAGAGCCACCACACGAGCAGTGCATGGTGGGTAATTCATGCTAATAGATGCGGCTGGCAGGCCACACCCCTCCTCACTGCTTGCACAATGAGATCAGCTAGCTGCACATTGCCAGCTCCCTCTTCGGCTTCACGTCCTGTAAACACATTTGCATATGATTACCCAGAATGCACTTCTGCTTCCCTTGCAGACAAGGCTCCGGTGTCAGGAACACACAGACCGTGCGAGAAGCCTGCAACCCTGGAGTGTGCATGTGTAATACTCACTGTGTCACCTGTGTGCAGGCACCATGTCTGTCCCAGACTTAGATGCCGTCAGAGACAGGATTCAGAGAGAGATTGAAGCACTTGAGAGAAGTTTGGGTACTGACATCTCATCGATCGATGTGGTTCTGAGCGGCACCAGCGATGGGTCCGATGCTGGTAGGAAACTCACTTATTTTCTGTATTTCTCCCATTATTTGTTGTCTTGGTGAGTTACAGAGCAAAGAAGTTAGGACAGTTTTACTTACATTACATTGACCTAAATTACATAAAATTTCTATACATTTTTAAAATTTTACAGAAAAATTCTTAATTTTGTTGATTCAAATATAATTTTATGGGGGTTTTTGCCTTTTTTTTTTATAAATATCAAAAACTGTATTTTCTGGTGCCACATTTTAAGAGCCACAACTTTTTTTTTCGTATGAGCTAATTTTGTCTTTTTATTTAATTTTTTATTTTTTTTTTGCTGTGAGTTCTAATTTTTTATTTTGATATTTTACTTTAATATAATTTATTTACTAATTTTATACATATTTATATTGAAAAGCAACTTGTTTGGGAACAAATAGGTCGGATCAGCTGTGTGACATCCTATTATGTTATGTGTGACATCCGATTATACCGAGGACCTGGCTGCAAGAAATATTAGCTAAAAACATTAATTTAAAGGGTTTTTTTGGGTTCATACATTTTTTTTTTAAATAGTTTATACCTAACAAGGCTCGCATCTATTGGTAGATTGTAGTGTTAACCATCTGCGGATGCGGTGTCACTGCTGAACCTCTGTATACCAATAGATAGCAGCAGTGATGGTAAGGGCCTGTAGTACAACCTGTGGCCAACCTGGACAACCCCTTTAAGTGAAGCTGCATTAACTCTCATCTGGAGATGAGCGGACCTGATAGTTGGGTTCGGCCGCCTGACGTGGACATATTACCAGATTGGTGGCCGAACAGCCAATCCGGCAAATGGGCACCCCTAACAACTAGCCATGGCTATAAAAAATTTTATCAGTTCAGTTTACCTCCGTGATAAAAAAAACCTGTATACGCGGATGCATGGACATCTGTGTTAAAAGTTAAAAAAAAAAAACATTAATAAATGTCCATTATGTGTGTCATAGTCTGACGCGTTTCGTACTAGCAGGTTCTTAGTCGTAGCATGCTGGTTCGAAATGCGTCAGCCTATCAGACACATAATGGACGTCTATTAATGTTTTTTAACTTTTGTTTTTTTAACTTCTGATATGATTGGAAGCTGGACTCGCCTATCTTTTTGCTTAGCCATGGCTAAGATTGGCTGGGGGAGGGACCCCTGGCCAATCATACAGGCCCTCATTGACTTGACTACAAGAGTGCTTGGTGCACTACTGCATGTACCATATTGTGCTGTTATCCTGCAAAAACATACTCCAGTATAGATTACACAGAGCCTAGGAACAACACAGGTCACTGTATGGCTATAGGGTGATATACGTTCCAAGTACAAGTCTGGATCCTCGATACATGTACACCTCCGCTATGATGGATATCACAAGTGCAATGTGAAGTGCAGCAGCCAAGTAGTAAGGACACATTGCAAAGGGTTAGGCTCTAGGTGATCAGGCTCTAAGTGTCTTGTGCTGTGAAGTGTCAGGATGTGGTGGTTTTGTATAAAATGCTTTATTTAACCGTGTTTTTGCCTATTTATAGATGATTCAGAGAGTGAGGACAGTCTGGATGAAGACCTGGAGGGTGTAAGTATGATCTTGTGACCTGACATTTTGTCTTTGGTCTGCTTATTGTCTCCAGTACAGGCGGTCCCCTACTTAAGGACACCCGACTTACAGACGACCCCTACTTAAAGACAGACCCCTCATCCCACTGTGACATCTGGTGAGGATCTCTGGATGTTACTATAGTCCCAGGCTGCAATGATCAGCTGTAATGTGTCTGTAATGAAGCTTTATTGATGATCCCTGGTCCCATGGCAGCTAAAATTGTGAAAATACATTTGTCACTGCAGCAAAAAAAAATTTTTTGTCTGGAGCAACAATTATAAAATATACAGTTTCGACTTACACGCAAATTCAACTTAAGAACAAACCAGTGCACACTATCTTGTACGTATCAGGGACTGCCTGTATAGGTGATAAGAATAACGCCATTGTATATTCTGTATTATTTCTCCCATTTCAGGATGAAATTGTCCTGGATGACGGAGGTCACAGAGCGGAGATATGCCTGCAGATGAACCTTGTCTATCAGGCCGTGATACAGGAGAAACTTCAGGAATTGGAACTTCTTATCTCTCAAAATAAAGTTCAGCAGGTGCGGGGTTGGGCACGGGGCTTAATATTTAGAGGGATTTTTTTACAATTATTTTTTCAATACTGATGACCTATCTATAGGATATTAATCAATATCAAATCGCTTGGTGTTTAACAATATAGTGGTGGAAGGTTTCACCTCTGGCAGCAGACATTTATGGCATATCCTGGGCAATATTAGACCCAGCTGCTATGCAGTGGATGGCGCTGTTACTGGCATACAGTAAGAAGCCGCAGCAGCAAGATCCTTCCATCATCTCATCATGTAGGTCTGATCTGATACCGATGACCCAAGGATAGGTCTCTAATATACTAAAATCTTGTTAAACCTTTTGAATCGGGGGCGTAACTACAGGGGTAGCAGCCATAGCAGCTGCTATGGGGCCCACAGTGTCAGGGGGCCCCGACATCTGAGGTATTTGGTGTGAATATGCTATATGTATGTATTTGTGATGTGTATATGCTCTGCATATGTGATGTATATATGCTGTATGTCTATGTATATGATGCATGGGTATATATGGTAGTGTATGTATGTGTGTATATATGGAGTGCATATACTGTATGTATATTTTTAAGTGGTAAGTGGGGCCCCATTCAGAAATCAGCTATGGGGCCCTGCCTTTCCTAGTTATGCCACTGTTTTGAATATTACTTTATGGTAATAATTTATACATTATGGTCCAATGTCTATTATTAGGAACGATTGCTCTGGGAAATTGCTGGAAAGAGAACTGAGCTCAAGAGCGGAAAACCTTACCCAGCAAATCTGGCCATTGGTCATTTCTTAAAGCCATATTTTAAAGACAAAACCAGTGGACTGGTAAGTGACAGTGTAACATTTCAGGAGGATTCATGCTTTCCTTGTATTGTTAGGATTGTTTGCCATTATAGGGACAACAGGAGTATTTGCGACACTAAATGGATCAGTGGTTTAGTGTCCCAAATATCCCCCTACATGTCGTCACTGAAACAAAAAAAAATTATACCTGCATCTGGAGCTCTGGACGCCTGCGCGTTGTGGCAAATGAAGCCGCATGCGCAGTGAAGCTGGGATATTGTTCTGTCTTCACTTGCCGAAACATGAGAGGAGGCTCTGCTGATGTGAGTCTGATGTGCCTCACTGATGCAAAGCAAAGATGATATACAGGTCAATTCAGGACCCCAAACCACAGGTCCATATGGACCTGTAGTTGGTTTAGGGTCCCAAATTGACCTGACTGGTCCTCTCTAAGGGGAGGCATTGGATGCATCTTAAACGACCTGCATTATACTTAGTAAAGGATCTCAAGCTGAAGCTACTAATAAAAATACAATTTGTTTATACCCGCTATGCTGCAACATTAAATTGCAGGGACTAACCAGTAGTGATTCTAACTTGTGTGTACAATGTCCTGGAAAGATCGACCTGCGTCATGTGCTGCTCTCCGTGATCAGATCTCAAACCGCACACAGTTGTGCTGGACCTGCTGATAAAATTACATCCGTTTTGTGGTCCGGCATCCTCTCTGTTTACCCCATGATGCAACCCGGTGCCGCTATCCTCCTCTCCTTGCTCTAGCATCTTTTTCCCCTCTGAAAATATGAATAATTTCTCTTTACTTTCTTCAAGGGGCCTCCTGCCAATCCAGAGATGATGGAGAGATCTTCTTATATTCTAAAATCATTCCCTGAACTAATCATTAAAAAATGTGAGTTGTTTGCTAGAATTCACTGTGACCGATTGCTGTAGAAAAGGATCAGGCATATTGTATGTCAGCATGTCCAGTTTTTTTTCTTATAATAATGGGAGGTAAGCCAACATTAACCTCCGACTATAGGTTTATGTGTCTGGATGAGATTTAGGAGCACCGCAGACCAAAGTGCACTAATGTTTTTAAAAGGAACCTGTCATCAGAAATTGGCCAAATTAACCACAACTATGTTACCAAGCGCCTGAGCAGCTTCTAGATCAAGTTTCTTTCATGCTATGGTGTGGTGGCATCATCCAGAAAATCTACTTTGAAGTGAGATGTAAATTGCTTTTATGAAGTCAAGGAGGTGGAGAGTTTAACACTGAAGTCAAGCTCTCCCTGCATCAAAATGCCCCCTTCACTGTAATTGATGTTCCTGCATCCCAGGACATCATTATCCTGATCTCCTGAAGTCCAGTTCATGATGTCGATCACAGGGTCGGAGGTGTTCAGAGGTGGGGAGAGCGTGACTTTAGTGTTAAACTCTCCGCCTCCATGACTTTATACAACTAGTTGACTTCAAAGTTGATTTTCTTGATGATGGCACCAATCCGGCCCATGAAAGAAACATGATCGAGAAGCTGTTCAGCTGGTTGACAACACAAGGTAATAGTTTAATAGGCCAATTTCTCATGCAGGTTCCCTTTTAACAATTTTCTAGGATTTCTGTAGAACCCTAATCTAAGTTTTGAACACTTTTGCAGGGAGGACTACAGACAATGATGATCTAACAAAAGCAGTTTTGAGCGACAGCTTACAGCGGATACTTCAACCCAAGTTACTAAAGTAAGTTAGAAAACCATCCCATTCCATGTATGTGATCCGGAGCATTGTAGTGTCATCAATCATATTGGTATCTCACCGAAGACTGTGACATTGCAGTGTTTTATTTACTTATTTCTTTTCTGTATTAGTAGCCTGACTTGTACTGATGCAGGTCACCCCCACACCTTACTTTAGTAAGCAGCTCCTAGACCTGAGGGTGTCAGGTCCTCTTTAACTGTCACTATGGTAATATTCTTATATGTGTTATCCATGGCCTCATTCCTTCTAAAATCAACTTTTATAATTGCTAGCTATATACTGCGGGCAGGGACTAGCTGGCTATATACTGGGGTGGCAGGCGACTGGCTGGCTATATACTGGGGACATGGGCTGCTGGCTATATACTGGGGGGGGGGGGTCAGGGGGCTGGCTGGCTATATAATAGGGGGCAGAGGGACTGCTAGCTGTTTATATTGGGGGGCAGGGGGCTGCCTGGCTATATACTGGGGGAAGGGGATAGCTAGCTATATACTGGGGGGGGGGGCAGAGGGCTGGCTATATATTGGGGGAAGGGGACTGGCCTACTATATAGTGATAGGGAAGGGGGCTGGCAAACTATAAGTTGGCTGGAAGCTATGACCAATGCATTTTCCACCCTAGGCTTATACTCGAGTCAATAGGTTTTCCCAGATTTATGTGTTAAAATTAGGTACCTCGGCTTATACTCGAGTATATACAGGGGTATACCTTTAATTGGAAAAATGACAAAAAAAAAGCTTATTTTTTCACATTTTGTAGTAATTTATCGGCTGATTTGATAAAGGAAAAAAAAATTGTCATTAATAAAACTATCCTATCAAGGTAAAGTCTCGCTTTTCATGAAAAAAACCTTTTTTTGATATGTAAAGTGTTTCCAAAGATTTCATCATTTAAAGAAGCTTATAGCAGAACTGCAAAAAGAAGGGTCACAAAGCTTGGTCATCTCCCACACCATTCACTGTCTATCAGAGTACCGGAGATAACTGAGCGCTGTGCTAGACAATTTCCAGCGCCTCAATAGTATTAATGCAGAATCTGGATGCAACCCCCATCTATAACATTATCCCCTATTCTGTGGAAACAATCAAATTGTGCAACACCTTAATTTTATGTAACTTATATTTTTTACAGACTGGAATATCTGCAGCAGAAGCGGGATCTCGCCAAAAGTGATTTGGAAAAAACCATCCTTACAAAGCAGATCCAGGACCTGGAGCAAGAAATAGACAACATCAAGTGAGTCCTGTTTTTATTCAGTTTACATGGTTTGATATGATACATTATTTGGTTCGTTCTAAATGGAATGTACTGACAGCGGATAATTTTCTGCTTGGACTCCCAGAAGTGGATGACATTAAAACAAACCTCATTCACATATTCACCGACTGCCATAACTTTCCTAAAGAGAGGAGTCCCATCTACCCCTATTGCCTAAAATATGGGGCTAAGGGGCGGCACGGTGGATTAGTGGTTAGAATTACTGCCTTGCAGCGCTGGGGACCTGGGTTCAAGTCCCAGGGTCAACATCTGCAAAGAGTTTGTATGTTCTCTCTGTGTTTGCGTGGGTTTCCTCCGGGTCCTCCAGTTTCCTCCCACACTGCAAAACATACTGGTAGGTTGATTAGATTGTGAGTCCCATTGGGGACAGGGACTGATGTGACAAGTTCTGTGCAGCGCTGTGTGATCTGTGTGCGGTATACAAATAAAGAATTATTATTGTGCTGTCTGTGGGATGTCAGGGACGCTATTTCGATGAATACAGAGTAATTTCTGTATTCGAATGTTAAGAGGGGTCCCTAAGCATGTCCCAATACCACAAATACACAGGTAGATATTAGGGCAGTGGTTCTTAACCCGGGTTCAGTGGGTCGGTCTCAGGGTTTCGGCGGAGCCTCCGCCACGGAGGTCAAGACACACACTTATTTGATTCATCACTAAAGAAGGGTTCGTTAATGTGAATATGAAACTGGTGGGTTCGGTACCTCAAACAAGGTTAAGAACCTCTGTATTAGAGTCATTGGATCTTGTTACAATTTATTGTTAATCATAACAATATTTTTTTTTAATTAAATTCAGCTGCCTTCCAGAGGAAAAGCTTTTGGGACAGCGAACCGATGACCATGACTGGGAGAAGATTTCCAATGTCAATGTAAGTGCGGCTGTAATCTCGGCTGTAGTTGGCTGCATTATGTATAACATGACGTAATATAAGCACAGGTTCTGTGTGGTGCTGATTGTTGCTCCATGGTACCATATTCATCTGTAGAGAATGACATGCATTGCACTATTGTCATACTGCTGGATAAGTGTAGAATCTCACAGAACTTGAACAAGTCCAGGAAAGAGGTAAACTGCACTTCTGTCATTTACCCTTTAGGGACCTGCATCAAGTAGTCCTAAAGACTCTGCAGGTTTCAGATAGAAATTAAAAAAAAGAAAACTTGTTTATAAAGTACCCTTGGATGCAGCGATGAAGGATATGGCGCTATATAAATAAAGATATTATTATTATTATTATATGTGAAATCATCTTTCCGCAGCTTGAGGGAGTTCACAGCGCAGCAAGACTGAGTAAAGTTTGGAGGAACAGCCTGCACCCTCATGTCAACAAGGAGCCTTGGGGAGAAGAAGAAATAAAAAAATTGCAAGAAATTGCGGAAGAACACAATTTCGTTAACTGGGAAATGATAGCGGAGGAGCTCGGGGTGAGTTTTTTTTTTTACCATAACATTGTGGGCTTAGAAAATGGACCTCTGGTCTGTGTGCGAATCTCTTGTCTCTGTTGGGGCAGCACGGTGACTTAGCGGTTAGCATTATAGCCTTGCAGCGCTGGGGTCCTGGGTTCAAGTCCCAGGGTCAACATCTGCAAAGAGTTTGTGTTTTCTCTCCGTGTTTGCATGGGTTTCCTCTGGGTCCTCCGGTTTCCTCCCACTCTACATACAAACATACTGGTAGGTTGATTAGATTGTGAGCCCCATTGGGGACAGGGACTGATTTGGCAAGCTCTGTGCAGCGCTGCAGCATCTGTGTGCACTAAATAAAGGAAGTATTATTATTATTACTTCTTGCTGATGGGAGTTGCAGACAAGCACAAGAACTGTACATCACTAGCTGGCCTCAGTGAGCACATGTTTGTGTACAGGTTTTTCCTTACTTTACTGTATATGCGTGCAACATAGTCTACAACATGTCCAGCAGTGTCTCATGGTTCACTCTTTGCAGACAAATAGAACGGCCTTCCAGTGTCTCCAACAGTTCCAGACCAACAATAAAGATTTCAAGAGGAAAGAGTTCACCAAGGAAGAAGATGAGATGCTGGCGCACTTTGTCCAGCGAATGAGAGTGGGGATGCACATACCCTACCGCAAGAGTGAGTATTGTCTCCAGCATACATGTACACATACCCTACCGCAAGAGGGAGTATTGTCTCCGGCATACATGTACACATATCCTACCGCAAGAGGGAGTATTGTCTCCGGCATACATGTACACATACCTTACCGCAAGAGTGAGTATTGTCTCCGGCATACATGTACACATACCCTACCGCAAGAGGGAGTATTGTCTCCGGCATACATGTACACATACCTTACCGCAAGAGTGAGTATTGTCTCCGGCATACATGTACACATATCCTACCGCAAGAGTCAGTATTGTCTGCAGCATACATGTACACATACCTTACCGCAAGAGTGAGTATTGTCTCCGGCATACATGTACACATACCTTACCGCAAGAGGGAGTATTGTCTCCGGCATACATGTACACATATCCTACCGCAAGAGTGAGTATTGTCTGCAGCATACATGTACACATACCCTACCGCAAGAGTGGGTATTGTCTCCGGCATACATGTACACATATCCTACCGCAAGAGTCAGTATTGTCTGCATCATACATGTACACATATCCTACCGCAAGAGTCAGTATTGTCTGCAGCATACATGTACACATACCTTACCGCAAGAGGGAGTATTGTCTCCGGCATACATGTACACATACCTTACCGCAAGAGGGAGTATTGTCTCCGGCATACATGTACACATATCCTACCGCAAGAGTCAGTATTGTCTGCAGCATACATGTACACATACCTTACCGCAAGAGGGAGTATTGTCTCCGGCATACATGTACACATATCCTACCGCAAGAGTCAGTTTTGTCTGCAGCATACATGTACACATACCCTACCGCAGTGGTGGCGAACCTGTGGCACTCAGAGCCCTTTCTGTGGGCACTCAGGCCATCACCAGAGATGACTCTAGGTATCTTCCTGCAGTCCCAGACAGCCCAGGACTTGCTGTGCACAGAGCTATTTTAAAGTGACAGTGCTATCTGGGACTACTGGAGAAGTGGGAAGGTGTGGACAGATCTGGATTATCATTGTAGCTCCTGCTCCGGCCCTGATAATTCTTCCTGTTTATGGGACCCTGGAGGGAAGCTACAATGATCATCCAAATTTCTTCTATTTTCTGCTTTATTGGTGTCCTCAGGGGGCTGATATGAATGAAAGATGTGACAGAACAAGGAGTATAAATCACTAATTAGATTTCTTTGTTGGCACTTTGCGATAAATAAGTGGGACTTGGTTGTAGTTTGGGCACTCGGTCTCTAAAAGGTTCGCCATCGCTGCCCTACCGCAAGAGTGGGTATTGTCTCCGGCATACATGTACACATATCCTACCGCAAGAGTCAGTATTGTCTGCAGCATACATGTACACATATCCTACCGCAAGAGTCAGTATTGTCTCCGGCATACATGTACACATATCCTACCGCAAGAGTCAGTATTGTCTGCGGCATACATGTACACATACCTTACCGCAAGAGTGGGTATTGTCTCCGGCATACATGTACACATATCCTACCGCAAGAGTCAGTATTGTCTGCAGCATACATGTACACATACCTTACCGCAAGAGGGAGTATTGTCTCCGGCATACATGTACACATACCTTACCGCAAGAGTGGGTATTGTCTCCGGCATACATGTACACATATCCTACCGCAAGAGTCGGTATTGTCTGCAGCATACATGTACACATATCCTACCGCAAGAGTCGGTATTGTCTGCGGCATACATGTACACATACCTTACCGCAAGAGGGAGTATTGTCTCCGGCATACATGTACACATATCCTACCGCAAGAGTGAGCATTGTCTCCGGCATACATGTACACATACCTTACCGCAAGAGGGAGTATTGTCTCCGGCATACATGTACACATATCCTACCGCAAGAGTGAGTATTGTCTCCGGCATACATGTACACATACCTTACCGCAAGAGTGAGTATTGTCTCCGGCATACATGTACACATACCTTACCGCAAGAGGGAGTATTGTCTCCGGCATACATGTACACATATCCTACCGCAAGAGTGAGCATTGTCTCCGGCATACATGTACACATACCTTACCGCAAGAGGGAGTATTGTCTCCGGCATACATGTACACATATCCTACCGCAAGAGTGAGTATTGTCTCCGGCATACATGTACACATAACTTACCGCAAGAGGGAGTATTGTCTCCGGCATACATGTACACATATCCTACCGCAAGAGTGAGCATTGTCTCCGGCATACATGTACACATACCTTACCGCAAGAGGGAGTATTGTCTCCGGCATACATGTACACATATCCTACCGCAAGAGTGAGTATTGTCTCCGGCATACATGTACACATACCTTACCGCAAGAGTGAGTATTGTCTCCGGCATACATGTACACATACCTTACCGCAAGAGTGGGTATTGTCTCCGGCATACATGTACACATATCCTACCGCAAGAGTGGGTATTGTCTCCGGCATACATGTACACATATCCTACCGCAAGAGTCAGTATTGTCTGCAGCATACATGTACACATATCCTACCGCAAGAGTCAGTATTGTCTGCAGCATACATGTACACATATCCTACCGCAAGAGGGAGTATTGTCTCCGGCATACATGTACACATACCTTACCGCAAGAGGGAGTATTGTCTCCGGCATACATGTACACATACCTTACCGCAAGAGGGAGTATTGTCTCCGGCATACATGTACACATACCTTACCGCAAGAGGGAGTATTGTCTCCGGCATACATGTACACATACATAAAACTTTGTAGAAGTATGAGGACTATGGTGTTGACATGCCCTTGCTGATATCTCTGTTCAAATGGAGGCAAATTTAAAGAAATCTATAGTGATTTCAGAAGGAGCAGCAGACTTTCTGTTGTGTTATGGATCTTCTGACTTTCCCCAGACAGATATTGGCAGATAGAAGGAATCATAGGGAAATTTACTTTTTATATAATTTTCAAGTGGGAAAGCCACTGTTGGAGGTCCCGGTCATCAGCTCACTCCCTTATCCTCCTTGAAAGCATGTGCATTCTTGGCCAACCAATGGGTAGGGGGTGCAAGTCTGGGGAAAGGCTGTCTGGCCGTTTTATCCAAGAAGACAAATGGATGCCAGTAGCAAGTGCTACTTTGAAGAGATGGATGAACAGGAAAATATTTGAAGTTATTTGTATCCCGCTTGTAAGAGAGCACAGTCCTAGAATAATCTGTATCCTTCTGCTTATAGCTGCTGTAGGAAAAGCAGCCCTCGGGGCTAAACATATGCTTTGTTAATATATTCCATTTACTGCCAGGTTTAATATTAATTATGTTTCTATGCAGTTTCCTATTTTATGGAAGGCAGAGAGCCCATGCAGCTGCTTCATCGCTGGTCAAAGTCTTTGGATCCTTCTCTTAAGAAAGGACACTGGAGCAAAGAAGAAGATGAGGTGAGGGTCAACATTATAAAAGTGACATGAAAGTAGTGGCGTGCCAGCAGAATAGTCACTATGGTGTGAGGAATAGATTCAACCATGGATTTCACCCGATGTATCATGAAAGGTGAAATCTTGCATAATAAAGCACGCTATATTTACTAAGAGGCTCTGGAAGAGAGTCTTATAAATTTGATAGTGAATACAGCGGGCCGATGGGTCCTCCACCTTGTGCCCCGCCATGCCCAGTTTGCGCTGAGCTACAGAAAACCTTCAAAAAGTCTCCTTTCTGGCCGATGCGCCAGGAATGGCAACCTTCCATGTCTCATACACCAGAAAGTTGGCAGAACCCCAGCACTTTTTTCAGTTTTCCCTAGACTGCAACCCCCGGCAGGGGTAAGCTAAATATGTTTGGGATACTGAACCCCAGATGTATAAAGGGACTGCTCCCAAAAAACCTGACAGGTTCCCTTCTAACATTTTTTAATATGTTTTTATGCTTACAATTCCTTTAGCTGTTATTAAAAGCTGTGGAAAAGCATGGAGAGAAAGACTGGTACAAAATACGATTTGAGGTACCTGGAAGGTCGGATATCCAATGTCGGGAAAGGTCAGTAATTATTTTGCGCTATGATTTTTTTTTTTTTTTTTTTTTTTTGTGGACAAGTGTCAATGTACAAAATTACTTCCGAGTCCTCCGTAATGTGCGGCTTTCTATGAAAGTGGTCCATATACATTAACTAAAGCTCCGGTCACACTAGTTCTGCAGCTTTTAATGAGTTTTTACCTATTTTGCTTTCATGCTTGTTACCAATAACATTACTAAACGAGTTCTGCTATTATCTCAGGTATTACAAGGGTCTTCACAAGGACATCAAAAAGGGCAAATGGAGCCCAGAAGAAGAACAAAAACTAATTCTGCTGACCAGAAAGTATGGTTTAGGTGAGTCAAGTCGTCGGGATCACAGGCTTGAATCTGCATTCAATGAAAGCATAATTGGTTTTTAATCTTTAATTTATTATTTTAAAGGTCATTGGACTAAGGTTGGCAAAGAGATAAAACACCGGACGGGCTCCCAGTGTCTGAGTAAATGGAAGAATATGACTGGTTACTTCAAGGTACATCCATACAAGGACACCCTAATCATCCGATCACTTAAATTGTTCATACTAATGACTTCTAAATGGGTCATCAATATGAGATTGGTCGAGGTGCAAAGCCCAGCACCTCTGAAGATGGCCATTTTCTGGACACATCAGTAAACTTTTCATGTATTGGCTGCATAACATGTGTCTGTGCTTCTAAGGGCTTGACATTAGATTCCATTTTTCCAGGTACAGATTATTTTCATGTCTTTTCAGGGGAAAAAAAAACCACAGAGAGTAAATAAAGCACCAAATTCAGCATCAAATCCAGCGCCTCGGAAAAGGCCACGAAAATCAACGCCACATAAGAGACCATTAATAAAAGAGGAGGAACTGAGTGAAGAAGAAGACGTCAGCGATATCAGCTATGAAAGTAGCAGCAGCACCTCGGAAAGCAGCGGCAGCGACTACAGTATGAGGATGAGTAGTTGTAGTTCTATCAGCAGTGGTAGCGAGGATGAGGAGGAAGAACACGCAAGCTACATGGCAGATGATTGTAACTTAGAAGAGAGAAGAGCAGCCACCAAGTTTCTAGATTTTATGCCTGCTTTGGATTCATGGGTTCCAAGGAAACAGAACCTGGACCTGCTCTGCACAAAGGAACAAAAGATCAATCCAACAAGTTTGAAGGTACCAAGGACTAATCAACGGGGCAGACAGGGCACTTATCAGCTCAACACTATAATGAAAGGTATAGCGTACCCACCATCTACAGACACTGTAACCGAAAATCCCCAGGACTTTCTCCTAGAGGTACGTTTCTATTCAATCTTGTGCTGGTATATTGGGTTTCTATTTTTGTTTTTATATTTACTAGCCCAAAGGATTGGGGTATCCGTATGATCGGTAGGGGTCTGACTGGTGATCACGAGAACAGAAACCTGCCAGTCATTAAAATGGGCATCCTGTTCTTACTAATTGAATAAAGTGGCGGGACTCTCACTCAACCTGCCACGTCATTCAGTTACTGAACATAGGACCCCCATTCGTTCTTATGAGCGTCAGGGAGTTGAGCAGTTGGATCCCACCAATCAGATTCTGCGAATAAGGCATAACTGTCAAACTTGGCACAACCCCTTTAATGAGCTTAGAATATTATAAGTGACTCCTCAGTGCCAGCAGGGGGCAGTCTAATACACTGCTCATCCATAGAAGAGTTTTTGATTGCAGCATGCCATACATAAAGTCCGTCATAATCATTCTCCAGTAGGTATGATTGTCTAATTTGTATGAGGGGTCTCCAGACTCTCCCCTGACAGATGCTGAAGTTCTTAGGTGAGTGGTGGGGGTGATTCAAGGGGACATAGGCACATGGCAGTGGCTTACTAACATTTTCATTAGCAACATATGTATGCATGTGTATTCAGAGTTGGTAGGAATAGCTGTTAAAGACATACAGCCAGTTTTGCTAATTTGGTTCATAATTACATATGAACGATATCGAAGTGTATTATCATATCTGATCTTGCGCAGTTCTGAAAGTAGAAAGCTGTAAAATTTCAGTGCTGCACCTCACTAAATATCAGTCCCGGGTAGATCCAAAGTTATCCAACATTTCCATTTTAATATGTGACTCTGAAAGTAGAAAGACTTTTGTCTGGATATAAGTACATGTAATATAGTAATATAAGTACATGTAAAGCTGTATTTTACCTATAAACTTGCAAACATTCGTAAAAAAAAAAAAAGTAATTGTCATGCATTTCTATCCCTGAAATACTATCAGTAATGTTGGCCTATAATACAGATGATCTGTTCCTTTCTCCGCAGGCTAAGAGCAGCGGCCACCAGATCGTGGAGATCAGTGAGGATGAGGCCCGCAGGATCCTGAAATGGAATACTGTATTCTGCGAAGAAAAACCGGTGATGTATTTAGGCTTTCGATACGGTGTATGTGTTCGGGACCATCTTTCTTGTGATTGATCTGCGGTCCCAGCAGGGTTGATATAAATGACCTGTCCCTTTAAGTGTAACTCTCTTCTACATACTAAAACATTGATTGTGTTGATCACAGAACCTATTGCAGAAGGAATCTTAACTAACAATACAAAGTCTTACTGTTTGTATGTTTTGCTTTATTTTTTAAGGTTCCAAAACGGGCACTGAAAAAGCCCACGGGTGACCATGTAAGCTACCGAAGGAGAAAAACCCCCGTGGACAGACAACTGCTGCTTGCTGTTACGCCCTGGGTGGGCAATATCTTTCTTCCCATATTCACTCGCTACAGGTCACCTTGGGACAAGCCACTTAATGGTAAATGGAATTCAATAGCCCCCAGTGCTAAGCCAATCATGTTACTGTATGATCTGCAGTGTGTGAATATGTCCTAATGCATAAAGTGCATTAAAAAAAAGTGCAGCGTGCCACAGAAAAAGTTGCACAAGGATGCGGTCTATCACATGGCTGACTGTTAAAAGGGATGGGACCCCTGTAAACCTTCCCAAAAATCAGTAATCCATGCAGGGCCAAAGATTAATGGCCCTGCTGTGTACCAAAAACCTTGCTAGAAATGGACATGCCTCCATATTAACAAGAACAAGAAGAATTCTGCAAGTCTCCTCTGACTATCAACATATATTCTCCAGGAAGAAATGATTGGGCATGTTGGATTTCATTACGCCCAATCATTCTCTTTCTGAAATCTGGAGACTGTTGCATAATCATAAAGTGTATAACCAAGTTTAAGTTGCTTTTTGATCACTTGTCGTGGCTAATAAGAATCTTTTTGTCTGCAGCGGATGTGATGAAAAAGAAGCTTTCTTCTGTGACGATCAGTAGCACACCTATGTTCGCACTGCTTATTCGGGTAAGACAATGGTATTGGGGTAAGATGTGATTTCGATCAGTTAAGTTTAAACAGATTTTCCTAAGTGGGATCCAAGACAGGGGTGACAGGGGCTCCTAACAGTGCTCAGGTCTTCATTGATGATGGCTTGGATGGAAGTGCCAAAGGCTGCATGACCCTCTTCAGCCCAATAATGGCCTCCCTGGTCTATGAGGCATCACTTTATTACCTGTGTCTCTGGTCTGAGGGACCACTGATGGGCCAAAAAAAGAGTTTCATATATAGTATGCCGGATCACTATAGCTTTTACCCTGTAAAATTTATGTCATGGATCTATTCTAATACTTTTCTATATTGTATTCTTAAGTGCTGTTCCCCTCTGCTAGTTTTTTCAGATCAATGCCGGGGGTTGTCTACAAATGATCCAACTGAGGAAAGCTCAAGAATCCCAATTCATGAAAAACTTTAAACAGGGATCACATCGGAGGTCCACACCTGTAAGAACATGTTATTTTATGCAGTTTAACAGATAAGGGGGGGAGGTAACATCTTATTTCAGCCTTTTCCTAATTTACAGATGAGACACAATTTATCACTCACCCACATATGCAGCTGAGCATGCATGTGCTCTCAGCAGAGACTGTGTGATAACTTACTATTAGAGTAGATTACCTCTCCTGATATCTGAGGGAACCAGCTTTTTGAATTTGGCCTTATCAGCCTTTCTCCCCCCATACATATTAGATGGTTGGTTAGTCTAATGGAAATCTTTAGATCTTCATGATATTGGGGATCTACCTTCTTCATGCATATACAGTATAATTAATACTTATCTCTCTTTATACATAGGTCACGATGTCTCCGAGATCCATTTTAGGTATGTATGGGATAACGTTGTACTTTTTTAACTTTAAATTATTTCGATTTGCTGATTCATGTATTTACCGTAGGAGAGCACCAAACAGCTGCTTGTCTTCCCAGGAACCAAGGGTGAAAGGGATGTTTCATCTTCTTGATGTCAATGATCTATCCAAAGGATAGATTATCAATATAAGATCAGCAGGGGCTTGGATTGCATCTATAACAAAATTTTGAGTAGGAAACGATACCCAGAAAAGTATCACAATACTTGATACTGATACTTTTTTTCTTCTTTTGAAAGTATTATCTGAATGTTTAAGGTGCGGTCACATGGGGTGTTTAGAAATAGGGAAATTTAGATGTGCAATGCAAACATCTGGGGGCGGGGCTCAGCCGAATCGCATATGCGTTTCCATTGAAACACATTCGATCAGTAATTGTCAACCAGTGTTTTGCCAGGAGAAGTTTTAATGTTTTGTGACAGTTTATTAAAAGTATTGTAAAGGTTGTCCTAGTAATGTAAATATTAAATAGTATACTAAATAGTATAATTTAGGGCTCATTTAAAAGGACGTTTTGATGTCCGTACGGTATCCTTTTTTTGCAGATGGCAAACAAACCCATTGCGTCTTATGTGTCCACATGCCCTTTTTTTCACGGATGTACAGACCGTGAGAAAAAAATTGCTGCAAGCAATATTTTGTCTCACATGCGGACCACGTACATCCATAGAAGTCAATGGATCCGCAAAAAAAGTGGACAACTCATGCATCACATCCGTATACAGACTTTTTTTTTTCTCAAATGTTGCAACCAACTGGGCAGGGCAAGAAGTAATAAAAACCCATCCCTTTTTTTCTTTTTTTACATATGTGAAAAAAACAGATGGCGTACGGACGTGAAAAAAACCTATACAATATGGACTGAACCCAGACATCATGTGCACAGCAAACACGCCCGTCAGAATGAGCCCTTATTTTTTGCCTTATACGTTTTTATTAATTTAATTGTATTAGATGCTTAGAATAATAATATTATGTTAAAAATATAATAATGTGATGATATAAAGAGAGATCTCTGGGAAGATGTATCTCTATAAATCAGTGCTTTCAGCCTGTGTCACAATGTAAAGCTCATAGTTACTTAAAAGATGTAGAGATACTATGTATGGACAGATGGTGCTCTGCCTAACCCCACACTTCTATTAAAGGGGTTTTCCCACTAACTAAAGTTAGGCCCTATCCACGGGGTAGGGCCTAACTTGCTCATCAGTGCTGAGACCCCCACAGATCGTGAAAATGAGAGGTCCGACCAACCCCTCGCCGCTCCTCAGACTAATGGAACAGACGGCCACGCATGACCGTTCTGCTCCATTAATCTCTATGGGGCTGACGGATTGTCCGATGTCTCCCCTGCAGACAACTACAAGGAGTCTGTAGAACAGTAAAAGTCTTAAAAGAAATCCGGTATTGAACTTGGCTGCAGTTGCTCAGTGCTGCCATTACACAGAATATGGGGCAGCTTTTCCAGCTTGTTCTCAGCGTTGATTCAAGTATCGGATGCAGTCGGATCCGTCTGATTGGTGGAAGTTCTAAGTGTCAGACCTCCACAATAGTAAAGTTGTTAAGTGATGGCATATACTAGAGATGCATTAAGTCAAAATGCACTAATCCTTGTTTTGCCTTCGGTCTATGAATACAATTGATGACCTGACTGGAATGCTGTACTATAGTTTTACTCATTTATCAAAGTAAAATCAGGGCTTTATTAGCCGATATGAGTTGGGAATATCCCTTTTAAGAAATGATTGGCACAGAATAAGCATTTTCACAAATTTATGCTGATTTATTTCTATGTTGTATCTTCAGCTTCACACACCATTAACGCATCAGATGTCCAAACCTCACCGCAGCCTGGTAGTTCCCGGCGCAGAGAACGGAGCTATGCACTCGCACCAAAGCCAAAGACTGTCTATGAGCTGCTGAAAGAGAAGAGAAGGCAGCAAGACATAGCCCATCGTACTCCCCAAAACACAGCCGCCACTTCTACAAGTGTCATAGTCTCTCCTCAAACAGTGGTGAACAGGCCCTCCATCCCTGCAGGACAGCAGCCCTCCCCGGTGCCATCAACCACTTTACACAATTCTGTGCCCTTTGTGACATTGCCAGCCCACCAGGCATTACCAACCAACAATATTATCAGCAACCAGATCTCCACAGCAAGCAGTGATCCTAATAAAAGGCAGCAAAACGATGCAGGAAAAGCTGTGACTAGTACCCAAAATGCAACAAGAAATCCATGTCATAGATTGCCATTTGTTGGTTCTCCTGGTACTGTGCAAGTCATGCCAGGCTCTCAAGTGGTGGCATCACCGCAAGTAGTGGTATCTCCTCGAGTGGTGGCAGCACCACAAGTATTTGTATCGCCTCAAGTGGTGGCATCACAACAACTGCCTGTACAGCTGCTTCAGAACGTAATGAACCCAGCCTCTACCACATGGATCCTTACACCCCAAGGATTGGTCCAAATACCAGTTCAAGCTTTGTTCCCTAACCTGTGCCAGCCAGTTGCAACCCGGATGCCTACTGTCTCCAGATTGTCCAATGTAAAAGCTGTTGACCCATCGAAAATTGCAGAATCTTCTAACAAGGTTCCTGAGACTCCAACTAGTCGCATTGTGAACCATTTGCCTGTGGGTAGTAGTGTGGCTACACAACTACAGAGTGTACAGGCTGCTAACCACCCTATACCTAGACCGTGCCCTACGCTTCCTCCCCCCAGTAAGGCAGCACAGTTAGCTCTCACCCCCAAAAAGTATCCTGTTGTCAAAATTGCAAAAGTGTTATCCACCAACAAACCTAATACAGGTACAGGGAATGTAGCGAATAGTGCCACCCCTGCCCCTTCTCAGCCCACCGGCGTCCGATCCCCTCCAAGCTGCAATGATAACAAAATAGACTTGAGCCTTGTGTCCTTAGAAGATGAAACCAGCATAAAAGACTGGATGCGGGGCAACGGCAATGGGGAAACGCAGAAGAGCAGCCTGGCTTATTTGCCTCCATCTTCTTGCACTCTGAAAACTTTTTCCAGGATCCTGTTGCAGAAGACGACCCTGGAAGAGAAAGCCTTAAAACTTGTGCCCCGTTCAGATAGTAGAGGTGAAGCGGAGCTCAATAGGAGGAAGGCGGTCTTGGACAATATGGTGGAGGAGAAACTTAAAGACAATCCGGCGTACAATCTTCTCAAGCAGCGGTTCCTCTCGGGGTTCACCTTCCCAGGATTACTGGCTGCTTTCCCACCACCAAAAAGTAAGCCCCCCATGCCTGTGACAAGGGTGGAGATCAAGGATGAAGAGAGAGAATTACACATGGGCGATCATGGAAGGCAAGCGGAGGACAATGCAGACGGCACAGCTCCAGGACCCAACGCACCAACACAACTAAACGAGGTACAGGACGGGTCATGATGCTGACAGTGTATTATAGAGATGTAGTGTTTATGTTCACTTTTGTAGCATAGTATGATGTGAACAATTTGGGGTTACATCTATCACTGCGACCCTTTAAATAGGGGTCGGAGCAACTTGGTTCCCGCTCTGTTCCAATGAGAAAATCAGCTGCGGCCCCTTTACTCTTTTATGACAATTGGTGGATCTATCAGGATGTGAGGGTATGACCTAGATAAAACATCCTTATATAATATTTTTCACACTGTGTAACTTTAGTTTTGTTCTGTTGAAGGCCGAAGTATCGAATCCCGAAGCTCAGGTGACACCGATGGATGTTGAATGTGAAGTTGCTGGGAACAACAGGAGGCAACTCAGGAGGAGAATCGTGTACCACCGCAGCGAGACGTGACCTATCGGTACGCTGACGCCCATCTTTGCTGCTACATGGTACCCCCAGCAGTCCAGAGAACGGGGGTCCTGTTCTCATTAATGGGTTGTGCCACAGCTCTCAATATAATGAAAGTGTTGGAAATTGCTGAGCACAGCGCCTGGCTATCCTCGGCACTTTCATTCACCTATAAGAGCGCCAGGGGTATCCCAATTTTGGACACTATTGAATGGAGTAGCATGATGCATGTTTGTCCTGTTTATTAGTGAGAACAGGAATCTTATTTTCTGGATTTCTGGGGGTTCTGTTTACTTGATCATGGAGGTCCCAACCTGATATGTAAGGGGTTGTGCTGAGTGTTTTAGCTGTACCGGACCTCTAATAACTACAAAAGGAATATTTATGTTCTTATTGAAAGTGAAACTTTACTCGTTTCAATAGCTAAAAATACACTACACAGCTAAAAATACATGAGCTTGTCAGAAAACCAGAGGAGTGAGAAGAGGACCTTATGTATACAGATTGTGACCATAGATTACAGTAATGTCCCGTCTGAGGTCTCCATCTATATGTAAAAATGCATGAGCAGAAAGCCTCACTCTGGAATAAATAAAATAACCAGCTAGACCAGACTAGTCCTCCATTCAGACTGCACATATACAACTTGTCTAAGTGGCTTTTAGATCTGGTTTCCTTGAAGGTGTGTGATCTGAAAGGCTGCTACGTCAAGCACCCGGCTTATACACGTGAGCTGTCTTATCTCTATCTTATGTGCTACAGGGAGATGCAATGCGGCTCTGCCTGAATATCTCTGCAGAGCTGCGTCATGATCCTGTGCTGACGTTACTGTGTGCCCCATCCGCTCCATAGGCCCAGAAGCCTCAGCGGTTCCCCTGGTGTTTCCCTAAGTGGATCAGTAGCTCTAGGTCCGCAGTACTGCTGTGCCATGCCCAAGATATTCTCATCTTTACATTACTTTTACTATATGACCCTATATTGCATTGCAAAAATTGTCTTCTGGGGGTTGGTATGGGTAGTATGTATAGTCCAGTTTGGGTCGGGGGGGGGTTGTGGTTTTTCTTTTGGAGACTTTCATTGTATATGGATTTTTCTTTCTTCTGCTTTTGCAGGCAAATCAGATCAAGAAAAAAAAAATCCAGCTTCTAAATGTCTAGAAAATGATCATGATTATATGGACAAGAGCACACGGATCCACGACCTGAAACCTTGGCGCTGCGGGTGCTGGGTGCCAGGGGGCATTATCCTGCTGAGTGATGTATAGATGGCGTCCATCAAGTACCTGTGATTACTGCACGGAGCCCAGAGATGTAAGAGTATCTGGTGAACCGTTTCGGATACTTGTCTTACCTAATATGTATTTTTCTTCTTTTTTTTTGTGTGTTTTTCTGTTTGTCTCTGATCCTGGTTAAACATATGTTAATTTATAGAGAATTCACTCCGTTGATATAAACCATGTTTCCTAGTTATAGGTTTATTCCTACTATAGGATCTATTACTTTAGTATACTGGACACCTACATGTGATGAGCAGCTTTGTGTGTCAGCCATATTGGTTGAGGTCCAATTTTTCCTGGAGCAGAATCTTAAAGGGGATGTGCAGACATACATCTTGCCCAATTGGATGTCAGGAGTGGAGAACCATCGATGCAGGGCCCAGTATTGTAAGCTGGTTTCTTTTCTATAGGACCTGTGCGGATTACATTTGTGGGATAGGATGGTTGTCTCAGCGGTAATCCCACCCAACATGTCCTGGTGTATCTACAGTTCAGCTGATTGATATTGGATGAGTATGGTCATCATTTAAAGGGATCTCCTTTTATATGACTCCTGAGATCCTCAGCAAACATTACCACTCCAGGGACCTCTACAGGAGAGATTTAGTATTACACACAGCCACTACTTGTTAGTCACTCCCCATTACAGCCGATAGAGAAGGACCCCAATTGGTCCAGATGCCTTAAAAATGATAGCCTAAGATTTGGTGTTATCCAGCAAGAGATAAGGTGCAGATGATCCCGGCTGATCACATCAATTGGGGGACCAGTCCCTTGAATGAGTAGTACTCTGCCTTCTCCGGCCATCCCATAATCCGAAAATAGAGCCTCAGATTGCATGTCACTTTATTCATGGAGAAAGGGACCCCCCCCCCCCCCCATTTTCTTGTGATCAGTAGGGGGCCCCAGTGGGATGCTATTAAATAGCAGCATAACATTAAATATTGGGACATATTAGTGTACGGACCAACCCTTTCCTACAAGGACCACAACTCTTAAGGACCGGTTTCCATCATGTTGTTCCCAGTGGGACCAGCGTTGCCAAGTGGCGGATATATATATGTATATTTATATTTATTTTGTATATTTCTGTTGTACCTTGAATATTATGTCATTAAAAAGAGTCCTTCTATTTTCTCACTTGGCGACATCCTCTCGCGTTCCTCTTCCCTGTGTTTCGGTTGTGTGAGTTCTTGTATTGCAGGTTCGGGACGTCTGTTTACTTTGTAGAATTAACAGAATTTACAGATTCAGTGATTTTTCAGTCTGTGCCGGATCATTAGGAACTGTGAGTGCTAAATGTGGTTCACCTTACTGTGTGCATAGGTTAATGACCTGTAGGGGAATACCTGACAGCCAAGGTTTCGGATAAAGAAGGTGATATGTAATAATACCTATTCATGAGCTTCATTCACACATTGTGCATTGAGCAGCGGGGAGGAACTTCTCTTCAACGCCTTGAATCTGCATTTACATGTTGCGTGAATGCCAATGTATATGGGCAGGGTTCCGTTCTACGTTCGCATATACGTTCCTATTGAAATGCGCGTGATTGGTAAGTAGCACTGTATGTTTTTATGTAAACAATGCAAAACACGTTGTGCTAATTACCGATTGCGTGCATATTAATGGAAATGCATTTGTGATCTAGCCGAGCCCTGACCACGAACATTGTGCATTGAGTTTCTAAATGCAACGCAAACGCAATGTGTGAATGTATCCAAACTCTTGCCACGTTGAACAAGCTGGTAAACCGTGCAAAACACGTGTTACTTGTTCCCGTTCTCAAGCATCTGCAATAAGGAGACGTTTCCCCTGCTGTGACTGAATTGCATTTCTAATATAATGGTGTAGCACCCTCCTGTTCTTCCATCATTATGGTTTCTGGGCTGCAGAGTGAATCTATGGAGTAAAAGGCCGTTTTTAGTTAGTGCGTTTTCAGATTGTTAAAAACCCATGCGTTTTTGTCCGGTTTTCTGTATTTGCGAAGTTAAAAACGGACAAAAACGCATGCGTTTTTTAACGATCTGAAAACGCACAAACTAAAAACGCCACGTGTGCCTAAAAACGCCACGTGTGTCTTCACCCTAATGGAGCTCCGCTGTTCTCTACACAGTGCATAGTAGCATCACCGTGCAGTAAGGCCGCGGTCACACGTACCGCTAGGCGTCCGTCATAACGCGACGCTAGCGCACAGGGGGAGGTCCTTGGCCCGAACGCACATGCGTTTTCAGGGAAACGCATGCGATTGTTAAGCCGATCGCACGCGTTTCTCTGGAAACGCATGTGCGTTCGGGCCGAGGACCTCCCCCTGTGCGCTAGCGTCGCGTTATGAACGGACGTCTAGAGGTACGTGTGACCGCGGCCTAATAGACTGTGACAGAGATGAAGCCCCTTCATTCTCAGGATTAGTGGGGGTTCTGAAGGTCCATCCGCCACCAGTCCTGTCATGAGTTGTCTTTGCAAGAACAGAAATACCCCTTTAATTACTGTATAGTGTAAAGTACCTGCATCTTTCTAGCGTTGGCATGCTTAAAGGGGTGTTAATGTTTTTACAATAAAAAGTTATACAATTTTCCAATATACTTTCTGTGTCAATTCCTCACGGTTTAGATCTCTGCTTGCTGTCACTCCATAGAAAGCTTCATTGTGTACTTCCAGCGGACAGAAATCTGACCATGGTCACACAGGTGCACGGCTCGTTAGTATCACACAGAGTAATCAGAGCTGTGTGTTATAATGAGCCGTGCATCTGTGTGACCATGGTCAGATTTCTGTCAACTGGAAATAAACAAAGAAGCTTTCTATGACAACGAGCAGAGATCTAGAAATCCGGGAGGAATTGATAAATTAAGTATATTGGAAAAATGTCTAACCTTTTATTGTAAAAACATTAATTTTCTGAAATGGGGATACCCCTTTAATAATTCTTTTGGAGCCACGGTCACTATAGGCTGCAGCATCTGAGAGGTTAAACTTCTTAGATCTGTATTATCTTTGATCCCGGCAGGTGGTAATTGT
The DNA here is from genome assembly GCF_040894005.1 of Engystomops pustulosus. NCBI lineage: Eukaryota > Metazoa > Chordata > Amphibia > Anura > Leptodactylidae > Engystomops > Engystomops pustulosus. The sequence goes on from NC_092419.1 coordinate 98,453,869, forward strand.
AATTTATAACATTAGCCTCCACCCTCGGCAGCTTCCGGGATCTGAGATAACGTTAATCTAGGAATGTTAACAACTGAGGTGCCGTAATATTGTTACCCATGGAAGCTGCGCATTTTTGTTTTTTCATGCTATGAATGTGCAGCAATTATATAGTAATTTATCTATTCATCCAATTGGTCAGAAACATTTCTAATTTTGCAGCGTGTGTCATCACCCTTAAGCAGTCCGTCAAAAACCGCAGGCGTTTTTGACCAGTTAATTGGTCAAACCTGTAAAAAAACAGATGCGTTTTCAAAAAATGCATGCAGTTTTTGACGTACTGCTTAAAAACGGGCCAAAACCGCTTTCGAAACGCCACGCATTTTCGTTGGGTTTTTCGACGATTTCCATTTTGCGCTGAATTGCCCATGGGATTTTGGCGCATTGGTGCCAGCTTGCACACGACAGAAATGGGGGGGGCAGGTTGTCGGACAACCTGACAGATTCGGACAGCGCGCAGGATTTAACATTTAGAATTGTGTCGCAAGACACAGACTTACAAGTACCGAAAGAAGCTGGCGGACCTCGGCGCGGAAGCAACGGATGTAGGAATTTGGGCGCAAGAGTGAATCGTGGAAGACCAGAATCCTCGTTGGACAACGCACCGCGGCATCGCGACAGGACCGGGTATGTAAATCTGCCCCAAACTGATGAAACACACAATTTTTACAGAGCAAAGTTACAATTTTAAACACGTTTCATGGGCAAGAGGCCCAGGGGCTCATTCAGAGTTATTTTAGCGGATGGCATACAGACCTATTGATTCCTATGGGTTTGTTCACACGTCTGTTTTTTTTTTTTTTTTCAAGGATGTGCAGATAATGAGAAAAGTATTGCAGCATGCACAATTTTTCTGATTTGAAGATCACGAATCTCCATGGAAGTCAATGGATCAGCAAAAAAAAAGATGCAGATGTGCAAAAAAGTGAATACAATACGGACGCCTATCTGAATGAGCCCTTAGTATTTCCTACAGCTCCCCCTCACAATGTGGTCCCCATTATCCCCCTCCTATTGTGCTCCCAGCTGCCCCTCACAATGTGGGCCCTTTCATCCCCCTCCTCTCCTGCTCCCAGCTCCCCCTCACAATGTGGGCCCCTTCATCCCCCTCCTATTGTGCTCCCAGCTCCCCCTCACAATGTGGGCACCCCCTTGTTGCTGCTTAATAAATAAAAAAAAAACAGTTACTTACCTCTCCCCTCCCCTGCTTTGTGCAGCTCTAATGCAGACAGGGAAGGACAATGATAATGGCAAAAGGTTTTCACTCTGGGATGGTTGGCAGTTGTGATTGTACAGTGGTTGTACTTGGTATTGCAGCGTCACTTTAATGCACTGAATGAGACGTCTCTGGCCCATGTAACAGCCTGACTGATATACACTCACCTGCGTGCCAGAGAGATTTCCTTCTTCCTGTATCTAATTTTACACCTCTGGTGTCCATGATTGACATTCCTGACATAACCCTGTGTGATATGAATGCAGGACCTGAGGGGGAGGAACATTGCAGAGATTTACAGAACATTCTTGTGTCATGCTCCACCCCCTCTGCACCAGGCATTAGACATTGGGGCACATTTACTAAGGGTCCTGCAACAGTTCTCTGTCGGACTTCGCACAGGTATTTAAGAAGTGTCTGCGCCACATTTGTGCACTAGACATCATGCAACACAAATTAGGGGACGTTCCGGTGCTCAATCAGACCATGCACCAAATTTAACATGCAAAGTCTGACATAAATATGTGTCGCACGCCCCATGTTAAAGGGGTGCCAAAAAAAAAAAGTGGTGCACTCTGTGGTTTTCCAGTTTCAACAAATAATTCATACTTGTGTAATGAAAAGTTATACAATTTTCCAATATACTTTCTGTATCAATTCTTCACTGTTTTCTAGATCTCTGCTTGCTGTCATTCTATCGAAAGCTTCTATGTTTACTTCCTGTGGATAGAAATCTGTCCGTCACATGATGTCACACAGGTGCACTGCTCATTAGCCTAAATAGAGCTGTGTTATAGTGAGCAGTGCACCTGTGTGACATCACATGACCAGAGACAGGAAATAAACAATGAAGCTTCTTGTAGAATGACAGCAAGCAGAGTTCTAGAAAACTGTGAGAAATTGATACAGAAAGTATATTGGAAAATTGTATAACTTTTCCTTACACAAAACATATCAATTATATTCTAAAGCAGATGACCACTTTAAAGGGGTTTTCCCACAAAGAAAAGTTAGGCCCTATCCCGTGGATGATCGGTGGGGATCTCAGTGCTGAGACCTCCACGGATCACAAAAATGAGGGGTCCATGACCGTTCTGCTCCATTTATCTCTATTAGGGATAGAGATACATAGAGATTAATGGAGCAGAACGGTCACGCGTGGCCGTCTGATCCATTAGTTTGAGGAGCGGACCCCTAGTTTTTCACAATCTGTGGGGGTCTCAACATTGAGATCCCCACTGACCAGCAACTCTGTGGATAGGGCCTAACTTTTCTTCGTGGGAAAACCCCTTTAATCCTATCCTGTGGCTGCGGTATAACTACCGTAGTAGTAACTGATGTTGGTCGGAGTAAAAATCTAGTTGTGGGTATTTGTTCCGTGCTTTCACATCACAATCCCAGTTCCTGCAGTAATCTGTCTGGAGGGGAGGCAGGTTGGACCTGTATATCCGGTGAGTGGAGATTGAGGAGTGTTACATGAATGTGTTAAATATAGCAGCAGTTTACTATGACAAGACGCGGACGTATTACATAATGTGTCAGGAAAGATCATCTCACCCTCTTCAAATCGGACATCTTAAAGGAGATGTCCATTCAAATAATATTGTGGTTTTCAAATCCTTAGCAGAGATCATCCATGTCATTTTGTTGCTCGGCCTGTCTGACAAGATTGTAGTGTTCAAACGAGCCCTGTGGTTTCTTCATCGATCACTACAGCGCCACATGTTATATAGTGGCTGTACTTGGTATTGCTGCCTAGTCCCATTCACATCAATGGGACTGAGCTGTGACAAATAAACAGGACGTCACTCCCCAGGGCAGCTGACCATGGGCAGATTGATAAGTGACCAATATTTTCATCCAACCCAATCTGGCGGCACACAGATCTATAGTATAAAGACTTTGTAAGTAAAAATATTACCAACCCCATTGCTGCGACCGCCCAACAGGACGCACACCCCGTTCTAACATCTCGTAGACTGATATGTGAGCCACAATTGCATGTAAATGTCTATACACTTGTTGGTAAAGTCATTACAAAGTCTCTTGAGCAGGAGCTGAATGAGAAGCGTCAGGGTGTTCCCTCTAGGTCCATCGAGCTATATCCCTATACATCACCATATATCACCATGCAGGACGTCACTTATGCTGAGTCGGGTTATTCTGGGCCTCGGCCGTCTTTATCACATTGTTGTATTTAATAGTCACATTATTGTATTTCATGTCTCATTTTAGAAACCTGTATGGTGAGTAATAAGTTTCCACTAAACACTGCAAGTCCTACTACGATCCAACTCCACTCTGACTATATAGACCCTATATCCATCTCATATTATGACCACTATATAACACTGCCATTAAGTCTCCACCCTTAATACAGACCCATCCTAAAAATAATGCAGTACAGCCTTACCCCAAATAATACAGCCATACAATGACCATCTATACAGTATCCATCCTAAGTACTACAAGTATATAATGCCCAGCCTAAGATGATAGCTATACAGCCCAACCGAGATACAAGAATGGAGAAGCAGCTCTACCCAGATACTTTGCATAATTAAACGATCCAACTCTGGATCAAGGTTACATAAAAACCGCCATACAGTGGCCATTCTATATTATAGCCATACAGTATCCCTCAGAAATACCGCCATACAGTATCCCTCAGAAATACCGCCATACAGTGCCCATTCTATATTATAGCTATACAGTATCCCTCAGAAATACCGCCATACAGTGCCCAGTCTATATTATAGCTATACAGTATCCCTCAGAAATACCGCCATACAGTGCCCATTCTATATTATAGCTATACAGTATCCCTCAGAAATACCGCCATACAGTGCCCATTCTATATTATAGCTATACAGTATCCCTCAGAAATACCGCCATACAGTGCCCATTCTATATTATAGCTATACAGTATCCCTCAGAAATACCGCCATACAGTGCCCATTCTATATTATAGCTATACAGTATCCCTCAGAAATACAGCCATACAGTGCCCATTCTATATTATAGCCATATAGTATCCCTCAGAAATACCGCCATACAGTGCCCATTCTATATTATAGCTATACAGTATCCCTCAGAAATACCGCCATACAGTGCCCATTCTATATTATAGCTATACAGTATCCCTCAGAAATACCGCCATACAGTGCCCATTCTATATTATAGCTATACAGTATCCCTCAGAAATACAGCCATACAGTGCCCATTCTATATTATAGCCATATAGTATCCCTCAGAAATACCGCCATACAGTGCCCATTCTATATTATAGCTATACAGTATCCCTCAGAAATACCGCCATACAGTGCCCATTCTATATTATAGCTATACAGTATCCCTCAGAAATACCGCCATACAGTGCCCATTCTATATTATAGCCATACAGTATCCCTCAGAAATACAGCCATACAGTGCCCAGTCTATATTATAGCCATACAGTATCCCTCAGAAATACAGCCATACAGTGGCCATTCTATATTATAGCCATATAGTATCCCTCAGAAATACCGCCATACAGTGCCCATTCTATATTATAGCTATACAGTATCCCTCAGAAATACCGCCATACAGTGCCCATTCTATATTATAGCTATACAGTATCCCTCAGAAATACAGCCATACAGTGCCCATTCTATATTATAGCTATACAGTATCCCTCAGAAATACCGCCATACAGTGCCCATTCTATATTATAGCTATACAGTATCCCTCAGAAATACCGCCATACAGTGCCCATTCTATATTATAGCTATACAGTATCCCTCAGAAATACCGCCATACAGTGCCCATTCTATATTATAGCTATACAGTATCCCTCAGAAATACCGCCATACAGTGCCCAGTCTATATTATAGCTATACAGTATCCCTCAGAAATACCGCCATACAGTGCCCATTCTATATTATAGCTATACAGTATCCCTCAGAAATACCGCCATACAGTGCCCATTCTATATTATAGCTATACAGTATCCCTCAGAAATACCGCCATACAGTGCCCATTCTATATTATAGCTATACAGTATCCCTCAGAAATACCGCCATACAGTGCCCATTCTATATTATAGCTATACAGTATCCCTCAGAAATACAGCCATACAGTGCCCATTCTATATTATAGCCATATAGTATCCCTCAGAAATACCGCCATACAGTGCCCATTCTATATTATAGCTATACAGTATCCCTCAGAAATACCGCCATACAGTGCCCATTCTATATTATAGCTATACAGTATCCCTCAGAAATACCGCCATACAGTGCCCATTCTATATTATAGCTATACAGTATCCCTCAGAAATACAGCCATACAGTGCCCATTCTATATTATAGCCATATAGTATCCCTCAGAAATACCGCCATACAGTGCCCATTCTATATTATAGCTATACAGTATCCCTCAGAAATACCGCCATACAGTGCCCATTCTATATTATAGCTATACAGTATCCCTCAGAAATACAGCCATACAGTGCCCAGTCTATATTATAGCCATACAGTATCCCTCAGAAATACAGCCATACAGTGGCCATTCTATATTATAGCCATATAGTATCCCTCAGAAATACCGCCATACAGTGCCCATTCTATATTATAGCTATACAGTATCCCTCAGAAATACCGCCATACAGTGCCCATTCTATATTATAGCTATACAGTATCCCTCAGAAATACAGCCATACAGTGCCCATTCTATATTATAGCTATACAGTATCCCTCAGAAATACCGCCATACAGTGCCCATTCTATATTATAGCTATACAGTATCCCTCAGAAATACCGCCATACAGTGCCCATTCTATATTATAGCTATACAGTATCCCTCAGAAATACCGCCATACAGTGCCCATTCTATATTATAGCCATACAGTATCCCTCAGAAATACCGCCATACAGTGCCCAGTCTATATTATAGCTATACAGTATCCCTCAGAAATACAGCCATACAGTGCCCATTCTATATTATAGCTATACAGTATCCCTCAGAAATACAGCCATACAGTGCCCATTCTATATTATAGCCATATAGTATCCCTCAGAAATACCGCCATACAGTGCCCAGTCTATAGCTATAATATACAGTATCCCTCAGAAATACCGCCATACAGTGCCCATTCTATATTATAGCTATACAGTATCCCTCAGAAATACTGCCATACAGTGCCCATTCTATATTATAGCTATACAGTATCCCTCAGAAATACCGCCATACAGTGGCCATTCTATATTATAGCTATACAGTATCCCTCAGAAATACTGCCATACAGTGCCCATTCTATATTATAGCTATACAGTATCCCTCAGAAATACAGCCATACAGTATCCCTCAGAAATACAGCCATACAGTATCCCTCAGAAATACCGCCATACAGTGCCCATTCTATATTATAGCTATACAGTATCCCTCAGAAATACCGCCATACAGTGCCCATTCTATATTATAGCTATACAGTATCCCTCAGAAATACCGCCATACAGTGCCCAGTCTATAGCTATAATATACAGTATCCCTCAGAAATACCGCCATACAGTGCCCATTCTATATTATAGCTATACAGTATCCCTCAGAAATACAGCCATACAGTGGCCATTCTATATTATAGCTATACAGTATCCCTCAGAAATACCGCCATACAGTGGCCATTCTATATTATAGCTATACAGTATCCCTCAGAAATACTGCCATACAGTGCCCATTCTGTATTATAGCTATACAGTATCCCTCAGAAATACAGCCATACAGTGCCCATTCTATATTATAGCCATATAGTATCCCTCAGAAATACCGCCATACAGTGCCCAGTCTATAGCTATAATATACAGTATCCCTCAGAAATACCGCCATACAGTGCCCATTCTATATTATAGCTATACAGTATCCCTCAGAAATAGAGCCATACAGTGCCCAGTCTACATTATAGCCATATAGTATCCCTCAGAAATACCACCATACAGTGCCCATTCTATATTATAGCTATACAGTATCCCTCAGAAATACCGCCATACAGTGCCCATTCTATATTATAGCTATACAGTATCCCTCAGAAATACAGCCATACAGTGCCCATTCTATATTATAGCTATACAGTATCCCTCAGAAATACTGCGATACAGTGCCCATTCTATATTATAGCTATACAGTATCCCTCAGAAATACAGCCATACAGTGGCCATTCTATATTATAGCTATACAGTATCCCTCAGAAATACCGCCATACAGTATCCCTCAGAAATACCGCCATACAGTGCCCATTCTATATTATAGCTATACAGTATCCCTCAGAAATACCGCCATACAGTGCCCAGTCTACATTATAGCCATATAGTATCCCTCAGAAATACCACCATACAGTGCCCATTCTATATTATAGCTATACAGTATCCCTCAGAAATACCGCCATACAGTGGCCATTCTATATTATAGCCATATAGTATCCCTCAGAAATACCGCCATACAGTGCCCATTCTATATTATAGCTATACAGTATCCCTCAGAAATACCGCCATACAGTGCCCATTCTATATTATAGCTATACAGTATCCCTCAGAAATACCGCCATACAGTGCCCATTCTATATTATAGCTATACAGTATCCCTCAGAAATACCGCCATACAGTGCCCATTCTATATTATAGCTATACAGTATCCCTCAGAAATACCGCCATACAGTGCCCATTCTATATTATAGCCATACAGTATCCCTCAGAAATACCGCCATACAGTGCCCAGTCTATATTATAGCTATACAGTATCCCTCAGAAATACAGCCATACAGTGCCCATTCTATATTATAGCTATACAGTATCCCTCAGAAATACAGCCATACAGTGCCCATTCTATATTATAGCCATATAGTATCCCTCAGAAATACCGCCATACAGTGCCCAGTCTATAGCTATAATATACAGTATCCCTCAGAAATACCGCCATACAGTGCCCATTCTATATTATAGCTATACAGTATCCCTCAGAAATACTGCCATACAGTGCCCATTCTATATTATAGCTATACAGTATCCCTCAGAAATACCGCCATACAGTGGCCATTCTATATTATAGCTATACAGTATCCCTCAGAAATACTGCCATACAGTGCCCATTCTATATTATAGCTATACAGTATCCCTCAGAAATACAGCCATACAGTGCCCATTCTATATTATAGCCATATAGTATCCCTCAGAAATACCGCCATACAGTGCCCAGTCTATAGCTATAATATACAGTATCCCTCAGAAATACCGCCATACAGTGCCCATTCTATATTATAGCTATACAGTATCCCTCAGAAATACTGCCATACAGTGCCCATTCTATATTATAGCCATATAGTATCCCTCAGAAATACCGCCATACAGTGCCCAGTCTATAGCTATAATATACAGTATCCCTCAGAAATACCGCCATACAGTGCCCATTCTATATTATAGCTATACAGTATCCCTCAGAAATACAGCCATACAGTGCCCATTCTATATTATAGCTATACAGTATCCCTCAGAAATACCGCCATACAGTGGCCATTCTATATTATAGCTATACAGTATCCCTCAGAAATACTGCCATACAGTGCCCATTCTATATTATAGCTATACAGTATCCCTCAGAAATACAGCCATACAGTGCCCATTCTATATTATAGCCATATAGTATCCCTCAGAAATACCGCCATACAGTGCCCAGTCTATAGCTATAATATACAGTATCCCTCAGAAATACCGCCATACAGTGCCCATTCTATATTATAGCTATACAGTATCCCTCAGAAATAGAGCCATACAGTGCCCAGTCTACATTATAGCCATATAGTATCCCTCAGAAATACCACCATACAGTGCCCATTCTATATTTTAGCTATACAGTATCCCTCAGAAATACCGCCATACAGTGCCCATTCTATATTATAGCTATACAGTATCCCTCAGAAATACAGCCATACAGTGCCCATTCTATATTATAGCTATACAGTATCCCTCAGAAATACTGCGATACAGTGCCCATTCTATATTATAGCTATACAGTATCCCTCAGAAATACAGCCATACAGTATCCCTCAGAAATACAGCCATACAGTATCCCTCAGAAATACAGCCATACAGTATCCCTCAGAAATACAGCCATACAGTATCCCTCAGAAATACCGCCATACAGTATCCCTCAGAAATACCGCCATACAGTGCCCATTCTATATTATAGCTATACAGTATCCCTCAGAAATACCGCCATACAGTGCCCATTCTATATTATAGCTATACAGTATCCCTCAGAAATACAGCCATACAGTGCCCATTCTATATTATAGCTATACAGTATCCCTCAGAAATACTGCCATACAGTGCCCATTCTATATTATAGCTATACAGTATCCCTCAGAAATACAGCCATACAGTATCCCTCAGAAATACCGCCATACAGTGCCCATTCTATATTATAGCTATACAGTATCCCTCAGAAATACCGCCATACAGTGCCCATTCTATATTATAGCTATACAGTATCCCTCAGATATACCGCCATACAGTGCCCATTCTATATTATAGCTATACAGTATCCCTCAGAAATACCGCCATACAGTGCCCATTCTATATTATAGCTATACAGTATCCCTCAGAAATACCGCCATACAGTGCCCATTCTATATTATAGCTATACAGTATCCCTCAGAAATACCGCCATACAGTGCCCTTTCTATATTATAGCTATACAGTATCCCTCAGAAATACCGCCATACAGTGCCCATTCTATATTATAGCTATACAGTATCCCTCAGAAATACCGCCATACAGTGCCTATTCTATATTATAGCTATACAGTATCCCTCAGAAATACCGCCATACAGTGCCCATTCTATATTATAGCTATACAGTATCCCTCAGAAATACCGCCATACAGTGCCCATTCTATATTATAGCTATACAGTATCCCTCAGAAATACCGCCATACAGTGCCCATTCTATATTATAGCTATACAGTATCCCTCAGAAATACAGCCATACAGTGCCCATTCTATATTATAGCTATACAGCATCCCTCAGAAATACCGCCATACAGTGCCCAGTCTACATTATAGCTATACAGTATCCCTCAGAAATACCGCCATACAGTGCCCAGTCTATAGCTATAATATACAGTATCCCTCAGAAATACCGCCATACAGTGCCCATTCTATATTATAGCTATACAGTATCCCTCAGAAATACAGCCATACAGTGCCCATTCTATATTGTAGCTATACAGTATCCCTCAGAAATACAGCCATACAGTGCCCAGTCTATAGCTATAATATACAGTATCCCTCAGAAATACCGCCATACAGTGCCCATTCTATATTATAGCTATACAGTATCCCTCAGAAATACCGCCATACAGTGCCCATTCTATATTATAGCTATACAGTATCCCTCAGAAATACCGCCATACAGTGCCCATTCTATATTATAGCTATACAGTATCCCTCAGAAATACCGCCATACAGTGGCCATTCTATATTATAGCTATACAATATCCCTCAGAAATACCGCCATACAGTGCCCATTCTATATTATAGCTATACAGTATCCCTCAGAAATACCGCCATACAGTGCCCATTCTATATTATAGCTATACAGTATCCCTCAGAAATACCGCCATACAGTGGCCATTCTATATTATAGCTATACAGTATCCCTCAGAAATACCGCCATACAGTGCCCATTCTATATTATAGCTATACAGTGTCCCTCAGAAATACCGCCATACAGTGCCCATTCTATATTATAGCTATACAGTATCCCTCAGAAATACCGCCATACAGTGCCCAGTCTATAGCTATAATATACAGTATCCCTCAGAAATACCGCCATACAGTGCCCATTCTATATTATAGCTATACAGTATCCCTCAGAAATACCGCCATACAGTGCCCATTCTATATTATAGCCATATAGTATCCCTCAGAAATACAGCCATACAGTGGCCATTCTATATTATAGCTATACAGTATCCCTCAGAAATACAGCCATACAGTGCCCATTCTATATTATAGCTATACAGTATCCCTCAGAAATACCGCCATACAGTGGCCATTCTATATTATAGCTATACAGTATCCCTCAGAAATACCGCCATACAGTGGCCATTCTATATTATAGCTATACAGTATCCCTCAGAAATACCGCCATACAGTGCCCATTCTATATTATAGCTATACAGTATCCCTCAGAAATACAGCCATACAGTGGCCATTCTATATTATAGCTATACAGTATCCCTCAGAAATCCCGCCATACAGTGCCCATTCTATATTATAGCTATACAGTATCCCTCAGAAATACTGCCATACAGTGCCCATTCTATATTATAGCTATACAGTATCCCTCAGAAATACAGCCATACAGTGCCCATTCTATATTATAGCTATACAGTATCCCTCAGAAATACCGCCATACAGTGGCCATTCTATATTATAGCTATACAGTATCCCTCAGAAATACCGCCATACAGTGCCCATTCTATATTATAGCTATACAGTATCCCTCAGAAATACCGCCATACAGTGCCCATTCTATATTATAGCTATACAGTATCCCTCAGAAATACCGCCATACAGTGCCCATTCTATATTATAGCTATACAGTATCCCTCAGAAATACAGCCATACAGTGCCCATTCTATATTATAGCTATACAGTATCCCTCAGAAATACCGCCATACAGTGCCCATTCTATATTATAGCTATACAGTATCCCTCAGAAATACCGCCATACAGTGCCCATTCTATATTATAGCTATACAGTATCCCTCAGAAATACCGCCATACAGTGCCCATTCTATATTATAGCTATACAGTATCCCTCAGAAATACCGCCATACAGTGGCCATTCTATATTATAGCTATACAGTATCCCTCAGAAATACCGCCATACAGTGGCCATTCTATATTATAGCTATACAGTATCCCTCAGAAATACAGCCATACAGTGCCCATTCTATATTATAGCCATATAGTATCCCTCAGAAATACCGCCATACAGTGCCCAGTCTATAGCTATAATATACAGTATCCCTCAGAAATACCGCCATACAGTGCCCATTCTATATTATAGCCATACAGTATCCCTCAGAAATAGAGCCATACAGTGCCCAGTCTACATTATAGCCATATAGTATCCCTCAGAAATACCACCATACAGTGCCCATTCTATATTATAGCTATACAGTATCCCTCAGAAATACCGCCATACAGTGCCCATTCTATATTATAGCTATACAGTATCCCTCAGAAATACAGCCATACAGTGCCCATTCTATATTATAGCTATACAGTATCCCTCAGAAATACTGCCATACAGTGCCCATTCTATATTATAGCTATACAGTATCCCTCAGAAATACAGCCATACAGTGCCCATTCTATATTATAGCTATACAGTATCCCTCAGAAATACCGCCATACAGTGCCCATTCTATATTATAGCTATACAGTATCCCTCAGAAATACCGCCATACAGTGCCCATTCTATATTATAGCTATACAGTATCCCTCAGAAATACCGCCATACAGTGCCCATTCTATATTATAGCTATACAGTATCCCTCAGAAATACCGCCATACAGTGCCCATTCTATATTATAGCTATACAGTATCCCTCAGAAATACCGCCATACAGTGCCCATTCTATATTATAGCTATACAGTATCCCTCAGAAATACAGCCATACAGTGCCCATTCTATATTATAGCTATACAGTATCCCTCAGAAATACCGCCATACAGTGCCCATTCTATATTATAGCTATACAGTATCCCTCAGAAATACAGCCATACAGTGCCCATTCTATATTATAGCTATACAGTATCCCTCAGAAATACCGCCATACAGTGCCCAGTCTATAGCTATAATATACAGTATCCCTCAGAAATACCGCCATACAGTGCCCATTCTATATTATAGCTATACAGTATCCCTCAGAAATCCCGCCATACAGTATCCCTCAGAAATACCGCCATACAGTGGCCATTCTATATTATAGCTATACAGTATCCCTCAGAAATACCGCCATACAGTGGCCATTCTATATTATAGCTATACAGTATCCCTCAGAAATCCCGCCATACAGTGCCCATTCTATATTATAGCTATACAGTATCCCTCAGAAATCCCGCCATACAGTGCCCATTCTATATTATAGCTATACAGTATCCCTCAGAAATCCCGCCATACAGTGCCCATTCTATATTATAGCTATACAGTATCCCTCAGAAATACAGCCATACAGTGGCCATTCTATATTATAGCTATACAGTATCCCTCAGAAATACCGCCATACAGTGGCCATTCTATATTATAGCTATACAGTATCCCTCAGAAATACAGCCATACAGTGCCCATTCTATATTATAGCTATACAGTATCCCTCAGAAATACAGCCATACAGTGGCCATTCTATATTATAGCTATACAGTATCCCTCAGAAATACAGCCATACAGTGCCCATTCTATATTATAGCTATACAGTATCCCTCAGAAATACTGCCATACAGTGCCCATTCTATATTATAGCTATACAGTATCCCTCAGAAATACCGCCATACAGTGGCCATTCTATATTATAGCTATACAGTATCCCTCAGAAATACCGCCATACAGTGGCCATTCTATATTATAGCTATACAGTATCCCTCAGAAATACCGCCATACAGTGGCCATTCTATATTATAGCTATACAGTATCCCTCAGAAATACCGCCATACAGTGGCCATTCTATATTATAGCTATACAGTATCCCTCAGAAATCCCGCCATACAGTATCCCTCAGAAATACCGCCATACAGTGGCCATTCTATATTATAGCTATACAGTATCCCTCAGAAATACCGCCATACAGTGGCCATTCTATATTATAGCTATACAATATCCCTCAGAAATACCGCCATACAGTGGCCATTCTATATTATAGCTATACAGTATCCCTCAGAAATACCGCCATACAGTGGCCATTCTATATTATAGCTATACAATATCCCTCAGAAATACCGCCATACAGTGGCCATCCTATATTATAGCTATACAGTATCCCTCAGAAATACCGCCATACAGTGGCCATTCTATATTATAGCTATACAATATCCCTCAGAAATACCGCCATACAGTGGCCATTCTATATTATAGCTATACAGTATCCCTCAGAAATACCGCCATACAGTGGCCATTCTATATTATAGCTATACAATATCCCTCAGAAATACCGCCATACAGTGGCCATTCTATATTATAGCTATACAGTATCCCTCAGAAATACCGCCATACAGTGGCCATTCTATATTATAGCTATACAGTATCCCTCAGAAATCCCGCCATACAGTGGCCATTCTATATTATAGCTATACAGTATCCCTCAGAAATCCCGCCATACAGTGCCCATTCTATATTATAGCTATACAGTATCCCTCAGAAATACCGCCATACAGTGCCCATTCTAAAAAAATACTTCAGTACAGCCTTAATCATCCCAAAAAGACAGGAATACAATGCCCATCCCATATAATACAGTCATACAAAATATATTTGAAATAGATTTAAAAAAAAAATAAAAAATAAAATATATATATCTACAATAAAGTCCCCACTTTAATAATACGGCCAAACAATGTTCATCTTAAATAATGACCATACAATGCCCTTCCTAGATAATACTGACAAACAGTGCACATCCTAAATACAGGTAGTCTCCAGGTTACGTACACAATAGGTTCCATAGGTTTGTTCTTAAGTTGAAGTTGTATGGAAGTCAAAACTGTATATTTTATAACTGTAGCTCCAGACAAAAGAAATTTTTCGCCCCAGTGACAATTGGAGTGTCAAAATTTTTTGCTGTAATTGGACCAAGGATTATCAATAAAGCTTCATTACAGACATCTTACAGCTGATCATTGCAGTCTGGGACTATAGTACAGCATCCAGAGAGCTTCACCAGAGGTCATAGGGGGCAGAGGGGTCCGTCTTTAACTTGGGGTTCCCTGTAAGTTGGGTGTCCTTAAGTACGGGACCACCTTCACTGCCATATAATTCCTTCTTTAAAGGACATTGATCACCAGATCGAGAATTGTATACCAGTACCCCACCCCCCCTGGCAGGATGAGCTCTTTTAGCTTCTTATGCTCTGGCTTTTACCAAAAAAAAAAAAAAGTTTATGGAGCTTTTTTCTTTAAAACCAGGGCTAGCAAGCTAAAAGAACAGCAGATCCTGCCAGAGGGGCGCACACCAATATGTCTGCATTTGGTTTACAATCATTGATCTGGTGATAGATGTCCTTTAAGTAATACAACCATACAGCGCCCACCCAAAAGAAAACACTGAAAAAAACGCTTTACCCTAATATCGACATACAGTGCCCAACCTAAAAAAAATGGTGTTCTGCATGGTCCTTGTAATGAAAAAACCCTGCAAGATACAGATACGTGGCCATATGATTGCCACTTGCAGTGTTCTATGACATCTCGGTTACGTCTTCAGTTATTTGGAGCGGAAACCCGGAGGGTTGGAAGAGGTGCAAGTCTTTCCATTACACCTCTTACCAGTGTATAGTCCCTGGAAAGACTTGTACCTGTTCTGGGTGTTACATCACACCAGGTTTGGGCTTAAAAATAACTGGAGGTCTAAGGCTTTGTTCACACATTGCGTTTTGAATTGCAATACAACAGCTGAGGAGAGATCTGCCCAATTATGTTGCTGTTAATATTTGCATTTACAAAGTGCAATGTGTTAACATAGCAGTAACAACGTCCAAGCAATGTACTTGTACATCTCCTCTCCTCCGCTGTATTGCATTTCAGCGCACAATATAAGCGCCATGTGTGAACGCAGCCCAAGGACCCTTTCTCATTGGCTTGGTTTCCTTCTTTTGCGGTTCAGCGATTTCCACAGATGCCTCACAAAGCCATTGGGCGTTTTCACATAGACTTGTATTTTCATTTATCCGATGTCCGTGGAAAAAAATTAGGAAACTTTTTTTTCCACTGATACGGATTACGGAAGGCAATAGAAGTCTATGGATCGACATTAAAAAAACACGACAAAACAGGAAAAACTGACAAAAACGCAATGGATGCGCAACTGAAGCCGAGCACCAACGCCAATGTGAAAGGGCTCTAGGGCTGCGTTCCCACGTTCAGGTTTTTGGTGCAGTTTTTGAAGCCTAAAGCAGGTGCGGATCATTACAGGACATATGATGGAGAGGGGCTCCACTCCCAGTTTGGAAATCTAAAACAGCATCCGCAAACCTGAATACGGGAATGTAGACCAATGTAGATGTGAACTGGGTCTTAATGCTCCCCCCAACATTATTCCTGAAATAAAGTACACAAATACAGCGAGTCTTCTCAATGCTGGAGGATTTACTAACTTTTAACAACAGTGCGAAATATTAAAGGGATGTCCAGGAGAAGGTCAAGTGCTCAGGTT
The DNA here is from genome assembly GCF_040894005.1 of Engystomops pustulosus. Classification (NCBI taxonomy): domain Eukaryota; kingdom Metazoa; phylum Chordata; class Amphibia; order Anura; family Leptodactylidae; genus Engystomops; species Engystomops pustulosus. The sequence goes on from NC_092419.1 coordinate 98,470,584, forward strand.
ACTTTTTTCGATAATTACAAAACAGGTTTATTTTCCTATTGTTATAAGGGAGGTCAACAAAATGACACAAGTTATTATGTAAAGGAAACAACCCCCCCCCCCAGCACTTCAGTCACTGATTGGATTGTGGGACACTCTGTGTTGGTTTCAGTTTCCCCGTTTCCGTTAAATAACGTACAAGGCTTGGGACGTGCATTCCTCGGAAAGCGGGATTTGTAGCAGTTATTTTATTTAGCGTTGAGATGACTTCGGGGATTTCCATAGTTTTGAGGCTTTCAAAGAATTTATTCATAATGTCGTTCTTTGCTATAGGGAAAAGGGGCGGTGCAGAAAATCTGGGCGGAGCAGCAGGAGTCCCTCTGGTTGGCTGCGGCGCGGAAGGCGCTTGTGAATTGTTCGATGCAAATGGAACTTGTAACCTTGATCCAGTGTTGGATTGTGGATAATTCTGTGAAGTATTTGGGTAGACCTGCTTCTCCATTCTTGTATCTCGGTTGGGAAGGAACGGCGCAGCGGAGGGTGCCGAATCCCACACCTCTGTTCTTGTCTCGTGACTGGGATGGAACGGCACAGAGGAGGGTGCTGAATCCCGCTTCTCCATTCTCATCTCTCTGTTGGGATGGTGTGGTCCAGCCGAGGGTGCCGAATCCCAGGTCTCTGTTCTCATCTCCGAGTTGTGATAGGACGGCACAGCATAGGGTGCTGAATCCCGCTTCTCTGTTCTTACATCTCTGTTGGGATGGAACGACACAGAGGAGGGTGCCGAATCCCACATATCTCTTGTCTCTCTACTGGGATGGGACTGCACAGAGGAGGGAGCTGAATCCTGCTTCTCCATTCTCATCTCCCTATTGGTATGGAACGAGCCAGCAGGTGGTGTTGAATCCCAGGTTTCTGGTTTTGCCTCTGGGTAGCGATAGGACGGCAAAGGGTAGGAGACCGAATCCCGCTTCTCTGTTCTTATATCTGTGTTAGGATGGAACGGCACTGCAGAGGGTGCTGAATCCCGTTTTTCCAATCTCCTCTCTCTTTGGGGATGGAATGGTAAAGCAGAAGGTGCCGAATCCCATGTCTCTTTTCTTGTCTCTGGGTTGCGATAGGAAGACACAGCTGAGGGTGCTGAATCCTGCTTCTCTGTTCTCAACTCTCTGTTGGGATTGTATGGCATAGCAGAGGGTGTTGTATCCCACTTTTCTTGGTTGGGATGCAACGGCACAATGGGGGGCGCCATATCTCGCCTCCCCGTTTTAGTCTCTTGGTTGGGATGCCTTGGCACTGTGGGGGGCGCCATATGTCCCCTCCCTGTTCTAGTCTCTTGGTTGGGATGCAACGGCACAGCAGGGGGCCCCAAATCCCGCCTCCCTGTTTTAGTCTCATGGTTGGGATGCCTTGGCACTGTGGGGGGCGCCATATCTCCCCTCCCTGTTCTAGTCTCTTGATTGGGCCGCAAAGGCACAGCGGGGGGCACCATATCCCGTCTCTCTGTTCTAGTCTCTTGGTTGGGCTGGAAAGGCACAGTGGAGGGCACCATATCCCGCCTCCCTGTTCTAGCCTCCTGGTTGGGCTGCAGTGGCACAGCGGGGAGCGCCATATCCCACCTCCCTGTTTTAGTCTCTTGGTTGGGATGCAACGGCACAGAGGGGGGCGCCATATCCCGCCTCCCTGTTTTAGTCTCTTGGTTGAGATGCAACGGCATGGTGGGGGGCGCCATATCTCCCCTCTGTGTTCTAGTCTCTTGGTTGGGCCGCAATTGAACAGTGGGGGGTGCCATGTCTCGCCTCCCTGTTCTAGTCTCTTTGTTGGTATTGATTGGAACAGCGGAGGGCACCGAATCCCTCTTTTCAATTTTCTTCTCTTGGTTGGGATGGAACAGCACAGCAGAGGCAGCTAAAGCTTGCTTGTCTATTTTTGGCTCCCTGCTGATATGGACCCACGCAGTGGAGGGTGCCGAATTCTGCTTCTCTGTTCCGCTGTCTTTGCTGGGATTCGCCGGCACAGCAGACGGCGTTGAATCCTGCTTCTGTGTGCCAATGTTTTTGTCGGGATGGGACGGCAAAGCGCAGAGTGCCGAATCCTGCTTCTCCGTTGTTGCCTCTTCGGCTGACACCAAATCCTGCTTCTTGTTCCTGCATTCTGAAGCTGCATTTGATTTAGAATCCAGTTTATTTTTGGCGTCCTTTTCCTTGGACATTCTTTTAAACCGCAGTAAAGCAAGCGACAGCATCTCCACCACCGTTATGACGAATTTAGCATCTGGGATTTGTACGATTCGGAAATGGTCTAAGAACTCTAATAAGTCCTGGTTGCTTTTGAACTCTGGCTCGGGTACAACCACCACCGGCGGTTCCGGCACTTTGGGTTCGGTACTTTCCACGCTAGATGTCGCGGGCTCAGGATTCGCTAAATGTGCCGCCTTTAATTCCAGGAACGTGACAAGGTGTTCGGGTTCAGGGTTGTCGCTTGCGCTGAAGTAATCATCGCAGGTGAAGTCCAACTGTTCCGTCTCCGTGTCCGGGACATAGAAGACACTTGTTGGGTCAAAGGGTCCGTGAGGTTTTTCCTCATTTATTTTTTGTCTTCCAAATTCTTTTTCCACTTTAAGACAAATGTCCCTGAGTTTTTTAAGCTTTTTTGGTCCTCTCATTATATATGGGCCAGAAATGCCAAGGGAAGGGTGATGTTTGCCTAGATAATAAATCCTGTGCTTGGCCCCCACTATGTGCATGAACATGTGGGTGAGTCCTGCCTTGCAGTCGCACAGTTTGCACTCGTACGTGTAATAGCCGCGCCTGCGGTACTGGTAGATGTACTCCAGGCCCACGGCCGGTTCCGAGTCCTTGCAGGTATCGATGTGCTCCTGTAATGTCACCAGGGGCTTCTCGTCCTCGGGCTTCTCCTCGTCCTGCTCCTCCTCCTCGGCGCTGGGTTTAGGGGTCCGCAGAGACTCCTCTGTCGCTCGGTGTTTGTTGCCCAAGAAGTGGCTCTGGAGGTTGAGCGCTGAGGCGCAGTACACGCTGCACAGGTGGCAGAAGAAAGGCGTCTCCGGATTCACCGGGTTCGGTGTAGATTCCTCCATCCTGGCGGTACAGACCAGCGACCGTGCGCCGCACCATCTGTACAAGCCACTTCCGGGTGGGCTCAAGGACCTTACATGACGTCATGAGCGTGTGCCCCAGACTCGCGTGCGTGTGTGGGAGGAGCAAAACGAAACAGCGAGAAAACCCATGTAACATTGCGAGGCGTGTACAGCACAGCCCGGGGATAGCTGGGAGATACAGCGCCACCTACATGCCTCCCGCGTGAAATGTGTAAAGCCTAAGCCACGCCCATTACCACGCTGATTGGCCAGGTGTTCCCGCGCAGTTTACTGCCGTGGCCCCGTCATGCTCCCTCTCACACTGTGGCCCCTCTCCTCCTCCCTCTCACACTGTGGCCCCTCTTCTCCTCCCTCTCACACTGTGGCCCCTCTCCTCCTCCCCTTACATTGTGGCTCCTCTTCTCCTCCCTCTCACACTGTGGCCCCTCTCCTCCTCCCTCTCACACTGTGGCCCCTCTCCTCCTCCCCTTACATTGTGGCTCCTCTTCTCCTCCCTCTCACACTGTGGCCCCTCTTCTCCTCCCTCTCACACTGTGGCCCCTCTTCTCCTCCCTCTCACACTGTGACCCCTCTCCTCCTCCCTCTCACACTTTGTCCCCTCTCCTCCTCCCTCTCACACTGTGGCCCCTCTCCTCTTCCCTCTCACCTTGTGGCCCCTCTCCTCTTCCCTCTCACCTTGTGGCCCCTCTCCTCCTCCCTCTCACACTGTGGCCCCTCTCCTCCTCCCTCTCACACTGTGGCCCCTCTTCTCCCTCTCACACTGTGGCCCCTCTCCTCCTCCCTCTCACACTGTGGCCCCTCTCCTCCTCCCTCTCACACTGTGGCCCCTCTCCTCCTCCCCTTACATTGTGATATCCACACTATGATGATGTGGAGAGGCGATTGCTCCCTTCATCATCATTACAACTCTAATCTGTGTCCAGAGGAACATTCCTGCTCCTGCCTAAGGGCGCGTTCACACGTTGCGTTTTAAACCCGTTTTTAGTTGTGTGCGTTTTCAGTCCGTAAGAAAAACGCATGCCTAAAAATGCCACGTGTGCCACCACCCTAAGGGTACAAGAAACGGCGGCGCGTGGCCGCACACTCGGGAAAAGATAGAGCATGGCCATTGCTGTCTGTGGGGACGATTCGTGGCCGCATGTATGCCGCCCACCCCAGGCGGCCGTCTGAATGAACCCTTAGACAGCAGGACAAACCCCAAAATCTGTGACTGTCCCACCAAATCCTGGACATTTGGGGAGTTATACATCTGGAGGATGTAACCACTAAGCTTCAGCGCCTTTGCCTGATGTAACCATGAGGAACAGTAGAAGAAGTCCTACATTTGTTGACATATTTGCGGCAGGTGAAGCCAACACAACAGGCAAGGTCAGCAAAGTGTGGGGGGTTATTACTAATCACCAGGGAATAATTAGACATTTATGAGTCATCCGGAGTCATGATAAACTATAACCATAAAATCAGGAAGAAGAAGGAGGAACCAGGACCACCCATGTCCTCCTCAGGTCATGTTGGATTAATCACTGTGGCCATAAGACTTACCCATGGTAACAGATGGAAAAGCAGTCATGTTCTATGAGTCACAAAAGCACAGAGAGTTTTGAAGAAGGCTCACCCGAAAAATGCTAAATGTTATACTCCTGCCCCTGTGTTACCTTGGATGAGACCCCCAGCGATTGTCAGTAATCTGTGGAACAAACTGTCTGCAAGTGTTCAATTCCCCTGTACTGCCCCCACAGGAGACCTGGAGTATTACACATCTCTTACTGAAGTCAGAGGGAGGTTCAATGGCCAATGGATGAAACTTGTCTATAGGGGGACCTCAACCCTTACTAATATGTTATGTGTAAATGTTTTGACTTTTTGCAGTATTTTCATATTGGACCCATAACTGGTGGCTGGGGAACCCAGTGATACCTAAAATACTCTAATTTTTGTGACTACAGTACAGCAGAAGTGTCGCCTTATACTTCAGGCACTAGCACTGCACAAACACTTCTTCAATTATTGACATAAAGCCGGGATTACAAAGGTCGTATATATATAGAGTGTAATAAACTGAATTGCTACATATTTCCGCCATCCAGCCCATCCTACTAACAGGACATGAAGGGGGTTAGAAAACCCACGTAGCAATGGTTATCAATTAATCAGGCACTAAAAATAAAAAAAAATTAAAATCAGCTGTAGGTCCAGCTACATTGATCTCCGGTGATCGGAGGTGATCCATACATATGGTCATTTGATTTCCCTGCAGTGACCACCGCAGGCTAGATGTGGTATTACATGCTGGCCATTCAATATGATTCATGGACAGACCAGGTCAACCAAAACCTGCCACACAAAGTAGACAAGGTATTGTCCATCACAGGATATATTCAAAACTTCTTCCTTTCCCTATAACTTGTATCCTGAGGGCTCCTCAAGGGTTGTAGATCGGAGGTCTCACATAGCTTGGGGAGAGACACGTCATGAGCATCTAATCTCCGGTCACACTTTATGCATCTTACCACACGTATTGTAGAACCTTACTGCTATATGAATCCCAGGGTCAACATCTGCAAAGAGTTTGTATGTTCTCTCTGTGTTTGTGTGGGTTTCCTCCGGGTCCTCCAGTTTCCTCCCACACTCCAAATCATACTGGTAGGATGATGAGATTGTGAGCCCCATTGGGGACAGGGACTGATGTGGCAAGTTCTGTGCAGCGCTGCGTAATCTGTGTGCGCTATATAAATAAAGGAATTATTATTATTTTTAGGATACAAAATATTTCCGTAAAATTCTTCAGTGATCTCCCTTGCTATATTTCTTCGTTCCTTGTGAAAAATTGTGCAGCAAATCTGCTCCGTGTGAACATTCACTTATTGTTGCCTGTTTTTATGATTTGTTGTTTCTTTTTGAGGAACTAGGATGGATGACGCTGGAATGTTTCCGCCTACAAGGAAGTGGATGTGAGAGCGCTCCTCCCTGCGACAGCCCCGTCTGTAACCTCTGCACCTCAGTGCCGTGCTCTACTCTCGTATGGATCAAGACCGGACGCTTAGATGAGCGCTGGCCCCTGAAACAAGTGCACTAAGGTGAGTTTCCAGCTGATTTCATCCTACCCGGAGGATTACAGCTGTGCAGACAGCAGCCTACACCATACCTGATGCTGAGATGCAGTAGAGCTGAGTTTGTCATCTGGCATGCGTACAATATGCTATGTTTAATAGCACCACGGCTTTACCTACTCACATAATTCTGATTTAGGATCTGAATGCCAATTTCAGCTCTGCTACATCTGTATGACCAATGCGTAATGCTACTCTGTTTCTGGGCACAGATAGGGTCACCCATATATATGCATCGATTTCCCAATTCACAACATATTTCAGAGGGACCCACAAAAGAGGATCCCTCTTTATATTTTGGTTTTATCCGCTACAGGTTTGCATTTTTGGACAAAAATGTGTCACAGATAGTAAATTACAGATGAATAGCATTCCAGGCGAGCAGTGAAAACTGACACCCTGGTAAAGTATCAGCAAAAAGGTAATGAAAGGAATGCATAGCAATGCTTTTATATGCCGCCGCTATCTCTGCCAAGTATAATAGCAGCTATAAAGGAAGCTCAAAACCCCAAGGGGACAGGGGACTTGGTTCTCTTGTTCTTTGTAAAGTTAAACTATTCTCCTATGTACGTAAAGTTATGTTTACATAGTAAAAATAGAAAGAGGCACAGCTAGGAATTTACACATTTTATCTTGATTTCCCCGTGACCTCAGCACGTTTAGTTTCATATTTGCTATTCTGATATGTAGCAGAGCTGAGAATGCTTGGTTTGTCTTTATAGGAAGGCAAGTAAAACATGCAAGGGGCTGGCTATAGCAACACAATTTACAGCACGTCACAGTCGTGTGAACAGGGGCTTAGGGTGTGGATATTCCATTATGGACATTTACCTTTCCTCCGCTGAAGTTGGCACAGTTGGAATTTTTTCTCTAGCCCCCATCGTTCCCAAGAAATTAGCACCGTTAATAAGACAGATTCTCTTGTGTCATGTGGGCTGTCCCATGCTGTCTGCTCCACCCCAGGACCGCCCACTTGCCAGTATATAGCCTAATTACCATATTGGGTGTCAAAAATAATGTTGTTGATTGCTCAGGAACGTTGCAGGCTAGAGAAAAAATTCCAACTGTGCCGAAATCAGCCCATAGACCTATATGAAGCCAGGCAAAGAGTCAGCGCCTCCACAGGAGAAAAGAATGAAACTACACTGTGTCCATTCAAAACAATGGATCAGATTTACTTAACCGGTCCCGTTGCGATCCCGCAGTACGTTGTCCGACGAGGATTCGGGTCCTGCGCGATTCACTAAGATCGTGCGCCTGAGTTCCTGCATGTGTCGCTTCTGCCCCGAGGTCCACTGGAGTTCACCTTCTTCTTCCCGGTGTATGTGAGTGCCGAACTTGCGACACGATTCTTTTTTAAATTCTGCGGTTTGTCTGAATCCGTCGGGTTTTTCGACGGCCACGCCCCCTGATTTCTCGCGTATCTGCGGAATGCGCCACAATCCGATCGCATGCGCCAAAAACCCGGGGCAATTTGGCACACATTGGAAATATTCGTGAAACCCGATGGAATCGGGGTCCCATGGACCCTTAGTAAATAAGACCCAATGTACTACAAAACAGATCCAACAGAGGAAGAGATGCTCTTTGCAACTATCCCTCCCTCTGGACAAGATTTGAGGGTCCAGAACGAAGTCCTTCCACCCTATATATTTGGTATTCCCTACCTGGTATAGAGAAATTTCAAACACATAATTAAATCTATGGTTATGTGATTGTGCAGCGGATCCTTTCTCTTCCCAGTTGCCTGGGGTTGGGCACCGGTCTGCCATTGAGCAATTGTCATGTGAAATTGTGCAGGACATAACCGCACTGTGCAATACTGGGTGCAATTATAGTCATCACCCATAATAACCTGTATGTATGACCAGAAAGCTTCCTATATGTCATTACATAGTGTATATTGTGCAGAGTGGTGGATCATCTGTTACCGGACAGGGTAACAGGGTAAGACAGGGGGAAGCACGTTTATGTCTCTGTGTGTCAAATCAGATGAACACGTGTCATTGACATATCTGCCCGAGACATAACTGCGGCAATCCAATATTTCTGTCTGGGTTCATTGTAGTCTTTCCCTTTGACTGTAACCCTTTGTTTACTGCTGCGGTGACGTAAGCTGCACGCCTCGTTTCTAAAAATAATACTTTATTGCCATCTTCGGGTAAAGTCTGCAAAGTGACTTCTCATATAAAGTAATGTTTTACAGGCGTTAAGGCAAAATGTACATACATGTAGTTAAATACTAGACTACATATGCATTAAGGCATCAGAGACCATGAGGCTTATTTAGTAAGGGTCGCGGATTGCACTTTTGACGAACTGTTCACTGTTTTCGGGGATTGTGTGGCTTGGACAGGTATTTAACAGGTGTCTGCACTGGGATCGTGTCGCACGTGATCGGATTGTGGCGTGGCTGCGCCAGCTTTCATGTGACACAAATCAGGGACGTGGCCACCGGGCGTTCTGACTGATTTGGACTGAGCTCAGGATTTGACTTTCAAATTGTGTCGCAAGACAATGCACTTGCATGCACCAGGAAGAAAAAGGTGAACTCCGGCGGACCTGAGCGGGGAAGCGACACATGCAGGATATCGGGCGCACGATCTTAGTGAATTGCGGCACAGTGCATTATCGTAGAACAATGCACTTTCTGTGAACTCCAGTGGACGGGTAAGTAAATGTGCCCCAATGTATTTAGGCACGACCTGCATTTACTGTAAGGTCCATGTCTCTCTTCATTGTACAGGTACCCCCGCTATATTGTCCACATGCCCTGATAAAATAATCCTCAGCCTGACTCTGCATCATGTTCTCTGTTGCACTGTCCCGAATGAGGAAATGAGGCCTAATTTCCGATAAATATAGCTGAATAAGCTTTATTTGCTGAATGTGCAGATTTTGCTACAGTAAATGTCCAGAAAGCCTTCTCCAGTTCTGCATTGTACATTTTATTTTGCAGAAGTCTTCAAATGTGTACAGTTTCTATATCTAACTAGTGCTATTCATTTAGGGGAATAGCCCCCCCCCCCCCTCGTACTCGAAATCACCCGCTGGTTCCCCACTATCTTACATGTAAGGTCTTATCCTTTGGATAGGTACTAGTATCAACCACTTTAAATGTAGGATACTGGGTGCTAGGAGCAAACACTAGGGGGAGCTTTGGAGTATGTATTAAAAGTATTCATAAATGCGTAAATGTTGATGATCGATTACCTATCATTAGCATCACTGTTTTACTCTCTGTAGGGTCTGTGCTTCTGACATCTTTCCATCATGTCTGAAGATGAGGATGAGGAGTGTTGGAATAAACTGGATAGTTTCCGGGTGAAGCTGATCTCCATCATAGATCCGAACCGGATAACTCCATACCTCCGCCAGTGCCGTGTTCTCAACAGCGATGATGAAGAGAAAGTGTTCAATGACCCCAGCCTCGTCATCCGCAAGAGGAAAGTGGGTGAGTTCACCTTCAAGACATATCTAACCTCACCATAACCTCACCCTCCTATGTTTGGCACTGGCACCCATAGAGGAAGTGGTAGCACGATCATGACACACCATGGGCACATGTGCATTGCACATAATGACTCCTCACTTCTCTGCCTGTGACTAGCCGGCTGGCAAAACTTGAAACTTCCATAGCCAGGACCTGCTGTAATGAAAACGTTGGACATAAAGTTTGGTCAAAAGTTTTATCAGACTTTATTCTTTCCCTCTCCTAACCTGGCACTCTGGAATCGCTGATATATCTGCCTTGCTTGAGTAATATGCACTGGATTGAAAGATGAATCAGAAGTATATGGACAGGGGAGGGGTAGGAGTGAGTGAAATAGCAGAGAGAATCTGCTGAAGGCAATAGGAAGTTTCTATCTCACCCCAAGTGTTTTATTCATGTGAATCATTTCCCAATTGAGTGGAGCAGATTAGCATCTTCATCCCACGTGTAGTATGTGGAAGACAGCATAGCAGCTAGTATCCAGCTTTGAGACAACACTCATTAATGGTGGTGTCAATCTCTGTACTGACAATCTCCGTGTTTCCCCCATACAGGTATGTTGCTTGATATTCTTCAGAAGACTGGATGTAAAGGATACATTGCTTTCCTGGAAAGTTTGGAGCTGTACTACCCACATTTGTACATGAAGGTCACTGGAAAGGAGCCCTCGCGTGTCTTTTCCATGATCATAGGTAATACTTATCATGTCCCTGCTTGCTTATTTTCTTTGTATTCCCAGTATCCGGCACTGCTACATCTACGATTACTGCTCCCACTCGGCACACCCTGAAGTACCACACCCTGTACATGCCCCATCACCTTTCACATCACAGCTCTTATTTATATGAATGGATTTCTCCAAACATAAGTGATACATAAGCAGTTGTGGGCAGAACAGCCAAAAAGTATGTACTTATGGTAATGTGGTAATACTTATATCTGGCATATAATTATACGCATGACGTCTGGGTTGCGGCCAGCTGGCATCACTTGACCTAGATACAATTCTGTATGACACACAAATTATTAAAAACCTTAAAGTCATTGACTAAAAATAGAAAGACTTGGCACTACACAATACATCCGTGCAAAAATGAAGAAATGTGCATGGCAGGGTTTAGACAACCACCACACTGTTTATTTCTGTCTCTTGTGTAGAATCGGCAGGAGAATCCAGCCTGACCCAGCTCCTCATGAACGAAATGTTAAAACTTCAGCAGACTATTCAGGAAGAGAGGCTGAGATACAGAGATTTACATGCTGTGGTCCAGGAGAAGGATGACGTCATTCGGCAAATGCTGGTCAAGGACAGCGAGCTGAAGAAACATCAGGAGAGGGTCCTCAAGATGAAAGAGGACGTAGACAACTTAAACAAAGATCTCAAGAAGTGCAAGGACGAGAACTATGACCTGGCTATGAAGTACGCCCGACAGAGCGACGAGAGAAACAGCGCACTCATGAAAAACCGAGAGTTACAGCTTGAAGTTAGTAGCAGACAATGCAAGAGTCTTATAATGGATTATGTTTTGGGCAGATTGGAGAGGAGAATGTCCTCTCTTATGACTAGTAGTGGTGGAGAATGTCCTCTTATGTCTAGTAGTGGTGGAGAATGTCCTCTTATGACTAGTAGTGGTGGAGAATGTCCTCTTATGTCTAGTAGTGGTGGAGGATGTCCTCTTATGACTAGTAGTGGAGGAGAATGTCCTCTCTTATGATTAGTAGTGGAGGAGAATGTCCTCTCTTATGACTAGTAGTGGTGGAGGATGTCCTCTTATGACTAGTAGTGGTGGAGAATGTCCTCTTATGACTAGTAGTGGTGGAGGATGTCCTCTCTTATGACTGGTAGTGGTGGAGAATGTCCTCTTATGACTAGTAGTGGTGGAGAATGTCCTCTTATGACTAGTAGTGGAGGAGAATGTCCTCTCTTATGATTAGTAGTGGAGGAGAATGTCCTCTCTTATGACTAGTAGTGGTGGAGGATGTCCTCTTATGACTAGTAGTGGTGGAGAATGTCCTCTTATGACTAGTAGTGGTGGAGAATGTCCTCTTATGGCTAGTAGTGGTGGAGAATGTTCTCTTATGACTAGTAGTGGTGGAGAATGTCCTCTTATGACTAGTAGTGGTGGAGAATGTCCTCTTATGACTAGTAGTGGAGGAGAATGTCCTCTCTTATGATTAGTAGTGGAGGAGAATGTCCTCTCTTATGACTAGTAGTGGTGGAGGATGTCCTCTTATGACTAGTAGTGGTGGAGGATGTCCTCTCTTATGACTGGTAGTGGTGGAGAATGTCCTCTTATGACTAGTAGTGGTGGAGAATGTCCTCTTATGACTAGTAGTGGTGGAGGATGTCCTCTCTTATGACTGGTAGTGGTGGAGAATGTCCTCTTATGACTGGTAGTGGTGGAGAATGTCCTCTTATGACTAGTAGTGGAGGAGAATGTCCTCTTATGACTAGTAGTGGAGGAGAATGTCCTCCTATGACTAGTAGTGGTGGAGAATGTCCTCTTATGGCTAGTAGTGGTGGAGAATGTCCTCTTATGACTAGTAGTGGTGGAGAATGTCCTCTTATGACTAGTAGTGGTGGAGAATGTCCTCTTATGACTAGTAGTGGTGGAGAATGTCCTCTTATGACTAGTAGTGGTGGAGAATGTCCTCTTATGACTAGTAGTGGTGGAGAATGTCCTCTTATGACTAGTAGTGGTGGAGAATGTCCTCTTATGACTAGTAGTGGAGGAGAATGTCCTCTCTTATGACTAGTAGTGGTGGAGAATGTCCTCTCTTATGACTAGTAGTGGTGGAGAATGTCCTCTCTTAAGATTAGTAGTGGTGGAGAATGTCCTCTCTTATGACTAGTAGTGGTGGAGAATGTCCTCTCTTATGATTAGTAGTGGTGGAGAATGTCCTCTTATGACTAGTAGTGGTGGAGAATGTCCTCTTATGACTAGTAGTGGTGGAGAATGTCCTCTTATGACTAGTAGTGGTGGAGAATGTCCTCTTATGACTGGTAGTGGTGGAGAATGTCCTCTCTTTTGACTGGTAGTGGTGGAGAATGTCCTCTTATGACTAGTAGTGGTGGAGAATGTCCTCTTATGACTAGTAGTGGTGGAGGATGTCCTCTTATGGCTAGTAGTGGTGGAGAATGTCCTCTTATGGCTAGTAGTGGTGGAGAATGTCCTCTTATGGCTAGTAGTGGTGGAGAATGTCCTCTTATGACTAGTAGTGGTGGAGAATGTCCTCTTATGACTAGTAGTGGTGGAGAATGTCCTCTTATGGCTAGTAGTGGTGGAGAATGTCCTCTTATGTCTAGTAGTGGTGGAGAATGTCCTCTTATGACTAGTAGTGGAGGAGAATGTCCTCTTATGACTAGTAGTGGAGGAGAATGTCCTCTCTTATGACTAGTAGTGGTGGAGAATGTCCTCTTATGACTAGTAGTGGAGGAGAATGTCCTCTCTTATGACTAGTAGTGGTGGAGAATGTCCTCTTATGACTAGTAATGGTGGAGAATGTCCTCTCTTATGACTAGTAGTGGTGGAGAATGTCCTCTCTTATGATTAGTAGTGGTGGAGAATGTCCTCTCTTATGACTAGTAGTGGTGGAGGATGTCCTCTCTTATGACTGGTAGTGGTGGAGAATGTCCTCTTATGTCTAGTAGTGGTGGAGAATGTCCTCTTATGACTAGTAGTGGTGGAGAATGTCCTCTTATGACTAGTAGTGGAGGAGAATGTCCTCTTATGACTAGTAGTGGAGGAGAATGTCCTCCTATGACTAGTAGTGGTGGAGAATGTCCTCTCTTATGACTAGTAGTGGTGGAGAATGTCCTCTTATGACTAGTAGTGGTGGAGGATGTCCTCTCTTATGTCTAGTAGTGGTGGAGAATGTCCTCTTATGACTAGTAGTGGTGGAGAATGTCCTCTTATGACTAGTAGTGGAGGAGAATGTCCTCTTATGACTAGTAGTGGAGGAGAATGTCCTCTTATGACTAGTAGTGGTGGAGAATGTCCTCTCTTATGACTAGTAGTGGTGGAGAATGTCCTCTTATGACTAGTAGTGGTGGAGGATGTCCTCTCTTATGACTGGTAGTGGTGGAGAATGTCCTCTTATGACTAGTAGTGGTGGAGAATGTCCTCTTATGACTAGTAGTGGTGGAGAATGTCCTCTTATGACTAGTAGTGGAGGAGAATGTCCTCTTATGACTAGTAGTGGAGGAGAATGTCCTCCTATGACTAGTAGTGGTGGAGAATGTCCTCTTATGGCTAGTAGTGGTGGAGAATGTCCTCTTATGACTAGTAGTGGTGGAGAATGTCCTCTTATGACTAGTAGTGGTGGAGAATGTCCTCTTATGACTAGTAGTGGTGGAGAATGTCCTCTTATGGCTAGTAGTGGTGGAGAATGTCCTCTTATGACTAGTAGTGGTGGAGAATGTCCTCTTAAGTCTAGTAGTGGTGGAGAATGTCCTCTCTTATGACTAGTAGTGGTGGAGAATGTCCTCTTATGACTAGTAGTGGTGGAGAATGTCCTCTTATGACTAGTAGTGGTGGAGAATGTCCTCTTATGACTAGTAGTGGTGGAGAATGTCCTCTTATGACTAGTAGTGGTGGAGAATGTCCTCTTATGACTAGTAGTGGTGGAGAATGTCCTCTCTTATGACTGGTAGTGGTGGAGAATGTCCTCTTATGACTAGTAGTGGTGGAGAATGTCCTCTTATGACTAGTAGTGGTGGAGAATGTCCTCTTATGACTAGTAGTGGTGGAGAATGTCCTCTTATGACTAGTAGTGGTGGAGAATGTCCTCTTATGGCTAGTAGTGGTGGAGAATGTCCTCTTATGACTAGTAGTGGTGGAGAATGTCCTCTCTTATGACTGGTAGTGGTGGAGAATGTCCTCTTATGGCTAGTAGTGGTGGAGAATGTCCTCTTATGACTAGTAGTGGTGGAGAATGTCCTCTTATGGCTAGTAGTGGAGGAGAATGTCCTCTCTTATGACTGGTAGTGGAGGAGAATGTCCTCTCTTATGACTGGTAGTGGTGGAGAATGTCCTCTTATGACTAGTAGTGGTGGAGAATGTCCTCTTATGACTAGTAGTGGTGGAGAATGTCCTCTTATGACTAGTAGTGGTGGAGAATGTCCTCTTATGACTAGTAGTGGTGGAGAATGTCCTCTTATGTCTAGTAGTGGTGGAGAATGTCCTCTTATGACTAGTAGTGGTGGAGGATGTCCTCTTATGACTAGTAGTGGTGGAGAATGTCCTCTTATGACTAGTAGTGGAGGAGAATGTCCTCTTATGACTAGTAGTGGAGGAGAATGTCCTCCTATGACTAGTAGTGGTGGAGAATGTCCTCTTATGGCTAGTAGTGGTGGAGAATGTCCTCTTATGACTAGTAGTGGTGGAGAATGTCCTCTTATGACTAGTAGTGGTGGAGAATGTCCTCTTATGACTAGTAGTGGTGGAGAATGTCCTCTTATGACTAGTAGTGGAGGAGAATGTCCTCTTATGACTAGTAGTGGAGGAGAATGTCCTCCTATGACTAGTAGTGGTGGAGAATGTCCTCTTATGGCTAGTAGTGGTGGAGAATGTCCTCTTATGACTAGTAGTGGTGGAGAATGTCCTCTTATGACTAGTAGTGGTGGAGAATGTCCTCTTATGACTAGTAGTGGTGGAGAATGTCCTCTTATGACTAGTAGTGGTGGAGAATGTCCTCTTATGACTAGTAGTGGTGGAGAATGTCCTCTTATGACTAGTAGTGGTGGAGAATGTCCTCTTATGTCTAGTAGTGGTGGAGAATGTCCTCTTATGACTAGTAGTGGAGGAGAATGTCCTCTTATGACTAGTAGTGGTGGAGGATGTCCTCTTATGACTAGTAGTGGTGGAGAATGTCCTCTTATGACTAGTAGTGGTGGAGAATGTCCTCTTATGACTAGTAGTGGTGGAGAATGTCCTCTTATGACTAGTAGTGGTGGAGAATGTCCTCTCTTATGACTGGTAGTGGTGGAGAATGTCCTCTCTTTTGACTGGTAGTGGTGGAGAATGTCCTCTCTTATGACTACTAGTGGTGGAGAATGTCCTCTTATGACTAGTAGTGGAGGAGAATGTCCTCTCTTATGACTAGTAGTGGTGGAGAATGTCCTCTCTTATGACTAGTAGTGGTGGAGAATGTCCTCTCTTAAGATTAGTAGTGGTGGAGAATGTCCTCTCTTATGACTAGTAGTGGTGGAGAATGTCCTCTCTTATGATTAGTAGTGGTGGAGAATGTCCTCTTATGACTAGTAGTGGTGGAGAATGTCCTCCTATGACTAGTAGTGGTGGAGAATGTCCTCTTATGGCTAGTAGTGGTGGAGAATGTCCTCTTATGACTAGTAGTGGTGGAGAATGTCCTCTTATGACTAGTAGTGGTGGAGAATGTCCTCTTATGACTAGTAGTGGTGGAGAATGTCCTCTTATGACTAGTAGTGGTGGAGAATGTCCTCTTATGACTAGTAGTGGTGGAGAATGTCCTCTTATGACTAGTAGTGGAGGAGAATGTCCTCTCTTATGATTAGTAGTGGAGGAGAATGTCCTCTCTTATGACTAGTAGTGGTGGAGGATGTCCTCTTATGACTAGTAGTGGTGGAGGATGTCCTCTCTTATGACTGGTAGTGGTGGAGAATGTCCTCTTATGACTAGTAGTGGTGGAGAATGTCCTCTTATGACTAGTAGTGGTGGAGGATGTCCTCTCTTATGACTGGTAGTGGTGGAGAATGTCCTCTTATGACTGGTAGTGGTGGAGAATGTCCTCTTATGACTAGTAGTGGAGGAGAATGTCCTCTTATGACTAGTAGTGGAGGAGAATGTCCTCCTATGACTAGTAGTGGTGGAGAATGTCCTCTTATGGCTAGTAGTGGTGGAGAATGTCCTCTTATGACTAGTAGTGGTGGAGAATGTCCTCTTATGACTAGTAGTGGTGGAGAATGTCCTCTTATGACTAGTAGTGGTGGAGAATGTCCTCTTATGACTAGTAGTGGTGGAGAATGTCCTCTTATGACTAGTAGTGGTGGAGAATGTCCTCTCTTATGACTGGTAGTGGTGGAGAATGTCCTCTCTTATGACTAGTAGTGGTGGAGAATGTCCTCTTATGACTAGTAGTGGTGGAGAATGTCCTCTCTTATGACTAGTAGTGGTGGAGAATGTCCTCCTATGACTAGTAGTGGTGGAGAATGTCCTCTTATGGCTAGTAGTGGTGGAGAATGTCCTCTTATGACTAGTAGTGGTGGAGAATGTCCTCTTATGACTAGTAGTGGTGGAGAATGTCCTCTTATGACTAGTAGTGGTGGAGAATGTCCTCTTATGGCTAGTAGTGGTGGAGAATGTCCTCTTATGACTAGTAGTGGTGGAGAATGTCCTCTTAAGTCTAGTAGTGGTGGAGAATGTCCTCTCTTATGACTAGTAGTGGTGGAGAATGTCCTCTTATGACTAGTAGTGGTGGAGAATGTCCTCTTATGACTAGTAGTGGTGGAGAATGTCCTCTTATGACTAGTAGTGGTGGAGAATGTCCTCTTATGACTAGTAGTGGTGGAGAATGTCCTCTTATGACTAGTAGTGGTGGAGAATGTCCTCTCTTATGACTGGTAGTGGTGGAGAATGTCCTCTTATGACTAGTAGTGGTGGAGAATGTCCTCTTATGACTAGTAGTGGTGGAGAATGTCCTCTTATGACTAGTAGTGGTGGAGAATGTCCTCTTATGACTAGTAGTGGTGGAGAATGTCCTCTTATGGCTAGTAGTGGTGGAGAATGTCCTCTTATGACTAGTAGTGGTGGAGAATGTCCTCTCTTATGACTGGTAGTGGTGGAGAATGTCCTCTTATGGCTAGTAGTGGTGGAGAATGTCCTCTTATGACTAGTAGTGGTGGAGAATGTCCTCTTATGACTAGTAGTGGTGGAGAATGTCCTCTCTTATGACTAGTAGTGGTGGAGAATGTCCTCTTATGACTAGTAGTGGTGGAGAATGTCCTCTTATGGCTAGTAGTGGAGGAGAATGTCCTCTCTTATGACTGGTAGTGGAGGAGAATGTCCTCTCTTATGACTAGTAGTGGAGGAGAATGTCCTCTTATGACTAGTAGTGGTGGAGAATGTCCTCTTATGACTAGTAGTGGTGGAGAATGTCCTCTTATGACTAGTAGTGGTGGAGAATGTCCTCTTATGACTAGTAGTGGTGGAGAATGTCCTCTTATGACTAGTAGTGGTGGAGAATGTCCTCTTATGTCTAGTAGTGGTGGAGAATGTCCTCTTATGACTAGTAGTGGTGGAGGATGTCCTCTTATGACTAGTAGTGGTGAAGAATGTCCTCTTATGACTAGTAGTGGTGGAGAATGTCCTCTTATGGCTAGTAGTGGTGGAGAATGTCCTCTTATGTCTAGTAGTGGAGGAGGATGTCCTCTTATGTCTAGTAGTGGTGGAGAATGTCCTCTTATGACTAGTAGTGGTGGAGAATGTCCTCTTATGTCTAGTAGTGGAGGAGGATGTCCTCTTATGACTAGTAGTGGTGGAGAATGTCCTCCTATGACTACTAGTGGTGGAGAATGTCCTCTTATGACTAGTAGTGGTGGAGAATGTCCTCTTATGACTAGTAGTGGTGGAGAATGTCCTCTTATGACTAGTAGTGGTGGAGGATGTCCTCTCTTATGACTGGTAGTGGTGGAGAATGTCCTCTTATGACTAGTAGTGGTGGAGGATGTCCTCTTATGACTAGTAGTGGTGAAGAATGTCCTCTTATGACTAGTAGTGGTGGAGAATGTCCTCTTATGGCTAGTAGTGGTGGAGAATGTCCTCTTATGGCTAGTAGTGGTGGAGAATGTCCTCTCTTTTGACTGGTAGTGGTGGAGAATGTCCTCTCTTATGACTACTAGTGGTGGAGAATGTCCTCTTATGACTAGTAGTGGTGGAGAATGTCCTCTTATGACTAGTAGTGGTGGAGAATGTCCTCTTATGACTAGTAGTGGTGGAGAATGTCCTCTTATGACTAGTAGTGGTGGAGAATGTCCTCTTATGACTAGTAGTGGTGGAGAATGTCCTCTTATGACTAGTAGTGGTGGAGAATGTCCTCTTATGACTAGTAGTGGTGGAGAATGTCCTCTCTTATGACTGGTAGTGGTGGAGAATGTCCTCTCTTTTGACTGGTAGTGGTGGAGAATGTCCTCTCTTATGACTACTAGTGGTGGAGAATGTCCTCTTATGACTAGTAGTGGTGGAGAATGTCCTCTTATGACTAGTAGTGGTGGAGAATGTCCTCTTATGACTAGTAGTGGTGGAGAATGTCCTCTCTTATGACTGGTAGTGGTGGAGAATGTCCTCTCTTTTGACTGGTAGTGGTGGAGAATGTCCTCTCTTATGACTACTAGTGGTGGAGAATGTCCTCTTATGACTAGTAGTGGTGGAGGATGTCCTCTCTTATGACTGGTAGTGGTGGAGAATGTCCTCTTATGACTGGTAGTGGTGGAGAATGTCCTCTTATGACTAGTAGTGGTGGAGAATGTCCTCTTATGACTAGTAGTGGTGGAGAATGTCCTCTTATGACTAGTAGTGGTGGAGAATGTCCTCTTATGTCTAGTAGTGGTGGAGAATGTCCTCTTATGACTAGTAGTGGAGGAGAATGTCCTCTTATGACTAGTAGTGGTGGAGGATGTCCTCTTATGACTAGTAGTGGTGGAGAATGTCCTCTTATGACTAGTAGTGGTGGAGAATGTCCTCTTATGACTAGTAGTGGTGGAGAATGTCCTCTTATGACTAGTAGTGGTGGAGAATGTCCTCTCTTATGACTGGTAGTGGTGGAGAATGTCCTCTCTTTTGACTGGTAGTGGTGGAGAATGTCCTCTCTTATGACTACTAGTGGTGGAGAATGTCCTCTTATGACTAGTAGTGGAGGAGAATGTCCTCTCTTATGACTAGTAGTGGTGGAGAATGTCCTCTCTTATGACTAGTAGTGGTGGAGAATGTCCTCTCTTAAGATTAGTAGTGGTGGAGAATGTCCTCTCTTATGACTAGTAGTGGTGGAGAATGTCCTCTCTTATGATTAGTAGTGGTGGAGAATGTCCTCTTATGACTAGTAGTGGTGGAGAATGTCCTCCTATGACTAGTAGTGGTGGAGAATGTCCTCTTATGGCTAGTAGTGGTGGAGAATGTCCTCTTATGACTAGTAGTGGTGGAGAATGTCCTCTTATGACTAGTAGTGGTGGAGAATGTCCTCTTATGACTAGTAGTGGTGGAGAATGTCCTCTTATGACTAGTAGTGGTGGAGAATGTCCTCTTATGACTAGTAGTGGTGGAGAATGTCCTCTTATGACTAGTAGTGGAGGAGAATGTCCTCTCTTATGATTAGTAGTGGAGGAGAATGTCCTCTCTTATGACTAGTAGTGGTGGAGGATGTCCTCTTATGACTAGTAGTGGTGGAGAATGTCCTCTCTTATGACTGGTAGTGGTGGAGAATGTCCTCTTATGACTAGTAGTGGTGGAGAATGTCCTCTTATGACTAGTAGTGGTGGAGGATGTCCTCTCTTATGACTGGTAGTGGTGGAGAATGTCCTCTTATGACTGGTAGTGGTGGAGAATGTCCTCTTATGACTAGTAGTGGAGGAGAATGTCCTCTTATGACTAGTAGTGGAGGAGAATGTCCTCCTATGACTAGTAGTGGTGGAGAATGTCCTCTTATGGCTAGTAGTGGTGGAGAATGTCCTCTTATGACTAGTAGTGGTGGAGAATGTCCTCTTATGACTAGTAGTGGTGGAGAATGTCCTCTTATGACTAGTAGTGGTGGAGAATGTCCTCTTATGACTAGTAGTGGTGGAGAATGTCCTCTTATGACTAGTAGTGGTGGAGAATGTCCTCTTATGACTAGTAGTGGTGGAGAATGTCCTCTTATGACTAGTAGTGGAGGAGAATGTCCTCTCTTATGACTAGTAGTGGTGGAGAATGTCCTCTCTTATGACTAGTAGTGGTGGAGAATGTCCTCTCTTAAGATTAGTAGTGGTGGAGAATGTCCTCTCTTATGACTAGTAGTGGTGGAGAATGTCCTCTCTTATGATTAGTAGTGGTGGAGAATGTCCTCTTATGACTAGTAGTGGTGGAGAATGTCCTCTTATGACTAGTAGTGGTGGAGAATGTCCTCTTATGACTAGTAGTGGTGGAGAATGTCCTCTTATGACTGGTAGTGGTGGAGAATGTCCTCTCTTTTGACTGGTAGTGGTGGAGAATGTCCTCTTATGACTAGTAGTGGTGGAGAATGTCCTCTTATGACTAGTAGTGGTGGAGAATGTCCTCTTATGACTAGTAGTGGTGGAGGATGTCCTCTTATGACTAGTAGTGGTGGAGAATGTCCTCTTATGGCTAGTAGTGGTGGAGAATGTCCTCTTATGGCTAGTAGTGGTGGAGAATGTCCTCTTATGACTAGTAGTGGTGGAGAATGTCCTCTTATGACTAGTAGTGGTGGAGAATGTCCTCTTATGGCTAGTAGTGGTGGAGAATGTCCTCTTATGTCTAGTAGTGGTGGAGAATGTCCTCTTATGACTAGTAGTGGAGGAGAATGTCCTCTTATGACTAGTAGTGGAGGAGAATGTCCTCTCTTATGACTAGTAGTGGTGGAGAATGTCCTCTTATGACTAGTAGTGGAGGAGAATGTCCTCTCTTATGACTAGTAGTGGTGGAGAATGTCCTCTTATGACTAGTAATGGTGGAGAATGTCCTCTCTTATGACTAGTAGTGGTGGAGAATGTCCTCTCTTATGATTAGTAGTGGTGGAGAATGTCCTCTCTTATGACTAGTAGTGGTGGAGGATGTCCTCTCTTATGACTGGTAGTGGTGGAGAATGTCCTCTTATGTCTAGTAGTGGTGGAGAATGTCCTCTTATGACTAGTAGTGGTGGAGAATGTCCTCTTATGACTAGTAGTGGAGGAGAATGTCCTCTTATGACTAGTAGTGGAGGAGAATGTCCTCCTATGACTAGTAGTGGTGGAGAATGTCCTCTCTTATGACTAGTAGTGGTGGAGAATGTCCTCTTATGACTAGTAGTGGTGGAGGATGTCCTCTCTTATGTCTAGTAGTGGTGGAGAATGTCCTCTTATGACTAGTAGTGGTGGAGAATGTCCTCTTATGACTAGTAGTGGAGGAGAATGTCCTCTTATGACTAGTAGTGGAGGAGAATGTCCTCTTATGACTAGTAGTGGTGGAGAATGTCCTCTCTTATGACTAGTAGTGGTGGAGAATGTCCTCTTATGACTAGTAGTGGTGGAGGATGTCCTCTCTTATGACTGGTAGTGGTGGAGAATGTCCTCTTATGACTAGTAGTGGTGGAGAATGTCCTCTTATGACTAGTAGTGGTGGAGAATGTCCTCTTATGACTAGTAGTGGAGGAGAATGTCCTCTTATGACTAGTAGTGGAGGAGAATGTCCTCCTATGACTAGTAGTGGTGGAGAATGTCCTCTTATGGCTAGTAGTGGTGGAGAATGTCCTCTTATGACTAGTAGTGGTGGAGAATGTCCTCTTATGACTAGTAGTGGTGGAGAATGTCCTCTTATGACTAGTAGTGGTGGAGAATGTCCTCTTATGGCTAGTAGTGGTGGAGAATGTCCTCTTATGACTAGTAGTGGTGGAGAATGTCCTCTTAAGTCTAGTAGTGGTGGAGAATGTCCTCTCTTATGACTAGTAGTGGTGGAGAATGTCCTCTTATGACTAGTAGTGGTGGAGAATGTCCTCTTATGACTAGTAGTGGTGGAGAATGTCCTCTTATGACTAGTAGTGGTGGAGAATGTCCTCTTATGACTAGTAGTGGTGGAGAATGTCCTCTTATGACTAGTAGTGGTGGAGAATGTCCTCTCTTATGACTGGTAGTGGTGGAGAATGTCCTCTTATGACTAGTAGTGGTGGAGAATGTCCTCTTATGACTAGTAGTGGTGGAGAATGTCCTCTTATGACTAGTAGTGGTGGAGAATGTCCTCTTATGACTAGTAGTGGTGGAGAATGTCCTCTTATGGCTAGTAGTGGTGGAGAATGTCCTCTTATGACTAGTAGTGGTGGAGAATGTCCTCTCTTATGACTGGTAGTGGTGGAGAATGTCCTCTTATGGCTAGTAGTGGTGGAGAATGTCCTCTTATGACTAGTAGTGGTGGAGAATGTCCTCTTATGGCTAGTAGTGGAGGAGAATGTCCTCTCTTATGACTGGTAGTGGAGGAGAATGTCCTCTCTTATGACTGGTAGTGGTGGAGAATGTCCTCTTATGACTAGTAGTGGTGGAGAATGTCCTCTTATGACTAGTAGTGGTGGAGAATGTCCTCTTATGACTAGTAGTGGTGGAGAATGTCCTCTTATGACTAGTAGTGGTGGAGAATGTCCTCTTATGTCTAGTAGTGGTGGAGAATGTCCTCTTATGACTAGTAGTGGTGGAGGATGTCCTCTTATGACTAGTAGTGGTGGAGAATGTCCTCTTATGACTAGTAGTGGAGGAGAATGTCCTCTTATGACTAGTAGTGGAGGAGAATGTCCTCCTATGACTAGTAGTGGTGGAGAATGTCCTCTTATGGCTAGTAGTGGTGGAGAATGTCCTCTTATGACTAGTAGTGGTGGAGAATGTCCTCTTATGACTAGTAGTGGTGGAGAATGTCCTCTTATGACTAGTAGTGGTGGAGAATGTCCTCTTATGACTAGTAGTGGAGGAGAATGTCCTCTTATGACTAGTAGTGGAGGAGAATGTCCTCCTATGACTAGTAGTGGTGGAGAATGTCCTCTTATGGCTAGTAGTGGTGGAGAATGTCCTCTTATGACTAGTAGTGGTGGAGAATGTCCTCTTATGACTAGTAGTGGTGGAGAATGTCCTCTTATGACTAGTAGTGGTGGAGAATGTCCTCTTATGACTAGTAGTGGTGGAGAATGTCCTCTTATGACTAGTAGTGGTGGAGAATGTCCTCTTATGACTAGTAGTGGTGGAGAATGTCCTCTTATGTCTAGTAGTGGTGGAGAATGTCCTCTTATGACTAGTAGTGGAGGAGAATGTCCTCTTATGACTAGTAGTGGTGGAGGATGTCCTCTTATGACTAGTAGTGGTGGAGAATGTCCTCTTATGACTAGTAGTGGTGGAGAATGTCCTCTTATGACTAGTAGTGGTGGAGAATGTCCTCTTATGACTAGTAGTGGTGGAGAATGTCCTCTCTTATGACTGGTAGTGGTGGAGAATGTCCTCTCTTTTGACTGGTAGTGGTGGAGAATGTCCTCTCTTATGACTACTAGTGGTGGAGAATGTCCTCTTATGACTAGTAGTGGAGGAGAATGTCCTCTCTTATGACTAGTAGTGGTGGAGAATGTCCTCTCTTATGACTAGTAGTGGTGGAGAATGTCCTCTCTTAAGATTAGTAGTGGTGGAGAATGTCCTCTCTTATGACTAGTAGTGGTGGAGAATGTCCTCTCTTATGATTAGTAGTGGTGGAGAATGTCCTCTTATGACTAGTAGTGGTGGAGAATGTCCTCCTATGACTAGTAGTGGTGGAGAATGTCCTCTTATGGCTAGTAGTGGTGGAGAATGTCCTCTTATGACTAGTAGTGGTGGAGAATGTCCTCTTATGACTAGTAGTGGTGGAGAATGTCCTCTTATGACTAGTAGTGGTGGAGAATGTCCTCTTATGACTAGTAGTGGTGGAGAATGTCCTCTTATGACTAGTAGTGGTGGAGAATGTCCTCTTATGACTAGTAGTGGAGGAGAATGTCCTCTCTTATGATTAGTAGTGGAGGAGAATGTCCTCTCTTATGACTAGTAGTGGTGGAGGATGTCCTCTTATGACTAGTAGTGGTGGAGGATGTCCTCTCTTATGACTGGTAGTGGTGGAGAATGTCCTCTTATGACTAGTAGTGGTGGAGAATGTCCTCTTATGACTAGTAGTGGTGGAGGATGTCCTCTCTTATGACTGGTAGTGGTGGAGAATGTCCTCTTATGACTGGTAGTGGTGGAGAATGTCCTCTTATGACTAGTAGTGGAGGAGAATGTCCTCTTATGACTAGTAGTGGAGGAGAATGTCCTCCTATGACTAGTAGTGGTGGAGAATGTCCTCTTATGGCTAGTAGTGGTGGAGAATGTCCTCTTATGACTAGTAGTGGTGGAGAATGTCCTCTTATGACTAGTAGTGGTGGAGAATGTCCTCTTATGACTAGTAGTGGTGGAGAATGTCCTCTTATGACTAGTAGTGGTGGAGAATGTCCTCTTATGACTAGTAGTGGTGGAGAATGTCCTCTCTTATGACTGGTAGTGGTGGAGAATGTCCTCTCTTATGACTAGTAGTGGTGGAGAATGTCCTCTTATGACTAGTAGTGGTGGAGAATGTCCTCTCTTATGACTAGTAGTGGTGGAGAATGTCCTCCTATGACTAGTAGTGGTGGAGAATGTCCTCTTATGGCTAGTAGTGGTGGAGAATGTCCTCTTATGACTAGTAGTGGTGGAGAATGTCCTCTTATGACTAGTAGTGGTGGAGAATGTCCTCTTATGACTAGTAGTGGTGGAGAATGTCCTCTTATGGCTAGTAGTGGTGGAGAATGTCCTCTTATGACTAGTAGTGGTGGAGAATGTCCTCTTAAGTCTAGTAGTGGTGGAGAATGTCCTCTCTTATGACTAGTAGTGGTGGAGAATGTCCTCTTATGACTAGTAGTGGTGGAGAATGTCCTCTTATGACTAGTAGTGGTGGAGAATGTCCTCTTATGACTAGTAGTGGTGGAGAATGTCCTCTTATGACTAGTAGTGGTGGAGAATGTCCTCTTATGACTAGTAGTGGTGGAGAATGTCCTCTCTTATGACTGGTAGTGGTGGAGAATGTCCTCTTATGACTAGTAGTGGTGGAGAATGTCCTCTTATGACTAGTAGTGGTGGAGAATGTCCTCTTATGACTAGTAGTGGTGGAGAATGTCCTCTTATGACTAGTAGTGGTGGAGAATGTCCTCTTATGGCTAGTAGTGGTGGAGAATGTCCTCTTATGACTAGTAGTGGTGGAGAATGTCCTCTCTTATGACTGGTAGTGGTGGAGAATGTCCTCTTATGGCTAGTAGTGGTGGAGAATGTCCTCTTATGACTAGTAGTGGTGGAGAATGTCCTCTTATGACTAGTAGTGGTGGAGAATGTCCTCTCTTATGACTAGTAGTGGTGGAGAATGTCCTCTTATGACTAGTAGTGGTGGAGAATGTCCTCTTATGGCTAGTAGTGGAGGAGAATGTCCTCTCTTATGACTGGTAGTGGAGGAGAATGTCCTCTCTTATGACTAGTAGTGGAGGAGAATGTCCTCTTATGACTAGTAGTGGTGGAGAATGTCCTCTTATGACTAGTAGTGGTGGAGAATGTCCTCTTATGACTAGTAGTGGTGGAGAATGTCCTCTTATGACTAGTAGTGGTGGAGAATGTCCTCTTATGACTAGTAGTGGTGGAGAATGTCCTCTTATGTCTAGTAGTGGTGGAGAATGTCCTCTTATGACTAGTAGTGGTGGAGGATGTCCTCTTATGACTAGTAGTGGTGAAGAATGTCCTCTTATGACTAGTAGTGGTGGAGAATGTCCTCTTATGGCTAGTAGTGGTGGAGAATGTCCTCTTATGTCTAGTAGTGGAGGAGGATGTCCTCTTATGTCTAGTAGTGGTGGAGAATGTCCTCTTATGACTAGTAGTGGTGGAGAATGTCCTCTTATGTCTAGTAGTGGAGGAGGATGTCCTCTTATGACTAGTAGTGGTGGAGAATGTCCTCCTATGACTACTAGTGGTGGAGAATGTCCTCTTATGACTAGTAGTGGTGGAGAATGTCCTCTTATGACTAGTAGTGGTGGAGAATGTCCTCTTATGACTAGTAGTGGTGGAGGATGTCCTCTCTTATGACTGGTAGTGGTGGAGAATGTCCTCTTATGACTAGTAGTGGTGGAGGATGTCCTCTTATGACTAGTAGTGGTGAAGAATGTCCTCTTATGACTAGTAGTGGTGGAGAATGTCCTCTTATGGCTAGTAGTGGTGGAGAATGTCCTCTTATGGCTAGTAGTGGTGGAGAATGTCCTCTCTTTTGACTGGTAGTGGTGGAGAATGTCCTCTCTTATGACTACTAGTGGTGGAGAATGTCCTCTTATGACTAGTAGTGGTGGAGAATGTCCTCTTATGACTAGTAGTGGTGGAGAATGTCCTCTTATGACTAGTAGTGGTGGAGAATGTCCTCTTATGACTAGTAGTGGTGGAGAATGTCCTCTTATGACTAGTAGTGGTGGAGAATGTCCTCTTATGACTAGTAGTGGTGGAGAATGTCCTCTTATGACTAGTAGTGGTGGAGAATGTCCTCTCTTATGACTGGTAGTGGTGGAGAATGTCCTCTCTTTTGACTGGTAGTGGTGGAGAATGTCCTCTCTTATGACTACTAGTGGTGGAGAATGTCCTCTTATGACTAGTAGTGGTGGAGAATGTCCTCTTATGACTAGTAGTGGTGGAGAATGTCCTCTTATGACTAGTAGTGGTGGAGAATGTCCTCTCTTATGACTGGTAGTGGTGGAGAATGTCCTCTCTTTTGACTGGTAGTGGTGGAGAATGTCCTCTCTTATGACTACTAGTGGTGGAGAATGTCCTCTTATGACTAGTAGTGGTGGAGGATGTCCTCTCTTATGACTGGTAGTGGTGGAGAATGTCCTCTTATGACTGGTAGTGGTGGAGAATGTCCTCTTATGACTAGTAGTGGTGGAGAATGTCCTCTTATGACTAGTAGTGGTGGAGAATGTCCTCTTATGACTAGTAGTGGTGGAGAATGTCCTCTTATGTCTAGTAGTGGTGGAGAATGTCCTCTTATGACTAGTAGTGGAGGAGAATGTCCTCTTATGACTAGTAGTGGTGGAGGATGTCCTCTTATGACTAGTAGTGGTGGAGAATGTCCTCTTATGACTAGTAGTGGTGGAGAATGTCCTCTTATGACTAGTAGTGGTGGAGAATGTCCTCTTATGACTAGTAGTGGTGGAGAATGTCCTCTCTTATGACTGGTAGTGGTGGAGAATGTCCTCTCTTTTGACTGGTAGTGGTGGAGAATGTCCTCTCTTATGACTACTAGTGGTGGAGAATGTCCTCTTATGACTAGTAGTGGAGGAGAATGTCCTCTCTTATGACTAGTAGTGGTGGAGAATGTCCTCTCTTATGACTAGTAGTGGTGGAGAATGTCCTCTCTTAAGATTAGTAGTGGTGGAGAATGTCCTCTCTTATGACTAGTAGTGGTGGAGAATGTCCTCTCTTATGATTAGTAGTGGTGGAGAATGTCCTCTTATGACTAGTAGTGGTGGAGAATGTCCTCCTATGACTAGTAGTGGTGGAGAATGTCCTCTTATGGCTAGTAGTGGTGGAGAATGTCCTCTTATGACTAGTAGTGGTGGAGAATGTCCTCTTATGACTAGTAGTGGTGGAGAATGTCCTCTTATGACTAGTAGTGGTGGAGAATGTCCTCTTATGACTAGTAGTGGTGGAGAATGTCCTCTTATGACTAGTAGTGGTGGAGAATGTCCTCTTATGACTAGTAGTGGTGGAGAATGTCCTCTTATGACTAGTAGTGGAGGAGAATGTCCTCTCTTATGATTAGTAGTGGAGGAGAATGTCCTCTCTTATGACTAGTAGTGGTGGAGGATGTCCTCTTATGACTAGTAGTGGTGGAGAATGTCCTCTCTTATGACTGGTAGTGGTGGAGAATGTCCTCTTATGACTAGTAGTGGTGGAGAATGTCCTCTTATGACTAGTAGTGGTGGAGGATGTCCTCTCTTATGACTGGTAGTGGTGGAGAATGTCCTCTTATGACTGGTAGTGGTGGAGAATGTCCTCTTATGACTAGTAGTGGAGGAGAATGTCCTCTTATGACTAGTAGTGGAGGAGAATGTCCTCCTATGACTAGTAGTGGTGGAGAATGTCCTCTTATGGCTAGTAGTGGTGGAGAATGTCCTCTTATGACTAGTAGTGGTGGAGAATGTCCTCTTATGACTAGTAGTGGTGGAGAATGTCCTCTTATGACTAGTAGTGGTGGAGAATGTCCTCTTATGACTAGTAGTGGTGGAGAATGTCCTCTTATGACTAGTAGTGGTGGAGAATGTCCTCTTATGACTAGTAGTGGTGGAGAATGTCCTCTTATGACTAGTAGTGGAGGAGAATGTCCTCTCTTATGACTAGTAGTGGTGGAGAATGTCCTCTCTTATGACTAGTAGTGGTGGAGAATGTCCTCTCTTAAGATTAGTAGTGGTGGAGAATGTCCTCTCTTATGACTAGTAGTGGTGGAGAATGTCCTCTCTTATG
Source organism: Engystomops pustulosus (assembly GCF_040894005.1). NCBI lineage: Eukaryota > Metazoa > Chordata > Amphibia > Anura > Leptodactylidae > Engystomops > Engystomops pustulosus. The sequence continues at coordinate 98,499,560 of NC_092419.1, forward strand.
ATTAGTAGTGGTGGAGAATGTCCTCTTATGACTAGTAGTGGTGGAGAATGTCCTCTTATGACTAGTAGTGGTGGAGAATGTCCTCTTATGACTAGTAGTGGTGGAGAATGTCCTCTTATGACTGGTAGTGGTGGAGAATGTCCTCTCTTTTGACTGGTAGTGGTGGAGAATGTCCTCTTATGACTAGTAGTGGTGGAGAATGTCCTCTTATGACTAGTAGTGGTGGAGAATGTCCTCTTATGACTAGTAGTGGTGGAGGATGTCCTCTTATGACTAGTAGTGGTGGAGAATGTCCTCTTATGGCTAGTAGTGGTGGAGAATGTCCTCTTATGGCTAGTAGTGGTGGAGAATGTCCTCTTATGACTAGTAGTGGTGGAGAATGTCCTCTTATGACTAGTAGTGGTGGAGAATGTCCTCTTATGGCTAGTAGTGGTGGAGAATGTCCTCTTATGTCTAGTAGTGGTGGAGAATGTCCTCTTATGACTAGTAGTGGAGGAGAATGTCCTCTTATGACTAGTAGTGGAGGAGAATGTCCTCTCTTATGACTAGTAGTGGTGGAGAATGTCCTCTTATGACTAGTAGTGGAGGAGAATGTCCTCTCTTATGACTAGTAGTGGTGGAGAATGTCCTCTTATGACTAGTAATGGTGGAGAATGTCCTCTCTTATGACTAGTAGTGGTGGAGAATGTCCTCTCTTATGATTAGTAGTGGTGGAGAATGTCCTCTCTTATGACTAGTAGTGGTGGAGGATGTCCTCTCTTATGACTGGTAGTGGTGGAGAATGTCCTCTTATGTCTAGTAGTGGTGGAGAATGTCCTCTTATGACTAGTAGTGGTGGAGAATGTCCTCTTATGACTAGTAGTGGAGGAGAATGTCCTCTTATGACTAGTAGTGGAGGAGAATGTCCTCCTATGACTAGTAGTGGTGGAGAATGTCCTCTCTTATGACTAGTAGTGGTGGAGAATGTCCTCTTATGACTAGTAGTGGTGGAGGATGTCCTCTCTTATGTCTAGTAGTGGTGGAGAATGTCCTCTTATGACTAGTAGTGGTGGAGAATGTCCTCTTATGACTAGTAGTGGAGGAGAATGTCCTCTTATGACTAGTAGTGGAGGAGAATGTCCTCTTATGACTAGTAGTGGTGGAGAATGTCCTCTCTTATGACTAGTAGTGGTGGAGAATGTCCTCTTATGACTAGTAGTGGTGGAGGATGTCCTCTCTTATGACTGGTAGTGGTGGAGAATGTCCTCTTATGACTAGTAGTGGTGGAGAATGTCCTCTTATGACTAGTAGTGGTGGAGAATGTCCTCTTATGACTAGTAGTGGAGGAGAATGTCCTCTTATGACTAGTAGTGGAGGAGAATGTCCTCCTATGACTAGTAGTGGTGGAGAATGTCCTCTTATGGCTAGTAGTGGTGGAGAATGTCCTCTTATGACTAGTAGTGGTGGAGAATGTCCTCTTATGACTAGTAGTGGTGGAGAATGTCCTCTTATGACTAGTAGTGGTGGAGAATGTCCTCTTATGGCTAGTAGTGGTGGAGAATGTCCTCTTATGACTAGTAGTGGTGGAGAATGTCCTCTTAAGTCTAGTAGTGGTGGAGAATGTCCTCTCTTATGACTAGTAGTGGTGGAGAATGTCCTCTTATGACTAGTAGTGGTGGAGAATGTCCTCTTATGACTAGTAGTGGTGGAGAATGTCCTCTTATGACTAGTAGTGGTGGAGAATGTCCTCTTATGGCTAGTAGTGGTGGAGAATGTCCTCTTATGGCTAGTAGTGGTGGAGAATGTCCTCTTATGGCTAGTAGTGGTGGAGAATGTCCTCTTATGACTAGTAGTGGTGGAGAATGTCCTCTTATGACTAGTAGTGGTGGAGAATGTCCTCTTATGGCTAGTAGTGGTGGAGAATGTCCTCTTATGTCTAGTAGTGGTGGAGAATGTCCTCTTATGACTAGTAGTGGAGGAGAATGTCCTCTTATGACTAGTAGTGGAGGAGAATGTCCTCTCTTATGACTAGTAGTGGTGGAGAATGTCCTCTTATGACTAGTAGTGGAGGAGAATGTCCTCTCTTATGACTAGTAGTGGTGGAGAATGTCCTCTTATGACTAGTAATGGTGGAGAATGTCCTCTCTTATGACTAGTAGTGGTGGAGAATGTCCTCTCTTATGATTAGTAGTGGTGGAGAATGTCCTCTCTTATGACTAGTAGTGGTGGAGGATGTCCTCTCTTATGACTGGTAGTGGTGGAGAATGTCCTCTTATGTCTAGTAGTGGTGGAGAATGTCCTCTTATGACTAGTAGTGGTGGAGAATGTCCTCTTATGACTAGTAGTGGAGGAGAATGTCCTCTTATGACTAGTAGTGGAGGAGAATGTCCTCCTATGACTAGTAGTGGTGGAGAATGTCCTCTCTTATGACTAGTAGTGGTGGAGAATGTCCTCTTATGACTAGTAGTGGTGGAGGATGTCCTCTCTTATGTCTAGTAGTGGTGGAGAATGTCCTCTTATGACTAGTAGTGGTGGAGAATGTCCTCTTATGACTAGTAGTGGAGGAGAATGTCCTCTTATGACTAGTAGTGGAGGAGAATGTCCTCTTATGACTAGTAGTGGTGGAGAATGTCCTCTCTTATGACTAGTAGTGGTGGAGAATGTCCTCTTATGACTAGTAGTGGTGGAGGATGTCCTCTCTTATGACTGGTAGTGGTGGAGAATGTCCTCTTATGACTAGTAGTGGTGGAGAATGTCCTCTTATGACTAGTAGTGGTGGAGAATGTCCTCTTATGACTAGTAGTGGAGGAGAATGTCCTCTTATGACTAGTAGTGGAGGAGAATGTCCTCCTATGACTAGTAGTGGTGGAGAATGTCCTCTTATGGCTAGTAGTGGTGGAGAATGTCCTCTTATGACTAGTAGTGGTGGAGAATGTCCTCTTATGACTAGTAGTGGTGGAGAATGTCCTCTTATGACTAGTAGTGGTGGAGAATGTCCTCTTATGGCTAGTAGTGGTGGAGAATGTCCTCTTATGACTAGTAGTGGTGGAGAATGTCCTCTTAAGTCTAGTAGTGGTGGAGAATGTCCTCTCTTATGACTAGTAGTGGTGGAGAATGTCCTCTTATGACTAGTAGTGGTGGAGAATGTCCTCTTATGACTAGTAGTGGTGGAGAATGTCCTCTTATGACTAGTAGTGGTGGAGAATGTCCTCTTATGACTAGTAGTGGTGGAGAATGTCCTCTTATGACTAGTAGTGGTGGAGAATGTCCTCTCTTATGACTGGTAGTGGTGGAGAATGTCCTCTTATGACTAGTAGTGGTGGAGAATGTCCTCTTATGACTAGTAGTGGTGGAGAATGTCCTCTTATGACTAGTAGTGGTGGAGAATGTCCTCTTATGACTAGTAGTGGTGGAGAATGTCCTCTTATGGCTAGTAGTGGTGGAGAATGTCCTCTTATGACTAGTAGTGGTGGAGAATGTCCTCTCTTATGACTGGTAGTGGTGGAGAATGTCCTCTTATGGCTAGTAGTGGTGGAGAATGTCCTCTTATGACTAGTAGTGGTGGAGAATGTCCTCTTATGGCTAGTAGTGGAGGAGAATGTCCTCTCTTATGACTGGTAGTGGAGGAGAATGTCCTCTCTTATGACTGGTAGTGGTGGAGAATGTCCTCTTATGACTAGTAGTGGTGGAGAATGTCCTCTTATGACTAGTAGTGGTGGAGAATGTCCTCTTATGACTAGTAGTGGTGGAGAATGTCCTCTTATGACTAGTAGTGGTGGAGAATGTCCTCTTATGTCTAGTAGTGGTGGAGAATGTCCTCTTATGACTAGTAGTGGTGGAGGATGTCCTCTTATGACTAGTAGTGGTGAAGAATGTCCTCTTATGACTAGTAGTGGTGGAGAATGTCCTCTTATGGCTAGTAGTTGTGGAGAATGTCCTCTTATGTCTAGTAGTGGAGGAGGATGTCCTCTTATGTCTAGTAGTGGTGGAGAATGTCCTCTTATGACTAGTAGTGGTGGAGAATGTCCTCTTATGACTAGTAGTGGTGGAGAATGTCCTCTTATGACTAGTAGTGGTGGAGAATGTCCTCTTATGACTAGTAGTGGTGGAGGATGTCCTCTCTTATGACTGGTAGTGGTGGAGAATGTCCTCTTATGACTAGTAGTGGTGGAGGATGTCCTCTTATGACTAGTAGTGGTGAAGAATGTCCTCTTATGACTAGTAGTGGTGGAGAATGTCCTCTTATGGCTAGTAGTGGTGGAGAATGTCCTCTTATGGCTAGTAGTGGTGGAGAATGTCCTCTCTTTTGACTGGTAGTGGTGGAGAATGTCCTCTCTTATGACTACTAGTGGTGGAGAATGTCCTCTTATGACTAGTAGTGGTGGAGAATGTCCTCTTATGACTAGTAGTGGTGGAGAATGTCCTCTTATGACTAGTAGTGGTGGAGAATGTCCTCTTATGACTAGTAGTGGTGGAGAATGTCCTCTTATGACTAGTAGTGGTGGAGAATGTCCTCTTATGTCTAGTAGTGGTGGAGAATGTCCTCTTATGACTAGTAGTGGAGGAGAATGTCCTCTCTTATGACTAGTAGTGGTGGAGAATGTCCTCTTATGACTAGTAGTGGAGGAGAATGTCCTCTCTTATGACTAGTAGTGGTGGAGAATGTCCTCTTATGACTAGTAGTGGAGGAGAATGTCCTCTCTTATGACTAGTAGTGGTGGAGGATGTCCTCTTATGACTAGTAGTGGTGAAGAATGTCCTCTTATGACTAGTAGTGGTGGAGAATGTCCTCTTATGGCTAGTAGTGGTGGAGAATGTCCTCTTATGGCTAGTAGTGGTGGAGAATGTCCTCTCTTTTGACTGGTAGTGGTGGAGAATGTCCTCTCTTATGACTACTAGTGGTGGAGAATGTCCTCTTATGACTAGTAGTGGTGGAGAATGTCCTCTTATGACTAGTAGTGGTGGAGAATGTCCTCTTATGACTAGTAGTGGTGGAGAATGTCCTCTTATGGCTAGTAGTGGTGGAGAATGTCCTCTTATGTCTAGTAGTGGTGGAGAATGTCCTCTTATGACTAGTAGTGGAGGAGAATGTCCTCTTATGACTAGTAGTGGAGGAGAATGTCCTCTCTTATGACTAGTAGTGGTGGAGAATGTCCTCTTATGACTAGTAGTGGAGGAGAATGTCCTCTCTTATGACTAGTAGTGGTGGAGAATGTCCTCTTATGACTAGTAATGGTGGAGAATGTCCTCTCTTATGACTAGTAGTGGTGGAGAATGTCCTCTCTTATGATTAGTAGTGGTGGAGAATGTCCTCTCTTATGACTAGTAGTGGTGGAGGATGTCCTCTCTTATGACTGGTAGTGGTGGAGAATGTCCTCTTATGTCTAGTAGTGGTGGAGAATGTCCTCTTATGACTAGTAGTGGTGGAGAATGTCCTCTTATGACTAGTAGTGGAGGAGAATGTCCTCTTATGACTAGTAGTGGAGGAGAATGTCCTCCTATGACTAGTAGTGGTGGAGAATGTCCTCTCTTATGACTAGTAGTGGTGGAGAATGTCCTCTTATGACTAGTAGTGGTGGAGGATGTCCTCTCTTATGTCTAGTAGTGGTGGAGAATGTCCTCTTATGACTAGTAGTGGTGGAGAATGTCCTCTTATGACTAGTAGTGGAGGAGAATGTCCTCTTATGACTAGTAGTGGAGGAGAATGTCCTCTTATGACTAGTAGTGGTGGAGAATGTCCTCTCTTATGACTAGTAGTGGTGGAGAATGTCCTCTTATGACTAGTAGTGGTGGAGGATGTCCTCTCTTATGACTGGTAGTGGTGGAGAATGTCCTCTTATGACTAGTAGTGGTGGAGAATGTCCTCTTATGACTAGTAGTGGTGGAGAATGTCCTCTTATGACTAGTAGTGGAGGAGAATGTCCTCTTATGACTAGTAGTGGAGGAGAATGTCCTCCTATGACTAGTAGTGGTGGAGAATGTCCTCTTATGGCTAGTAGTGGTGGAGAATGTCCTCTTATGACTAGTAGTGGTGGAGAATGTCCTCTTATGACTAGTAGTGGTGGAGAATGTCCTCTTATGACTAGTAGTGGTGGAGAATGTCCTCTTATGGCTAGTAGTGGTGGAGAATGTCCTCTTATGACTAGTAGTGGTGGAGAATGTCCTCTTAAGTCTAGTAGTGGTGGAGAATGTCCTCTCTTATGACTAGTAGTGGTGGAGAATGTCCTCTTATGACTAGTAGTGGTGGAGAATGTCCTCTTATGACTAGTAGTGGTGGAGAATGTCCTCTTATGACTAGTAGTGGTGGAGAATGTCCTCTTATGACTAGTAGTGGTGGAGAATGTCCTCTTATGACTAGTAGTGGTGGAGAATGTCCTCTCTTATGACTGGTAGTGGTGGAGAATGTCCTCTTATGACTAGTAGTGGTGGAGAATGTCCTCTTATGACTAGTAGTGGTGGAGAATGTCCTCTTATGACTAGTAGTGGTGGAGAATGTCCTCTTATGACTAGTAGTGGTGGAGAATGTCCTCTTATGGCTAGTAGTGGTGGAGAATGTCCTCTTATGACTAGTAGTGGTGGAGAATGTCCTCTCTTATGACTGGTAGTGGTGGAGAATGTCCTCTTATGGCTAGTAGTGGTGGAGAATGTCCTCTTATGACTAGTAGTGGTGGAGAATGTCCTCTTATGGCTAGTAGTGGAGGAGAATGTCCTCTCTTATGACTGGTAGTGGAGGAGAATGTCCTCTCTTATGACTGGTAGTGGTGGAGAATGTCCTCTTATGACTAGTAGTGGTGGAGAATGTCCTCTTATGACTAGTAGTGGTGGAGAATGTCCTCTTATGACTAGTAGTGGTGGAGAATGTCCTCTTATGACTAGTAGTGGTGGAGAATGTCCTCTTATGTCTAGTAGTGGTGGAGAATGTCCTCTTATGACTAGTAGTGGTGGAGGATGTCCTCTTATGACTAGTAGTGGTGAAGAATGTCCTCTTATGACTAGTAGTGGTGGAGAATGTCCTCTTATGGCTAGTAGTTGTGGAGAATGTCCTCTTATGTCTAGTAGTGGAGGAGGATGTCCTCTTATGTCTAGTAGTGGTGGAGAATGTCCTCTTATGACTAGTAGTGGTGGAGAATGTCCTCTTATGACTAGTAGTGGTGGAGAATGTCCTCTTATGACTAGTAGTGGTGGAGAATGTCCTCTTATGACTAGTAGTGGTGGAGGATGTCCTCTCTTATGACTGGTAGTGGTGGAGAATGTCCTCTTATGACTAGTAGTGGTGGAGGATGTCCTCTTATGACTAGTAGTGGTGAAGAATGTCCTCTTATGACTAGTAGTGGTGGAGAATGTCCTCTTATGGCTAGTAGTGGTGGAGAATGTCCTCTTATGGCTAGTAGTGGTGGAGAATGTCCTCTCTTTTGACTGGTAGTGGTGGAGAATGTCCTCTCTTATGACTACTAGTGGTGGAGAATGTCCTCTTATGACTAGTAGTGGTGGAGAATGTCCTCTTATGACTAGTAGTGGTGGAGAATGTCCTCTTATGACTAGTAGTGGTGGAGAATGTCCTCTTATGACTAGTAGTGGTGGAGAATGTCCTCTTATGACTAGTAGTGGTGGAGAATGTCCTCTTATGACTAGTAGTGGTGGAGAATGTCCTCTTATGACTAGTAGTGGTGGAGAATGTCCTCTCTTATGACTGGTAGTGGTGGAGAATGTCCTCTCTTTTGACTGGTAGTGGTGGAGAATGTCCTCTCTTATGACTACTAGTGGTGGAGAATGTCCTCTTATGACTAGTAGTGGTGGAGAATGTCCTCTTATGACTAGTAGTGGTGGAGAATGTCCTCTCTTATGACTGGTAGTGGTGGAGAATGTCCTCTCTTTTGACTGGTAGTGGTGGAGAATGTCCTCTTATGTCTAGTAGTGGTGAAGGATGTCCTCTTATGACTAGTAGTGGTGGAGAATGTCCTCTTATGACTAGTAGTGGTGGAGAATGTCCTCTCTTATGACTGGTAGTGGTGGAGAATGTCCTCTCTTTTGACTGGTAGTGGTGGAGAATGTCCTCTCTTATGACTACTAGTGGTGGAGAATGTCCTCTTATGACTAGTAGTGGTGGAGGATGTCCTCTTATGACTAGTAGTGGTGGAGAATGTCCTCTTATGGCTAGTAGTGGTGGAGAATGTCCTCTTATGGCTAGTAGTGGTGGAGAATGTCCTCTTATGGCTAGTAGTGGTGGAGAATGTCCTCTTATGACTAGTAGTGGTGGAGAATGTCCTCTTATGACTAGTAGTGGTGGAGAATGTCCTCTTATGACTAGTAGTGGTGGAGAATGTCCTCTTATGACTAGTAGTGGTGGAGAATGTCCTCTTATGTCTAGTAGTGGTGGAGAATGTCCTCTTATGACTAGTAGTGGAGGAGAATGTCCTCTTATGACTAGTAGTGGAGGAGAATGTCCTCTCTTATGACTAGTAGTGGTGGAGAATGTCCTCTTATGACTAGTAGTGGAGGAGAATGTCCTCTCTTATGACTAGTAGTGGAGGAGAATGTCCTCTTATGACTAGTAGTGGAGGAGAATGTCCTCTCTTATGACTAGTAGTGGTGGAGAATGTCCTCTTATGACTAGTAGTGGAGGAGAATGTCCTCTCTTATGACTAGTAGTGGTGGAGAATGTCCTCTTATGACTAGTAATGGTGGAGAATGTCCTCTCTTATGACTAGTAGTGGTGGAGAATGTCCTCTCTTATGATTAGTAGTGGTGGAGAATGTCCTCTTATGACTAGTAGTGGAGGAGAATGTCCTCTTATGACTAGTAGTGGAGGAGAATGTCCTCCTATGACTAGTAGTGGTGGAGAATGTCCTCTCTTATGACTAGTAGTGGTGGAGAATGTCCTCTTATGACTAGTAGTGGTGGAGGATGTCCTCTCTTATGTCTAGTAGTGGTGGAGAATGTCCTCTTATGACTAGTAGTGGTGGAGAATGTCCTCTTATGACTAGTAGTGGAGGAGAATGTCCTCTTATGACTAGTAGTGGAGGAGAATGTCCTCTTATGACTAGTAGTGGTGGAGAATGTCCTCTCTTATGACTAGTAGTGGTGGAGAATGTCCTCTTATGACTAGTAGTGGTGGAGGATGTCCTCTCTTATGACTGGTAGTGGTGGAGAATGTCCTCTTATGACTAGTAGTGGTGGAGAATGTCCTCTTATGACTAGTAGTGGTGGAGAATGTCCTCTTATGACTAGTAGTGGAGGAGAATGTCCTCTTATGACTAGTAGTGGAGGAGAATGTCCTCCTATGACTAGTAGTGGTGGAGAATGTCCTCTTATGGCTAGTAGTGGTGGAGAATGTCCTCTTATGACTAGTAGTGGTGGAGAATGTCCTCTTATGACTAGTAGTGGTGGAGAATGTCCTCTTATGACTAGTAGTGGTGGAGAATGTCCTCTTATGGCTAGTAGTGGTGGAGAATGTCCTCTTATGACTAGTAGTGGTGGAGAATGTCCTCTTAAGTCTAGTAGTGGTGGAGAATGTCCTCTCTTATGACTAGTAGTGGTGGAGAATGTCCTCTTATGACTAGTAGTGGTGGAGAATGTCCTCTTATGACTAGTAGTGGTGGAGAATGTCCTCTTATGACTAGTAGTGGTGGAGAATGTCCTCTTATGACTAGTAGTGGTGGAGAATGTCCTCTTATGACTAGTAGTGGTGGAGAATGTCCTCTCTTATGACTGGTAGTGGTGGAGAATGTCCTCTTATGACTAGTAGTGGTGGAGAATGTCCTCTTATGACTAGTAGTGGTGGAGAATGTCCTCTTATGACTAGTAGTGGTGGAGAATGTCCTCTTATGACTAGTAGTGGTGGAGAATGTCCTCTTATGGCTAGTAGTGGTGGAGAATGTCCTCTTATGACTAGTAGTGGTGGAGAATGTCCTCTCTTATGACTGGTAGTGGTGGAGAATGTCCTCTTATGGCTAGTAGTGGTGGAGAATGTCCTCTTATGACTAGTAGTGGTGGAGAATGTCCTCTTATGGCTAGTAGTGGTGGAGAATGTCCTCTTATGACTAGTAGTGGTGGAGAATGTCCTCTTATGACTAGTAGTGGTGGAGAATGTCCTCTTATGACTAGTAGTGGTGGAGAATGTCCTCTTATGTCTAGTAGTGGTGGAGAATGTCCTCTTATGACTAGTAGTGGTGGAGGATGTCCTCTTATGACTAGTAGTGGTGAAGAATGTCCTCTTATGACTAGTAGTGGTGGAGAATGTCCTCTTATGGCTAGTAGTGGTGGAGAATGTCCTCTTATGTCTAGTAGTGGAGGAGGATATCCTCTTATGTCTAGTAGTGGTGGAGAATGTCCTCTTATGACTAGTAGTGGTGGAGAATGTCCTCTTATGACTAGTAGTGGTGGAGAATGTCCTCTTATGACTAGTAGTGGTGGAGAATGTCCTCTTATGACTAGTAGTGGTGGAGAATGTCCTCTTATGACTAGTAGTGGTGGAGGATGTCCTCTCTTATGACTGGTAGTGGTGGAGAATGTCCTCTTATGAGTAGTAGTGGTGGAGGATGTCCTCTTATGACTAGTAGTGGTGAAGAATGTCCTCTTATGACTAGTAGTGGTGGAGAATGTCCTCTTATGGCTAGTAGTGGTGGAGAATGTCCTCTTATGGCTAGTAGTGGTGGAGAATGTCCTCTCTTTTGACTGGTAGTGGTGGAGAATGTCCTCTCTTATGACTACTAGTGGTGGAGAATGTCCTCTTATGACTAGTAGTGGTGGAGAATGTCCTCTTATGTCTAGTAGTGGTGGAGAATGTCCTCTTATGACTAGTAGTGGAGGAGAATGTCCTCTTATGACTAGTAGTGGAGGAGAATGTCCTCTCTTATGACTAGTAGTGGTGGAGAATGTCCTCTTATGACTAGTAGTGGAGGAGAATGTCCTCTCTTATGACTAGTAGTGGAGGAGAATGTCCTCTTATGACTAGTAGTGGAGGAGAATGTCCTCTCTTATGACTAGTAGTGGTGGAGAATGTCCTCTTATGACTAGTAGTGGAGGAGAATGTCCTCTCTTATGACTAGTAGTGGTGGAGAATGTCCTCTTATGACTAGTAATGGTGGAGAATGTCCTCTCTTATGACTAGTAGTGGTGGAGAATGTCCTCTCTTATGATTAGTAGTGGTGGAGAATGTCCTCTTATGACTAGTAGTGGAGGAGAATGTCCTCTTATGACTAGTAGTGGAGGAGAATGTCCTCCTATGACTAGTAGTGGTGGAGAATGTCCTCTCTTATGACTAGTAGTGGTGGAGAATGTCCTCTTATGACTAGTAGTGGTGGAGGATGTCCTCTCTTATGTCTAGTAGTGGTGGAGAATGTCCTCTTATGACTAGTAGTGGTGGAGAATGTCCTCTTATGACTAGTAGTGGAGGAGAATGTCCTCTTATGACTAGTAGTGGTGGAGAATGTCCTCTCTTATGACTAGTAGTGGTGGAGAATGTCCTCTTATGACTAGTAGTGGTGGAGGATGTCCTCTCTTATGACTGGTAGTGGTGGAGAATGTCCTCTTATGACTAGTAGTGGTGGAGAATGTCCTCTTATGACTAGTAGTGGTGGAGAATGTCCTCTTATGACTAGTAGTGGAGGAGAATGTCCTCTTATGACTAGTAGTGGAGGAGAATGTCCTCCTATGACTAGTAGTGGTGGAGAATGTCCTCTTATGGCTAGTAGTGGTGGAGAATGTCCTCTTATGACTAGTAGTGGTGGAGAATGTCCTCTTATGACTAGTAGTGGTGGAGAATGTCCTCTTATGACTAGTAGTGGTGGAGAATGTCCTCTTATGGCTAGTAGTGGTGGAGAATGTCCTCTTATGACTAGTAGTGGAGGAGAATGTCCTCTTAAGTCTAGTAGTGGTGGAGAATGTCCTCTCTTATGACTAGTAGTGGTGGAGAATGTCCTCTTATGACTAGTAGTGGTGGAGAATGTCCTCTTATGACTAGTAGTGGTGGAGAATGTCCTCTTATGACTAGTAGTGGTGGAGAATGTCCTCTTATGACTAGTAGTGGTGGAGAATGTCCTCTTATGACTAGTAGTGGTGGAGAATGTCCTCTCTTATGACTGGTAGTGGTGGAGAATGTCCTCTTATGACTAGTAGTGGTGGAGAATGTCCTCTTATGACTAGTAGTGGTGGAGAATGTCCTCTTATGACTAGTAGTGGTGGAGAATGTCCTCTTATGACTAGTAGTGGAGGAGAATGTCCTCTTATGGCTAGTAGTGGTGGAGAATGTCCTCTTATGACTAGTAGTGGTGGAGAATGTCCTCTCTTATGACTGGTAGTGGTGGAGAATGTCCTCTTATGGCTAGTAGTGGTGGAGAATGTCCTCTTATGACTAGTAGTGGTGGAGAATGTCCTCTTATGGCTAGTAGTGGTGGAGAATGTCCTCTTATGACTAGTAGTGGTGGAGAATGTCCTCTTATGACTAGTAGTGGTGGAGAATGTCCTCTTATGACTAGTAGTGGTGGAGAATGTCCTCTTATGTCTAGTAGTGGTGGAGAATGTCCTCTTATGACTAGTAGTGGTGGAGGATGTCCTCTTATGACTAGTAGTGGTGAAGAATGTCCTCTTATGACTAGTAGTGGTGGAGAATGTCCTCTTATGGCTAGTAGTGGTGGAGAATGTCCTCTTATGTCTAGTAGTGGAGGAGGATGTCCTCTTATGTCTAGTAGTGGTGGAGAATGTCCTCTTATGACTAGTAGTGGTGGAGAATGTCCTCTTATGACTAGTAGTGGTGGAGAATGTCCTCTTATGACTAGTAGTGGTGGAGAATGTCCTCTTATGACTAGTAGTGGTGGAGGATGTCCTCTCTTATGACTGGTAGTGGTGGAGAATGTCCTCTTATGACTAGTAGTGGTGGAGGATGTCCTCTTATGACTAGTAGTGGTGAAGAATGTCCTCTTATGACTAGTAGTGGTGGAGAATGTCCTCTTATGGCTAGTAGTGGTGGAGAATGTCCTCTTATGGCTAGTAGTGGTGGAGAATGTCCTCTCTTTTGACTGGTAGTGGTGGAGAATGTCCTCTCTTATGACTACTAGTGGTGGAGAATGTCCTCTTATGACTAGTAGTGGTGGAGAATGTCCTCTTATGACTAGTAGTGGTGGAGAATGTCCTCTTATGACTAGTAGTGGTGGAGAATGTCCTCTTATGACTAGTAGTGGTGGAGAATGTCCTCTTATGGCTAGTAGTGGTGGAGAATGTTCTCTTATGACTAGTAGTGGTGGAGAATGTCCTCTTATGACTAGTAGTGGTGGAGAATGTCCTCTCTTATGACTGGTAGTGGTGGAGAATGTCCTCTCTTATGACTAGTAGTGGTGGAGAATGTCCTCTCTTATGACTAGTAGTGGTGGAGAATGTCCTCTCTTATGACTAGTAGTGGTGGAGGATGTCCTCTTATGACTAGTAGTGGAGGAGGATGTCCTCTTATGACTAGTAGTGGTGGAGAATGTGCTCTTATGACTAGTAGTGGTGGAGAAGTAGAGTAGAGTGCCCTCTAGTGCATGGGTTGCAAAGTATCTTAACGATGACGGGGTTGTCAGGATAGCACTCTCAGATGTGACGATTATATAGGAGAGCCCCTTTAGGAGCACTTGCAGAGAATAACACCCTATGGCACATCTCACAGTTCTCTGACAAAGAGGTAGAACACATAAAATCTAGATACACATGACATTAAGAGCTTGAAGTAACCGTAATGTTATCCGAACACCAATTCCCTATTTCTTCAAATGCAGATTGAGAGGCTGAAACACTACCTGATGAAGGCAGAGGATGATTGTAAGCTGGAGCGCAAGCAAACAATGAAGCTAAAGAACGTGATAGAGAAGCAGCCGAGCCAGGACGTCATCTACGAGCTGCAGAGAGAGAACGAGCTCCTGAAAGCCAGACTGCAGGAACTAGAGAACACCTCAGTACAGGTAGGTCCCAACTACATAGGTGCTCCCTTAGGGCTTGTTCACCTGAGCAGAACACATGTGTGTGTATAAGGGCCCATAGTCCTGTAATTCTGATGCCATGTTCTCGTGTTATGAATGTTTGGTATGCACCTATTTTAGAATTTGCCAAAAGACATGACGGGGGAGAAGACGAAATTATACATCAAAGATCTGGAGAAAGATCGCCGGGAGGCCCTGGAGCAGCATCAGGAGTTGGTCAATAACTTTTACACCCTGAAGATGAGCCTGAAGCAAGCGGAGGACCTCCGAGATAAGGTGGCTGATCTCTAGACGCCATACTGTAATGCTAGCAGATGTTTCCCTTTACCTCTATCTAATATCTTCAATGACTTTTTGGGATCTGGTCATTATATGACTTTTTGGCTAATGGGCATGCATTCTCTGTAGATTTCAGGTCACAATTAACATGCGCATTGAATATTTGCACAAACCATATACATTTGTTTGACAGTAATTTCTATTGTGTCCTCAGTACTTGGAAGAGAAGGAAGTTCTAGATCTGCAGTGCACCACGCTGAAGAAAGACTCCACAATGTACAAAGAACGCATTGAAGCCATACTACAGCAGCTGGAGGAGGTGTGCTATGAGCGCAACGTGGTAAGCAATGGGGTCCCCTTCACACTGTAGCGGACTGGATGGATGGCGGATGCTAATGTTGTCTTGTACATTGTACGTATTGCATATGTAGATGTACAACTAGATGTTGTCTTCTATTAATGAAGACCCATCAGCAATTTGTTCATATGGCAGCTGGTGGAGGATGGTGGCTCTTCATTACAGCTGGTGGAGGATGGTGGCTCTTCATTACAGCTGGTGGAGAATGGTGGCTCTTCATTACAGCTGGTGGAGGATGGTGGCTCTTCATTACAGCTGGTGGAGGATGGTGGCTCTTCATTACAGCTGGTGGAGGATGGTGGCTCTTCATTACAGCTGGTGGAGGATGGTGGCTCTTCATTACAGCTGGTGGAGGATGGTGGCTCTTCATTACAGCTGGTGGCTCTTCATTACAGCTGGTGGAGGATGGTGGCTCTTCATTACAGCTGGTGGCTCTTCATTACAGCTGGTGGAGGATGGTGGCTCTTCATTACAGCTGGTGGAGAATGGTGGCTCTTCATTACAGCTGGTGGAGAATGGTGGCTCTTCATTACAGCTGGTGGAGGATGGTGGCTCTTCATTACAGCTTGTGGAGGATGGTGGCTCTTCATTACAGCTGGTGGAGGATGGTGGCTCTTCATTACAGCTGGTGGAGAATGGTGGCTCTTCATTACAGCTGGTGGAGAATGGTGGCTCTTCATTACAGCTGGTGGAGGATGGTGGCTCTTCATTACAGCTGGTGGAGGATGGTAGCTCTTCATTACAGCTGGTGTAGAATGGTGGCTCTTCATTACAGCTGGTGGAGGATGGTGGCTCTTCATTACAGCTGGTGGAGGATGGTGGCTCTTCATTACAGCTGGTGGAGGATGGTGGCTCTTCATTACAGCTGGTGGAGAATGGTGGCTCTTCATTACAGCTGGTGGAGGATGGTGGCTCTTCATTACAGCTGGTGGAGGATGGTGGCTCTTCATTACAGCTGGTGGAGGATGGTGGCTCTTCATTACAGCTGGTGGAGGATGGTGGCTCTTCATTACAGCTGGTGGAGGATGGTGGCTCTTCATTACAGCTGGTGGAGGATGGTGGCTCTTCATTACAGCTGGTGGCTCTTCATTACAGCTGGTGTAGAATGGTGGCTCTTCATTACAGCTGGTGGAGGATGGTGGCTCTTCATTACAGCTGGTGCAGAATGGTGGCTCTTCATTACAGCTGGTGGAGAATGGTGGGTCTTCATCACAGCTGGTGGAGGATGGTGGCTCTTCATTACAGCTGGTGGAGGATGGTGGCTCTTCATTACAGCTGGTGGCTCTTCATTACAGCTGGTGTAGAATGGTGGCTCTTCATTACAGCTGGTGGAGGATGGTGGCTCTTCATTACAGCTGGTGGGGAATGGTGGCTCTTCATTACAGCTGGTGGAGAAGGGTGGCTCTTCATTACAGCTGGTGGAGGATGGTGGCTCTTCATTACAGCTGGTGGAGGATGGTGGCTCTTCATTACAGCTGGTGCAGAATGGTGGCTCTTCATTACAGCTGGTGGAGAATGGTGGGTCTTCATCACAGCTGGTGGAGGATGGTGGCTCTTCATTACAGCTGGTGGAGGATGGTGGCTCTTCATTACAGCTGGTGGCTCTTCATTACAGCTGGTGTAGAATGGTGGCTCTTCATTACAGCTGGTGGAGGATGGTGGCTCTTCATTACAGCTGGTGGGGAATGGTGGCTCTTCATTACAGCTGGTGGAGAATGGTGGCTCTTCATTACAGCTGGTGGAGGATGGTGGCTCTTCATTACAGCTGGTGGGGAATGGTGGCTCTTCATTACAGCTGGTGGAGAATGGTGGCTCTTCATTACAGCTGGTGGAGGATGGTGGCTCTTCATTACAGCTGGTGGAGAATGGTGGCTCTTCATTACAGCTGGTGGAGGATGGTGGCTCTTCATTACAGCTGGTGGAGGATGGTGGCTCTTCATTACAGCTGGTGGAGGATGGTGGCTCTCCATTACAGCTGGTGGAGGATGGTGGCTCTTCATTACAGCTGGTGGAGGATGGTGGCTCTTCATTACAGCTGGTGGAGGATGGTGGCTCTTCATTACAGCTGGTGGAGGATGGTGGCTCTTCATTACAGCTGGTGGAGGATGGTGGCTCTTCATTACAGCTGGTGGAGGATGGTGGCTCTTCATTACAGCTGGTGGAGAATGGTGGCTCTTCATTACAGCTGGTGGAGGATGGTGGCTCTTCATTACAGCTGGTGGAGGATGGTGGCTCTTCATTACAGCTGGTGGAGGATGGTGGCTCTTCATTACAGCTGGTGGAGGATGGTGGCTCTTCATTACAGCTGGTGTAGAATGGTGGCTCTTCATTACAGCTGGTGGAGGATGGTGGCTCTTCATTACAGCTGGTGGAGAATGGTGGCTCTTCATTACAGCTGGTGGAGGATGGTGGCTCTTCATTACAGCTGGTGGAGGATGGTGGCTCTTCATTACAGCTGGTGTAGAATGGTGGCTCTTCATTACAGCTGGTGGAGGATGGTGGCTCTTCATTACAGCTGGTGGAGAATGGTGGCTCTTCATTACAGCTGGTGGAGAATGCGGACACTTTTTCTTGTACTGGCAATTTAAAAGGCAACCAAATAATTTATTCAAAAGTCATTGGAGAGATTGGAAGATGCTCTAAGGCACGGGACCATACCTACTGTATACCACTATAGGTATCAGTCGCTGCTTCACCACATCTGGAGGTTTGTCTGGAGGTTTTTCTAATACTTTGTGACCCCTGTAATCCTTAGTCAATGTTATTACTCTTCAGATTCGATCATAAGAAGTGCCTAATCTTCTGCTGAACTCTTCCTTCCTCAGGCCATTACTACGAGGGAGCAGTTCTACAAGCAGTATGCCAAGTCTCTTACAGAGAAAGACATGTACAGGAAGCAGATTCGAGAACTGGGGGTAAAGTGCGACGACCTTCAAATCCAGCTGTTCCGGAGCGAGGGAAAACGGTTAGCTCTGGAGACTAAGCTAAAAAGGATGGATTCACCAGCGCTGGTACAGATTACCTAAACCCTCAGTAATATCCTTAGCATTCAGGGTCCATCATTTCAGTCCTTGTTGTATGCTGGGTGGATTTTATTGCCAAAGATGTGAAGACGCTGCTAATTTTTATTTTTCACTCGCCTAAGATCCACAGACTGGAGAAGTAACACATTGATACCTGCTGGTTATTAGATGCTGCTACAAAAGAGCTAAGAAAAAGAGGCAAATAGTGTTCATAGGTTTTAAAAAGCTTCAATTAAATCCCTTATAATTAGAGATGAGCGACCTACACTTGGGGTTTGCTCATGTCTGTCTACCTATGATATGTTTACACACAAGATTTAGCAGTAATTCCATAATCCCCCATTCATGTGTATATACACTTACTGATGTCAGAACACAAAGATAAACCTTGCTCTAAATAGGTTGCACTTAAAGTCATAGATCCCTTTAACAAGAAATTTATGGTGTCTTCTAAAAAGAGGTTCTTCAGCAGCTGCAGTGCAAGTGATATACAAAAACAAAATACACACAATACAGATGAACTCTATGCACACGTCAGCTGCTGCAGAACAGCGTAATTCACACATCAGATGTTTCAGACATAAAAGTTGAGTCATACGGGCCATCCAATGCAGCTCTGGAAATTTTTCATATGCAATGGAGGATGATCAATGACTACTGTGTTTTTTTCAATTTATTATTACACCTCCTGCTATCTGGAAACCATCAACAAGCAGGCTAAGGACCCATTCACACAATGCATCACGTTTTTTGATGCTTTTTTGACGCATTCCAAAGGCTTCAACCTTGATCACATGTTGAAGTAACATTGTGTTTCCATTGCATTTGCTAAAATGCATCAAAAAACGCAAGGCAACTCATTGTGTGAATGTGCCCTAGGGGTGCGGTCAGACGGTGCGTTCTCGGTCCATTCTTGGCCCGTTTTTAAACGGACAGAAAACACATGCGTTTAGAAACGGACTGTGTGACCGCACCCTCACCGTGTATACTTGGTATACATATGAAAAACCAGCTGCAGCTTATTAATACATGGAAACCCATTTGGGTGATGGCACACGTGGCGTTTTTGGCCACGTTTTTGGCACGTTTTTAAGCAGTCCGTTAAAAAACGCGTATGTTTTTGTTGCATGCATTTTTGACCAGTTTGAATTAAGATAATTAGTCAAACCTGTCAAAAACGGATGTGTTTTCAAAACACATGCGTTTTTTGGCGGACTGCTTAAGAACGGGCCAAAAAAGCGTTCAAAACGCCACTTGTGGCATCACCCTTACTGATAAGGTAGATTATGTAACCCATAGGGTGATGCCACACATGGCGTTTTGAACACGGTTTTTGGCCGTTTTTGAGCAGTCCGTTAAAAAACGTATCCGTTTTTGGCCGCTTTTTCCGAATTTGCGCAATTAAAAACGGACAAAAACGCATGCACTTTCAAAAAATGGATGCGTTTTTAAAAACCAGATGCGGTTTTTAACGCATGCGGTTTTTAACGGACTGCTCAAAAACGGCCCAAAAACGTGTTCAAAACGCCATGTGTGGCATCACCCATAATAGCATCAGCATCACCTTGCCTGCTTACCGACAGCTTCCAGATTTTCATTTTACAAAAAGCTAATAAACAATGTATCATATACCACAATTTACATTTCCTACATGTACTGTACATCACCGTAATTATTAGGCTTTAGGCCCATAACATCTTTGTTTTGTTTTCTGCTCAGAATTGTTCTCTATTTTTTTTATTAAGCCGGAAATAAATGACTTTTTTTTCATATGTAGTATTGCAGATTATTTTATAATGGATTGGAGTGCTCCAAGTGGTCGTATAATGATTACTGATACAGGAGATTATAAAGGTATCATTAGATGGGCTGTCCTAATAGGTGGAGGGGGTCCGCACATGTGTAGCTCCTCCAATTCACGTCTATGGGAGATCTCTGCGTGACTAAACTCTGAACTCTTATAGAAGTGAAGAGAGGAAGTGGAGCATGTGTGAGCACCCACCCTACCACCCTAGGGAGGACCAAGCCACCTTGTTCTCCAGACACAGGATGTGGTACCTACACCCGTTCTGCATATGTACCATAAATGTCCCATGGACCTCCCATGGTGCTAAGCTGCTACCTTCCTTCTTTTAAACCACTGCAGCTCATCTGAGCAACCAATATGGGGGGATTTCATTGCAAATGCAATTCAGTTCACCAAATTTTGATGCAGCTTTGGCAGTGAGTAGTGGATACAGCTTGGCCTTCTACTTTTGACCAAACCAATTATCAGGGTTAATTTAGATATAAAAAGGGTTTTTCTCATACAGTCACATATTCTACTGTATAGGAAAGCTGGGTGATGCTGGAAAGGTTGTGACCTCTATCTTTTCCAGGCTCCTGAATAGCGGAGCCATCTACCTATGCAGTGATACAGGCAATGCCATATTGATGTATATATCGTCTAATTTGCTGTTCATGTCTACAGAAAGCTGGGTGACACCCCTGGTCAATGCTGTAATGTATGTCTCCCTTCTTTCCCTGGAGCAGATAGGACTAATATACAGAAGGGCGACTTATAAAACCATCCAAATGTAAACATGTCTATGTTGCCCACAGCAACCAATCGCTGTGCAGCTTTAATTTCTTATTGTGCTTCTGGAGCATAAAAGCTGCTCCGTGATTGGTTGCTGGATAGGTTTTATTTTACACAGTCTTGGTGATTTACCGCCATATTATTTGATGGGTAAAACTGCAGTATTTTGGAGAAAATCAAAACTTTAATATTCAGCTGAGGGGCCAAGGTAAAGTACAGCTCATAAGCGGCACATAGAGTCCTATGTAGTAACATGTATTTTATGGCAGACTACAAGGTCTACAGCTCCCTCATCCCCCAGGCAGGGCTGGAAACACCTGGATGTATCATGTGATGAAGGCTCAGACATTCCTGTGGGTTATTTATGGCTGAGCACAAGAAGTAACATGTCTCTCTATGTCTCCTCAGTCCTCTGATGCAGACGACATTTCCTCGCGCAGCTCCCAGGAAGTAAGTAAAACCAGCAAAACCCCCTAGCAATGTCAGGACATGACTTTAAAGACCTCCTCTGGCAGAATATCCCTCCTGTCTATAGACGTCTTGCCAGTAGCCATATCTTCTGGACCTAGAAATCCTTAATTATAATAATACTTCCTTTATTTATATTTGATTTTTACTCACAGCTCCGACTCCTTTGTGTAATGGATATCTCTGATTCTGTGGCACCTAGAAACACAATCCTGGTGCAATATTAAAAGGGAGATTCTCCTTTGCCACGGTTGAGAATATATAGGCGTTTGAAGTGTCAGCTGAAGGCAGAATATAAAGGGAGCTGCTGGGAGACAGAGCTGACAGTAGAAGTACATGCACCCTCAGCATCTGTCACTGAACCTTGAGAAGGGCGACTGATTGACGCTGTACATATTTTTTACATATTTTGGTAAAGGTTTATGGTATAGGTTTAATTATAAAAGTCATTAATAAAAGTGTCCTATCTAGTTAGTGACACATGTCAAGAAAATAAAAACAGTAAAGCTAGTAAATATTTATGATATTACAGCGGTTCTGAAGAGCAGAACTGCAAAAATTGTCCTGGACGTTCAGGTACCAATGACCCTTGAAAGGGTTAAGAGACATGGTTCCTAAAACAAAAAAACCCTTACAGGACATGTGGATAATGTTGTCTTAGTGTGAAACCCCTATAATAAAGCTTTAATTCAATAAGACAAGGATAGGAAATAATTCAGTTCCTTTTCTCTTTTTAAGATCAATGTGCAGAATTATCCGGATGAACAGCCGTCGCCGACCAGTGATCATAGTAAGTAGTGACCCTGTATGATAAATGTATAATATATGTAATATGTATAAATGTTATTTATTTTTTTTTTACTTGCGTCTAGTTTATTAGGTGGTTGTGTAATTTAAAGGGGATGTCCGTTATATATTGATGGTCCTCTAAAGGCAGCCTGATAGTATGGGCGCAGTACCTAAAAATTTGCAATAGGGCATCTACCACCAGGATGAAGGACTGTATGCAAGTGAACCTTAGGGGCTCCAGGTTCCATAGGTGTTAATGTAGCCTGGAGCCCCTCAGGCTCATTTGCATACAGTCTTTCATCCTGGTGGTAGATACCCTTTAATAACCCTCTGAACTCAGACAGTATAGCTACAAAACACAAAGTCACACAAAAGCCAGTGATTTTATAGAAGAGTTGACTAAAAACCAGCAGTTTCCACCCTACTGCTCTCCAGGTGTTGCTAAATTACAACCCCTAGCATGCCCTGGTAAATGGACAGGTTGGAGATCACAGATCTATACCATAGGGGGAATTCTTCTTTGGAACTGACCTAAAATTTTGAACTGCGACTGTGATCATTGCCCCCAGTGGCATAACTTGAAGCTGCCGGGCCCCAGGGCAAAATGCTTACCAGGCCCCCCAATTATAATATATTATTTATAGTACTAGTCTTCTCATATAGGAAAGATACACTATATGGGCCCTCTAGGCCTCATGGGCCCCGTTGCGGCCGCACCCCCTGCACCCCCTCAAGTTACGCCCCTGATTGCCCCATAATCGCCATGGACCCTCCTACATATTATATATGAATTTTATGTATGATGTGTCATTTCCTGGAAATCTGACCTTCTTTATGTATACACAGAGGAACCACCAGGAGAAACTCGGAACAGGGAAGACCCTCATGAATCGCTGCAGACAGAAAAAGATGTAAGCTTCCATTTACAGTATTGGTCTCAATGTTAGACATTTTGGGATCATACAATAGATGACATGAAAAATACAGGACTCAGATCACAGGAATCTAAAGCAATGTATCGATGTAACTAGGAAATGGACTGTAACTAGAAAATCTAGAGCCATGGCTCATGGATAATTGATAATCTAGAACAATGGTTCACTATTAATTGCCTTTTCTTGTCTAATAACACTAAACAATATGGGAATTTAGAATGATGTCACCAATATTTGTGAAATGTTATGATCTACAATATTCATCTATATGATACCATGAAGAGTAAACTATAGGCAATGCACAAGATGCTGCCACACATCCGTATTGGTACAAAAGGATGGGCTATTGTATGAGCGCCAAAGGCTAAATTTAAAGAAAACCATAGAGACTCAACACAATCCGTCAGTCTGACTGACAGCCACAAAGTAATGGGAGGAACTCATGAGGACACATGTATAAGAAACACAAGGATGGATGGATGGAAGATGAAAGCCTGAACACATGACTGATACCCACTGGAGGTATTCTGTATTTACTGCAACATTGATGACATCAATAAATGAAACATTTCACATGAATTATTCCGAGTTCTTTTGGTGTCACCCAAGTGAGGTGTTTGTGAAGAATATATAAAGAACAACCCAAAAATTATTTTATATTTAACAATGGCGAAGCAAGGTAATGCAAGAAGTCACACAAGACACCTCGGGCTGTCAGACCATAGAAATGTGGAATCTTCTGTTGAAGGGCAACAGGTACGGAACAAGCATGGAAATCATCCATTCTTTAGCTAAGAAAAGTTTCTTGGAATTTAGTTCTGTGCCTATCAATCAGATCTATCAAAGGTTATAAGATTTCTGCCCTCCATGCCCCCTTGGCGTGGAGATGGCGTGAAGGGGAAAATAATCGCCATTGCTGACGGTTCACTAGCAATTGCAATTATTTCAGGGCTTCTACCCCAGTTCTCTGGCGTAGAAGCCCCGGTAAATTTTCCCCATTCAGTATATATGAGGTATGTGTGAAGAACTTGCATGTTGATGGCAGCTGCAGTGACTGGTTTTGGAATTCCATGTACAAGAATGTATATACATATTTCTATTTACAACCTATAGATTAGATTTTTACGAATTTTAAAGGACATTTTATGTACGGTAATAATAGGCTTTTTCTATACATACACACAGCTGTATAAAGATAGATCCTTTACATGTACGTTAAGGTCATGGACTCAGGAAACTGGTGTACAAATTGCGTTCATTTCCCTTTCCATGCCATTGTCATGCCAGGTAGGCTTGGAGGGGCATGAAGTGGTAGCAGCTTTTGGTGGAGTGGGCAGGCGGGGTATGTGAGCTGCAATTAGCCTCCAGGTCCATAGGGGCAGCACATGTCATACACCAACGCAAGAACATTGGAGTATGATAAATGTCCCCCATGGAGTTACATATAGTACAAGGCCACTGACTATTATTAATATGTCCGGGTCATGCCTGAATCCGAACCCAAACTTCGGGTCCGTTCATCTCTAACAATGATTCTGGAAGTTCCATTGTTCTACTTTTTTAGTCTTGTGGTTCTCTTGCGTAACAAATGATATTATTGAGCTTTGGTTGTCCAAACAGGCCTGACACCAAGCCTCCTCCGCCTCTAACTTGGTTTATCTTGGGGAACCCATACCAACCACCTAGGTGGATCGCCAGGTTGGGATAGACTTATGCATGACTTATGTAACACTTGACACTGATATATCCTTCTGTTACACAATAATCTCCTAGTGTTCTCGGGAGATGTTGCAGTCTTATAATACATTTCCTCTCTGCCCAGGCACAGATTGTAATGAATGGAGCACCGACCTTCAAAAGTAAAACATCAAAATTATATAACGGCACTGAACATGGCCGCAGGTAATGTGTCGCCCCTGAACCAGTCCCATGTACACGCTCTAAGCGATTCTAGCCTACAACTTATTACTGTAACACGTCTGTACTTTCTATCTTTCAGAAAAGGAGCCTTGAGGAAAAAAAACCCGTCCCACAGAGAAGTGGAGTTCACCACATCAGAAAGTGAGACCGATGGGACACCGTAGTCCAAGGACGGGAGCCGAGACCTCAGTATTGTACAGGGAGGAGAGGCGACTGCATTGGAAACTGAACTTGGTCTTCGTACAATTACGTAAAGTGTTATGTCGCGGGGAAGCCGAACGTGTCTGTCTGGTACTTGTGTATATCACTGCCATCACCTCAGACCTCAGCGCCAGGCCTGATTAATAACCTAGTGCTTTGTATTGGGGGAAGCTGAAGACTTTGACCAAATAAGTGACGTCCAGAATCAGGGTTCTCTATGTATGACATCTCTATGGTTTAATAGGGACACAGAATCTGAAATCCTGTAGCCCTCACACCCCAGATGTCGTCATATTGGTTATGGTTTTGGATGGGAAAGTGCCTGTGTTGTTGTTATTGCACTGCAGGGGTAACAGAAGGAAATTTTACAGTGTTATGAAAGACCTGGGCCAAAGTTTTAGCCACATTTATTGATATTTATACATTATATTTTTATAGAAAAATTGTACTACAAAGAATAAATTCATTCTTGATGCAGCCACATTCTCCAGTCTCGTTTGTCACCAAAATCCAGAAAAGCAGATGAAATATAATATATATACTGTTTGTTTATCACTAAAGAATCCTGATTTCTGAGGGCAAGCAGAAGGATTGTGAAAGCCTCTCTATAACTGAATGGAGAAATCTACATTGGTGTTTATTTATCAAGAAATAATAGTAAGTGGTCAGAGTTACAGTAAGTACCTATATAGCCTGAATGTAACACTAGTACTAGGATGCAGGATGTTGTTCTATGTTATCAGCCATTGCATATGGTGGAGACAGTGGGGCAGAGTTACTTACCTGGTCCAGATTCGGGTTCTGTTGGGATTCACTAAGGTCCGTGCGCCGATATCCACTAGGTGTCGCTGCTGCGTCGAGGTCTACTGGAGTTCACCGGAGTCCACCTTCTATTTCTTGGTGCAGGTAAGCACGTGTCAAGCGACACTTTTTTTTTTTTAAATACCGGGGTTTTTCTGAATCCGTCGGGTTTTCCGACGGCCACGCCCCCCCATTTCCGTAGCATGCATGCCGGCGCCGAAGCGCCACAATCCGATCGCGTGCGCCAAAAACCCGGGGCAATTCGGCACAATTAGGAAACATTCGGGAAACCCAAGAAAAAAAAGCGATTGGGGCCCTTAGTAAATGACCCCCAGTGTAATGTCTTCAGCTCCATGCAGCACAGTAGTAAAGGTGCACATCACTCCACATAGAATAAGAGGCGCCCAAATACAGTATACGGATACACTGTTTTTTTTTTTTTTATTATTCAGAAAACAAGCAAAGTAAAGGCAATCCACAGATTTTGTGACATTTGGGTCTGTATAGACCTTCTTCAGACACTGTGGAAAGTGAAAGGCAAGTAAATACAATCATATGGACATCAATACATACACTCACCGGCCACTTTATTAGGTACGCCTGTTCAACTGCTCGTTAACACTTAATTTCTAATCAGCCAATCACATGGCGGCAACTCAGTGCATTTAGGCATGTAGACATGGTCAAGACAATCTCCTGCAGTTCAAACCGAGCATCAGTATGGGGAAGAAAGGTGATTTGATGCCTTTGCACGTGGCATGGTTGTTGGTGCCAGAAGGGCTGGTCTGAGTATTTCAGAAACTGCTGATCTACTGGGATTTTCACGCACAACCATCTCTAGGGTTTACAGAGAATGGTCCGAAAAAGAAAAAACATCCATTGAGCGGCAGTTCTGTGGGCGGAAATGCCTTGTTGATGCCAGAGGTCAGAGGAGAATGGGCAGACTGGTTCGAGCTGATAGAAAGGCAACAGGGACTCAAATCACCACCCGTTACAACCAAGGTAGGCAGAAGAGCATCTCTGAACGCACAGTACGTCCAACTTTGAGGCAGATGGGCTACAGCAGCAGAAGACCACAGCGGGTGCCACTCCTTTCAGCTAAGAACAGGAAACTGAGGCTACAATTTGCACAAGCTCATGGAAATTGGACAGTAGAAGATTGGAAAAACGTTGCCTGGTCTGATGAGTCTTGATTTCTGCTGCGACATTCGGATGGTAGGGTCAGAATTTGGCGTCAACAACATGAAAGCATGGATCCATCCTGCCTTGTATCAGCGGTTCAGGCTGGTGGTGGTGGTGTCATGGTGTGGGGAATATTTTCTTGGCACTCTTTGGGCCCCTTGGTACAACGCCACAGCCTACCTGAGTATTGTTGCTGACCATGTCCATCCCTTTATGAGCACAATGTACCCTGTAACATCTGATGGCTACTTTCAGCAGGATAATGCGCCATGTCATAAAGCTGGAATCATCTCAGACTGGTTTCTTGAACATGACAATGAGGTCACTGGACTCAAATGGCCTCCAGTCACCAGATCTCAATCCAATAGAGCATCTGTGGGATGTGGTGGAACGGGAGATTCGCATCATGGATGTGCAGCCGACAAATCTGCGGCAACTGTGTGATGCCATCATGTCAATATGGACCAAAATCTCTGAGGAGCTTCCAGCACCTTGTTGAATCTATGCCACGAAGAATTGAGGCAGTTCTGAAGGCAAAAGGGGGTCCAACCCGTTACTAGCATGGTGTACCTAATAAAGTGGCCGGTGAGTGTACATTATACAGTATACTATCATGATGTGAATAACTAGAATTTAGTATGAATACAATATAGCAGTGATGGCAAACCTAGACCCCAAGTGCCCAAACTACAACCAAAACCCTGGTATTCTTTGCAAAGTTCCAATGCAACAATTTAAGCAGTAACTTATTACCCTCTGCTCTGTTACAGGTTTAAATTGTATAGGCACCTGGGGACACCAACACAGTAGAAAGAAGGAGAAGAAGTTTGAATTATGATTGTAGCTTCCTTCTAAGGTCCTGGGCTGCCTGGGACTGCAAGAGGCCTTAAGTCCTGTCTGGCAAACTCTGCGCTGGGGTAATGGCACAGGTGCCCATAGAGAGGGCATTGCCACCTCTGGCTCCGTACCATAGGTTCGCCACCACTGCAATATAGCATACAATTCAGCTCTGTGCATAACATCTCCACACTGCACTCCTAAAAGTACCAGTCACTTACAATACCCCTCACACTACTGACCACACTGTGCTCCCTACATATATAATATATACCCCTCACACTACTGACCACACTGTGCTCCTCACATATATCATATATACCCCTCACACTACTGACCACACTGTCCTCCCCTACATATATCATATATACCCCTCACACTACTGACCACACTGTGCTCCCCTACATATATCATATATACCCCTCACACTACTGACCACACTGTGCTCCCCTACATATATCATATATACCCCTCACACTACTGACCACACTGTCCTCCCCTACATATATCATATATACCCCTCACACTACTGACCACACTGTCCTCCCCTACATATATCATATATACCCCTCACACTACTGACCACACTGTCCTCCCCTACATATATCATATATACCCCTCACACTACTGACCACACTGTGCTCCCCTACATATATCATATATACCCCTCCCACTACTGACCACACTGTGCTCCCTACATATATCATATATACCCCTCACACTACTGACCACACTGTGCTCCCCTACATATATCATATATACCCCTCACAATACTGACCACACTGTGCTCCCCTACATATATCATATATACCCCTCACACTACTGACCACACTGTCCTCCCCTACATATATCATATATACCCCTCACACTACTGACCACACTGTCCTCCCCTACATATATCATATATACCCCTCACACTACTGACCACACTGTGCTCCCTACATATATCATATATACCCCTCACACTACTGACCACATTGTGCTCCCTACATATATCATATATACCCCTCACACTACTGACCACACTGTGCTCCCCTACATATATCATATATACCCCTCACACTACTGACCACACTGTGCTCCAGTACATATATCGTATATACCCCTCACACTACTGACCACATTGTGCTCCCCTACATATATCATATATACCCCTCACACTACTGACCACACTGTCCTCCCCTACATATATCATATATACCGCTCACACTACTGACCACACTGTGCTCCAGTACATATATCAAATATACCCCTCACACTACTGACACACTGTGCTCCCTACATATATAATATATACCCCTCACACTACTGACCACACTGTGCTCCTCACATATATCATATATACCCCTCACACTACTGACCACACTGTCCTCCCCTACATATATCATATATACCCCTCACACTACTGACCACACTGTGCTCCCCTACATATATCATATATACCCCTCACACTACTGACCACACTGTACTCCCCTACATATATCATATATACCCCTCACACTACTGACCACACTGTGCTCCCCTACATATATAATATATACTCCTCACACTACTGACCACACTGTGCTCCCTACATATATAATATATACCCCTCACACTACTGACCACACTGTGCTCCCCTACATATATAATATATACCCCTCACACTACTGACCACACTGTGCTCCCTACATATATAATATATACCCCTCACACTACTGACCACACTGTGCTCCTCACATATATCATATATACCCCTCACACTACTGACCACACTGTGCTCCCCTACATATATCATATATACCCCTCACACTACTGACCACACTGTGCTCCCCTACATATATCATATATACCCCTCACACTACTGACCACACTGTGCTCCCCTACATATATCATATATACCCCTCACACTACTGACCACACTGTGCTCCCCTACATATATCATATATACCCCTCACACTACTGACCACACTGTGCTCCCCTACATATATCATATATACCCCTCACACTACTGACCACACTGTGCTCCCCTACATATATCATATATACCCCTCACACTATTGACCACACTGTGCTCCCTACATATATAATATATACTCCTCACACTACTGACCACACTGTGCTCCCTACATATATAATATATACCCCTCACACTACTGACCACACTGTGCTCCCCTACATATATCATATATACCCCTCACACTACTGACCACACTGTGCTCCAGTACATATATCGTATATACCCCTCACACTACTGACCACATTGTGCTCCCCTACATATATCAAATATACCCCTCACACTACTGACACACTGTGCTCCCTACATATATAATATATACCCCTCACACTACTGACCACACTGTGCTCCTCACATATATCATATATACCCCTCACACTACTGACCACACTGTCCTCCCCTACATATATCATATATACCCCTCACACTACTGACCACACTGTGCTCCCCTACATATATCATATATACCCCTCACACTACTGACCACACTGTACTCCCCTACATATATCATATATACCCCTCACACTACTGACCACACTGTGCTCCCCTACATATATAATATATACTCCTCACACTACTGACCACACTGTGCTCCCTACATATATAATATATACCCCTCACACTACTGACCACACTGTGCTCCCCTACATATATAATATATACCCCTCACACTACTGACCACACTGTGCTCCCTACATATATAATATATACCCCTCACACTACTGACCACACTGTGCTCCTCACATATATCATATATACCCCTCACACTACTGACCACACTGTGCTCCCCTACATATATCATATATACCCCTCACACTACTGACCACACTGTGCTCCCCTACATATATCATATATACCCCTCACACTACTGACCACACTGTGCTCCCCTACATATATCATATATACCCCTCACACTACTGACCACACTGTGCTCCCCTACATATATCATATATACCCCTCACACTACTGACCACACTGTGCTCCCCTACATATATCATATATACCCCTCACACTACTGACCACACTGTGCTCCCCTACATATATCATATATACCCCTCACACTATTGACCACACTGTGCTCCCTACATATATAATATATACTCCTCACACTACTGACCACACTGTGCTCCCTACATATATAATATATACCCCTCACACTACTGACCACACTGTGCTCCCCTACATATATCATATATACCCCTCACACTACTGACCACACTGTGCTCCCCTACATATATCATATATACCCCTCACACTACTGACCACACTGTGCTCCCCTACATATATCATATATACCCCTCACACTACTGACCACACTGTGCTCCACTACATATATAATATATATCTCTTTTTGGCTGCATTGAGTATTACAGTTGGGTCCTTACACACTTTGCCCTCTCTAATGCTGGTTCTGGTTGTGTAACATTGGACTGCATATAGAAAGCTCCATCACAGTTGTCTATGGGGGTCCCACCTATGGGATGGTAATTCAGTTTATCCCTATATCTCCTAAGTTGCCAACTCTCTCACTACTTCAAGGAATCTCTCATGTAGTAATGTTACACTTGGGGCATATTCACACCTCGCAGGTTTTGTTCCCTGAGACAGTGCCATTTAATGGTACAAAAGTTGCATAGATCCATATTTTGTCACAAAAACAATTCAGATAAATAGAATAGCAGTGTGTGACTGCAGCCTTATACTTCTACACATTCTGGGGGTGTCTGACATGCTGGGAGTTGTAGTTCACACAGACAGAAGCAAGTATATTATTTAATGTATGTGTTATACAGTATTGATGGCAGCTCCTCTATTCTAACTGAAATAAATCACAGCATAAGATTAAAGAAGAATTAAGGCAAAAAATGGGGTTTACAGTAAGTAATAGAGTTCAGTCAGGTGAAATTATCCTGCGCCCTTATCAAAGATGGTGGATTTACACTTCCGGCTGAAGAGCGGTAACTTCCTGTCACTTGCGGGAGACATGCTGACAGCGGGGTGCTGGAGGCTGGTGCTCGGGAGCAGGGGACTCGCTGCCCGGGCCGGGGTGAGGTTGGTGCGGACATCACTGGGGGCGCACAGAGCGGAATGTACCCTCTGCCCGCCATTATCTGTAACCTGCCGGGCTACAACAACATGGCGGAGCCTGTGCACCCAACCAGCAGTCTCCCGGGAGCAGAGCGTGGGCAAGGTGCGGACCACCCACTACCAGCTCATATACACCTGCAAGGTAAGTACAGGCCGACCACCTCTTCATGGTTCAAGAGCTTACGGTCTATGAGGATGAGGGGGTGACACAAGAGCTTACAGTCTATGAGGATGAGGGGGTGACACAAGAGCTTACAGTCTATGAGGATGAGGGGGTGACACAAGAGCTTACAGTCTATGAGGAGGAGGGGGTGATACAAGAGCTTACAGTCTATGAGGATGAGGGGGTGACACAAGAGCTTACAGTCTATGAGGATGAGGGGGTGACACAAGAGCTTACAGTCTATGAGGTTGAGGGGGTGACACAAGAGCTTACAGTCTATGAGGATGACACAAGAGCTTACAGTCTATGAGGATACGGGGGTGACATAAGAGCTTACAGTCTATGAGGATACGGGGGTGACATAAGAGCTTACAGTCTATGAGGATGAGGGGGTGACACAAGAGCTTACAGTCTATGAGGATGAGGGGGTGACACAGGAGCTTACAGTCTATGAGGATGAGGGGGTGACACAAGAGGTTACAGTCTATGAGGATGAGGGGGATGACACAAGAGCTTACAGTCTATGAGGATGAGGGGGTGACACAAGAGCTTACAGTCTATGAGGATGAGGGGGTGACACAAGAGCTTACAGTCTATTAGGAGGAGGGGGTGACACAAGAGCTTACAGTCTATGAGAATGGGGGGTGACACAAGAGCTTACAGTCTATGAGGATGAGGAGGTGACACAAGAGCTTACAGTCTATGAGGATGAGGGGGTGACACAAGAGCTTACAGTCTATGAGGATGAGGGGGTGACACAAGAGCTTACAGTCTATGAGGATGAGGGGGATGACACAAGAGCTTACAGTCTATGAGGATGAGGGGGTGACACAAGAGCTTACAGTCTATGAGGATGAGGGGGTGACACAAGAGCTTACAGTCTATTAGGAGGAGGGGGTGACACAAGAGCTTACAGTCTATGAGAATGGGGGGTGACACAAGAGCTTACAGTCTATGAGGATGAGGGGGTGACACAAGAGCTTACAGTCTATTTTTCTGTACTTCAGGTCTGTTCTACTCGGTCCATGAAGCAGATCTCCAAGCTGGCGTACCATAATGGTGTGGTGATCGTGCGCTGCCCCGGCTGCCAGAACCATCACATCATTGCAGATAACCTGGGATGGTTCTCTGACTTGGAAGGGAAGAAGTAAGTTAAAGGGGTGCGCTCGGGTGTCCCTTTAATGGTTGGTGCCCAGAGTAGAGAGAGCTGGTGGTAATAGAAGTTCTGATAGACCAGAACTGTCTATCAGTATTTCCTAGTGTCTATCAGCCATATCTTCCTCCTTCTCTTCCCATTTTCTCAAACGTATCATGGACAAACAGAACTCATCCTTTCTCCTCCACCTAACTGATCCCTACCACCAGACGTAACCATCACAATCCATGGCTCTCCCCGGTCCCTATAGTCCGCTGGCTTGCTGTCATTTTTTATTCTGCCTTATCCTTTAAGCCCTTACTACAACCTGCCGCCTCCATCTCAAGAACATCTCTCACATCCGACTCTTCCTCAATCCAGAGACTACAGAATTACTAGTCCGTGCCCTCATCATCCCCTATAAGATTCTTCTGTGTGGTGTCTCCAATCCATCCATAACTGCTGCCCGGCTAATCTGTCTCCTCTCTGCAGTCTCTCCACTGGTCACCAATTGTACAATAAATTCAATATAAAATACTAACCATGTCCTAACCAAGCCGTCCACACCCTGTCCCCTCCATCAGGCCATACCGCCCCACTCGTAATCTCCGCTCCTCACAGGACCTTCAGCTTCACTCTATTACAATCCGCTCTTCTCACAAGCTTCTCCTGTGCACCCCCAGTTCTCTGGACCTTTAAATAAGTGTCAGACTGTCACCCACCTTCCAATCCTGAAAATGTCACTAAAAACTCACCTGTTCAGGATCATCTACAACACACAATATCTGCTCTGCTCCCTCACCTCAGGTCTCTGTTCTCCCTCCCTTATAGATTGTGATCCCTCAGGTGCAGGGTCCTCCTTCTGCTGGTCTCCTGATCTCTGTAGACTTGTATTTGTTCTTGTCTTAATGTATGTGACCCCCCTTGTGACTCCATGGAATTCCTGCTCCTCTATATATAATAATATTATTATATTATTAGGTATGGAAGTTTTTTTTGCGCAAAAGCGCCGCCTAGTGCCGCACTTGTTATATGACAGTGGAGCTACTATCACAACAATAGTCTTTAGCAGTGATAGCGAACCTTTTAGAGCCTGAGTGCCCAAACTTCAACCAAAAGCCACTTATTTATTGCAAAGTGTCAGCACATTGTAGGGAGATATTGTAGGAAGAGTCCTGTCTGGTGAACTTCATGCTGTGGTGATGCGTGGGTGCCCACAGAGAGGGCTCCGAGTGCCGCCGCTGGCACCAGTGCCATAGGTTTGCCACCACTAGTCTATAGGATATAACTACAACTACCAGCGTGTCCTGAAAGCTGTAGCTCAGACTCTATGAGAGTTGTAGTTTATCATTCTCCGTTTTCAGGACAAAATCTTGTCAGTCTACATGACTGACCCCTGGTAGAGATCCTGTGACACTAGGGGTTAATAGGGGACACCCTACTCTTTGCAGGGTCAGATGTGACTACACGTGGACTGTGCCGGGAGGGTTTCTGATGTGCTGATATTTTTCTGCAGGAATATAGAAGAAATCTTGGCAGCGAAAGGAGAGAAGGTGCATCGGGTGGCGGGTGACGAGGCGCTGGAACTGATCCTGGACAAAGCCTCAGCAGGAGAAGACGCAGCTCGTCCGGAAGATCAGGACAACATGGCGTCTCCTGCGGGCGCTGAGAAGTGACCCCCAGGAGGTGGCGGGTGGATCAGACTGTACGGAGACGCCCTCCGCGCGGTCAGTTCTAGAGTAAAGGGGGAGGCAAGCATTTTGTTAGGAGGAAATACAACTTTTATCCTGTTCTGATGATAAGATGAGAGCAGTCGCCATTTTATCTTTGTAAATAACTTTTTTTTTTAATATAATTTTATATTATTAGATCTCTGTGTATTCTATGTCTAAAATAATTTATTAAAAAATATTGATATAATTTGACTCCCAATGGGTTAAAATTTCTTGTAAGCAGCGAAATTACTTGGGGGGTGGGGGGTGTATCTAATGTTGTCCCAATCCTGCAGACCCCCAGAGCGGCTACATCACAGAGAGGATCCATAGTTGTAGTAGCACCATGACACCACAGGGGGGCAGAGTAATACTTGTCTGTACTGTGCGGATACAGATCGAATGATCCCTTTAATCTCCTGTAATGGAATTAAAGGGCTACTGGAGCGGAGGAAGACGTCTTATTGTCACCTATCAGTATACGACTCCCTTCCCGTGTTCATGTTTATGAGAATGAATGGGACAAGTGTTAGAAACAGCGCCCTCTCTGTCCACAGGCTGTGTGTGGTATTGCAGTTTAGCCTCCTTGCCGTGAGGGTTCCTCTTATAATCCCCATTGGGCCCCTGCAGGTTGCACGCACTTTATGTGGACAAGTCTTCTCTATCGATGTAGCTTCATGCACTGACATCATTCATCAACCTAGAGAAGAGCTGTAATACCACACACAGCCTGAGCACAGAGGGGGCGCTGTGTTTGGAGAGATTTTTCTATCTTTTGATCCTATTGGATGATTTTTTTAACCTCAGGAAAGCAGGACGGGGTGTGTGATGGTGTCCGTGTCGCTTTCCTGGGAAAGGATAGATTAGAAAACTTAATCAACCCGCAGCGCAGTTTAAAGATAAATCTGAGCTCTGATTGGTTACTGTAGGTAAACACTTCATTCTATGCTACTTGCTCATAGCAGCCAATCAGATGGCTACTATCATTTTTTAATACGGCTGGGAACACTGAAAGCTGGGATGTGATTGGTTGCTATGGGTGACTCTGGTACAGGCCACAGATTATACTAGACCTCGTTTCCAGCCATGTTCTTGTACAGCTCAGCAGCCAATCAGACTTCAGCTTTTATTTTATTACCTGAACTATAAGACTGAGAGGAGGCTTGTGATTGGTTACAATGGCCTTCCTTCTATCTGTACACTGTATATAGTGTCCCCCTGAGGCCTATGATAAAGGATTGGATGGAGCTCTGGTGAGTGCTGCGCCTGTACCTCGTAAAACGTCCTGAGTGAAAGCGATGGAGTTATATATTTAATGGACATGAGCGGCCGGATCTCCATTATGTCATCACTAGCCTCAGGATCGATGAAGAAAGAAAGAGCGGACAAGATGGCTGCCAGAAAGAATCCTAGTCACTCAGCTTTCCCAGGCTCCTGAATGTGCCGGGTCAAGAATCCTGGGAAGAAAGTAGATAAGATTTGCCTGATAACTCTGTTATATCACCACCATAGTTGTGCATAGGAGCTGCATGCACGATGCGCTGGGAGATTTTTTTAAAATGACTTTATTGACAAAAGTTTAGATTAAATTTTGAGCCCTGATGCTGCTAGAGCAATGATAGAATCCATTGGACATTGCCTTTAAGGGAGCACATTTGTTAGGTGGATCTTGTGCTTCCTGTGATGAGTGGAGGGCGGCAGCCATCGCTCCCGCGGCTCTGAAGTGGTGGAGACGCTTGTCGAGTGTTTACATCCAGTACTGCAGGTGCGAGCGGCGAATACTTGTGTCTATGAGGAGGCGGTTATGTAACATCGTGCGATTAAAGGGGCGGTCTGCATCTCCATTATATCTGCTGATGCCTGTAAGATGTCAGAGGAAATAGGAATATTTAAAGGGGATGTCCACTAAGACCCCAGAGGAGAAGTTGCACATCTCAAATACAGCAGACTGTGAGGTAAGTTGCACATTTCGTATTCTCCGTGGAAATCACTGGATTTGTCATATCTAGTAATATCACCCAAGTGTCAGCAGATCCAGGATGATGGGGGTTAGAGTACGGAGATAGAAACTTCAACTCTAACTATGCAGCAAAGTTTCCTTCAGATTTTCCTTATATACTATAAAAGAAATATATTGGTTGCCATTGGAGACAGACTACATCCTGTGTCACTCAGAGGTGAAAGGTGATGGAATATTTACGGTTTGTTGCTGTAATGTTGGTTGACCCTGCGTCCATTATAAGGTGTGATTACACATCTAAAACTTAATCAATTACACATCAATACCAATGTGTATTGTTAGTAGCAGCAGGATTGTGGAATACAGATTTATATTCCAGAATTGTAGCTTCTCCAAGTGCACTAGGAGGCGTATCATCCTCACACTTCTGTGCTCTGCAACCAGTGTTAGCTTTGATCCTGGAGAGATCTGTAATCATACCTCTGTGTAGGTTATTTCACAGTTCTGCTGCTACTATGGATTTATATCCCAGGATTGTACATTGTGTCAGATGTCCTCACACTGCTGTGCCAGCGCTCCATATCCACAGTTAGGTATTGTCCCTGCAGTGACCTTCGTGTGTGTTGTTGTTAGAAGCAGGACTTTGAAATATGGATTTATATTCCAGGATTGTAGCTTCACCAGTTGCATGAGGGGTGTGTCCTCACACTGCTGTGTTCTTAACTCTTTGCAAGCAGTTGCTCCACTTCCTCTTCTATATGCCCTGAGCGACTAGTATTTAATTATCAGCCAGCTACGGAGAAGAGGAGATTGTTGGTTAAAGTGGTTCATTGCACAGAGCCCAGAGCACAGCAGGGTTAGCAGACCAGAAAACCTGTAGTGAAGAGCTAATGATTCAGTGGAAGGATATGGGGCTTCACATGTTGGAATAATTTGTAGTTTTTATAATTTCTTTTTAACTTGGTCTTTTCTAGCATTCAGAAATTTCTTAAAGTGGATGTCCATATTACTGTTCCCTCTGATGATGGATCCTGAGCCTGTTCCCTGGGGGCTGTAGCTGAATGTGGCGCCATTGTGTGGGCTCGTGTACCGGGGCCACGTCACGTGTGACTGAATTACAAGCTGTGATAACACTTCCACGTCCCCCGACCTTCTCCCCGCAGATGATACATTTGTGACACCAAGTTTTCTGGCGCTTGTAATGAAAACCGTCTCTCGCTGACATTGAAGTTGAAGCAGCTGAAGCGCAGAGATTAATGTCGCCTGACAGCGTCCCCTGCCCTTTATCCCAGAGAACTTCAAGGTAAATCCCTGGATAGAGGATCCGATGGTTAACCCTTTCACTGCAAATAAAATACAGAGCCTAGAGAAAGCAGCGGGAAAGTAATCCGGAACCCCTGGTCCCTGCTGAGTAATTTGTATAAAGCAGCCAAGTTCCTGGTGTATGTGGGTCTAGTGCATGAGAATCTAAGCAGATCAGTGTCCTATCTGCAGGTAGCATGTTATAGAGCAGGAGGGGCTGGGCACATTCCATATAGTGTCCTATCTGCAGGCAGCATGTTATAGAGCAGGAGGAGCTGGGCAGGTGGGACACTATGTATGATCTACAGGTATAGAGCAGTAGGATCTAAGCAAATTACACAGTGTCCTATCTGCAGGCAGCATGTTATGGAGCAGGAGGAGCTGAGCAGATTGTACAGATTGATTTTTTGCTCTATTGGAAGGATCTGTACTCATTGTCCATATGTTCTTCTCACAGAACCCTCCTCCTCCGTATACTCCCTTGGCTATATATACAGTTGCTATGTTTGCTGTATACTGGTATCCAGTATGAAGTGCTCTGCTGAGATGCAGGTAAGTAATATTTCCCCCTCTGCATGCTTCCTGTGTGGTGTTATATGGTCAGTGACTATTCCAGGCCAGTATTTAGTCTGCATCTTCTCTGCTTTAGTATCCAGTCTGGTTGATCTATTGTGTTGTAATTCAAAAGTAACATAAAACACGTGGCTGTACAAAAACAGCTCCACACCTGTCTACAGGACGGGTCTGGTATTGCAGCTGCTCTACTGGAGTGGATGTACAGTACCACATACATCCTGAGAACAGGTGAGGCGCTGTCTCAAGGCTGTGGGGCTGATATTCCAGAGCAGCTGATGTAGTATCAGTATATGGTGTGCCAATAACATGGAGAGGTGTAAATGAGTGCGGTGCCCCCTCCCCTCAGACACAGACCACAGTCCACGGCCGTAGACCACAAAATATGATTTATTAATGAAGCACAAATAAAACAAAGTCTCAGATATTTGGCAGATCTCAGGAAAAGTCAAGTACCGTCCAAACAACTCGGCGAATGCACAGGAAAATAAATACTTTATTACATTCAAGTATGTGGCATCTGCCGAGCCCAGCGCCCACTGCTTCCAGTTCTGTATTTCTGTCTCCTACCGCTGCGGCTCGGGTGGTCACTGCGTCCCTTGTCGCTTTATTATTGGTAACCTGCCTCATTACAATATGGACATCGTATAGAGGGGAGTCACAGGGGTCTCTGACCGGTAGGTCCACACCTCACATGGGCGGGGCTACACAATGAAATACCCACCATGCATTGGTAGAAAGCCAGATCCACCCTCTGCCTTGTGAGACATCCCCTTTAAGTCTCCTAGAATACAGGCTGTAGCTGTAATGTTACCCTGGTGGCCAACTGGGTGTAATACCTGGAGTGTACTGAGGGGGCAGTATAGGGGAGGCCTGGTACCGCTTATTATAATCTCTATATATAATCTCTATGTTCCCAGATGGACATGTGTCTGTAATACTTGTATAATATATGACCTGCAGCTTCTGTTATGTATCTCATCACATTGTGGGGGCTTCTCATATTATGATTCCCCCCCCCCCCCCCCATTCACTGCATCCAGGGAGAGCAAGGGACCTCTCAGTGACCTATATATCCTGCAATATCCCAGGGAGGCTGTATACGATCTGCAAGGACCGGTACAATATAGAACAGGAGGGGCAGCGTCCACACCTCATGTATCTTATACACTGCCGCCTCCAATCTTTTAAGTGTCTGCTGTGAGTTATGTTGTAAGGGATAGCGCCACCCCTATCCTCACCCCTATCCAAACGTGTCATGTGACTCGCCCCTTCTAATGGCGCCGCAGATACAATACTAAATAGCTCATTGCTCAGTATCTGTTATGCAGGATTATCTGCAGTGCGTGGGATGTGCTGGTAATAATCCCTGTACATGGAGGCCGATGCTGCTCCTCATCCTTCAGTTCATGATGTAACAAACATTCACTGTAAGCAAGCAGAGGCAGTATCCTCCTGTAATATCCCAGTAATAGGGGGCAGAGCTCAGAGCCCCCCGTGTGACGCTGGAGAATGAGACGTGGCAGTATGTAGCTTGCGATCTCTAGGCCTCATTCACTGAATGGCAGTATAGGTCGGCGCCCCCCAGCTGCCTGCTGTGTTATTGCTAGAACGCTCTGCGTAGTACCTGTTAACCTGTTCCCTGCCAGGTCGGACACGGCTGGTTCTAGACGCATTGTAATGGATGTCTCGTAAAGTCTCGCTTGTTCTCTAGAATCCATAAAGAATATATTACAAAATGACTAAGCTACAAAACTACGGTCATTATTGCCATTTAGTGAATAAGGCCCTTTGTGACCCGGTCCGGGGGAAACCCGCTTACACCATCATCACTGCGGGGGGTCCATGACACCCCCTGTCTGTGTAACGCTTCCACAGACGCAGATACCGTCCGTATTAACCCTGCGGCTTCTGTGACTCTCCTGCTACAAAATAATATAATAAGTCCTAGAAAACGGAAGGTCCTTGTTATTTACTAATTGGCCGAAGACACTTGGATATTTCACATACGTTTAACGATTTGCCGCGGCTATGCAAATACACAGATTTCTAATTCATACGTTGTTCTCTGCTTTCAGATACTACGTGGAGTCGGCTCCTCGGGGCGTTCACTTCCTCATTGAAGGCAGGTCTTTTTCTGGGCAGAAGAGCTAACACTTAGCTGTTGTTTGGCCTCCGCTGACTGCTGTGGTGATCACCGTCTTCTTGGCTGGAGGGGATATCTACTCGCTGCTCATCCATCCTCTTGGCCTGTACTCTCTGGATGAGGCTGAAGAAGTCCTCGTCCGGCATTGTGGGTCCTCTGGGCACGGGGTCTGGCGGGGCGCATCTTTGGTCGTCTATGCGGGAGGACTGCGAGGAACGGTAAATAAGGAGTTAATTGTGAAGTGACCTGAAATAATACTTTCACCAAGGATGTCATACGATGTCAGGAGTCGTGTGAGCTGCTCGATGCTGCTCATTTATAGTAATGCTCAGCTTAAAGCGAGGTTATCAATATCATAATATTGGGGTCTTACACCTGGCTATCTCACCCATCAGATGTTGTGGAAGCTTCCAGACTACAGGCCAGTGACGCCACATCCATTGAATGTGTCTGAGATGTAATACTGAGCACGGCCACTATGCAGTGTACAGCACTGTGCTGGGTAGACTGTGAGGGAGCGGTAGCACTCATCTGTACAGTGGGCTCTGGGTGATATTACTCAGGAAATAGGTGATCTGTACCCCTGTAAGGCCAGCGGCCTCTGCAGCATTGATCTGCTGCACGTGTGCGGTGGTTCCAGCTGGCGCTGTGGTAATTGAAGTGCGTATAGCGGTAGTCAGGGATCGGGGACTCCAGTGAAGTGGAATAATAAAAACCTGTGCGAGCTCTGGATCCATTGCTGACAGGGAAATGATCAGCCCTGGAAACTAATGAAAGGGTTTCACACAAAAATCCCAGAATGCCGCAGCCCGATCATTACACGGCAATGACACCAGCAACGCACATAGCACTTAGAGGGGCTGTCCCACCACTGACAGGACAGGGTGCAAGTACCTGATCATCAGGGACACTCACTGATCACAAGAAGGGGGTTGAGATTTTCTCCATTGTGACCACTAGGGGGCCCTGTATACTGCACATTTCCTTGGAGGTGAGGACACCATCACCCCAGGGACAGTGACACTACCCATCATTACTGCTGAGAGACTCTTTCTAGCCTGAACGTCTTCTCCCTCCTTGTTCTCCTCTCGGCTCCTGCACTGACACACTGTAACAGACCCTCACCTGGCATTTCATCAGCATGTTGAAGAACTCGTCCCCAGGCTCTTGCTGATCTCCTTCTACCCGCAGGTGTCCCATGTTGTTGTGTGTTATTCGTAGGCCAGGCAGGTTCCCCACGCTCGCCCTCTGGTCGTCCAGCCGTCTGCTCTGAGAACTGGCGATCAGGTCAAAGAACTCTT
Source organism: Engystomops pustulosus (assembly GCF_040894005.1). Classification (NCBI taxonomy): domain Eukaryota; kingdom Metazoa; phylum Chordata; class Amphibia; order Anura; family Leptodactylidae; genus Engystomops; species Engystomops pustulosus. The sequence goes on from NC_092419.1 coordinate 98,541,238, forward strand.
CTGTCTGGGGGGAGGCCATCAGCGATGAAGCAGCTGTGGAGGGAGAGGTAACAAGGGGTTAATTGCTATACATTCTCATCCTGACATATGTGGAGATATAATACTGTGTAATCTGCTCATGAAGGAAACTTCCTACATCCCTATCCATAGGGGGCAGTGTTATTACTGGTGCAGGCACAGGAACAGCTGAAGGGATTGCTTGTCCCTTTCTGTCCTCCAATCAGCAGGGGGCAGCGATGAGCTGTCGCAGGATAAAGGACAGATGATTGCATGTGAGGCTCCTTCCTTCTCTCATCCCTCCAGTACTGAATTGAATACTGTAAGGTTTGCCTAAGCCTGGCCATACACACCAGATAGTGATGTGCACACCTGGCTTGCTGAGCATGCATGTGTTCTGAATAGGAGGGGAAGTAAAGTCACTGCTCCCAGAATCCCCTGGTGTATGGGCTCATTAGTTGTGGTAATGATTGTGTGAGAGGATAATGGGTCGTCCTCCCGGTTATTAGCTCTGTGTAGATGTGAAGCGATGTGCGGCATGTGACACCCGTCATTACGGCTCGTTGTGGGTAATTAGACCTTTATTCTGACTTCTCTATTGTAGGTTTTACCCGGCAGTGACACGTTATCACCATTATCAGACGCTCTGCACTTCTCCTGGAATAAAACATGCCCGGGTATTATGTGTCGTCCTGCAGGGGGCGCTGTAACTGTGTGGTGAGTAGCGTCTGATAGGACAGTACATGTGTAGATACGGATGGATGATTGTTAATCCCTGCAGGATCAGTCATTGCCCCCACACATTCTCTAGTATACACCCCCTCCATCATATATCAGGACAAAGCAGCAACTCTATGGTAAAGGGTTAATAGTGTAGCTCTATTGCCCCCGGTGTAGTGTGGAGGGGCAGGTAACAGGCCGGACATGGCAGCACAGTGACAGCTGGCGGCAGGTCTCAGCTGCTTGTGTTTCCCTCCTCGGGCTCTGGAGTTGCGTTCACTTTCTTAGTGATTTGATCGCTCTCTAGATGGAGGCTACAGGGAGCGGGAGGGGACATCCGGCCGTCACATAATGATGTGATGTGACTGGTGTCATGTACTGGCATCTGAGGCTCAGGAGAGACTCTCACTATGTAGGAGCAGTCCTGGTCAGGATTACAGGGATCTATTTGTATGGATGGCCAGGCCCAGGAGGACACGTGTGACACTGCAGAATTTAATGGGGGAGATTTATTAATACTACAGATTTCTGTCGTAGTTTGCACTAAAAAAATTAGGAGCCAGAAGGGCCCTGGGGGTGTTACCAGAGCCCCTCTGTGCTGCAGTTACACTGTGCAGGAACAGTCTGTGAAGCTGCAGCACAGAGGGGTTCTGGCAACACCGCCAGGGCCCTTCTGGCTCTTTAGCATAATTTTAGAAAGGATGAGGCAATGGATAATAAATATAAGGAGATTATTACAGTCCCGGTGCCTGGGTCTATGAGTAATGTCCCTGGTTTATCAGGTTGGATTTTGATAGTAAAATAGGGGCTGACCAGATCCAGCAGGGCCCTCATAGATTGTAAGCTCTTGTGGTCAGGGCCCTCACTCCTATGTTATTTGATTTTATTTAATTTGTACTTGTCCCCATATTCTGTACAGCCCTGTGTATATCCTACATCTCTGCTCATTATCATTCATTGATTACTATTGGTCCAGGGTCATGTGATGAGCCGCACAGATGTAGGCGCATCACATGACTACAGACTGTTCTCTATCCACTAGAAAGAAGACGTGATTGACAGCAAGCAGAGATCTTGAAAACCATAAGGAATTCATATAGAAAGTACTTTGTCATACAAACAACATTTATTTGCAGAAACTGGACATTCCCTTTAACAATCTGGACTGCATTGTAATTCCCTATTCCCATCAGGCCATGGAAGCCCCACACTTGCTCCTGCAAAATCAAAAACTGGATGTAAAATGCACTTATCTATAATACAATATTATCCAATGTGTGAAGGCACCCGGAGGATTGTCCCATAGACTACAGTAGTGACAAGGACAAGATCTTAAAGGGAATATCCACAATGTAGACTGCAGCCAGTGTTACGTGTTGTCCCTGGAGCTTTGTGTATGTTGTTAGTAGCAGCAGGGCTGTGATACATGGACTTACAGGTCAGGATTTCAGTTGGACCTGGTGCACTGCTGTGTGAGATCTTACAACACAGCCCCTCCCCTGTGCTCAGAGTAAGAGCCGTAGCCACCTTTCTGGTTGGATATCAAAACAGAGGGGAGGAGCTATGAAGAAACCTGCTCCATGTGCAGTAGCACTCCCGGAATATAAATCCATATATCACAGTCCTGCTGCTACTAACAACACACAAAGGTGTGATTACACATGTCCAGGGACAATCCCTTTTAGTGTAGGATGGGAGATCCCAGTATAAGCCTCATGTGGTGAGTAGCTGGAGACCTCCTAGCAGTGGTAGTGACTCACATATCCGCTCGTCCAGTGCTGGCACAGGGCTCGCTGTGGGCTCCGGCCCTCCGCTCTGACTTTCTTCTAACGTACATCTTTGATCATCCATCCGGTTGCTCTGAAATTTACTTAGGAGGTCAAAGAAGCATTCTTCATCAGAAGGAGCCCGATTGATTTTCTGCAAAACAATCCAGAGGAGCTAATTTAATCCGGATTTCCTGGGCTCTTCCAGCCTCTCAGGGCTATTTCTACAGAGATCGATGCTGCGTGTGATTCTGCCTTACAGTAACTATTGATCAGAGCCGGGCGCGCGCCTCACATCCAGACACTATCTGCCCTTCAGGGACCTATGGATGCCACATACAGACGCTGCATAGGATGGATTATTTGTTATAGAGCAGGAGAAACTGAGCAGATAAGACTATGGGCCACATTTATCACTTGTTTTTTCTGTTGTTTTTGCGCCTTTTCGTTTAGGCGCACCGTTTTTGCGCCATTTTTGCGATTAAACGTCAAATTAGCCGCGCAGCAAAAATAACCACCTTTCCCTAATCTATCGTTCAATTCCAGATGTTTTGCTGCGCCTAATGATATTCATCACGTGCGACTTTTGCATTTAGGCGCAAAAACGGGCGCAAAAACACTCCAGCCCGAAGGTGGCGTTATCTGAGAAGAAAGCACTGAGCCCCTTTGCAGAACAGCTCATTTCTAGCAGCAGAGCTCAGCCAGACACTAGAACATATAATAGATACATTAGATACACTGCAGACACTAGAACATATAATAGATACATTAGATACACTGCAGACACTAGAACATATAATAGATATATTAGATACATTACAGACAGGAGCTGCAGACTCTATTTACAGTTCATCACCTTCTATTTACAAAACAATCTGCAAAACGCTGAGCTCACAGCAAGAGCAAGAGAAGTTTGCACAAGTTTGCAGAAGCTTGCAGAATTTTGCAGATACTGCAAACAAGTGTCCCCCATGTAATTCTGCACAGTGTCTGAGGGGGATACTGTGCAGAATTACAGGGGTGCAGCAGGAGACCAGCACTGGGGGATCCCCTCCAGGAGAAGCCCCTGCTGAGGAGGTCACTGGGTGCAGGGTGTCACACACCTGGGTGCTGCTGTGAGTGTTATCTTCATTCTGGGCTGTGGGAGAAGCAGAGAGGAGCTTGTAGCAGGATCACATGTAACTGCCCGAATCTAACATTGCGCCTAAACTGCGCCTAAACTATGTTAAAGTAAAGTGATTAATGAGAGGCAGAAAATATACTTATCACAGATGGTTGTAGCTTGTGATAATTCTGGCAAAACAGTGCGCCCGAATTTAGGCGCAACTACTACACTTAGGCGCACAGAAGTGATAAATGTGGCCCAATGTATACAATCCGCTCAACTTCTCCTGCTCTATAACATGCTGCCAGGAAATTGCACACTATGGGGCACATTTACTTACCCGGTCCATTCGCGTTCCAGCGGCGGCTTCTCCGACGAGCATTCGGGTCTTCCGGCGATTCATGAAGGTCCTGCGCCCGATGTCCACCAGGTGTCGCTGCTGCGCCGAGGTCCGCCGAGTTGCGTCGGAGTTCACTGATCTCTTCCTGGTGCATGTAAGTATGGCGCGTGCAACCAATTTATATTTTTTTTAATGCTGCGGTTTTTCCGTTCGACCACGCCCCCCGATTTCCGTCGCGTGCATGCCGGCGCCGATGCGCCACAATCCGGGTAACACGCCGGGAAAAGTGCGAATCGGGCCCTCAGTAAATGACCCCCATTGTCCTGTGTACTGACAGCATATTATAGAACAGAAAGATTGATCCTACCATATACATCCACACTACAATAAAGCAGTATAGGGGCCTAAAATCAGGCAGCCTCAGTCTTTGTATAGTATGGTTGTCATGGTAACAGATCGCAGAGTGAGAATCTAAGCCAATGTGCCGCTACCTTTATTTAATGCCGACAGTTTTGCTAATACCGATCGCAGGTGTTACCAGTGGATGTTTGCAGGAAAATGCAGCAAAGACCCACCTTGTATGGAGAGGGCTCAGCCCATGAGCCCTCTCCTTACACCCGCAGCTTGATGTGTGACATGTCGGTAAGGGGTTAAAAAATGTATTTACATATTATGGTGGAAAATAAGTATTTGGTCAATAACAAAAGTTCATCTCAGCTATGTTTCCTTTTTTGGCAATGACAGAATTGAAACATTTTCTGTAAGTCTTGGCCCGTTCCTCCATGCAGATCTCTAGAGCGGTCTCTGGGCAACAAAGACTTTCAACTCCCTCCAAGGGATTTCTATGGGGTTGGAGCCGGGCTAAGGACCTTGAAGTGCTTCTTAGGAGCCATTACTACAGGTAATGAGAGGAGGACAGAGGAGCCATTACTACAGGTAATGAGAGGAGGACAGAGGAGCCATTACTACAGGTAATGAGAGGAGGACACAGGAGCCATTACTACAGGTAATGAGAGGAGGACAGAGGAGCCATTACTACAGGTAATGAGGGGAGGACAGAGGAGCCATTACTACAGGTAATGAGAGGAGGACACAGGAGCCATTACTACAGGTAACGAGGGGAGGACAGAGGAGCCATTACTACAGGTAACGAGGGGAGGACACAGGAGCCATTACTACAGGTAATGAGGGGAGGACACAGGAGCCATTACTACAGGTAATGAGGGGAGGACAGAGGAGCCATTACTACAGGTAATGAGAGGAGGACAGAGGAGCCATTACTACAGGTAATGAGGGGAGGACAGAGGAGCCATTACTACAGGTAATGAGGGGAGGACAGAGGAGCCATTACTACAGGTAATGAGAGGAGGACAGGAGCCATTACTACAGGTAATGAGAGGAGGACACAGGAGCCATTACTACAGGTAATGAGTGGAGGACACAGGAGCCATTACTACAGGTAATGAGAGGAGGACACAGGAGCCATTACTACAGGTAATGAGAGGAGGACACAGAAGCCATTACTACAGGTAATGAGAGGAGGACAGAGGAGCCATTACTACAGGTAATGAGTGGAGGACAGAGGAGCCATTACTACAGGTAATGAGTGGAGGACACAGGAGCCATTACTACAGGTAATGAGAGGAGGACACAGGAGCCATTACTACAGGTAATGAGAGGAGGACACAGGAGCCATTACTACAGGTAATGAGAGGAGGACAGAGGAGCCATTACTACAGGTAATGAGAGGAGGACACAGGAGCCATTACTACAGGTAATGAGAGGAGGACAGAGGAGCCATTACTACAGGTAATGAGGGGAGGACACAGGAGCCATTACTACAGGTAATGAGAGGAGGACAGGAGCCATTACTACAGGTAATGAGGGGAGGACAGAGGAGCCATTACTACAGGTAATGAGAGGAGGACAGAGGAGCCATTACTACAGGTAATGAGAGGAGGACACAGGAGCCATTACTACAGGTAATGAGGGGAGAACAGAGGAGCCATTACTACAGGTAATGAGAGGAGGACACAGGAGCCATTACTACAGGTAATGAGGGGAGGACAGAGGAGCCATTACTACAGGTAATGAGAGGAGGACAGAGGAGCCATTACTACAGGTAATGAGAGGAGGACAGAGGAGCCATTACTACAGGTAATGAGGGGAGAACAGAGGAGCCATTACTACAGGTAATGAGAGGAGGACACAGGAGCCATTACTACAGGTAATGAGGGGAGGACACAGGAGCCATTACTACAGGTAATGAGGGGAGGACAGAGGAGCCATTACTACAGGTAATGAGGGGAGGACAGAGGAGCCATTACTACAGGTAATGAGAGGAGGACAGAGGAGCCATTACTACAGGTAATGAGAGGAGGACACAGGAGCCATTACTACAGGTAATGAGAGGAGGACACAGGAGCCATTACTACAGGTAATGAGAGGAGGACAGAGGAGCCATTACTACAGGTAATGAGAGGAGGACAGAGGAGCCATTACTACAGGTAATGAGAGGAGGACAGAGGAGCCATTACTACAGGTAATGAGAGGAGGACACAGGAGCCATTACTACAGGTAATGAGGGGAGGACACAGGAGCCATTACTACAGGTAATGAGAGGAGGACACAGGAGCCATTACTACAGGTAATGAGAGGAGGACAGAGGAGCCATTACTACAGGTAATGAGAGGAGGACACAGGAGCCATTACTACAGGTAATGAGAGGAGGACAGAGGAGCCATTACTACAGGTAATGAGGGGAGGACAGAGGAGCCATTACTACAGGTAATGAGAGGAGGACAGAGGAGCCATTACTACAGGTAATGAGAGGAGGACAGAGGAGCCATTACTACAGGTAATGAGAGGAGGACAGAGGAGCCATTACTACAGGTAATGAGGGGAGGACAGAGGAGCCATTACTACAGGTAATGAGGGGAGGACACAGGAGCCATTACTACAGGTAATGAGAGGAGGACAGAGGAGCCATTACTACAGGTAATGAGAGGAGGACAGAGGAGCCATTACTACAGGTAATGAGAGGAGGACACAGGAGCCATTACTACAGGTAATGAGAGGAGGACACAGGAGCCATTACTACAGGTAATGAGAGGAGGACAGAGGAGCCATTACTACAGGTAATGAGGGGAGGACAGAGGAGCCATTACTACAGGTAATGAGAGGAGGACAGAGGAGCCATTACTACAGGTAATGAGGGGAGGACAGAGGAGCCATTACTACAGGTAATGAGAGGAGGGCACAGGAGCCATTACTACAGGTAATGAGGGGAGGACACAGGAGCCATTACTACAGGTAATGAGAGGAGGACACAGGAGCCATTACTACAGGTAATGAGAGGAGGACAGAGGAGCCATTACTACAGGTAATGAGAGGAGGACAGAGGAGCCATTACTACAGGTAATGAGAGGAGGACACAGGAGCCATTACTACAGGTAATGAGAGGAGGACAGAGGAGCCATTACTACAGGTAATGAGGGGAGGACAGAGGAGCCATTACTACAGGTAATGAGGGGAGGACAGAGGAGCCATTACTACAGGTAATGAGAGGAGGACAGAGGAGCCATTACTACAGGTAATGAGAGGAGGACAGAGGAGCCATTACTACAGGTAATGAGAGGAGGACAGAGGAGCCATTACTACAGGTAATGAGGGGAGGACAGAGGAGCCATTACTACAGGTAATGAGAGGAGGACAGAGGAGCCATTACTACAGGTAATGAGAGGAGGACACAGGAGCCATTACTACAGGTAATGAGGGGAGGACACAGGAGCCATTACTACAGGTAATGAGAGGAGGACACAGGAGCCATTACTACAGGTAATGAGAGGAGGACAGAGGAGCCATTACTACAGGTAATGAGAGGAGGACACAGGAGCCATTACTACAGGTAATGAGAGGAGGACAGAGGAGCCATTACTACAGGTAATGAGGGGAGGACAGAGGAGCCATTACTACAGGTAATGAGAGGAGGACAGAGGAGCCATTACTACAGGTAATGAGGGGAGGACAGAGGAGCCATTACTACAGGTAATGAGAGGAGGGCACAGGAGCCATTACTACAGGTAATGAGGGGAGGACACAGGAGCCATTACTACAGGTAATGAGAGGAGGACACAGGAGCCATTACTACAGGTAATGAGAGGACACAGGAGCCATTACTACAGGTAATGAGGGGAGGACAGAGGAGCCATTACTACAGGTAATGAGAGGAGGACACAGGAGCCATTACTACAGGTAATGAGAGGAGTACAGAGGAGCCATTACTACAGGTAATGAGAGGAGGACAGAGGAGCCATTACTACAGGTAATGAGAGGAGGACACAGGAGCCATTACTACAGGTAATGAGGGGAGGACACAGGAGCCATTACTACAGGTAATGAGGGGAGGACACAGGAGCCATTACTACAGGTAATGAGAGGAGGACACAGGAGCCATTACTACAGGTAATGAGAGGAGGACACAGGAGCCATTACTACAGGTAATGAGAGGAGGACACAGGAGCCATTACTACAGGTAATGAGAGGAGGACACAGGAGCCATTACTACAGGTAATGAGAGGAGGACAGAGGAGCCATTACTACAGGTAATGAGGGGAGGACAGAGGAGCCATTACTACAGGTAATGAGAGGAGGACACAGGAGCCATTACTACAGGTAATGAGAGGAGGACAGAGGAGCCATTACTACAGGTAATGAGAGGAGGACAGAGGAACCATTACTACAGGTAATGAGAGGAGGACAGAGGAGCCATTACTACAGGTAATGAGGGGAGGACACAGGAGCCATTACTACAGGTAATGAGAGGAGGACACAGGAGCCATTACTACAGGTAATGAGAGGAGGACAGAGGAGCCATTACTACAGGTAATGAGAGGAGGACACAGGAGCCATTACTACAGGTAATGAGAGGAGGACAGAGGAGCCATTACTACAGGTAATGAGGGGAGGACAGAGGAGCCATTACTACAGGTAATGAGAGGAGGACAGAGGAGCCATTACTGCAGGTAATGAGAGGAGGACACAGGAGCCATTACTACAGGTAATGAGAGGAGGACACAGGAGCCATTACTACAGGTAATGAGAGGAGGACACAGGAGCCATTACTACAGGTAATGAGGGGAGGACAGAGGAGCCATTACTACAGGTAATGAGAGGAGGACAGAGGAGCCATTACTACAGGTAATGAGAGGAGGACAGAGGAGCCATTACTACAGGTAATGAGAGGAGGACAGAGGAGCCATTACTACAGGTAATGAGAGGAGGACAGAGGAGCCATTACTACAGGTAATGAGAGGAGGACAGAGGAGCCATTACTACAGGTAATGAGAGGAGGACAGAGGAGCCATTACTACAGGTAATGAGAGGAGGACAGAGGAGCCATTACTACAGGTAATGAGAGGAGGACAGAGGAGCCATTACTACAGGTAATGAGAGGAGGACAGAGGAGCCATTACTACAGGTAATGAGAGGAGGACACAGGAGCCATTACTACAGGTAATGAGAGGAGGACAGAGGAGCCATTACTACAGGTAATGAGAGGAGGACAGAGGAGCCATTACTACAGGTAATGAGGGGAGGACAGAGGAGCCATTACTACAGGTAATGAGAGGAGGACAGAGGAGCCATTACTACAGGTAATGAGAGGAGGACAGAGGAGCCATTACTACAGGTAATGAGGGGAGGACAGGAGCCATTACTACAGGTAATGAGAGGAGGACAGAGGAGCCATTACTACAGGTAATGAGAGGAGAAGAGAGGAGCCATTACTACAGGTAATGAGAGGAGGACAGAGGAGCCATTACTACAGGTAATGAGAGGAGGACAGAGGAGCCATTACTACAGGTAATGAGAGGAGGACACAGGAGCCATTACTACAGGTAATGAGAGGAGGACAGAGGAGCCATTACTACAGGTAATGAGAGGAGGACAGAGGAGCCATTACTACAGGTAATGAGGGGAGGACAGAGGAGCCATTACTACAGGTAATGAGAGGAGGACAGAGGAGCCATTACTACAGGTAATGAGAGGAGGACAGAGGAGCCATTACTACAGGTAATGAGAGGAGGACACAGGAACCATTACTACAGGTAATGAGAGGACACAGGAGCCATTACTACAGGTAATGAGAGGAGGACAGGAGCCATTACTACAGGTAATGAGAGGAGGACAGAGGAGCCATTACTACAGGTAATGAGTGGAGGACAGAGGAGCCATTACTACAGGTAATGAGAGGAGGACACAGGAGCCATTACTACAGGTAATGAGTGGAGGACAGAGGAGCCATTACTACAGGTAATGTGAGGAGGACACCGGAGCCATTACTACAGGTAATGAGAGGAGGACAGAGGAGCCATTACTACAGGTAATGAGAGGAGGACACAGGAGCCATTACTACAGGTAATGAGAGGAGGACAGAGGAGCCATTACTACAGGTAATGAGAGGAGGACAGAGGAGCCATTACTACAGGTAATGAGAGGAGGACAGAGGAGCCATTACTACAGGTAATGAGAGGAGGACACAGGAGCCATTACTACAGGTAATGAGGGGAGGACAGAGGAGCCATTACTACAGGTAATGAGAGGAGGACACAGGAGCCATTACTACAGGTAATGAGAGGAGGACACAGGAGCCATTACTACAGGTAATGAGAGGAGGACACAGGAGCCATTACTACAGGTAATGAGGGGAGGACAGAGGAGCCATTACTACAGGTAATGAGAGGAGGACAGAGGAGCCATTACTACAGGTAATGAGAGGAGGACAGAGGAGCCATTACTACAGGTAATGAGAGGAGGACAGAGGAGCCATTACTACAGGTAATGAGAGGAGGACAGAGGAGCCATTACTACAGGTAATGAGAGGAGGACAGAGGAGCCATTACTACAGGTAATGAGAGGAGGACACAGGAGCCATTACTACAGGTAATGAGAGGAGGACAGAGGAGCCATTACTACAGGTAATGAGGGGAGGACAGAGGAGCCATTACTACAGGTAATGAGAGGAGGACAGAGGAGCCATTACTACAGGTAATGAGAGGAGGACAGAGGAGCCATTACTACAGGTAATGAGAGGAGGACAGAGGAGCCATTACTACAGGTAATGAGGGGAGGACAGAGGAGCCATTACTACAGGTAATGAGAGGAGGACAGAGGAGCCATTACTACAGGTAATGAGGGGAGGACAGAGGAGCCATTACTACAGGTAATGAGAGGAGGGCACAGGAGCCATTACTACAGGTAATGAGGGGAGGACACAGGAGCCATTACTACAGGTAATGAGAGGAGGACACAGGAGCCATTACTACAGGTAATGAGAGGAGGACAGAGGAGCCATTACTACAGGTAATGAGAGGAGGACAGAGGAGCCATTACTACAGGTAATGAGAGGAGGACACAGGAGCCATTACTACAGGTAATGAGAGGAGGACAGAGGAGCCATTACTACAGGTAATGAGGGGAGGACAGAGGAGCCATTACTACAGGTAATGAGGGGAGGACAGAGGAGCCATTACTACAGGTAATGAGAGGAGGACAGAGGAGCCATTACTACAGGTAATGAGAGGAGGACAGAGGAGCCATTACTACAGGTAATGAGAGGAGGACAGAGGAGCCATTACTACAGGTAATGAGGGGAGGACAGAGGAGCCATTACTACAGGTAATGAGAGGAGGACAGAGGAGCCATTACTACAGGTAATGAGAGGAGGACACAGGAGCCATTACTACAGGTAATGAGGGGAGGACACAGGAGCCATTACTACAGGTAATGAGAGGAGGACACAGGAGCCATTACTACAGGTAATGAGAGGAGGACAGAGGAGCCATTACTACAGGTAATGAGGGGAGGACACAGGAGCCATTACTACAGGTAATGAGAGGAGGACAGAGGAGCCATTACTACAGGTAATGAGGGGAGGACAGAGGAGCCATTACTACAGGTAATGAGAGGAGGACAGAGGAGCCATTACTACAGGTAATGAGGGGAGGACAGAGGAGCCATTACTACAGGTAATGAGAGGAGGGCACAGGAGCCATTACTACAGGTAATGAGGGAGGACACAGGAGCCATTACTACAGGTAATGAGAGGAGGACAGAGGAGCCATTACTACAGGTAATGAGAGGAGGACAGAGGAGCCATTACTACAGGTAATGAGAGGAGGACAGAGGAGCCATTACTACAGGTAATGAGAGGAGGACACAGGAGCCATTACTACAGGTAATGAGAGGAGGACAGAGGAGCCATTACTACAGGTAATGAGGGAGGACAGAGGAGCCATTACTACAGGTAATGAGGGGAGGACAGAGGAGCCATTACTACAGGTAATGAGAGGAGGACAGAGGAGCCATTACTACAGGTAATGAGAGGAGGACAGAGGAGCCATTACTACAGGTAATGAGAGGAGGACAGAGGAGCCATTACTACAGGTAATGAGGGGAGGACAGAGGAGCCATTACTACAGGTAATGAGAGGAGGACAGAGGAGCCATTACTACAGGTAATGAGAGGAGGACACAGGAGCCATTACTACAGGTAATGAGGGAGGACAGCAGGAGCCATTACTACAGGTAATGAGAGGAGGACACAGGAGCCATTACTACAGGTAATGAGAGGAGGACAGAGGAGCCATTACTACAGGTAATGAGAGGAGGACACAGAGGAGCCATTACTACAGGTAATGAGAGGAGGACAGAGGAGCCATTACTACAGGTAATGAGGGGAGGACACAGGAGCCATTACTACAGGTAATGAGAGGAGGACAGAGGAGCCATTACTACAGGTAATGAGAGGAGGACAGAGGAGCCATTACTACAGGTAATGAGAGGAGGACAGAGGAGCCATTACTACAGGTAATGAGAGGAGGACACAGGAGCCATTACTACAGGTAATGAGAGGAGGACAGAGGAGCCATTACTACAGGTAATGAGGGGAGGACAGAGGAGCCATTACTACAGGTAATGAGGGGAGGACAGAGGAGCCATTACTACAGGTAATGAGAGGAGGACAGAGGAGCCATTACTACAGGTAATGAGAGGAGGACAGAGGAGCCATTACTACAGGTAATGAGAGGAGGACAGAGGAGCCATTACTACAGGTAATGAGGGGAGGACAGAGGAGCCATTACTACAGGTAATGAGAGGAGGACAGAGGAGCCATTACTACAGGTAATGAGAGGGAGGACACAGGAGCCATTACTACAGGTAATGAGGGGAGGACACAGGAGCCATTACTACAGGTAATGAGAGGAGGACACAGGAGCCATTACTACAGGTAATGAGAGGAGGACAGAGGAGCCATTACTACAGGTAATGAGAGGAGGACACAGGAGCCATTACTACAGGTAATGAGAGGAGGACAGAGGAGCCATTACTACAGGTAATGAGGGAGGACAGAGGAGCCATTACTACAGGTAATGAGAGGAGGACAGAGGAGCCATTACTACAGGTAATGAGGGGAGGACAGAGGAGCCATTACTACAGGTAATGAGAGGAGGCACAGGAGCCATACTACAGGTAATGAGGGGAGGACACAGGGAGCCATTACTACAGGTAATGAGAGGAGGACACAGGAGCCATTACTACAGGTAATGAGAGGACACAGGAGCCATTACTACAGGTAATGAGGGGAGGACAGAGGAGCCATTACTACAGGTAATGAGAGGAGGACACAGGAGCCATTACTACAGGTAATGAGAGGATACAGAGGAGCCATTACTACAGGTAATGAGAGGAGGACAGAGGAGCCATTACTACAGGTAATGAGAGGAGGACACAGGAGCCATTACTACAGGTAATGAGGGGAGGACACAGGAGCCATTACTACAGGTAATGAGGGGAGGACACAGGAGCCATTACTACAGGTAATGAGAGGAGGACACAGGAGCCATTACTACAGGTAATGAGAGGAGGACACAGGAGCCATTACTACAGGTAATGAGAGGAGGACACAGGAGCCATTACTACAGGTAATGAGAGGAGGACACAGGAGCCATTACTACAGGTAATGAGAGGAGGACAGAGGAGCCATTACTACAGGTAATGAGGGGAGGACAGAGAGCCATTACTACAGGTAATGAGAGGAGACACAGGAGCCATTACTACAGGTAATGAGAGGAGGACAGAGGAGCCATTACTACAGGTAATGAGAGGAGGACAGAGGAACCATTACTACAGGTAATGAGAGAGGACAGAGGAGCCATTACTACAGGTAATGAGGGGAGGACACAGGAGCCATTACTACAGGTAATGAGAGGAGGACACAGGAGCCATTACTACCAGGTAATGAGAGGAGGACAGAGGAGCCATTACTACAGGTAATGAGAGGAGACACAGGAGCCATTACTACAGGTAATGAGAGGAGGACACAGGAGCCATTACTACAGGTAATGAGGGGAGGACAGAGGAGCCATTACTACAGGTAATGAGAGGAGGACAGAGGAGCCATTACTGCAGGTAATGAGAGGAGGACACAGGAGCCATTACTGCAGGTAATGAGAGGAGGACACAGGAGCCATTACTACAGGTAATGAGAGGAGGACACAGGAGCCATTACTACAGGTAATGAGAGGGAGGACAGAGGAGCCATTACTACAGGTAATGAGAGGAGACAGGAGCCATTACTACAGGTAATGAGAGGAGGACAGAGGAGCCATTACTACAGGTAATGAGAGGAGGACACAGGAGCCATTACTACAGGTAATGAGAGGAGGACAGAGGAGCCATTACTACAGGTAATGAGAGGAGGACAGAGGAGCCACGAGCCCTTACTACAGGTAATGAGAGGAGGACAGAGGAGCCATTACTACAGGTAATGAGAGGAGGACAGAGGAGCCATTACTACAGGTAATGAGAGGAGGACAGAGGAGCCATTACTACAGGTAATGAGAGGAGGACACAGGAGCCATTACTACAGGTAATGAGAGGAGGACAGAGGAGCCATTACTACAGGTAATGAGAGGAGGACAGAGGAGCCATTACTACAGGTAATGAGGGGAGGACAGAGGAGCCATTACTACAGGTAATGAGAGGAGGACAGAGGAGCCATTACTACAGGTAATGAGAGGAGGACAGAGGAGCCATTACTACAGGTAATGAGGGGAGGACAGGAGCCATTACTACAGGTAATGAGAGGAGGACAGAGGAGCCATTACTACAGGTAATGAGAGGAGAAGAGAGGAGCCATTACTACAGGTAATGAGAGGAGGACAGAGGAGCCATTACTACAGGTAATGAGAGGAGGACAGAGGAGCCATTACTACAGGTAATGAGAGGAGGACACAGGAGCCATTACTACAGGTAATGAGAGGAGGACAGAGGAGCCATTACTACAGGTAATGAGAGGAGGACAGAGGAGCCATTACTACAGGTAATGAGGGGAGGACAGAGGAGCCATTACTACAGGTAATGAGAGGAGGACAGAGGAGCCATTACTACAGGTAATGAGAGGAGGACAGAGGAGCCATTACTACAGGTAATGAGAGGAGGACACAGGAACCATTACTACAGGTAATGAGAGGACACAGGAGCCATTACTACAGGTAATGAGAGGAGGACAGGAGCCATTACTACAGGTAATGAGAGGAGGACAGAGGAGCCATTACTACAGGTAATGAGAGGAGGACAGAGGAGCCATTACTACAGGTAATGAGAGGAGGACACAGGAGCCATTACTACAGGTAATGAGTGGAGGACAGAGGAGCCATTACTACAGGTAATGTGAGGAGGACACAGGAGCCATTACTACAGGTAATGAGAGGAGGACAGAGGAGCCATTACTACAGGTAATGAGAGGAGGACACAGGAGCCATTACTACAGGTAATGAGAGGAGGACAGAGGAGCCATTACTACAGGTAATGAGAGGAGGCAGAGGAGCCATTACTACAGGTAATGAGAGGAGGACACAGGAGCCATTACTACAGGTAATGAGGGGAGGACAGAGGAGCCATTACTACAGGTAATGAGAGGAGGACACAGGAGCCATTACTACAGGTAATGAGAGGAGGACACAGGAGCCATTACTACAGGTAATGAGAGGAGGACACAGGAGCCATTACTACAGGTAATGAGGGGAGGACAGAGGAGCCATTACTACAGGTAATGAGAGGAGGACAGAGGAGCCATTACTACAGGTAATGAGAGGAGGACAGAGGAGCCATTACTACAGGTAATGAGAGGAGGACAGAGGAGCCATTACTACAGGTAATGAGAGGAGGACACAGGAGCCATTACTACAGGTAATGAGAGGAGGACAGAGGAGCCATTACTACAGGTAATGAGAGGAGGACAGAGGAGCCATTACTACAGGTAAAGAGAGGAGGACAGAGGAGCCATTACTACAGGTAATGAGAGGAGGACAGAGGAGCCATTACTACAGGTAATGAGAGGAGGACAGAGGAGCCATTACTACAGGTAATGAGAGGAGGACAGAGGAGCCATTACTACAGGTAATGAGAGGAGGACAGAGGAGCCATTACTACAGGTAATGAGTGGAGGACAGAGGAGCCATTACTACAGGTAATGTGAGGAGGACACAGGAGCCATTACTACAGGTAATGAGAGGAGGACAGAGGAGCCATTACTACAGGTAATGAGAGGAGGACACAGGAGCCATTACTACAGGTAATGAGAGGAGGACAGAGGAGCCATTACTACAGGTAATGAGAGGAGGACAGAGGAGCCATTACTACAGGTAATGAGAGGAGGACAGAGGAGCCATTACTACAGGTAATGAGTGGAGGACAGAGGAGCCATTACTACAGGTAATGAGAGGAGGACAGAGGAGCCATTACTACAGGTAATGAGAGGAGGACACAGGAGCCATTACTACAGGTAATGAGTGGAGGACAGAGGAGCCATTACTACAGGTAATGAGAGGAGGACACAGGAGCCATTACTACAGGTAATGAGAGGAGGACACAGGAGCCATTACTACAGGTAATGAGAGTAGGACAGAGGAGCCATTACTACAGGTAATGAGAGGAGGACAGAGGAGCCATTACTACAGGTAATGAGAGGAGGACAGAGGAGCCATTACTACAGGTAATGAGTGGAGGACAGAGGAGCCATTACTACAGGTAATGAGTGGAGGACAGAGGAGCCATTACTACAGGTAATGAGAGGAGGACAGAGGAGCCATTACTACAGGTAATGAGAGGAGGACAGAGGAGCCATTACTACAGGTAATGAGAGGAGGACAGAGGAGCCATTACTACAGGTAATGAGAGGAGGACAGAGGAGCCATTACTACAGGTAATGAGAGGAGGACAGAGGAGCCATTACTACAGCTAATGAGAGGAGGACAGAGGAGTCATTACTACAGCTAATGAGAGGAGGACAGAGGAGCCATTACTACAGGTAATGAGAGGAGGACACAGGAGCCATTACTACAGGTAATGTGAGGAGGACACAGGAGCCATTACTACAGGTAATGAGAGGAGGACAGAGGAGCCATTACTACAGGTAATGAGGGGAGGACACAGGAGCCATTACTACAGGTAATGAGGGGAGGACACAGGAGCCATTACTACAGGTAATGAGAGGAGGACACAGGAGCCATTACTACAGGTAATGAGAGGAGGACACAGGAGCCATTACTACAGGTAATGAGAGGAGGACAGAGGAGCCATTACTACAGGTAATGAGAGGAGGACAGAGGAGCCATTACTACAGGTAATGAGAGGAGGACACAGGAGCCATTACTACAGGTAATGAGAGGAGGACAGAGGAGCCATTACTACAGGTAATGAGAGGAGGACAGAGGAGCCATTACTACAGGTAATGAGAGGAGGACACAGGAGCCATTACTACAGGTAATGAGAGGAGGACAGAGGAGCCATTACTACAGGTAATGAGAGGAGGACAGAGGAGCCATTACTACAGGTAATGAGAGGAGGACACAGGAGCCATTACTACAGGTAATGAGAGGAGGACAGAGGAGCCATTACTACAGGTAATGAGAGGAGGACAGAGGAGCCATTACTACAGGTAATGAGAGGAGGACACAGGAGCCATTACTACAGGTAATGAGGGGAGGACAGAGGAGCCATTACTACAGGTAATGAGAGGAGGACAGAGGAGCCATTACTACAGCTAATGAGAGGAGGACAGAGGAGTCATTACTACAGCTAATGAGAGGAGGACAGAGGAGCCATTACTACAGGTAATGAGAGGAGGACACAGGAGCCATTACTACAGGTAATGTGAGGAGGACACAGGAGCCATTACTACAGGTAATGAGAGGAGGACACAGGAGCCATTACTACAGGTAATGAGAGGAGGACAGAGGAGCCATTACTACAGGTAATGAGAGGAGGACAGAGGAGCCATTACTACAGGTAATGAGAGGAGGACAGAGGAGCCATTACTACAGGTAATGAGAGGAGGACAGAGGAGCCATTACTACAGGTAATGAGAGGAGGACACAGGAGCCATTACTACAGGTAATGAGGGGAGGACAGAGGAGCCATTACTACAGGTAATGAGAGGAGGACAGAGGAGCCATTACTACAGGTAATGATTGGAGGACAGAGGAGCCATTACTACAGGTAATGAGTGGAGGACAGAGGAGCCATTACTACAGGTAATGTGAGGAGGACACAGGAGCCATTACTACAGGTAATGAGAGGAGGACAGAGGAGCCATTACTACAGGTAATGAGAGGAGGACACAGGAGCCATTACTACAGGTAATGAGAGGAGGACAGAGGAGCCATTACTACAGGTAATGAGAGGAGGACAGAGGAGCCATTACTACAGGTAATGAGAGGAGGAGAGAGGAGCCATTACTACAGGTAATGAGAGGAGGACAGAGGAGCCATTACTACAGGTAATGAGAGGAGGACACAGGAGCCATTACTACAGGTAATGAGTGGAGGACAGAGGAGCCATTACTACAGGTAATGAGAGGAGGACACAGGAGCCATTACTACAGGTAATGAGAGGAGGACAGAGGAGCCATTACTACAGGTAATGAGAGGAGGACACAGGAGCCATTACTACAGGTAATGAGAGGAGGACAGAGGAGCCATTACTACAGGTAATGAGAGGAGGACAGAGGAGCCATTACTACAGGTAATGAGAGGAGGACACAGGAGCCATTACTACAGGTAATGAGAGGAGGACAGAGGAGCCATTACTACAGGTAATGAGAGGAGGACAGAGGAGCCATTACTACAGGTAATGAGAGGAGGACAGAGGAGACATTACTACAGGTAATGAGAGGAGGACACAGGAGCTATTACTGCAGGTAATGAGGGGAGGACAGAGGAGCCATTACTACAGGTAATGAGAGGAGGACACAGGAGCCATTACTACAGGTAATGAGAGGAGGACACAGGAGCCATTACTACAGGTAATGAGTGGAGGACAGAGGAGCCATTACTACAGGTAATGAGAGGAGGACACAGGAGCCATTACTACAGGTAATGAGGGGAGGACACAGAAGCCATTACTACAGGTAATGAGAGGAGGACAGAGGAGCCATTACTACAGGTAATGAGAGGAGGACAGAGGAGCCATTACTACAGGTAATGAGTGGAGGACAGAGGAGCCATTACTACAGGTAATGAGTGGAGGACACAGAAGCCATTACTACAGGTAATGAGAGGAGGACACAGGAGCCATTACTACAGGTAATGAGAGGAGGACAGAGGAGCCATTACTACAGGTAATGAGAGGAGGACACAGGAGCCATTACTACAGGTAATGAGAGGAGGACAGAGGAGCCATTACTACAGGTAATGAGAGGAGGACAGAGGAGACATTACTACAGGTAATGAGAGGAGGACAGAGGAGCCATTACTACAGGTAATGAGAGGAGGACAGAGGAGCCATTACTACAGGTAATGAGAGGAGGACAGAGGAGCCATTACTACAGGTAATGAGAGGAGGACAGAGGAGCCATTACTACAGGTAATGAGAGGAGGACAGAGGAGCCATTACTACAGGTAATGAGAGGAGGACACAGGAGCCATTACTACAGGTAATGAGAGGAGGACAGAGGAGCCATTACTACAGGTAATGAGAGGAGGACAGAGGAGCCATTACTACAGGTGATGAGGGGAGGACACAGGAGCCATTACTACAGGTAATGAGGGGAGGACAGAGGAGCCATTACTACAGGAAATGAGGGGAGGAGAGAGGAGCAATTACTACAGGTAATGAGGGGAGGACAGAGGGGCCATTACTACAGGTAATGAGGGGAGGACACAGGAGCCATTACTACAGGTAATGAGAGGAGGACAGAGGAGCCATTACTACAGGTAATGAGTGGAGGACAGAGGAGCCATTACTACAGGTAATGAGAGGAGGACAGAGGAGCCATTACTACAGGTAATGAGAGGAGGACACAGGAGCCATTACTACAGGTAATGAGAGGAGGACAGAGGAGCCATTACTACAGGTAATGAGGGGAGGACAGAGGAGCCATTACTACAGGTAATGAGAGGAGGACACATGAGCCATTACTACAGGTAATGAGGGGAGGACACAGGAGCCATTACTACAGGTAATGAGAGGAGGACAGAGGAGCCATTACTACAGGTAATGAGAGGAGGACAGAGGAGCCATTACTACAGGTAATGAGAGGAGGACAGAGGAGCCAGTACTACAGGTAATGAGAGGAGGACAGAGGAGCCATTACTACAGGTAATGAGAGGAGGGCACAGGAGCCATTACTACAGGTAATGAGAGGAGGACAGAGGAGCCATTACTACAGGTAATGAGTGGAGGACAGAGGAGCCATTACTACAGGTAATGAGTGGAGGACAGAGGAGCCATTACTACAGGTAATGAGTGGAGGACAGAGGAGCCATTACTACAGGTAATGAGAGGAGGACAGAGGAGACATTACTACAGGTAATGAGGAGGACAGAGGAGCCATTACTACAGGTAATGAGTGGAGGACAGAGGAGCCATTACTACAGGTAATGAGAGGAGGACACAGGAGCCATTACTACAGGTAATGAGGGGAGGACAGAGGAGCCATTACTATAGGTAATGAGGGGAGGACAGAGGAGCCATTACTACAGGTAATGAGTGGAGGACAGAGGAGCCATTACTACAGGTAATGAGAGGAGGACAGAGGAGACATTACTACAGGTAATGAGGAGGACAGAGGAGCCATTACTACAGGTAATGAGAGGAGGACAGAGGAACCATTACTACAGGTAATGAGTGGAGGACAGAGGAGCCATTACTACAGGTAATGAGAGGAGGACAGAGGAGCCATTACTACAGGTAATGAGAGGAGGACAGAGGAGCCATTACTACAGGTAATGAGAGGAGGACAGAGGAGCCATTACTACAGGTAATGAGAGGAGGACAGAGGAGCCATTACTACAGGTAATGAGAGGAGGACAGAGGAGCCATTACTACAGGTAATGAGAGGAGGACAGAGGAGCCATTACTACAGGTAATGAGAGGAGGACACAGGAGCCATTACTACAGGTAATGAGAGGAGGACAGAGGAGCCATTACTACAGGTAATGAGAGGAGGACAGAGGAGCCATTACTACAGGTAATGAGAGGAGGACACAGGAGCCATTACTACAGGTAATGAGAGGAGGACAGAGGAGCCATTACTACAGGTAATGAGAGGAGGACAGAGGAGCCATTACTACAGGTAATGAGTGGAGGACAGAGGAGCCATTACTACAGGTAATGAGTGGAGGACAGAGGAGCCATTACTACAGGTAATGAGAGGAGGACACAGGAGCCTTTACTACAGGTAATGAGAGGAGGACAGA
The DNA here is from genome assembly GCF_040894005.1 of Engystomops pustulosus. Taxonomy (NCBI): domain Eukaryota; kingdom Metazoa; phylum Chordata; class Amphibia; order Anura; family Leptodactylidae; genus Engystomops; species Engystomops pustulosus. Next base: position 98,562,927 of record NC_092419.1, read on the forward strand.
GGAGCCATTACTACAGGTAATGAGGGGAGGACAGAGGAGCCATTACTACAGGTAATGAGAGGAGGACAGAGGAGCCATTACTACAGGTAATGAGGGGAGGACAGAGGAGGCATTACTACAGGTAATGAGTGGAGGACAGAGGAGCCATTACTACAGGTAATGAGAGGAGGGCAGAGGAGCCATTACTACAGGTAATGAGAGGAGGACACAGGAGCCATTACTACAGGTAATGAGAGGAGGACACAGGAGTCATTACTACAGGTAATGAGTGGAGGACAGAGGAGCCATTACTACAGGTAATGAGTGGAGGACACAGGAGTAATTACTACAAGTAATGAGAGGAGGACACAGGAGCCATTACTACAGGTAATGAGGGGAGGACAGAGGAGCCATTACTACAGGTAATGAGAGGAGGACAGAGGAGCCATTACTACAGGTAATGAGAGGAGGACACAGGAGCCATTACTACAGGTAATGAGAGGAGGACAGAGGAGCCATTACTACAGGTAATGAGAGGAGGACAGAGGAGCCATTACTACAGGTAATGAGAGGAGGACACAGGAGCCATTACTACAGGTAATGAGAGGAGGACAGAGGAGCCATTACTACAGGTAATGAGAGGAGGACAGAGGAGCCATTACTACAGGTAATGAGAGGAGGACAGAGGAGCCATTACTACAGGTAATGAGAGGAGGACACAGGAGCCATTACTACAGGTAATGAGAGGAGGACAGAGGAGCCATTACTACAGGTAATGAGAGGAGGACAGAGGAGCCATTACTACAGGTGATGAGGGGAGGACACAGGAGCCATTACTACAGGTAATGAGAGGAGGACAGAGGAGCCATTACTACAGGTAATGAGTGGAGGACAGAGGAGCCATTACTACAGGTAATGAGAGGAGGACAGAGGAGCCATTACTACAGGTAATGAGAGGAGGACACAGGAGCCATTACTACAGGTAATGAGAGGAGGACAGAGGAGCCATTACTACAGGTAATGAGGGGAGGACAGAGGAGCCATTACTACAGGTAATGAGAGGAGGACACATGAGCCATTACTACAGGTAATGAGGGGAGGACACAGGAGCCATTACTACAGGTAATGAGAGGAGGACAGAGGAGCCATTACTACAGGTAATGAGAGGAGGACAGAGGAGCCATTACTACAGGTAATGAGAGGAGGACAGAGGAGCCAGTACTACAGGTAATGAGAGGAGGACAGAGGAGCCATTACTACAGGTAATGAGAGGAGGGCACAGGAGCCATTACTACAGGTAATGAGAGGAGGACAGAGGAGCCATTACTACAGGTAATGAGTGGAGGACAGAGGAGCCATTACTACAGGTAATGAGTGGAGGACAGAGGAGCCATTACTACAGGTAATGAGTGGAGGACAGAGGAGCCATTACTACAGGTAATGAGAGGAGGACAGAGGAGACATTACTACAGGTAATGAGGAGGACAGAGGAGCCATTACTACAGGTAATGAGTGGAGGACAGAGGAGCCATTACTACAGGTAATGAGAGGAGGACACAGGAGCCATTACTACAGGTAATGAGGGGAGGACAGAGGAGCCATTACTATAGGTAATGAGGGGAGGACAGAGGAGCCATTACTACAGGTAATGAGTGGAGGACAGAGGAGCCATTACTACAGGTAATGAGAGGAGGACAGAGGAGACATTACTACAGGTAATGAGGAGGACAGAGGAGCCATTACTACAGGTAATGAGAGGAGGACAGAGGAACCATTACTACAGGTAATGAGTGGAGGACAGAGGAGCCATTACTACAGGTAATGAGAGGAGGACAGAGGAGCCATTACTACAGGTAATGAGAGGAGGACAGAGGAGCCATTACTACAGGTAATGAGAGGAGGACAGAGGAGCCATTACTACAGGTAATGAGAGGAGGACAGAGGAGCCATTACTACAGGTAATGAGAGGAGGACAGAGGAGCCATTACTACAGGTAATGAGAGGAGGACAGAGGAGCCATTACTACAGGTAATGAGAGGAGGACACAGGAGCCATTACTACAGGTAATGAGAGGAGGACAGAGGAGCCATTACTACAGGTAATGAGAGGAGGACACAGAAGCCATTACTACAGGTAATGAGAGGAGGACACAGGAGCCATTACTACAGGTAATGAGAGGAGGACAGAGGAGCCATTACTACAGGTAATGAGAGGAGGACAGAGGAGCCATTACTACAGGTAATGAGTGGAGGACAGAGGAGCCATTACTACAGGTAATGAGTGGAGGACAGAGGAGCCATTACTACAGGTAATGAGAGGAGGACACAGGAGCCTTTACTACAGGTAATGAGAGGAGGACAGAGGAGCCATTACTACAGGTAATGAGGGGAGGACAGAGGAGCCATTACTACAGGTAATGAGAGGAGGACAGAGGAGCCATTACTACAGGTAATGAGGGGAGGACAGAGGAGCCATTACTACAGGTAATGAGTGGAGGACAGAGGAGCCATTACTACAGGTAATGAGAGGAGGACAGAGGAGCCATTACTACAGGTAATGAGAGGAGGACACAGGAGCCATTACTACAGGTAATGAGAGGAGGACACAGGAGTCATTACTACAGGTAATGAGTGGAGGACAGAGGAGCCATTACTACAGGTAATGAGTGGAGGACACAGGAGTAATTACTACAAGTAATGAGAGGAGGACACAGGAGCCATTACTACAGGTAATGAGGGGAGGACAGAGGAGCCATTACTACAGGTAATGAGAGGAGGACAGAGGAGCCATTACTACAGGTAATGAGGGGAGGACAGAGGAGCCATTACTACAGGTAATGAGTGGAGGACAGAGGAGCCATTACTACAGGTAATGAGAGGAGGACACAGGAGCCATTACTACAGGTAATGAGGGGAGGACAGAGGAGCCATTACTACAGGTAATGAGAGGAGGACACAGGAGCCATTACTACAGGTAATGAGTGGAGGACAGAGGAGCCATTACTACAGGTAATGAGGGGAGGACAGAGGAGCCATTACTACAGGTAATGAGAGGAGGACACAGGAGCCATTACTACAGGTAATGAGTGGAGGACAGAGGAGCCATTACTACAGGTAATGAGAGGAGGACACAGGAGCCATTACTACAGGTAATGAGAGGAGGACAGAGGAGCCATTACTACAGGTAATGAGAGGAGGACAGAGGAGCCATTACTACAGGTAATGAGAGGAGGACAGAGGAGCCATTACTACAGGTAATGAGGGGAGGACACAGGAGCCATTACTACAGGTAATGAGAGGAGGACAGAGGAGCCATTACTACAGGTAATGAGAGGAGGACAGAGGAGCCATTACTACAGGCAATGGGCAGAGGACACAGGAGCCATTACTACAGGTAATGAGAGGAGGACACAGGAGCCATTACTACAGGTAATGAGAGGAGGACACAGGAGCCATTACTACAGGTAATGAGAGGAGGACAGAGGAGCCATTACTACAGGTAATGAGAGGAGGACAGAGGAGCCATTACTACAGGTAATGAGAGGAGGACACAGGAGCCATTACTACAGGTAATGAGAGGAGGACAGAGGAGCCATTACTACAGGTAATGAGAGGAGGACAGAGGAGCCATTACTACAGGTAATGAGAGGAGGACAGAGGAGCCATTACTACAGGTAATGAGAGGAGGACACAGGAGCCATTACTACAGGTAATGAGGGGAGGACAGAGGAGCCATTACTACAGGTAATGAGAGGAGGACAGAGGAGCCATTACTACAGCTAATGAGAGGAGGACAGAGGAGTCATTACTACAGCTAATGAGAGGAGGACAGAGGAGCCATTACTACAGGTAATGAGAGGAGGACACAGGAGCCATTACTACAGGTAATGAGGGGAGGACAGAGGAGCCATTACTACAGGTAATGAGGGGAGGACAGAGGAGCCATTACTACAGGTAATGAGAGGAGGACAGAGGAGCCATTACTACAGGTAATGAGTGGAGGACAGAGGAGCCATTACTACAGGTAATGTGAGGAGGACACAGGAGCCATTACTACAGGTAATGAGAGGAGGACAGAGGAGCCATTACTACAGGTAATGAGAGGAGGACACAGGAGCCATTACTACAGGTAATGAGAGGAGGACAGAGGAGCCATTACTACAGGTAATGAGAGGAGGACACAGGAGCCATTACTACAGGTAATGAGAGGAGGACAGAGGAGCCATTACTACAGGTAATGAGTGGAGGACAGAGGAGCCATTACTACAGGTAATGAGAGGAGGACACAGGAGCCATTACTACAGGTAATGAGAGGAGGACAGAGGAGCCATTACTACAGGTAATGAGAGGAGGACAGAGGAGCCATTACTACAGGTAATGTGAGGAGGACACAGGAGCCATTACTACAGGTAATGAGTGGAGGACAGAGGAGCCATTACTACAGGTAATGAGAGGAGGACACAGGAGCCATTACTACAGGTAATGAGAGGAGGACAGAGGAGCCATTACTACAGGTAATGAGAGGAGGACAGAGGAGCCATTACTACAGGTAATGAGAGGAGGACAGAGGAGCCATTACTACAGGTAATGAGAGGAGGACAGAGGAGCCATTACTACAGGTAATGAGAGGAGGACACAGGAGCCATTACTACAGGTAATGAGAGGAGGACAGAGGAGCCATTACTACAGGTAATGAGAGGAGGACAGAGGAGCCATTACTACAGGTAATGAGAGGAGGACAGAGGAGCCATTACTACAGGTAATGAGAGGAGGACAGAGGAGCCATTACTACAGGTAATGAGAGGAGGACAGAGGAGCCATTACTACAGGTAATGAGAGGAGGACAGAGGAGCCATTACTACAGGTAATGAGAGGAGGACAGAGGAGCCATTACTACAGGTAATGAGTGGAGGACAGAGGAGCCATTACTACAGGTAATGAGTGGAGGACACAGAAGCCATTACTACAGGTAATGAGAGGAGGACACAGGAGCCATTACTACAGGTAATGAGAGGAGGACACAGGAGCCATTACTACAGGTAATGAGAGGAGGACAGAGGAGCCATTACTACAGGTAATGAGAGGAGGACAGAGGAGACATTACTACAGGTAATGAGAGGAGGACAGAGGAGCCATTACTACAGGTAATGAGAGGAGGACAGAGGAGCCATTACTACAGGTAATGAGAGGAGGACAGAGGAGCCATTACTACAGGTAATGAGAGGAGGACACAGGAGCCATTACTACAGGTAATGAGAGGAGGACAGAGGAGCCATTACTACAGGTAATGAGAGGAGGACAGAGGAGCCATTACTACAGGTAATGAGAGGAGGACACAGGAGCCATTACTACAGGTAATGAGAGGAGGACAGAGGAGCCATTACTACAGGTAATGAGAGGAGGACAGAGGAGCCATTACTACAGGTGATGAGGGGAGGACACAGGAGCCATTACTACAGGTAATGAGAGGAGGACAGAGGAGCCATTACTACAGGTAATGAGTGGAGGACAGAGGAGCCATTACTACAGGTAATGAGAGGAGGACAGAGGAGCCATTACTACAGGTAATGAGAGGAGGACACAGGAGCCATTACTACAGGTAATGAGAGGAGGACAGAGGAGCCATTACTACAGGTAATGAGGGGAGGACAGAGGAGCCATTACTACAGGTAATGAGAGGAGGACACATGAGCCATTACTACAGGTAATGAGGGGAGGACACAGGAGCCATTACTACAGGTAATGAGAGGAGGACAGAGGAGCCATTACTACAGGTAATGAGAGGAGGACAGAGGAGCCATTACTACAGGTAATGAGAGGAGGACAGAGGAGCCAGTACTACAGGTAATGAGAGGAGGACAGAGGAGCCATTACTACAGGTAATGAGAGGAGGGCACAGGAGCCATTACTACAGGTAATGAGAGGAGGACAGAGGAGCCATTACTACAGATAATGAGTGGAGGACAGAGGAGCCATTACTACAGGTAATGAGTGGAGGACAGAGGAGCCATTACTACAGGTAATGAGTGGAGGACAGAGGAGCCATTACTACAGGTAATGAGAGGAGGACAGAGGAGACATTACTACAGGTAATGAGGAGGACAGAGGAGCCATTACTACAGGTAATGAGTGGAGGACAGAGGAGCCATTACTACAGGTAATGAGAGGAGGACACAGGAGCCATTACTACAGGTAATGAGGGGAGGACAGAGGAGCCATTACTATAGGTAATGAGGGGAGGACAGAGGAGCCATTACTACAGGTAATGAGTGGAGGACAGAGGAGCCATTACTACAGGTAATGAGAGGAGGACAGAGGAGCCATTACTACAGGTAATGAGAGGAGGACAGAGGAACCATTACTACAGGTAATGAGTGGAGGACAGAGGAGCCATTACTACAGGTAATGAGAGGAGGACAGAGGAGCCATTACTACAGGTAATGAGAGGAGGACAGAGGAGCCATTACTACAGGTAATGAGAGGAGGACAGAGGAGCCATTACTACAGGTAATGAGAGGAGGACAGAGGAGCCATTACTACAGGTAATGAGAGGAGGACAGAGGATCCATTACTACAGGTAATGAGAGGAGGACAGAGGAGCCATTACTACAGGTAATGAGAGGAGGACAGAGGAGCCATTACTACAGGTAATGAGAGGAGGACACAGGAGCCATTACTACAGGTAATGAGAGGAGGACAGAGGAGCCATTACTACAGGTAATGAGAGGAGGACAGAGGAGCCATTACTACAGGTAATGAGTGGAGGACAGAGGAGCCATTACTACAGGTAATGAGAGGAGGACACAGGAGCCATTACTACAGGTAATGAGAGGAGGACAGAGGAGCCATTACTACAGGTAATGAGAGGAGGACAGAGGAGCCATTACTACAGGTAATGAGTGGAGGACAGAGGAGCCATTACTACAGGTAATGAGTGGAGGACAGAGGAGCCATTACTACAGGTAATGAGAGGAGGACACAGGAGCCTTTACTACAGGTAATGAGAGGAGGACAGAGGAGCCATTACTACAGGTAATGAGGGGAGGACAGAGGAGCCATTACTACAGGTAATGAGAGGAGGACAGAGGAGCCATTACTACAGGTAATGAGGGGAGGACAGAGGAGCCATTACTACAGGTAATGAGTGGAGGACAGAGGAGCCATTACTACAGGTAATGAGAGGAGGACAGAGGAGCCATTACTACAGGTAATGAGAGGAGGACACAGGAGCCATTACTACAGGTAATGAGAGGAGGACACAGGAGTCATTACTACAGGTAATGAGTGGAGGACAGAGGAGCCATTACTACAGGTAATGAGTGGAGGACACAGGAGTAATTACTACAAGTAATGAGAGGAGGACACAGGAGCCATTACTACAGGTAATGAGGGGAGGACAGAGGAGCCATTACTACAGGTAATGAGAGGAGGACAGAGGAGCCATTACTACAGGTAATGAGGGGAGGACAGAGGAGCCATTACTACAGGTAATGAGTGGAGGACAGAGGAGCCATTACTACAGGTAATGAGAGGAGGACACAGGAGCCATTACTACAGGTAATGAGGGGAGGACAGAGGAGCCATTACTACAGGTAATGAGAGGAGGACACAGGAGCCATTACTACAGGTAATGAGTGGAGGACAGAGGAGCCATTACTACAGGTAATGAGGGGAGGACAGAGGAGCCATTACTACAGGTAATGAGAGGAGGACACAGGAGCCATTACTACAGGTAATGAGTGGAGGACAGAGGAGCCATTACTACAGGTAATGAGAGGAGGACAGAGGAGCCATTACTACAGGTAATGAGAGGAGGACAGAGGAGCCATTACTACAGGTAATGAGGGGAGGACACAGGAGCCATTACTACAGGTAATGAGGGGAGGACAGAGGAGCCATTACTACAGGTAATGAGGGGAGGACAGAGGAGCCATTACTACAGGTAATGAGGGGAGGACAGAGGAGCCATTACTACAGGTAATGAGAGGAGGACAGAGGAGCCATTACTACAGGTAATGAGAGGAGGACAGAGGAGCCATTACTACAGGTAATGAGAGGAGGACAGAGGAGCCATTACTACAGGTAATGAGGGGAGGACACAGGAGCCATTACTACAGGTAATGAGAGGAGGACAGAGGAGCCATTACTACAGGTAATGAGAGGAGGACAGAGGAGCCATTACTACAGGCAATGGGCAGAGGACACAGGAGCCATTACTACAGGTAATGAGAGGAGGACACAGGAGCCATTACTACAGGTAATGAGAGGAGGACAGAGGAGCCATTACTACAGGCAATGGGCAGAGGACACAGGAGTCATTACTACAGGTAATGAGAGGAGGACAGAGGAGCCATTACTACAGGTAATGAGTGGAGGACAGAGGAGCCATTACTACAGGTAATGAGAGGAGGACAGAGGAGCCATTACTACAGGTAATGAGAGGAGGACAGAGGAGCCATTACTACAGGTAATGAGAGGAGGACAGAGGAGCCATTACTACAGGTAATGAGAGGAGGACACAGGAGCCATTACTACAGGTAACGAGGGGAGGACAGAGGAGCCATTACTACAGGCAATGGGCAGAGGACAAAGGAGCCTCTTAAAGAAGTTACAGGTATGTGAGAGCCATAAATGTTTTATGTTTGTAGGCGACCAAGTACTTATGTTCCATCATAACTTGCAAATAAATTCTTTAAAAATCAGACAAATGTGATTTTCTGGATTTGTTTTCACATATTGTCTCTCATAGTTGAGGTTCTCCCTATGATGTTTATTACAGGGGCTTAGACTAGTGGAGGGGCTTAGACTGGGTCTAACCAGGTCCTCTCCCTAATCAGAGATCCCAGGCAGGCTCCCCTATCACATGTGTCATATACACTCTTAGCCATAGGATGACTCCATCTAGGTGGTCAGCTTAAAACCAGGTGAAACTCTCCTACCCCACCCTCGCCCTACCCGTCCCCATATTTCCCTCTTATTTATGACGTGCCGTCTCTAATGAATATACAGATGGCCATTAGAGGAGGACAATCTCTACGATTTGCTTTGCTGGCACAACATCTTGTAAACCCTTGATAGATGGAGACTGATTGTTATTTTATTTGATCATTTTTACACTGATCTGCTGTTGTTGTACTTGGGCGCTGAGTGTTTGTGGACGGGTCATAAATCCCATCAGGTTACAGACTTCCCCACTGATGAGATAAATCTAGAACTTCCCTTTTTACTCCCAAGTGATGAATGTAACAACCCGTGAGCAGAGCCCTGACCGCCAGAGACACGGAACTACAACTCCCAGCATGCCCGGACTTATTACATGACGTATGGAGATCACATGGTGTCATGTGGAACGGGGTAGAATCATCCAAAATATAGAAAGCTAATGAAAGTCCCCAGACCCCATTCACTGCCTCCTACTACTGGTAGGATTTATGTATTTCTTAGGCCCCTTCTACACTCGCGAGTGTGATGCGATGAAACGCAACACATGCTGCTCGGATTGTACGGCCCGAACACTGCACACCGGGAGTGAACTTGGCATGTCAGTTCACTCCCGGTGTGCAGTGTTCAGGCCGTGCCATCCGGGCAGCATGCGTTGCAAGTTCATCGCATCACACTTACCATGACATAAATTGCTTCCTTCTTCAGGACTTTAAGAGAAATATTTCTTTCTGAGCCGTGACAGGAGGCTATAAATATGGATTTGGTGCCAGTAAAAGCCTCTTGAGCTGCTCTCGGGCCCCTCCACATCTAATAAATGAGGGGTCCTCCAGGAGGATGTGCAGACCCTTCCTTCCCAGTGTATTGGATACGAGCGGCTGATATTTAGAGGTGGATTGTACGCTTGGAGATGTCACAGAACTGTTTGCTCTATTACAAGTTATGGGACACAATATGGGGCAAGATCTGTGGGTTTCTGCATAATGGAGGACAGGGACTGCAGCGATCTGCCTGGAAGTAACCCCTGTGTGACCTCCCCATCTGTATATTACACCGGATGTAACTATAGGCACCACCGCATGTGGACCATCTGTACAATGGCATATATCCTGTAGCTGTAATTTCCAGTCCTCTGTGCCCCTGTCATCCCTCATTGTTCCTGAGTGACTGAGCTCTGTTCCTGATCACATAACGTCTCTTCCCTTCCTTCTTGGAGAGATCTTGTCCTCCTCCTGCTCCCGGGCTCTGCTGCCGATGACTCTCCACCGGGATACACAACACACACTCGCCAATTATAGTAAAAGCACTGGGGCTTCTCTAACCAGCGCACACATGTCCCTGTGTCACTGTCACCCGCATTATGCCTTTCATCTTCTAAGATGAACCATATAATGATACGTGGCAGGTCTCCACCAGAGAAGAGGAGGCCGTGTATTGTGCACTATGATCCAGGCCCCAGGCACAGCTTACACACATCACCTTCATGATGGCTTTATATTTGTTATTATCTGTTTTTAGTATCAGGTCCATTGCCTCAATTACATGTGATCCTCCGAATAATCCAACACTTCTTGCCCTGTAGAGATCACTTCTCAGTATTCATCTCAGATCATTACAGACAGGATTATAATGACAGGTATAATATATATATAATGTAGATAATCTCAAAAGTCATCTGGAAATCCTGACTTTGCTGCAGGGAAAGCTAAAGTCCCATTATCCAGGGTGATCTTACATGTGATCCTGCAGAACACACAGGAGCAGGCCCGGGGCACAGGAGCAGAGATTTATCACAGAGCTTACAGGGTGTTGTTTAGTATAGTAAAAATATATATCAAGGGGACTCATTTGCGTGCTATATATGTACACCCATCATGTACCTGCCCCCATCATATACGTACACCCATCATGTACCTGCCCCCATCATATACGTACACCCGTCATGTACCTGCCCTCATCATATACGTACACCCGTCCTGTACCTGCCCCCATCATATAGGTACACCCGTCCTGTACCTGCCCCCATCATATACGTACACCCGTCATGTACCTGCCCCCATCATATACGTACACCCATCATGTACCTGCCCCCATCATATACGTACACCCGTCCTGTACCTGCCCCCATCATATACGTACACCCATCATGTATCTGCCTTTGTCACTTGCCCCATCCTAAACCTCTCACCTCCCCCATCCTATACCTATACCTACCTGCCCCTTTTTTGTCCACTTCATCTTGTATAATAATAATTACTTACCTGTAGTAAGGTCTAGGCCTCCACACTAAAAAAATAATATATTCCCCCCCAATGTATGTGCCATCCCCCGCTATCCCTGTCCATCATTCCCCGCACAGAAGAACAGGATATTTCTTTCCTTTATTTATATCACATGGGAAGATCCAGGAATGACATCTCCCAGGAATACATGTACTGGAAGACATCAATACCAATAAGCCAGATAAGGGTCTTCATGGAGAATGAGCGAGACGTGTTGTGTAGGGGAATCTATATGGAGCGGTGCAATGATCTGCAGATCAGGAGATACAAGAGTTATTCTAGGAAACCTCTATACACATCACAATCAGGTTATATCCAGACGTTCATATTGGGGCTCATTTACTAAGGGTCCGCGGACCGCACAGACGTCGGATATTCCGATGATTACCGTTTTGTGACGGAGTAAAAAGCAGATTGTGGCGCACGCGATTTTGGCGGCAACTTCCATGCGACACAAATCGAGGGTCAGGTCGTGAGACGATCCGACAGATTCGGATTGAGCGCGGGATTTAACATTTGAATTTGTGACGCATGCCATGCACTTACATGCACCGGGAAGAAGAAGGTGAACTCCGGCGGACCTGAGCGGGGAAGCGACACATGCAGGATATCGGGCGCACAATCTTAGTGAATCGCGCCGGAGTCCATGATCGTCGGACAACGCACCACGGGGATCGCACAAGGGATAAGTAAATGTGCCCCAATGTGTTCATCCAGATATTCCTTGTGCAAGAATAAAGCATCGCAGTGAGGGCTGACACATCTATCCTGGTGTCATGCATGTATAGGATAGTGAGTGCTGTCATGTCTAGGAGAATACGTCTTCCCAGGAGGATTGTCCTGACCACACAGAGACAGAGGAGAACCCAGAACCGCGGTGCGACTGGTGATGGGGTCAGGGCCTCTCATTAAAGGCGGCGGCCGCAATAAATGTTACATGAAGATTCACCGGGGGCAATGAAGATGCAGACTGAAAATCTCAAAACATCCCAGAAGGATTTTAATTTGCTCATCCCGATCCGGCAGCAGAGCTTAAAATCCATTGACAGAACAGACGCCGCCTCGAGCGGTCACTGGTACCACAGGAGAGGGGGCAATGGAGCATGGATGCGGGTATAATGGACGTAGCATACGTGAAGACCTCCGCCCTTATGTAAGAAGTATTAGCATGGAAAAGGGTCAGGCATGTTGAATGTGAACATGTCCAATCCTGTGTTATTACAGTAGATAAAGCCACTGCTATAGAAGACTCCTGGCAGTGACAGGCTATTCTGTCAGGACTTGGGATTGCGTGGCTCGGCAGAGCATGCATGTGTGCGAGGGGAATGTGACACAAATCTCTCTCCACACACGCACCCTCGGCCAGAGGTAAGTCATACTGTAATCTCTGCTCTACGTAGAGGATCAGTTCATTCCTAGTGTCCTAGTGAGCCTCTGTATCCCCTCAGCTGGAGCCATGTAATATCTGGGATGAGCCTCTGTACCCCCCTCAGCTGGAGCCATGTAATATCTGGGATGAGCCTCTGTACCCCCCTCAGCTGGAGCCATGTAATATCTGGGATGAGCCTCTGTACCCCCCTCAGCTGGAGCCATGTAATATCTGGGATGAGCCTCTGTACCCCCCTCAGCTGGAGCCATGTAATATCTGGGATGAGCCTCTGTACCCCCTCAGCTGGAGCCATGTAATATCTGGGATGAGCCTCTGTACCCCCTCGGGTGGAGCCATGTAATATCTGGGATGAGCCTCTGTACCCCCTCAGCTGGAGCCATGTAATATCTGGGGTGAGCCTCTGTACCCCCTCAGCTGGAGCCATGTAATATCTGGGATGAGCCTCTGTACCCCCTCGGGTGGAGCCATGTAATATCTGGGGTGAGCCTCTGTACCCCCTCAGCTGGAGCCATGTAATATCTGGGATGAGCCTCTGTACCCCCTCAGCTGGAGCCATGTAATATCTGGGATGAGCCTCTGTACCCCCTCAGCTGGAGCCATGTAATATCTGGGATGAGCCTCTGTACCCCCTCAGCTGGAGCCATGTAATATCTGGGATGAGCCTCTGTACCCCCTCAGCTGGAGCCATGTAATATCTGGGATGAGCCTCTGTACCCCCTCAGCTGGAGCCATGTAATATCTGGGATGGGCCTCTGTATCCCCTCAGCTGGAGCCATGTAATATCTGGGATGAGCCTCTGTACCCCCTCAGCTGGAGCCATGTAATATCTGGGATGAGCCTCTGTACCCCCTCAGCTGGAGCCATGTAATATCTGGGATGAGTCTCTGTACCCCCTCGGGTGGAGCCATGTAATATCTGGGATGAGTCTCTGTACCCCCTCGGGTGGAGCCATGTAATATCTGGGGTGAGCCTCTGTACCCCCTCGGGTGGAGCCATGTAATATCTGGGATGAGCCTCTGTACCCCCTCGGGTGGAGCCATGTAATATCTGGGATGAGCCTCTGTACCCCCTCAGCTGGAGCCATGTAATATCTGGGATGAGCCTCTGTACCCCCTCAGCTGGAGCCATGTAATATCTGGGATGAGCCTCTGTACCCCCTCAGCTGGAGCCATGTAATATCTGGGGTGAGCCTCTGTACCCCCTCGGGTGGAGCCATGTAATATCTGGGATGAGCCTCTGTACCCCCTCAGCTGGAGCCATGTAATATCTGGGATGAGCCTCTGTACCCCCCTCAGCTGGAGCCATGTAATATCTGGGATGAGCCTCTGTACCCCCTCAGCTGGAGCCATGTAATATCTGGGATGAGCCTCTGTACCCCCCTCAGCTGGAGCCATGTAATATCTGGGATGAGCCTCTGTACCCCCCTCAGCTGGAGCCATGTAATATCTGGGATGAGCCTCTGTACCCCCTCAGCTGGAGCCATGTAATATCTGGGATGAGCCTCTGTACCCCCTCGGGTGGAGCCATGTAATATCTGGGATGAGCCTCTGTACCCCCTCAGCTGGAGCCATGTAATATCTGGGGTGAGCCTCTGTACCCCCTCAGCTGGAGCCATGTAATATCTGGGATGAGCCTCTGTACCCCCTCGGGTGGAGCCATGTAATATCTGGGGTGAGCCTCTGTACCCCCTCAGCTGGAGCCATGTAATATCTGGGATGAGCCTCTGTACCCCCTCAGCTGGAGCCATGTAATATCTGGGATGAGCCTCTGTACCCCCTCAGCTGGAGCCATGTAATATCTGGGATGAGCCTCTGTACCCCCTCAGCTGGAGCCATGTAATATCTGGGATGAGCCTCTGTACCCCCTCAGCTGGAGCCATGTAATATCTGGGATGAGCCTCTGTACCCCCTCAGCTGGAGCCATGTAATATCTGGGATGGGCCTCTGTATCCCCTCAGCTGGAGCCATGTAATATCTGGGATGAGCCTCTGTACCCCCTCAGCTGGAGCCATGTAATATCTGGGATGAGCCTCTGTACCCCCTCAGCTGGAGCCATGTAATATCTGGGATGAGTCTCTGTACCCCCTCGGGTGGAGCCATGTAATATCTGGGATGAGTCTCTGTACCCCCTCGGGTGGAGCCATGTAATATCTGGGGTGAGCCTCTGTACCCCCTCGGGTGGAGCCATGTAATATCTGGGATGAGCCTCTGTACCCCCTCGGGTGGAGCCATGTAATATCTGGGATGAGCCTCTGTACCCCCTCAGCTGGAGCCATGTAATATCTGGGATGAGCCTCTGTACCCCCTCAGCTGGAGCCATGTAATATCTGGGATGAGCCTCTGTACCCCCTCAGCTGGAGCCATGTAATATCTGGGGTGAGCCTCTGTACCCCCTCGGGTGGAGCCATGTAATATCTGGGATGAGCCTCTGTACCCCCTCAGCTGGAGCCATGTAATATCTGGGATGAGCCTCTGTACCCCCCTCAGCTGGAGCCATGTAATATCTGGGATGAGCCTCTGTACCCCCTCAGCTGGAGCCATGTAATATCTGGGATGAGCCTCTGTACCCCCTCAGCTGGAGCCATGTAATATCTGGGATGAGCCTCTGTACCCCCCTCAGCTGGAGCCATGTAATATCTGGGATGAGCCTCTGTACCCCCTCAGCTGGAGCCATGTAATATCTGGGATGAGCCTCTGTACCCCCTCAGCTGGAGCCATGTAATATCTGGGGTGACATTTGAAAGAGATAAAAAGAGAAAAAAATCGCGGCCACTCACCATAAAAACTTCTTCTTTATTGTATCCTCATATACATACGGTGGCACAGGCAAGACAGGGTAGGGGTGGGAGCAGGGGGTAACACAAGGCAACAGCCGTTTCGCGCCGTCCGGCGCTTTCTCTAGCCTCCATGAAGTGGCGTCCACACCTGATACTTAAACTAACAGGTAGGGCGTCACTTCCTTGCAGCCTAGCAACCAAAGACGCTCCTAATCAGGAGCGTAAAAACACTGTGTTTGTAAGGAGCATTCCACAAAACGAGCTAAAAACAATTGCATTGGCGGAGAAATCGAATTTACTTATATAGCGAATATAGGGAAACATTAAATAGACCTTGTTTGTATTGAACTAGGCAATATGTAGTGTGTCGACATGTCGGCGAGGTATGCAAATTTCTTTTTATGTTTTTTTCTCTCTCTAGCAACTGCGGATAGACCGCAGAACAACAAAGACCAGGGCACTGGATAGCATAAACACACCAAACATTTGTTCAATTACAGAAAAACTCCCATGTCGTTTTTGTCATTAAGACCTAGGGGGCCCATTGCATTTGTTTTCATAATCCACCGTGCCTCCCTCCTCAGGAGATCCCTATGGCGATCCCCGCCATTCGGTGGTACTGGTACGTATTCTATACAGCCGAAGCGAAGTGTTTGTGTACTACTTCCGTGTACTCTATTCATGTGCTCAATGAGTCTTGGGGCGCCCTTACCACTTTTTATTGAGTAGCAATGTTCGCTAAATCTGATGTGCAGTGGGCGAAGACAATCTAACTAAGAACGAAAAAACAGCCCTAAAATGGTTAAAAGACAATGAGACCCTAGTAATTAAAAGGGCAGATAAAGGGGGTAATGCAGTAGTTATGTCCCGGGACTACTACAAAAAAGAAGCATATAGGCAACTCAATAATCCTAGTGTCTATCAAAAACTACCATCAGATCCTACCTTTAAAATTAGAGCAAATCTGTGTGCCCTCCTTAGAAAAGGCATCGAGAAAGATCTACTGAGCAAAACCTTCGCAGAAAAACTCCTTCCGTCACATCCACAAAAACCAGGGTGGTATTTCCTCCCGAAAATTCATAAAACCCTACAGTCACCTCCAGGGCGCCCTATCGTGGCAGGAGTGGGTTCCATTACGGAGTCCCTCTCCAGATACATAGACTGGATCTTAAGACCAGTTCTACACGAAATCCCTACGTACCTAAAAGACACAAATGATTTCCTTCGGAACTTAGAAAATGTCCCATGGCAGGACGGCTTCAAACTAGCCACAATAGACGTGGAAAGCCTCTATACTAGAATCCCCCACGATATAGGGATAGAGGCAGTGAGAAAGGTACTACTTAACTCTAATCGGAATATTAGTCTTGTAGATTTTGTTTGTGACGCTATTCGCTTCATTCTTACTAACAATACCTTTCAATTTGAGAACCAGTGGTTCAAGCAAATCGATGGCACAGCCATGGGTACGCCCATGGCTTGCACATACGCTAATGTCTTCTTAGCCGTATTTGAAGACAAATATGTCTTCTCAGCAAGAAATCGTTTTGCTAAATTTATACACTGTTTTTTAAGATATGTGGATGACATTTTTGTGGTGTGGTCAGGTACAGAAAAAATGTTTCAAGAATTTATGTCATACATCAATGATAATGCTATGAATATGCTGTTTACCTATAAGGTTGCAGAGACACAATGCGAATTTCTAGATGTACTAGTACAAGTTAAAGACTCTTCTCTATCTACCACTGTTTTTAGAAAAGACACGGCCACAAATAGCCTCCTGCATCACGAGAGCTATCATCCACAACATGTAAAAACCTCCGTCCCATATAGTCAGTTCGTCCGCCTAAGGCGGATTAACAGTAGTGAAGAATCCTTTCGGGCACAAGCGGATGATCTCAGGGGGAGACTCTTAAGAAGGGGGTACCCCCATGAGACCATCGAAGAGGCTTTTAAAAAAGCAGCAACCCTTAAACGTGAGGATTTGCTGCACCCCAAGCACATTAGAAGAAAGCAGCATAATTCAAAACGCTTCACGTTTACGTTCAACTACAGTCCCATAGCCCAAAAAATTAAAAATACTCTATACAAAAACTGGTACATGTTGGCCGAAGATCCCTTACTGAGGGAACTCACCGCAGCACCTCCCCTCATCTCCTTCAGACGGAGCAAAAGCATAAAGGATATACTGGTACGTAGCCGCTTACCACCCCCTAGGGACAATTGGTTAAGTAAAATGACCCCTTCTGGTAACTTCAAATGTGGCCAATGCAGATACTGCGATCAAAACATAAGAACCAAATACCTTCGTTTGGGTGGCATTGACATACCATTACGTCAGTTTTTCTCTTGCAAGTCAAAATTTGTGGTCTATGTGATCATATGCCCATGTGGACTTTTCTACATAGGAAAAACAATACGCCCACTGCACATCAGATTTAGCGAACATTGCTACTCAATAAAAAGTGGTAAGGGCGCCCCAAGACTCATTGAGCACATGAATAGAGTACACGGAAGTAGTACACAAACACTTCGCTTCGGCTGTATAGAATACGTACCAGTACCACCGAATGGCGGGGATCGCCATAGGGATCTCCTGAGGAGGGAGACACGGTGGATTATGAAAACAAATGCAATGGGCCCCCTAGGTCTTAATGACAAAAACGACATGGGAGTTTTTCTGTAATTGAACAAATGTTTGGTGTGTTTATGCTATCCAGTGCCCTGGTCTTTGTTGTTCTGCGGTCTATCCGCAGTTGCTAGAGAGAGAAAAAAACATAAAAAGAAATTTGCATACCTCGCCGACATTCGCTATATAAGTAAATTCGATTTCTCCGCCAATGCAATTGTTTTTAGCTCGTTTTGTGGAATGCTCCTTACAAACACAGTGTTTTTACGCTCCTGATTAGGAGCGTCTTTGGTTGCTAGGCTGCAAGGAAGTGACGCCCTACCTGTTAGTTTAAGTATCAGGTGTGGACGCCACTTCATGGAGGCTAGAGAAAGCGCCGGACGGCGCGAAACGGCTGTTGCCTTGTGTTACCCCCTGCTCCCACCCCTACCCTGTCTTGCCTGTGCCACCGTATGTATATGAGGATACAATAAAGAAGAAGTTTTTATGGTGAGTGGCCGCGATTTTTTTCTCTTTTTATCTCTTTCAAATGTGATTCAATGGACTGTTTTCTGTCATACGTTTGAGCACCACCATTTTACTTCTACTACTACAGACGTCATCTCAAGCCAAATGCATCGTTACATTTACTTATTGTCGTGAAGCGTCCTAGATAGTGCCCCTTCCTATCCTTCTCTCTGTGTAATATCTGGGGTGAGCCTCTGTACCCCCTCAGCTGGAGCCATGTAATATCTGGGGTGAGCCTCTGTACCCCCTCAGCTGGAGCCATGTAATATCTGGGGTGAGCCTCTGTACCCCCTCAGCTGGAGCCATGTAATATCTGGGGTGAGCCTCTGTACCCCCTCAGCTGGAGCCATGTAATATCTGGGGTGAGCCTCTGTACCCCCTCAGCTGGAGCCATGTAATATCTGGGATGAGCCTCTGTACCCCCTCAGCTGGAGCCATGTAATATCTGGGATGAGCCTCTGTACCCCCTCAGCTGGAGCCATGTAATATCTGGGGTGAGCCTCTGTACCCCCTCAGCTGGAGCCATGTAATATCTGGGGTGAGCCTCTGTACCCCCTCAGCTGGAGCCATGTAATATCTGGGATGAGCCTCTGTACCCCCTCGGGTGGAGCCATGTAATATCTGGGATGAGCCTCTGTACCCCCTCGGGTGGAGCCATGTAATATCTGGGGTGAGCCTCTGTACCCCCTCAGCTGGAGCCATGTAATATCTGGGATGAGCCTCTGTACCCCCCTCAGCTGGAGCCATGTAATATCTGGGGTGAGCCTCTGTACCCCCTCAGCTGGAGCCATGTAATATCTGGGATGAGCCTCTGTACCCCCTCAGCTGGAGCCATGTAATATCTGGGATGAGCCTCTGTACCCCCTCAGCTGGAGCCATGTAATATCTGGGATGAGCCTCTGTACCCCCTCGGGTGGAGCCATGTAATATATGGGATGAGCCTCTGTACCCCCCTCAGCTGGAGCCATGTAATATCTGGGGTGAGCCTCTGTACCCCCTCGGGTGGAGCCATGTAATATCTGGGATGAGTCTCTGTACCCCCTCGGGTGGAGCCATGTAATATCTGGGGTGAGCCTCTGTACCCCCTCGGGTGGAGCCATGTAATATCTGGGATGAGCCTCTGTACCCCCTCGGGTGGAGCCATGTAATATCTGGGATGAGCCTCTGTACCCCCTCGGGTGGAGCCATGTAATATCTGGGATGAGCCTCTTTACCCCCTCAGCTGGAGCCATGTAATATCTGGGATGAGCCTCTGTACCCCCTCGGGTGGAGCCATGTAATATCTGGGGTGAGCCTCTTTACCCCCTCGGGTGGAGCCATGTAATATCTGGGGTGAGCCTCTTTACCCCCTCAGCTGGAGCCATGTAATATCTGGGATGAGCCTCTGTATCCCCTCAGCTGGAGCCATGTAATATCTGGGGTGAGCCTCTGTACCCCCTCAGCTGGAGCCATGTAATATCTGGGATGAGCCTCTGTACCCCCCTCAGCTGGAGCCATGTAATATCTGGGATGAGCCTCTGTACCCCCTCAGCTGGAGCCATGTAATATCTGGGATGAGCCTCTGTACCCCCTCAGCTGGAGCCATGTAATATCTGGGATGAGCCTCTGTATGCCCTCAGCTGGAGCCATGTAATATCTGGGATGAGCCTCTGTACCCCCTCAGCTGGAGCCATGTAATATCTGGGATGAGCCTCTGTACCCCCCTCAGCTGGAGCCATGTAATATCTGGGATGAGCCTCTGTACCCCCTCAGCTGGAGCCATGTAATATCTGGGATGAGCCTCTGTACCCCCTCAGCTGGAGCCATGTAATATATGGGATGAGCCTCTGTACCCCCTCAGCTGGAGCCATGTAATATCTGGGATGAGCCTCTGTACCCCCTCAGCTGGAGCCATGTAATATATGGGATGAGCCTCTGTACCCCCTCAGCTGGAGCCATGTAATATCTGGGATGAGCCTCTGTACCCCCTCAGCTGGAGCCATGTAATATCTGGGATGAGCCTCTGTACCCCCTCGGGTGGAGCCATGTAATATATGGGATGAGCCTCTGTACCCCCTCAGCTGGAGCCATGTAATATCTGGGATGAGCCTCTGTACCCCCTCAGCTGGAGCCATGTAATATCTGGGATGAGCCTCTGTACCCCCTCAGCTGGAGCCATGTAATATCTGGGATGAGCCTCTGTACCCCCTCAGCTGGAGCCATGTAATATCTGGGATGAGCCTCTGTACCCCCTCAGCTGGAGCCATGTAATATCTGGGATGAGCCTCTGTACCCCCTCAGCTGGAGCCATGTAATATCTGGGATGAGCCTCTGTACCCCTTCAGCTGGACGCGGAGACTGCCTGTAAAAGACTTGTATAAATCAGTAAGAGCCGCCTAAGAAATAATGACTCCGGCAGCAGCGGGAAGCGGAGAACGTGGCCATTTCCCGCTCCCCCGCCGGTCTCCGTGCCCTAGAAATAAGCAGGGCAGAACGGAGGCCGCCGTGTAATTAGGAGGCTGCGTACAGTCTGGCGGGTGACTGATTATAATTACAGGGGCCAATAATTAGCTAAGAATCCCACAAAGGGAAAAACAAAGGGCGATTCCAGACAAGATAACGGGCGGCCAATGACCTTGACAGGACTGTGGTGGGAGATGGATGGGCTGCGGGGAGACACTGCGGCTATGAGGAATATTCTCTATGTGCTGTAATAACACTGAGACCTGGAGGTGGCAGCCATTATATCATCATTATATCACACATCCAGGGTCCGGGCTCGGCGTAGGCAATCACTATCTCATCAGAGGGGGCTGAGCGCAACCACAGGCTCCAATCCCAATGTAGGATTATTAGGAGGATGGGGTCCCTTATTCTAGGTCACCCACCTGTATTACAGTCACTGCACTGTAGGGATCCCTGGGGATAACACTTGAGAAATCCCTTTAAGTAGGTTAATGTTTTACACAGCTTGCTGTTACTGAATAGGAAACCTCCAGAGACTGAGAACTTGTCGGGTCATATGATAATTATAGTTTCCCAAGTTATCAGCATCTCGGGTCATCACCAGATGGTCTTGGATGTACAGGAGGTTTCCATTCACTGGCAGCAAGCAGAGATGTTGTACACGTGCCTATGAGACCCCTACCAATCTGTGTGTCTGTGAATGGTGGGGTGACCAGGGGTACAGTAGACACTTGTAGGCTCCCTCCTGTGTCACTCAGGTGTGTAACTAGTAGAGGCAGCGCCACAGAGCCGACTACTGCTTACAACCTCACACAGCTACACACACACAGTTATACACTCATATATACACACACACAGTTATACACTCATATATACACACACACAGTTATACACTCATATATATATACACACACACAGTTATACACTCATATATATATACACACACACAGTTATACACTCATATATATACACACACACAGTTATACACTCATATATATATATATATATATACACACACACACAGTTATACACTCATATATATATATACACACACACAGTTATACACTCATATATATATACACACACAGTTATACACTCATATATACACACACACAGTTATACACTCATATATACACACACACAGTTATACACTCATATATATATACACACACAGTTATACACTCATATATATATACACACACACACAGTTATACACTCATATATATATATATATACACACACACACACAGTTATACACTCATATATATATACACACACACAGTTATACACTCATATATATATACACACACACACAGTTATACACTCATATATATACACACACACAGTTATACACTCATATATATATATATATATATATATATATACACACACACACACAGTTATACACTCATATATATATATACACACACACACACACAGTTATACACTCATATATATATACACACACACACACACAGTTATACACTCATATATATATACACACACACACAGTTATACACTCATATATATACACACACACAGTTATACACTCATATATATACACACACACAGTTATACACTCATATATATATATATATATACACACACACACAGTTATACACTCATATATATATATATATACACACACAGTTATACACTCATATATATATACACACACACAGTTATACACTCATATATATATACACACACACAGTTATACACTCATATATATATATACACACACACAGTTATACACTCATATATATATATACACACACACAGTTATACACTCATATATATATATACACACACACAGTTATACACTCATATACACACACACAGTTATACACTCATATATATATACACACACACAGTTATACACTCATATATATACACACACACACAGTTATACACTCATATATATATACACACACACACAGTTATACACTCATATATATATATATACACACACACACAGTTATACACTCATATATATACACACACACACAGTTATACACTCATATATATATATATATACACACACAGTTATACACTCATATATATATATATATATACACACACACACACAGTTATACACTCATATATATATATACACACACACACAGTTATACACTCATATATATATATACACACACACACAGTTATACACTCATATATATATACACACACACACAGTTATACACTCATATATATACACACACACACACAGTTATACACTCATATATATATATACACACACACACACAGTTATACACTCATATATATATATACACACACACAGTTATACACTCATATATATACACACACACAGTTATACACTCGTATATATACACACACAGTTATACACTCGTATATATTTACACACACAGTTATACACTCGTATATATTTACACACACATTGGCTCACTACAAGCTGCTTTACTATTCAGTTCATAAAGTACCATGCTGTGAGCTCCCTCTAGTGGTCGAGGAAGACAGGCAAAATTTTGTAATTAACAGTATGGCAGGATTTGAGAAAGCGGGATACTGGAAATTAAGGATTAGAGGAAAAGACAATTGCTTTCTATAAAGAGCAGCGCTGTATCCCTCTACAGGTTATGTGTAGTATTGCAACGTGGCCTCGTTATTTTTAGTGGTTGTGAACTGCAATACCTGCCACTGCCTATAGAGGGGAGCAGGTGGCCAGTGCCCTAGACCGTTGGAGATACTAAGCATTACTCTTTGGGGGGGGTCTCGGGTGACCTAGTGGTGAATCCACCCTAGAAAGGTGGTGAGACTGCACTGACACATTGCAACAAAACCTCAGTTCACAAGAGAAAAACTGAGTAAAGCGGAGTAATTACTAAATACACATCCACTACTTTCCTGAGAACTCAATATTCATCAGTGATAATCGATATCCCCCCCTCCTCTGGATACAAGGACACATACGGCAGGTGAAAGTCAGAGGAGCCAATAGACAGTGAATCAATGCGGCCCCGCGTAATGGGCAGCGGGGGGTCAGGAGCCATGGGGGTTTATCTCATCCTGATGGATTAGTGATTGGCCTGTAATCCGGCAGCATATGCGGGACACAGATCCCTTGTAGAATTATTAAAGCAAACGTAATCCATAATCTGTTCATCTAATGAGGCACAAAGCCCCGGACTGCAAAGTGCTACAGAACCGAGACCCAACTAATCTCCTGGACTCATCCGGGGGCTGGTACCCAGCTTTTCCAAGACCCCTATATGCTGTATCCAGATGTCTAGGTGATATTAATATAGGATGGGTGACGGCTGCATGATCGCTGGGGGTCCTACAGCTGGGACCCCATTACCACCATAATGGGGGTCTTGTCTGTGATTGGGGTAATAGTGAATATGATTGACAAGTCCCATAGAAGTGACAACGGTGGAACCCAGTTACCCGAATTCTCGTCCACACTGGACGTCCCAGTGGTCCCAACAAGGGTCCCTTAACCCCATGTGTGATTGGAGCAGTAGTGCCCGTATGTCCAGTCTCATAGTAGTGGGGTCACACATTGCCCCCAATCCACAAACACAGTCCCTGGATTGCAGGTAGGACTATAGTAATAGTGCGGGACCACCACTACCGACCATTACACTGAAATCTGGCTTCATCTCCTTCTATCAGTGGGACCCCCAGCCATCAGCCACTTCTCCGCTGTCCTGTACATAGGTCATGAACTAGACAGACCTCCCGGAGTCTGAGAAAGCTGGATGATCCCTCATGAATCGTCACCCAGCTTTCCTATAATCAGAGCATGTAAATAGATGAGAAATCCCACCAGTTGCAGACTAGTGTTCTCTGTTATCAGCCACACGCAGGATAGCCATAGTTGGGGGGATTAGATTCTTGTGCCATCCGCTAAACTTCTCCCGGCTGATAAATTGTCCATTAACGTTGTGTAGAAATACTCCGGCATTTCATGTTCAGTCAGATCTCCGCCAAGTCATGCAAGAAGCGCAGGAGCCGGCAGAGCGCTACAAGAAAAGTCTCTTTCTTAAAAGATTTAGCAGTCCATTAACCCCTCGCTGCCTGCGCCCTGCACACGCTCACAGCTCTGCATTCACAAAGTTAAACAATTTCCCCCTGTATGTTCATCAAAAGACAAAGCGGAGAATAAAACAAAAATGACCAGACAAAAGAAGGGAACCAACATCTCCCCCTAATGCAGCCCCCCATGTGCTACTCACCGCAGGTCTCCCCTGGATGTGCGGCTCTGGGAGCAGCCAGCACCTACATGCAGCAGCACCCAGCCATGTGGAGGCGGCAGGCAGTGACCTGCTATATAGTCAGGCTGCCGCTGCCGGGGGAAAGATGAGGAGGAAACCACTACTTCACCGACAGATACAAGGATATTGGTCGCCGAGGTACCAACCCACCAAGTAAACAAGTCCGCACACCCTCCGGCACTCCTTCTCCTCACTGGCAGGGCTGGGCCAATACAATCCACCATACGCCGGCTCTATAGGGAGCAGGTAGGGGATTAACCCCATGTGCTAAAGACGACGTGCAAGAACCACAAACCATAATTACATTGGACCAGATGTCAGTCAATTAATTCATATAGGAAGGCTGGAGGTATATGCTACATATTCTATGTATTCTTAGTATTTTATGCAGCTTTTTCATTCTCCATCAGCAGATTCTTACTGATGTGTGTCACACTTCTGTAGCATCTTTCCCTATAACTCTATGTTGTGCTGTCCCTCCGTTATTCCTCCTAGAAATCAGAGTGTCACCACTCCCTATCCCAATGGTAGATAGAATATACAATCCTAGCTGGGAAAACCCAAACATCAATTTATTCATCATTTTTAGTAGGAATAACAGAGGAACAGCACAATGTAGACTTATAATAAAAAAAACAATCCACAATTATTACTCCATGGTTAATACAAGTAGTTTCCCAGCTAGACACATCGAGGTGCTGTCTAAGAGTTGGGTTTTGAGCTCTGTATGTATGCAGCACTAGCATCCATTCACTGACTGCAAGCGGAGATCTGCAAACTGTACTATAAAATAATGTCATGATCCAAGGACCCGGCAGCTACTTGTGGTACAACATATGAGCAGCAAAATCATGAATCAGAGATTCTCCATCATCACTACATTATGACTTGTGTCAATTATAGATTGTATTATACAGCATTATATCCATATGGATAATTGCCCCAATCATAGCAGAGTTTCATTTCATTTTACCCTTGAATTCTTCTGATCTGATTCTTAGGGTAAAACCACAAGAACAAGGGAAGGATGTATACGTTGTACAACACAAGACCAAAGGCTTTTAGATCCCATATCAGTATCTGCTGCAGGTTACCCAGCAGTTTCTGTACTGCAGCCGCAAAAAACACGAATTTTCTAGGAGGAATAGCAGAGGAATGACACAACTTCAGGCCAGTATATCAGTTGAGGGTCATATGGACAGTGAATATGACTAGTGATGGTCCAAGGTAATGCGATGGCTTCCCATCTGAACCTCACCGGACCGAGTGTCCTCTCCCCAAGCAGATGTATACTATATGCGCAATTCTTCCCTCCATACAAGGTCACAGGCAGAGGGATGAGGATGTGCCGCTCTGCAGTGAGGCCTGGATGGTTATGGAAATATCATTTATCTCATTAAACCACTTATTATATCAGTCAAACACCGGGAGGTAAGAAATTAGCAGCAATCCCAACACTACTGTCCTCCCCAGAGTCAGGAGAACTGCTATATATATCTATACTCCAGCCTTAAATTGATTTAACCCTATACAGCTAATACATGAAGCATCTGATGTGCAATGTGAATGAGCTCATAGCGGTAACTAGCCATGTGGCAGGGGCTCCTATGGGCTCCATGGTGACTGGGGGCACATAGTAATGAAGCATTTACCACTCCTGGGGTGCAATGGGTCTATCTGCCGCCCTATAAGGTAAATATAGGTTCTGATTGATCCAATGGAACCCAAATGAATGTGGGTCCACCTTCTTCCGAGACTGCAATGTGCCACAGTAACAACAAGACATATGCCATGGCAGGCGGCACATGCCACTGTATGCCAACACCATAGCATAAATGTACAGGTCTAATGCCAGGCTCGATGCAGGGTGCACAGGTATAAAGCATTGTGTACTGTGTATTTCTGTATAATGTGATGCAACATGCAGAGGTATCTGGTAAAAGATAAGATTCTGGGCTGCACGCAGCCACCACTAGGGGGAGCCAATGACATATACATCTAGAATAGTACAAATCTATATACAAGCTAGCCCTAGGGATGGCTGCAGACAGCACAAGCTATTTGGTTGTGGACCCTCTCTCACCATGACACTGACAACCTACATGAGCCAGGGGCAATGAAGCATGACTACAGCAATGGGGTTGTCAGATCCACAGCCTCATCCTGTGTGACAGTATCTGCCAGGCATTCCAGGAGGCTGAAAGCAAAGCCTTCACTTCTGTCACAGAGGGAGAGGAGAATCCTAGAGAGTATAATAGTAATTCTGCCCTGTAATTACCAGCTACTCGGAGGCTTGTACAATGGTATCATCAGCGGAGAAGCCAGGTATTAAGCTATCCCCCGCCAGCGAGCGCCTCTATGCAGTGACAGCGCAGGATCTGCTCCGATTACAATGTTTAACTCTCTTTTATTCTGAAGAGTCAATTAACTGCTCCTGTGAAGTGTTGACAATCTCGCCCTGGGGATGGTATTAGCCACCAATAACCAGAGAAGCTTCTAGCGGGCATCGCCCCCCACCCACAAGAGACCACAACGCAAACGACAGTAAATAACGGAGAAATAGAGAGGAGACGGGAAGCAGGAGATGAAGGTGTAAATGATCAGTAAGCAGACAAACTGCAGGTATTATACATTGTATTACTGCACAATAACAACTTCCAGTCTGGCATAATATTTCCTGCTTCTGGTGAGGTCTACATTCTCCATTCTCATGACTCTATTGTGTCTTCAGTGCAAGTTATATCAGTGCTATGGATCCTCGTGGGTGGGGCAGCCGTCGTTATGGGTGCGGCTTGCTTTGGCCCCACCCCTGCAGTGCTGCAGGCTTGTGGAGAAGCCTTGACCCTCTATTAAGTTGCACCACACAAAAATTCAATGGGGGCAGGGTCCGGAGTAAGAGGACAGAGCAATGACTATGGAAGCTAACAGAAGTTATTGTAGTTATCTACACTTACATGTAATGTCTGTCTTACAGAACACTTTCCAGTGACTACCAGGAGAGCTCCGGCAGCTCTTATCTAGATGTAAAAGTCATCCATACACTTTAGATGTTCCCAGTTGTGGGATTGGCCGGACGTGTATGATAAGTATAATCCGGGATGAGTACACTCTATGGATTTCCAATGTTCTACACATTTCGGGCCCCCAGGCACACTCCATATATCCTGCACCTTCTCAACATTTACAATTGTGGCTCTGGTGATATATTCAATGATCAAAGGAGCCGCAGACAGAAATAGCCAATATACTGTGAGTAACTCAGCAGCGCAGGGAATCTGCGGTTACAAAGTGATGGGACTTGCACGCAGCTCCGTGTCTTTTATTGGTGTTGACACCCTACAGGCACTCTCACTTGTATCCTCCATTAATGGAGCACATTAACCCTTACAATGAGCTGCACTCTGTCTGGCTGAGCAGCGCTCGCAGCATCTTCCTCTCTACAAGGTGCTGCCATTTTTCTAGGAACAGCTGCGTTCCGGCAATAAGGGCTCCCATGATTTAAAGTGGTGGCAAAACATGACAAGGTTCATATTTCCCATGAGGATTCGTCCCCGTTTTACGTCACCAGGATCACATTTCCCCATCAGTCAAATTATACAAACAATTCCAGACGAGAAAGTGAAAAGGCTTGGATATAATCGGTGACCTTGTATGCAATGTATCAAGGTCGTCTCCTGTCGAAAATTCAGAGGAGGCTGCTTCACGTGACAATGATCTGAACATCATCACACAGAAAATACGCATTATTATAGACAATTATGTGTAACAGAGCGATGATTTATCCTAAAGCACAGCCCCCTCCTCCCCCTAGCCACTTTACAGGATACATCAGGGAGCCACATATGGAGAAATATAGGATTTCTATTAAAATTGCTCTTTAGCAGCAGGAGCGTTCCCATCTCAGGCTGCTTTTACATAGATCACATTTGCTGCAGAGTCATATACAATTGAGGACATTATCGTGCAGCACTTTCAAAGTTTTCCAGGCCGGCACATGGAGATCCTGAAACAGACTGATGGGGGTCGATAGACACTAGTTTTGATTATAAAGTACTCAAAGATGGAACCCATAAGATATCTACATATATGATGTCTAAGTTTGACGTTGAGTCCCTCTAAAGCTCAGGACCCAAGGGCACTGCCATATTGTCCAACCTTAAAATCTGCCCCTGAGGGGTTTGGCATTACTCTGCTTAATGCTTATACTGGGAACTAGGATAATGAACCCAATATTAGAAACATGAGCGGATGAGAAATGATTAGATAGTATCTTCAAAGCTGGCAATATCAGCACAGTGGCTCCTCATGGGCGGGGCAGGAGGGATTATTGGGCGGGTCTTGCTTTGTCCCAACCCCTGCAGTCTTGAGAAGTCCTGATGGTTAAGCCTCTGTTATGGGGGACTGCATAATAGCAAAACAAAGAATGGCAATGGGGGTGAGGTAAGAGGACAGAACAATGACGATGCTAACTAATGGAAGTCACTGTAGAATGGGTCCCCAGTATGAGAGACATAGAGACAAGACGGTCAGCATTTAGCGTCATGGGATTCTCACCTGCAGAGCTGACGTTTAGTTATGTATACACACACAAACATTGAACGAGTATATGTGTTACTCAGCATAATTACGCTGCCGTCATTATCACACTATCCACCCCTGGTCTCATTAAAGGAGGACGCCAACTCCAGGGAGGGTCAGGCAGGGAAGAACACAAGATGTATTACCTAGGTGTTAGATACCATCCTCCACCCTATGACACAGAAAAATAACTGCACCCCCTTCCCTTTGGCTAGATTATGGATCGGTATAAGCAAATAGGATGCAGGCAGCATATCCGTGTGAGAATAAATACACATACACTCTGTAATGAGGAACCGGTTTACATTTGCAGAAGCTCAGCCTCAGGCTACGGCAAGACGACATCAGCTATGAGCACACGGCTTACGCTGCGGGTGTTATCCAGGGCAGCTGCCCTACCAGACCCTCATACAGCCTCATACTGGGTGGAAGTCAAAGTCGTGCCTCCAGCCTCTCCATGACAAGATGTTTAATGTGTCTAAGAAGCCTCGCTAATATGATGCAAACAGACGGCATCAGATGAGGCAAACACATTATACAATCACAATGGAGGATGAAATATAAAAGGAAAGACTCCAGGTGACAGCCGCTGCTATAGGTAGTAAGTGTCAGCGGACTGGTTGTCACCTCACTACATAAAAGTAGAAAAAAAGCATTCCATAAAATTTATCCTATCAAGCTGAGGCAAAATTCCCAGCATTCCCTGTGCCCCCCCTGCTGTTTCTATTGTACAACCTTTGTGTGTTCCCAGAGGTGGACGCACATGCTCAGTCTTACTACATCATTCTCTCTGCTGGTCAGATTGAGACAGTGTTCCTCTGAGAAGCAGGGGACAGGCCTCTAAAAGATGAAAAAAGGATCTGAGAAAGAGAGACAAGACTGAGCATGTGCGACCAGCGAGGTTGTACAACAGCCGGTGGTGCTATTTGAAAGGATTCCTGGAATTTGTGGATACAAAAGGTCTAAATACAAACAGTGTTTGTTAATATTATCTTCTGGATTTAGCTATAAATATTATTCTTTGTGGTATAACCCCTTTAAAGGGAACCTGTCACCTCATTAAGCCCCCATTCCCACAAACAGTGCCTTGCCCTGCTGTTTGGAAGTGTACAGGAGGGGTCTTTTTATACATTTAAGTGTTATTGAAAAGTTTGTGGGGGCTAATAAGGTGACAGGTTCCCTTATACCTGTATTATGGCTCCATTAGCCACTAAAGTGCAGATTAAAATTTTAGAACCGGTGTTGGACTGGCCCAAGGCAGTGCTGGAGGATCCTTCAATGAGCTGAGGCTCTAACCCAATTCTAGAACCCAGAGATTTAACATAAACTATACAATTTGGGGCCTACCAGGGTCTATATCTAAGAGGTTGATGGAAGGGGGGGCTTTCTGCCTGATTGGGCAGGATTTCTAGTAGGAAGATGATAGGAACATCACAAAGCAGAGATCTAACAAGGAATAAAGTGCCATTATATAGGAGACGGTGTCCCATCATATCAGGAGAGCTGACAGCCGTCTCTTTAAGATCATAAGCAGAGGTAGTAACAGCCCTCTCTGCCGTAATGACGAGCTTCCTCCTGCCGAGCCCTGTAGTAGGTTGTCATCCTCCGAAACAATCATGATAGATTAGGGTCTGGAGACCTCCTGGTAATTTATGGTGTTTTCTCTATGTACCCAGGTGGTATAAGCAGAAGCACATAACAAAACACCAGCCATTTTATTACAGAGATAGTCATAAACTTGTTAGGAGAAGACAGGCTTATCAGCAGACAGCAGATTATATTCACGCTCCGCCAAAAAAACAAGAAAAAAAAAGGAAACTAGAACAAAAATGCTGGAAAAACGGAGATAAAGACAGGTCTAAGCTAAGAATAAGCCATTACTGCACAAATGGGCAGACGGCGGGTATCAATTAGCCTTTATCTGCCACAACACTCAGTCATTGCCTATAATGAATGGACTGGCATAGAGACATCCGTGTTATCACGTTACCAAACAGCGCGGTCTGGGATATTTACTTACAGGAGATGCAAGAGGGAAGAACTTTGCTTTACTTATGTGGTTTCCCATACACTTACTGCCGCCCGGTCAGCTCTCAGGCTACAGGGACTCACATAACCTGGTGTAATGTATATATAGATCACACATGGGGCGAGCTGTATACCACTAGTAGTAGCCACTAATTCGAGCCCGATGAATCTAAATCTATAAAACCAATAGTTGTGGCCTCAGGTGAAGAAGAAGTAACAACGTTCGTTGCTTGCAGCTGATGCGGAGATGTCGGGGCCAAGTTAGAATCATCTAAGCCCGTTACCCCTGATGAAGCCGTGCAATCGGCGAAACATGTTGGGGGGCTTGAGCATTAAGTTTTAATTGCAGACTACTTCATGCCAGTGTAGAATAGGATAATGAATAACATAGGAGGCAGTATAGAAATAGTGGAGTATTGTTTGGTGTGAATGCCACTTACCAGATGCATGAGACAAATGGGTTATAGGACTGAATCAGGGTAATAGTGATATCGGCGTCTGCCAGCTTTACCATCTATACAGTGACACAACACTGATCCACTATCTATCTAATAATCTACTTTTAACAAAATGACGGTTAAACCCCACTGACCCTACCAGGGAGTGCAAACAGCACTCTTCTGGATCTTCTTACCCAAACAGTCTAAAGATACACATACCCTATCACAAATAGTCCCACCTGAGATATAAAATTCACACCCACCACGATAATCTGCCCCACTGATGCATTTGTGATACATGGAATACCCAGTCTGGTAATCCGGAAACCAGTACTGGGATACTCAACACTCTTGGCACTGAAGTAATTCTGTGTTTTTAGCTTCAAAGTTATGTTCATGATACATTTAATCTAAATTGAATAAAGGTTAAGTTTTATTCCCTGGTTATGGTGCCTTACGGCTGGTTAGCCCCCTCTTGTAAAGCAAGTTAGAATTAAAATACAGGGGGGGCGTGAATATATTATCAGTGCCTGGTGGCTCACTTGCATATTTTATATAAACCTGTTCTAGAATGTAATAAAAATGGCTTAATAAACAATAGAACACAATGAATAGGTAAGTTATAGGAGGCTACCATCGCTATACCCGATGGTAGATGTCCCTGTCCTGTACACAGGGTCGGCTCCAGGTTTCAGAAGGCCCCTGGGTGACAGAGCCTCAGTGGGCCCCTTTGCAGTGAACTCACGTGGCGGCATTATAAATTCAGAAACTAAAACAGTCTCCTGTTCCCTTAAATATTCCCTAGTTGATCATATAAACAGCCCCCTCATGGTTATTTTATGCACAGCCTCATGTGGCCCATTTATACAAGATAAGTGCAGTAGTGCTGTGCCCATATATACAGGAAAGTAGTAGTAATGTTGTGCCCATAAGTTTTGAGAATGATACAAATGTTAATTTTTACGAAGTCTACTGCATCAGGTTTTATAATGGCAATTTGCATATACTCCAGAATGTTATAAAGGGTGATCAGCTTAACAGCAATTAATTGCAAAGTCAGTATTTGCCTAGAAAATGAACTTTTTCCCCCAAAACACATTTCAACTTCATTACAGGCGCCTTAAAAGCAGCAGCTAACATGGTGTCAGTAACTGCTCCAGTAACACAGGTGCGGGTGCTGATGAGGACAGGGCTGGAGATCAATCTTTCACGATTAAGAATCACACCACTGGACACTTTAAAAGGAGGCTGGTGCTTGGCATCATTGTTTCTCTTCGGTTAACCATGGTTATCTCTAAAGAAACACGTGCAGTCATTATTGCACTGCACAAAACTGCCCTAACAGGGAAGAGTATCACAGCTAGAAAGATTGCACCTCAGTCACCAATCTATCGCATCATCAAGGAATTCAAGGAGAGGCGCTCCATAAAGGCTCCAGGGCGGCCAAGAAGGACCAGCAAGCGCCAGGACGGTCTCTTACAAGTGTTTCAGCTTGGGGATGGGGCACCCAGCAGTGCAGAGCTCAGGAATGGCAGCAGGCAGGTGTGAGGCATCTGCACGCACTGTGACACTGCGGAGACTCTTGGAGCAAGGCCTGGTGTCAAGGAGGGCAGCAAAGAAGCCGCTTCTCTCCAGAAAAAACATCAGGGACAGACTGATATTCTGCAGGTACAGGGAGTGGACGCTGAGGACTGGGGGAAAGTCATTTTCTCTGAAGAATCCCCTTTCCGATTGTTTGGAACATCTGGAAAACAGCTTGTTGGGAGGATACAAGGTGAGCGATGTCACCAGTCTTGTCTCATGCCACCTGTAAAGCCTCCTGCAACCATTCATGTGTGGGGCGGCTTCTCAGCCAAGGGAATCGGCTCTCTCACAGTTTTGCCTAAAAACACATCCCTGAATAAAGAATGGGACCAGAATGTCCTCCAAGAGCAACTTCTCCCAACCGTCCAAGAGCAGATGGTGATGAACAATGCCTTTTCCGGCATGATGGAGCACCTGCCATAAAGCAAAGGGGAGAACTAAATGGCTCAGGGAACAAAACATAGAGATTTTGGGTCCATGGCCTGGAAACTCCCCAGATCTTAATCCCATTGAGAACTTGTGGTCAATCATCAAGAGACGGGGCAGTGATTGTGCAGGAATGGACGGCTATCAGTCAGGATTTGGTCCAGAAGGTGATTGAGAGATGCCAGGGAGAAATGCAGAGGTCCTGAAGAAGAAGGGGCAACACTGCAAATACTGACTCGCTGCAGTAACTCATTCTGTCAATAAAAGCTTTTGTTACTCATAATATGATTGCACTTGTATTTCTGTATGTGATAAACCAGTGGGCAACAGATCATGTGACAATAAAAGATTTGTGTCATTCTCAAAACTTATGGCCATGACTGTAGTAGTACTGTGCTATTCCCAAAAACACAAGATAGGTGCAGTAGTACTATGCTGCCCCATAAATACAAAAAAAGAGTAATTGTGTTGTGCTGTTCCCATATATACAGATATGGGTAGAAGTACTGTGCTATTCTTGTATATACAAGATAGGGGTAGTAGTACTCTGCTTTGCCCATATACACAAGATAGGTGTAGTAATACTGTACTATGCCCATATATACAAGGTTCGAGTAGTAGTACTTTGCTGTTCCCATATATACAAGATCTGTGTAGTTGCACTGTGTTGAGTCTATATATACAGAACAGGATTGTTAGTACTGTGCTGTGTCCACATATAATGTATAGGAGTAGTAGTACTGTGCTGTGCCCACATATAATGTATAGGAGTAGTAGTACTGTGCTGTGTCCACATATAATGTATAGCAGTAGCAGTACTGTGCTGTGTCCACTTATAATGTATAGGAGTAGTAGTACTGTGCTGTGTCCAAATATAATGTATAGGAGTAGTATAGGAGTAGTAGTAATGTATAGGAGTGTATAGGAGTGTGCTGTTCCCACATATAATGCATAGGAGTAGCAGTACTGTGCTGTGTCCACATATAATGTATAGGAGTAGTAGTACTGTGCTGTGCCCACATATAATGTATAGGAGTAGTAGTACTGTGCTGTGTCCACATATAATGTATAGGGGTAGCAGTACTGTGCTGTGTCCACATATAATGTATAGCAGTAGCAGTACTGTGCTGTGTCCACATATAATGTATAGGAGTAGCAGTACTGTGCTGTTCCCACATATAATGTATAGCAGTAGCAGTGCTGTGCACACATATAATGTTTAGCAGTAGCAGTACTGTGCTGTGCCCACATATAATGTATAGGAGTAGTAGTACTGTGCTGTGCCCACATATAATGTATAGGAGTAGTAGTACTGTGCTGTGTCTACATATAATGTATAGGAGTAGTAGTACTGTGCTGTGCCTACATATAATGTATAGGAGTAGTAGTACTGTGCTGTGTCCACGTATAATGTATAGGAGTTGTAGTACTGTGCTGTGTCCACATATAATGTATAGCAGTAGCAGTACTGTGCTGTGCCCACATATAATGTATAGGAGTAGCAGTACTGTGCTGTGTCCACATATAATGTATAGGAGTAGCAGTACTGTGCTGTGTCCAAATATAATGTATAGGAGTAGTACTGTGCTCTGCCCATATATACAAAATGGGAGTAGTAGTACTGTGCTCATACACACAAAATACTCTGTAGTACTTTGTTCACATATACGTGGACACAGCACAGTCTACTACTCCTATACATTATATGTTGGCACAGCACAGTACTGCTATACATTATAAGTGGACACAGCATAATACTACTACTCCTATACGTTATATGTGGGCACAGCACAGTACTACTACTCCTATACATTATATGTGGACACAGCACAGTACTACTACTCCTATACATTATATGTGGGCACAGCACAGTACTACTACTCCTATACATTATATGTGTGCACAGCACAGTACTGCTACTTCTATACATTATATTTGGACACAGCACAGTACTGCTACTGCTACACATTATATGTGGGCACAGTACAGTACTGCTACTGCTATACATTATATGTGGACACAGCACAGTACTGCTATACATTATATGTGGACACAGCACAGTGCTACTACTGCTATACATTATATGTGGACACAGCACAGTACTACTACTCCTATACATTATACGTGGGCACAGCACAGTACTACAACTCCTATACGTTATACGTGGACACAGCACAGTACTACTACTCCTATACGTTATATGTAGACACAGCATAGTACTACTACTCCTATACATTATATGTGGGCACAGCACAGTACTGCTACTGCTAAACATTATATGTGTGCACAGCACACTACTACTACTCCTATACATTATATGTGGGCACAGCACAGTACTACTACTCCTATACATTATATGTGGGCACAGTACAGTACTGCTATACATTATATGTGGGCACAGCACAGTACTGCTACTCCTATACATTATATGTGGGCACAGCACTGTACTGCTACTGCTATACATTATATGTGGGCACAGCACAGTACTACTACTGCTATAGATTATATGTGGACACAGCACAGTACTACTACTCCTATACGTTATATGTGGGCACAGCACAGTACTACTACTCCTATACATTATATGTGGGCACAGTACAGTACTGCTATACATTATATGTGGGCACAGCACAGTACTGCTACTCCTATACATTATATGTGGGCACAGCACTGTACTGCTACTGCTATACATTATATGTGGGCACAGCACAGTACTACAACTCCTATACATTATAAGTGGGCACAGTACTGCTACTGCTATGCATTATATGTGGACACAGCACAGTACTGCTACTGCTATACATTATATGTGGGCACAGCACAGTACTACTACTGCTATACATTATATTTGGACACAGCACAGTACTGCTACTGCTATACATTATATGTGGACACAGCACAGTACTACAACTCCTATACATTATACGTGGACACAGCACAGTACTACTACTCCTATACATTATACGTGGACACAGCACAGTACTACTACTCCCATACATTATATGTGGGCACAGCACAGTACTGCTACTGCTATACATTATATGTGGGCACAGCACAGTACTACAACTCCTATACATTATATGTGGGCACAGTACTGCTACTGCTATGCATTATATGTGGACACAGCACAGTACTGCTACTGCTATACATTATATGTGGGAACAGCACAGTACTACTACTGCTATACATTATATTTGGACACAGCACAGTACTACTACTGCTATACATTATATGTGGACACAGCACAGTACTGCTACTGCTATACATTATACGTGGACACAGCACAGTACTACAACTCCTATACATTATACGTGGACACAGCACAGTACTACTACTCCTATACATTATACGTGGACACAGCACAGTACTACTACTCCTATACATTATATGTGGACACAGCACAGTACTACAACTCCTATACATTATACGTGGACAAAGCACAGTACTGCTACTGCTATAGATTATATGTGGACACAGCACAGTACTACTACTGCTATAGATTATATGTGGGCACAGCACAGTACTACTACTGCTATAGATTATATGTGGACACAGCACAGTACTACTACTCCTATACGTTATATGTGGGCACAACACAGTACTGCTACTCCTATACATTATATGTGGAAACAGCACAGTACTACTACTCCTATACATTATATGTGGACACAGCACAGTACTGCTACTCCTATACATTATATGTGGACACAGCACAGTACTACTACTCCTATACATTATATGTGGACACAGCACAGTACTACTACTCCTATACATTATACGTGGACACAGCACAGTACTACTACTCCTATATGTTATATGTGGGCACAGCACAGTACTACTACTCCTATACATTATATGTGGACACAGCCCAGTACTGCTACTCCTATACATTATACGTGGACACAGCATAATACTACTACTCCTATACATTATACGTGGACACAGCACAGTACTACTACTCCTATATGTCAATGTGGACACAGCACAGTACTACTACTCCTAAACATTATAACATATAGGAGTAGTAGTACTGTGCTGTGTCCACATATAATGTATAGGAGCAGTAGTACTGTGCTTTGTATTGAATGACAGAAAGTGATTATACAGAAGGCTAGAGATCCTGGGCTAGACAATGGGTAACTTGGGTGCACCCATCCCTCCCACACCTAGTATTGATGTCCTGCTGCCCATTACATCTCTATGTTTGTATACTGTATGGATGATGTTTTCTTCCTGAATGGCTTTTTGTGCAGCTTCCAGCAGATTATGGAGCGCGCCCAGTCTTGAGCATCATCTCTTGGGTTTGTTTTTTCCTGTATTATGTTTCAAGCGACTGTTTACCTCTTGGGAACGTGAAATCAATAAGGCGCAGGAGGGCCACACATTAGCACTCTCCCACCCAGCCCAGGCACTCCCTTCACAAGACTCGTGGAGTTTTCCCCATTCTGACCACTTCCTGGAGTAACGAGGAGAAATGTAAATGCTGCTGTACAGAGACCAATACATCTCCATGTCTCGGAGCCGCTGCCAATGAATACTCATGACTCAACTTCCAAGTTGAGTATTTTCATATATAAATAACTTCAGTAATTTTGAGTTCTGGCCTGTATTATACTCCAGAGCTGCATTCAAAATTCTGCTGTTGGAAACGGTCAACAAAATTACCAAAGCGATTGATGGAGCTGAATGTAATATACTGGAATGAGTTGCTGTCCATACAGTCAACAGGTCAACTGAAGCCATAGTGGACCACATAGTGGATCTATATGGTGGTTATGGGATCTACGTAGCCTCCTATGGCTGAGCCTGACGTTCAGGTGGTCATGGGATCTATGTGACCTGTT
Organism: Engystomops pustulosus; assembly: GCF_040894005.1. Lineage (NCBI taxonomy): Eukaryota > Metazoa > Chordata > Amphibia > Anura > Leptodactylidae > Engystomops > Engystomops pustulosus. The sequence continues at coordinate 98,602,036 of NC_092419.1, forward strand.
ATGGCTGGGCCTGAAGGTTTGGTGGTCATGGGTCATGTCCTCCTATGGCTCTTTTGGTGGTCATGGGACTTATGTGACCTGTTATGGCTGGGCCTGAAGTTCAGGTGGTTTTGGTGGCCATGGGATCTGGCTGCCCGTCAGAGTCAATAAAGGGCCATGTATATATCTGCAAATCTATGAGGTCTTCTATGGCTATGACTAGATCTTACGTTTTGACAGTGATGGTATCTATGTGGCCTCCTGAAGTTCCAAAGGTCATGGGATCTATGTGGCCTCCCATGACTAGATGTGAAGGTCTGGTGGTCATGGGATTTATGTGACCTACTATGGCTGAATGTGAAGTTCTCGTGGTCACAGGACTTATGTGGCCTCCTATGGCTGGGCCTGAAGGTCTGGTGGTCATGGGAATTATGTGACCTGTTATGGCTGGGCCTGAAGGTCTGATGGTCATGGGAAATATGTGACCTGCTATGGGTGGACCTGAAGTTTCGGTGGACATGGGACTTGTGTGACCTGTTATTGCTGGACCTGAAGGTCTGGTGGTCATGGAACCTTCTATTGCTGGGCCTGACATTTCTGCAATCACGTGACCTCAGTGGCCTGCAATGATTATGACTGGTCCTGCAGTTTTGGTAGTCAAGGGACCTTCTGCAGCCCTTAAGAGCCCTGTATGAGGTCTGCTATGGCTATGACTAGGCCGGAAGTTTTGGCGGTGATAGTAACTTTGTGGAATCCTATCGCAGGGCCTGAAGTTTTGGTGGTCATGGGACCCTCGGAGACCCTTCATAGGCCATAGTAGAGCACACAGGTCCACACAGATCCCTGCTTGGCTGCAAATACTTCCAGCCCAGCTAGATTTATACTATTTTTCCTTATCACTGCCTCATGATTCCTAGAAAACCCTATTTCTTTTATGCACACGACCTTAGACTGCATTCATCAAGTATTTTCCGTCACTCTACTTTCCAAGAGAGGTCAGATGTGTGATACAAGTCAGTGAGAATAAAATCTACAAGTATCTATAAAAGCATCAGCAGATAATGAAGTTTTGGCCTCTGCTCCCGATACTTCTGTGTCCCCTTCCCATAAATCATGGCTCTCACAGTATTTGTATAAAGATATCGGACAAGACGTCCCCCTCCCCTGCTAAGATGCCAGCACCACTACTCACATCATCTGCTTCCCTTCCTTTCTTCTTACGATCCACCTGGGCGGCCCGGCCCCTGTGGTACGGTACCGAGGGAAGATGATGCAGATGGTGGTCTTGTTGCTATGGCAGCTAGCTAGAAGGTCCCTATATGCCTCATAATGCAGATACTTATTTTTGGCTGTGAATTTACTATGTCAATACAAAGAAATAAATCTGTCGCAATGTCATCGCTGCCTATAAATAGGGGTACAGTGAGCGCGTCACATCTAGGTGCAGATTTAACCCCATGCCGCTCAGTTAAAGGGAAATCATCTCGGCAACTATTTTTCTTGTACATCCAGAGGCGGAAATAAATTCTGCATATGATTGTAAATGATGAGCAAATATCCCAGTGGATCCGCATGGATGGATACTTGGCAACATTCCTAAAAATAAGCCTGGACTGTGCTGAATATTTCATATCAAGCAGTGAAAATGTGGAAATTGTGAAAATACTCCCTAAAATAGGGACATCTCATGGGTCACATGATTGCTGCGTCCAATCAGTGGTCTTCTGTGACCCCCTAACACAGTGATGGCAAACCTTTTAGAGACCGAGTGCCCAAACTACAACAAAGACCCGCTTATTTATTGCAAAGTGCAACACAGAAATTTACTTTGTGATTTATACTCCCTTCTCTGTCACAGTTTTCATTGATACCAGCACCTGAGGACACCAATAAAGCAGAAAATAGTCCCAGGTAGAGCTGTCACTTTAAAATAGCTCTGTGCACAGCAAGTCCTCGGCTGTCTGGGACTGCAGGAAGATACCTGGAGTCATCTCTGGTAATGGCCTGAGTGCCCACAGAAAGGGCTCTGAGTGCCCCCTCTGGCACCAGTGCCATAGGTTAGCCATCACTGCCCTAACACTTCAGGTAGAACTAGAACATCTTGTAACCCCTATGACAACTCTCCCTGCTATCCGCAGTGTTTTCCCATGCATGGAGGACGTTCTTATAGGCAGGAAGGATAATTGCTTTCTCTGATAGAGATACTACAATAATCAGCTCATTTTCCGAATAATTAGCATGTAAATCAAATGGACTTCTCTGGGTCCTGTCTCACCTCCTGCGTAACTCCGCTTAATGCAACAATAATTAAATCCATTCTTGAATATAAGGACTTGGCTCCGTGCGCAATACGGGAACATAAGGACCAGCGAAAGGTACAATTTAACTCTTTAGGTGCTGGACTGTACCCGAGCTTTGCCTAGAATACTATACCCTCCATAGTATTATAGCCCAGTCATAGATCCCAGTCCAGGTATATTCTATCACTAGCTCCAGACACTTTAATATACGGGTTATTGAGCAGTTACTGGCTGAAATTATCATTATTGACTAGATCATCCATATCATCTAATGAGAAAGGTTCTGCTTAAATGGTCACTGACCTTAGAACAAACTTTGCATAAATCAATAACTTGTGTCCTGTAATTCTCAGTTATCTCAGAGCTGGAGACTATCTGCTATGATGTATCCCATACACTGCACACCTAGAAGTAGTGTGAGAAGATGCTGACCTAGTGATGACCTAGTATCACAAGAAGCTACAGCTACAATAACAAGACTGAGCATGTGCGTCCACCCTGGCACATTTACAGAGGTGGTCACAGTGAAGATTCTTTGTAGAATCAGCAGGTGGCGCTAAACTAACATTGCTGCTACAATATCTTCTCCTATAGGCATTGCTTTTCCCAATAATTCTACATAGAAAATGTTTATTATTATGGTCTGGATTTAATGAGAAACAAGGCTATTTGAGGAACAACCACTTTAACAAATGACCTGTAATAATATATTGGAATATAGGACAAGTATTTATCATAGCGGTCCTTCGTTTCTTACATTTGCATTTCAGGTACGGCACAATTATAGAAAATGAGACGTGGTTGCAGTGCACGTGCTGTGAATGTGCGGTGCACGTCTTGTCTATAGTCGTGGGGTATTTGTAATTCAGGTCTTGCATGAATTCATTCCCAAAGAACAAATCTCAAGGACAGTGACATACAGGGTGTTCATGGGTGAAGTATTCACACACACACAGAACTCAATGTACGCACATCCTGGTCACAATTGTACAGGGAGCCGGGTCCTTGAGATGTAGAAGCACATGTCGCCTTCAAGTACAAGGATACTCTATAAAGTAATGAAGCCGTTACTGTATAATACAGGTTAGCAGAGGAGTAACGGGGGAGAGGGGCCAGGCGTCTTTGCTATTGTTGTATTTAAAGGAAATTTACCATCAAAATCCATCCTGATAAACCAGGGACACTTACTCATAGACACTGTGACTGTGGTAATCTTCTTATATTTGTTATCAATGACCTCCTACCTTTTAAAATAAACTTTTTCAATTATGATAAAGGGCTACAGGGTTTCTACTAGAGCCCCTATGTGATGTAGCTTCATAGGCTGTTACACTGTCTCACTCAAAGTCCTGCTCCCTCAGCACTTCCCCCTCCCTCTACCTGGGAGGGAGAAGTGCTCCTGCACAGTGTAACAGCCTGTGAAGCAGCAGCACAGAGGGCCTCAATGTCCCACAGAGCCCTTCAGGCGCATTTGCAGAATTACGGATAACAATTTGGATAACAATTATAATAAGATTACCTAAGTCACAGTGCCTGGGTCTATAAGTGTTTTCCTTTTCTATAAGTGTCTGCCCTTTCCTTTGAAAGTGCTGGTGAGTGCCCCCTCTGGCAGGATCTGCTCTTGTTTTAGCTTCTTATGACCAGGTTTTTACAAATAAAGGCTTTTAAAATTATCCACATGAGGCTGAGGGGCTCTGGGCTCCATAGGCATTAAAGCATCCAGGAGCCCCTCAGACTCATTTGTATGATTTTTGAAGCCTTTTTTTAATTAAAAACAAAAGAAGATAAAGCTGTATGTCTGTGTGCTCAGTTTACAATCCTTCATCCTGGTGGTAGATTTCCTTTAAAGGCACAGGTTATCCAGGATAGGAAGAATCGTTGTTATGGACAGAAGCTCTTGTTATCATTTAACCACAACTTTGGGGCGGCTGCTGACGGATGGTCACATGTCCTCTTTTTTACCCCACCTTCACAGTAACAGAGAAGGAAGCTGGCTCAGGGGGGTACAAAGACATTTAACCCCCTGCAATGAAGTTGTGGTCAGAACAAACAATATCTGCTATAGTTAGATAACCCCTTTAAATCCAGGACCAGGGCAGCAATCCGAACAATTGCCCCTGGTGCAAAAAGCCTTTCTCCAGTCTATCATAGACTAGAAACCTTTATCTTCCACAATGATTCACAATCCAGTGGACGGGGACGAGATGTCAGCTCCGATCTCACCCGTCCCCCAGGCTGCCTGCTACATATAGAGAATAAAGAAGTGATGAATGGGACGGGGAAGCGGCTTTATACTTTACATCTGCCAGGATGTAAATATTATACACAAAACGTGCAAGAAAGAAATACTCGTTCTCTATAAAAATGTCACCGCAGGAAATGTTTTACTTACAGAACAGTTAAACACTGTCCCTTCCGCCCGGCCGAGGGGAGAAACATTCGAGGGGAATGTATAAAAATTGTTGTTTTTAACACAATGTGGCACATTTACTAAGGGTCCAAACAGCGCACTTTAATCGGGTTTCCCGACTTTTTACAGGTTTGCCCTGAATTGCCCTGGGATTTTGGCGCACGCGATCAGATTATGGCGCATCGGAGCCGGCTTGTATGCAACACAAATCTGGGGGGGGGGGGGGGCGTGGCCGTCGAACAACCTGACTGATTTGGACAAACCACGGAATTTAAAAGCGAAATTGTGTTGCAAGATCAGCAGTCACATGCACCAGGAAGAAGAAGGTGAACTCCGGCGGACCTCAGCGGGGAAGCAACACATGCAGGAAATTGGACGCACGATCTTAGTGAATCGCGGCAGACCCGAATCCTCGTCGGACAACGCACAACAGGGATCACGATGGGACGGGGAAGTAAATCTGCCCCAATATGACTATTGAGCAAGCTGCTGAGCCCTGGCCAAATGGTGAATGTTGTGTAAAACAGTAAATTACCAGGTTTTACACAAAAATTTTCATTTTTTTATGCTAATGTATAATAAATTTTCCCCACATAACAAGAAGGAATCGTCCAACGCGGAGAGCTCCTTTATCATGTATATAAAATAAAAGTTGTATGTGTCAGGTCGTCAGTGATGCGGTTCCTCTCGCCCCTACAGCCCTGTCACTTCAATGTCTGCCTTGCTCTCTGTTTGCGCCCTTGCGGACACGTTCAAGGCCAGTGATGTCCAAAGCGACTTGCCAAAGGGAAAGCGACCAGGGCCGGCAGGAAGGTGATTGATGTGACGTCTTGTCTACAGGCAAAGCCAGAGGGACATGGGCCAAGGATAGAGGAGGTGAAAGCCACTCCAATGCTGTAACCTCTATTATATATGTACATAGAATATACCAGAAATAATAAATGTTATATCCACGAATCAATGAGTTACATGGAAATGTTGCAGTCAAGCTACTGCCATTAACTATTTAACATGGGGGGTATTTGGGATCTCCTAAAAGTTTAGCGTTTGCAATTTTTGTGCAAAAATATTCACATTTTTGCTCTTTTATACTTTTATTTCTTTGCAAAAGTAGCACAAAAAGCGAGCAGGAGGAGATGGGGCCAGTTCATAGCCTTTCCATGATTGATGTGATAAATGAGTGTAAAATATAGCACAACCCTATGTCAGTAAATAACCAGCGAGGGTTAATGGGTGGCCACCGTCTTCATGTGTTAATACTACACTTTGCACATAGTGAGACAAGCATTGTGCCTAATGACTAGCCGTCACCTTGCTGGATACATTGATGTAAGCGGCGCCGCTCGGGTGTAATTCTATGGATCATTGATAGGACGAGCTTCTCACTTGTACAACCTAAAATTAATACAGTGATTTCCTAATTTCCCGGAACAAGCCCTGGTGACTTGCAGCTGCATTTTATACCCTCCGGTAGTATGACACAGTATGTAACATGGTCACATGTATGGCACAGCACTGTATGACATAGAGGATGTGCCCATAACATAAGATGTAGGATGGAAAGATCATGCTATATACAACAAATACATCATATATTCATTGGAAGCATAAAATATAATCATCAGAGTATATAAGACTCAGAATCACACACAGCAATACACGACCAGGGATAAAGGTGTCCAGAGTGTATCCCCAAGAGAAGGCACCTTTCATATTATAATATGCACGGACTGTAAGTGTAACACAAACAACAGGGTGAAGATTGAATTCTTACTTAATTTGCATAAAAAAAAATGATCCTTGCCTCACATTTCGTACACAATTTGGTACCTTATTTGACCAGGAAGGGGCAAGACTTGCAGGGGTTTTCCCACGAAGACATGGGATAGGGCCTAACTTGCTGATCAGTGGGGGTCTCAGTGCTGAGATCCCCCACAGTTCTCGAAAACGAGGGGTCCGACTACCGCAGTCTGCTCCATTAGTTGCTATGGAGCTGACGGGAACTGCCGAGTGCCGCGCTCAGCGATCTCCGTCAGCTCCATAGAGAATAATGGAGCAGAATGGTCATGAGCGGCCGTCTGCTCCATTACTCTGACGGACCCCTCGTTTTTACGATTTGCGGGGGTCTCAGCACTGAGACCCCCACTGATCAGCAAGTTTGGCCCTATCCCGTGGATAGGACCTAACTTGTCTTCGTGGTAAAACCCTTTTAAGACTTTGGTGTAAAGTAAGCCAACACACGCTGCAGGCAGTGCGAAGTTATATTGAATAGGAACTTATTATCAATTTGGGGTCATGTGTTACTGAGCCATGAAGCCACGAGCCGTACCCTCTGCTTGACTGTCCAGGCAGCGGGAGCCACAGGGAGAAGTCAGAGACTTCAAGAGTGAAAAGACTTGATAAACTCATCTATCACTCAGTTACTGAAGTTTAGGACCCTCAACACTAAAGGACATACTTCTACTTCGGGATCTGCAGACTTGGTGACAGGTTCCCTATAAAAGGAAATCTACCATCAAAATCCATCATGATAGACCAGGGACATTACTCAGATCCCGGCACTGTGACTGTGGTAATCTTCTCATATTTGTTATCCATGGCCTCCTTATTTCTATTATCAACTTTCAAAATTATGCTAATAAGCCAGAAGTGCTCTGGTGGGTCTTACCAAAGCCCCTCCATTCTGCAGGTTCACAGGATTTTACAATGTCTCCCCTCCCTTTGCCAGATGCAATCTCACACACTTGGATGGGGTAAGTGCCCCTGCAACGTGCAACAGAAAGGGGCCCTGGTAATGCTCTCCAGAGCCCTTCAAGGACATTAGCATAATTTTACAAGTTGATTTTGGAAGGAAGGAGGCCATGGAAAACAAATATAAGATAACCATGGTCAAAGTGCCCAGATCTATGAGTAATCATACTGGATTTGGATGATAGATTTTCTTGATCTATTACTTATTACTTAGACATTATAGTGAACGAGTCCTTACCAGATGCGGCATTTGCACTCTGACATCCATTGCATCCAGCGGGGTCGGCTCCTGTGTTTTTGAGTCTGCAGAACACTGATTTTCTTTGTATTTTTTACTCCTTGCTGGTTTTGTAGAATAGTCCCTTTTTACTCCTGGCGTGTGGTGACTGTCACCATTTTGGGTCTGTAAAAAATGCAATTAAAAAAGTTAACTTTTAATTCAAAATCACATGGATTTGTCTAATGATTAGGAGATGTAAGCGGGAATGATCATGCAAAACTAAAGACACGAGGAGCAGGAGGGAGAGGCTGTGCAGCAGCTCAATGCACAGCAGTGTGAGGGCATGCCCCCAGTGCACCAAGTCCAGCTACAATCCTGGCACATAAATAGAGTATCCATAACCCTGCCTCTACAGTGACCCCTAGTGCACCAATAATCTGCAGCCATCATTGTTACTATAACTAGAATAAACTATGGCTGGTATGGGGTTTACTCATCAGGAGCACAGACAAGGAAAGATGCAGCTAATTTATGAAGATGTCTGTGCAGTTTACACTGGGAATTCTCCTATTATCTATTTCCAGGACACTTTTATATCAGGTATATACACAGGGTGTTCATTATGATATTATGTTATAAAGTCACAGGTTACAGCAGAATGTGGTCTTTTTAAGATGAGGTAGTAAATTATTCTGTAGTCTGCTGACAGATCCTGGGGTTTTATGATGTTTCCATTGCAGCAGAACTGGATTGCTGCCGAGAGGAATGGGAATAGACATGATAGATACACAGCCTCATATAGTCAATGGGGCACATTAACTAAGGGTCCGAACGCTGCATCCGGACAAACCGCGGAATTTAAAAACCAAATTGTGTCGCAATATCAGCACTCACATGCACCGGGAAGAAGAAGATGAACTCCGGCGGACCTCAGCGGGGGAAGCGACACACGCAGGAAATTGGACGCACGATCTTAGTGAATCACGGAAGACCCGAATCCTCGTCGGACAATACACGGCGGGGATCGCGACGGGACGGGTAAGTAAATGTGCCTCAATTACTTCATTCTGTACATTGTGTTGGATGTGAATTGCTGCATAAATGACCTGCAAACAACAGGTTAAAATTGTTTTATATAATTTTTGGGTCTAGATGTCCTTCTATCGCTGACCCCGTATTTATGGATAAACCATCAATACTAAATGCTGGACAAACCCTTGAAGTGTATCATTTATCTCCTTGTGTGCTTTCATCTCACCTTTTCTGAAGGGAACTTTATCAGGTCTAAGCTGTCCATACTACTCCGATGAAGCCTTTTCGGTCTGGCACCTACAAAGGAAAAGACAAAAAACATGAGACACATTAGACTTTGCTCTGTTCACAGCAGATACTTTATTTGATCCTATTGCCCAATTTTAGAGCTGAACAAATTTTGAAATGTTCATTGCTGTGCATCCAGGACTGGACATGTATTTGTCATGCAGGGATGGCAGAGACCTGGTATGACCCAATAGCCCCCTGCACTAGGGTCACAGGGTGACTTATGGTTCTGACATGGTGGCACCATGATTTGGGTAAATGGGTGAGTCAAAGTTTCCATTTCCATCATAAGGTTTGTACTCTTTTTAGATAAAATATACCTGACCCTGGCATGACCCCCCCCCTTCCTTATCTACGCTGGAGCTCGCCAGGATGATGAGATAATGTAGACATCTGCCTGTCCACCATTAAGAAGCCTCACATGGATGATGAAAGCATTGCCCGAGCGTCCAGGAAACGCTCTCATCTCATATTATGTTTACGGCTTTCCTGCTCTTCGTCTTTGTGATGTGATTTATGGCACCTTTCTCTATTACTATAATGTAGGAGGCACCTTCTATAATGACCATACAGAGAGCCGCTATCAACAAGCTCTCAAGATATTTCTCCAAGGCTTGGGTACTGTATCTCAGGACATACATCTACTACAGCCAGGATTTTATCCAAGCATCACATGCATTCAACAGGGCAAGTCTAAGGTCCAATCTAGTATGTTACACCATAATCAAGATGGTGCCGGGTGATCGTAACAAGGAACCATAGGCACAAGCGGGTGTAATAGTAACACTAATGGTGATGAGATGGATCTGACAATAAGCCAGTCTTATAGGACATCAACCTAATGTCATTTTACCTAATTCCATAGAATAAAACTAATACCGCTAGTATCCAAAAAGCACAATTTAATCCCCAAATTATTCCACCATACACACGGCTATATAAAGCAGTGTAGGTGTGTGTCTGGATTCTTCATCCATGGCCAGATATTTGGATGGTTCCTGTGTTAAGGTAAACCTGCTGATAGATCAAATCCTGTCATTTCTACTTGTTCTATTTTCCTAAAATCATTGTAACAGAGACTTCATTATAAGATGGCGCCGGCATCGTGATCATAACGAAAACAATTAAAGCTAAAGAATGTCAACAAGACTTCAATCCTGACGTCAATAAGCAACAGCAAGGAAGTTCTCCAATCAAGAGACTACACGAGCTGGGAATTCTCCGCCCCTTCTGCTTCTTCCATAATTTCTATATAGTTTTGTGAAACCAAATAAAGTTCTAGCAGTGCAGATTTGCCATGGCCATGATCGCATGAGTGAGATTTAAATCAGCAAATGTGTCTGAATTAATTTCTTATGATGTGCACGCATGCTTATTGATTAGAAACACGCAGTCAACGCACACTAAAAGAGGATGTCTTGAATCCTACCCTAACATTGGAGGCACTGCTGAGATTTCGCGATCAGGATGACCAGGACGCCCCCTCGTTCCAGCACCGTTTGCAGCCTCGGGGTCACCACTTCCCGACTGGGTCTGATCAGCCCACGATCACGGTAAGTTTCAGATAACATATGTTAATCTGTGACTTGCCTGTGACTCGGGGAGTGGTGATACCTGTGGCTGTAGACAGCTGGGATTGGAGGGTAAATATGTATAGCCACCTGGTGTCCTGCGTCGGGGTCTGAATTGTTATATAGCTCTGTATGAGAAGTGCCTTGGCTGCTGTGTGTATGCGCTTTGCTGAGCCAGAACAGAAAGGGAGGGGGAGGACATTCGAAGTTCATATAGAGAGGAGTGTAGCGAAGCCGCAGTGAAGATCAGACATATGGGCCGTTAGAATTAGGAGAAAAAGGACGGATGTCTGCACACCAGACATAGGCCGCCAGAATAAGGAGAAAAAGGACGGATGTTTGCCCGCCAAACATAGGCCGCCAGAATAGGAGAACGGGTAAAGAACGGGTGTCTGGGGATTTGACAGGAATTAGGAGAAAAAGGGAGATCGTTAAGCGGGGACCTTCTGATAAACCTCTAACCGACACGCAGTGAGCTAAGTCTCTATAACTGGTGATCGGGGAGCTTGAAGGTCAGACCTTCTGATAAACCTCTGTAACTGACACGCGGTGAGCTAAGTCTCTATAACTGGTGATCGGGGAGCTTGAAGGTCAGCCCTTAAGCCGTGAGCAGCTGCACGGTAAGGGTCTCGGACAAATTATGCTGCGGTTTCGGAATAGAAAGGACGTCCTCCCAGAGGGAACCACTGGTGCGCTAGCGATAGTTCAGTGCAAAGAAGGGAAAAATGAGGTAGACAGAAGATTGGCTTGATGTAAGTAGAGAGAAGGTTGTTGAGTCAAGTAGGATGAATTAAGTAGGACTGCTGGAAAAGTGCAATTTGATTTAATGGAACAGGTTTGCGGTGAAATAAAAAGTAATAATGAAGGTTTGAGAGTTTTGGGATGTGTTAGAGGATCTGATGATTGTACAACTTGTAAACATGCAAACAGACTCTGAGAACCTCTAACTTTGACTGACGGACCAGGACAGAGTGACAGGGATCCTTCAGAGTGCCGTTTAAGAAAGAGACAGGTGATAAGGGACATTTAAAAGTTTTTGATGTGGAAAGAATTTGAGAAAAAGAGATTTAATTATATTTTCCTTGGAGTGAAAAATGGCCCCTGTAATCCAGACTCCACCCCTGTATCTGGTGGTTAGAGAAGATGACACGCCCTACCATTCTTCAGTGGCGGCCATCTTAAGTCAGTTTATTTTTCAGTGGCGGCCATTTTAAGTTATATTCCCTTCAAGTCCCTGAAAGTTGATTGCTGTTGGCAGCCATAAAAGCTGTTGTGGGGCTTTGTAGGACAACATCTGTCCATGCTTTTTCATCTTTTCGGGCGTCTGCTAGGGGTCCTGGAGTGAGGGATGTTGTTTATTTGAGTATTATTAAAATTTATTGATCCTGACAATTAGAGAAAAATTACTATAAAAAAATGTTGCAATGTGTCTGGTACCTGCTTTCTGGCATTTAAGGGGTTAACAAAAGGGTGGGGGCTGTTGGAGCTGCGTTTTGTTTTGTGAAGACATGTACATGGCCTTGACGCTGAAGTTCTCCAAAAATCTAGGGCTCTGTCTGAGCTGTGTTATCACTTTGTGTTCTGTTCTGACCTTGACGCTACAGTAAGCTGAAGTTGTTTACAGAAGGGGGCAGATCGCTGCATTTAGACTTCTCCCTGACAATCTAAAAAAGACTTGAAGGAATGTATTTGGTTGTGGAACAGGGATACAGTATGATGTGATGTCCTCCTGTGTACCCCCATGAACAATCTAAGCAAGAACAAGCCCCCCGACTGTATTACAGAGCCTATGACTGACTTTTGTTCCTTTTTGATTAAAAACCAACATAAGTGTACCTGGATTTTGTTGAAATGTTGGAGTCTGGCCAAAAGTTTATAGATAGTTAAGAGAATCCTAAATGTCTGGATGAGATAAAGCGGAGACGCACACGGTAATGGAAGAGTCCCATGGGAACGGTTTGCAGCTTTGGGACACATGGGGAATGAACTGACAGTGTAGTTGTTACTACAGTTGTAGTTGTGTGGGTTGTTACCAAAGGTGTTAACGGACTGGAGACATCTCTACCAGATTTGCGTATACAGGGATTGATAAGATTGTGACTGAAAGCCAGAGGGAAACAGAGACCAGTTTCACAGACCACGGCAAAGTGACACTGACTACATTTCCAATAGTCTCAACCGACCGACCCAAGTGGGCGTGTTTTCGACGGTGGGGAGGAGACATTACCATAGTGAGTGGCAGAGACGCCCCCAACAGGGCAGGACAAGGGGTGGTGGTAATAGACAGGGATGTCAGCGAGAACAGTCCCCCTTCTGAACGGCCCCCCCAAACAGAGTTAGTGCCTTTCATTGTAAAACTGATTTGTGACTCTCCTCTGCTAGTCCGATGATGATTTTAGCCCATTCCCGGTCAAGGAAAAGAACCAGAAAACACAGCTGGATACCTGTAGGATGGTCTATGACCTCCAAGCTGCCAATGAGTGGTCCCTAGCCCAAACTGGCAGCAGTCCCCAGGGTGATATATTATTCACGGTTATTGATTTGGCAAATGTTTTCCTCTCTGTGCCCCTGCATGAAGATTGCCAGAACCTATTTGCCTTTACCAGTTCAGTATTCCAGTATATCTGATGTAGATTCCCACAAGGGGGGTAAAACTCACCCAGCCAGTACCCCACGGCCCTACAGGGAGTAGACTGACAGACTGCCCCTTACTGGATGTTCTCCTTTTCAGTATGCGGAGGACCTACTGTTTTTGTTTGCCAGGATGCATTTATTGACCTTATGTGTTTTCTGTTCCAGAAGGGTTGTAAAGTTTCCTGAGACAAACTCCAGTACTACCAGGAGAAGGTAGTCTTCCTACGCCACTGCTTCTCAGCCACAGGCAGACACCTGACAGAGGAAAGAAAGCTGGCAGTCCAGAATGTGCCCCTGCCCTGAGGCCCTAAGCCTCTTCACATGATTCTAGGACTGGCCAGCTCCTGCAGGCCTGGGATAAGGTCTGCTGCCCCTTTCTGACTGAATTGCCTCTTCCCCATTTGCCCTTAGTCAGGAGGCAATTGATGCATTCCATATCCTTAAGCTGGTAGATCCTGTCTGCCCCAGCCCTAGGCACATCCTATTGAACCAGACCTTTTATTTTATTTTGCACGGAGTATCTAGGCCACAGGTGTCTTAGCCCAGGAACGTGGTGGCCTCCCAAGTGGCCCGTTATTAGGCCCGGTTAGACTCAGTCGTGAGGGGAGCCCCTCATGTGTCAGTAGCTGCAGCCAGCAATCTGCTCAGCAAGGCCAGTGAGTTGATCCTAGACCCTAGATCACTCAGTTACTGTGCAAACCCCACATACCTTGCACAGTGTCCTCACCCAAGTACAGCCCAAGCATCTGTACAAAGGCCGGACAGCTCAGACTCCAGTGTGCACTCCTGATGCCCCAGGATACACTGATAAGGTGCACAGCTCTGAATCCTTCGTTCTATCGCCAGTCTTCCAGGATTCAGAGAGGGGGGAGAGAAGGGTGAGTAACGCAGATGTTGAGTTTTTTCTCATAGATGGCTCCAGGTCTGCAGGAGAAGACAGACGGTTCTACACTGGATATACAGTGGTCAGTGGCGCACATGAGGTAGTACAAGCAGAACCACTCCCTCCACACAGGTCAGCGCAGGAGGTGAAGTGACGGCACTCAGGGAAGCGCTACAGCTGGTGTAAGGTAAAAGGACAAACATCTATACTCAAGGTATAGTTGTGGGGTCTAAACACGACTATGAACCCATATGGAAGGCTAGAGATTTCCTCACCTCTGCAGGGACCCCCTTTAAGCACGGCACGCTGGTTAAAGAGCTCATGGATGCTCTCTTACTTCCACAAGAGGTGGGGATAATAAAAGTAAAAGCACACACAATCTGGTAACTCCACAAGCCAAGGGCAAGTATGTGGCTGACGGGATGGCGAAGGCAGCTGCACCGATGGAGCCCAGAGACTGTCCTGAAGTCTCAGCGGTGAGTTCTGAGCTAAAAGTTTGATCCACAGGTGTTCCAGTCCCTGGTGGCCCGAAAGTCATCAGAAGTGAAGGAAGTGTGGAGGAGAGCTGGAGCCCAGATGCCGATGGGACCTGGATGCTGGGAGAGAGGGTGTGCCTGCCCAGAGCCCTGCACCCGACAGTAAGTCAAGTAGCCCACGTACACACACACATATCCAAAACAGCCATGCTAGTGCACATAAACCGCAAGTGGTTTGCCCCGGGCGTTACTTCCCCTGTCACTAGACTAGTGAAAGCCTTTATAGTCTGTGCCCGCCACAGCCCGGGTAAGGTGGTAAAGACCCCACAGAAGGTGACACCCAAGCTGCTGTATCCCTTCCAGAGACTGCAGATGGATTTTATCCAGCTACCAAAAAGTGGTACGTAGGAGTACGTGCTTGTGTGCATTGATCTCTTTCCAGGGGGGCCAGAAGCTTCTCCCATGACCAAGGCTACTGCCAGAGCTGAGGTAAAGAAGGTGGTGAGTGAGATTTTTCTGCAGGTTTGGACTTCCAGAGACCATAGAGTCCGGTCGCAGAACCAACTTCACTGGACAGGTAAAGACCTGAAACCTTGTCCCTCCTGGGTGTAGAACAGGCCCTGCACACCCCTTACCCTTCCCAAGTTGGTGGTGCGTTTGAGATACTTTAAACGGCACTCTTAAGTTAGAGATCCAGAAGGCCATGGAAGAAACAGGGAAACCATGGCCCGAGTGCTTTCCTGCTGACCATCATTCAGTTAGGACCACACCCACCAGAAAGATGGGATTGTCCCCTTTGAAGTACTTTTTTCACTGTGCACCCAGACTAGGCCCCTACTTCCCACAGACCCTAGAGATGATGGCAGGAAACCAGGTGGAACACGCCATACAGTTGAGCCAGGCCTTGAAAAAGGTCGACAAAAGTGTTTCTGATTCCTTTTTCAGATGCGGACAGAGACCTCAGGACGCATAACCTGAAGCCTGGAGACTACGTGGTGGTAAAGAGACACCAGGGAGAGAGTCTGGAGCCTCGCTACGATGGTCCTTTCCAAGTCCTGCTGACCAGTGCCACGTCTGTGAAGCTAGAGGGAAGTCAGCACGCTTCCATGCTTTCTATTGCAGATTAACCTATTCTTCTTGCTAGCTGGTCTCTTCTGACTGACTGTATGCTCAGGGACACCCCAACCATGACTATCACTGCTCAGGGACACCCCAACCATGACTAGCACTGTATCTATAGGGCTGACCAGGATGCCCCCAGGGTAGGAGACTTTACCTACGGTTGGTGCAACAAGACAATGACCTTCAATAACACTGACAGCACAGGTAACCCTGTATAGCAGTGTCTGATGTGGACAGGATTTGTGGGGATAGGAGAGTTAGGTTAGGCCTAGAGGCTGGGAAGGTAAGTGTACGGTGATAACATTTGTGTATTCCTTCCTCGTGATCCCCAGGGATAAGGTTGATCAGACACATAAAGAAAAGGTAGAGAATCCCAAAGGATTCTGGAGGTCTGAGAGAAGCACCTATATGACAACGTTTATATAGATACAGTGGGAGCACCAAGGGGGGTCCCAGATGAGTACAAGGCCCACAATCAGATATGGACAGGTATTCCCCATGACAGATCATTATTCCCCAGAGAGCTATGAGTAAAGATGTTTGTTGGGTTAACTGTTTTTATTGTAATCAACAGAGATTTGTGAATTATATCCGAGATGCTTCCCAGAACCGCATGATTTTGGACATGACCCTTGCTGAGAAGGGAGGAGTCTGTAAGATGGTGGGAGTGACTTGTTGCATGTACATCCCGGATGACATCGCCCCCTATGGATCGATTACCCATGCTCTTGAAAAGATTGAAGGACTGTCCAGGGAACCCAAGTGGACGCTATATCCTTCACTTTGTAGTTGGGGGATTGGAAGGGTTTCCTGTAAGTGGGGGTGATATTGGGGATTGTGATTTTGCTCTCGTCACTTATTGTGTGTTATGTGGTCCCCCCATCAAGTCCGCCTAGTATCATGGGTATCAGTAGTTAGACAAGCCAAAGACCCCTTACTCAAGTTACCTAAATTTGCATAATGAAGATATCCCTCTAAGATCAACCACCCCTGAAACATATCAAGCAGCCCCTGGAGTAGGGAGAGGTAGAGTAGAGATTTGATTCCCATATGTGAAAGTCCACTAAATGGGGGCGCACCCAACAGGGGTCTGCTGTCATCCAACTGGTGAAGAGGAGAGCGAAGCACATATGGGCAGATCTGTAGGTCCTTCTAGACTAAGAGTAGCTGAGAGAAATTCCAGGATTTAGGGGGGGACTGTTAAGGTAAACCTGCTGATAGATCAAATCCTGTCATTTCTACTTGTTCTATTTTCCTAAAATCATTGTAACAGAGACTTCATTATAAGATGGCGCCGGCATCGTGATCATAACGAAAACAATTAAAGCTAAAGAATGTCAACAAGACTTCAATCCTGACGTCCATAAGCAACAGCAAGGAAGTTCTCCAATCAAGAGACTACACGAGCTGGGAATTCTCCGCCCCTTCTGCTTCTTCCATAATTTCTATATAGTTTTGTGAAACCAAACAAAGTTCTAGCAGTGCAGATTTGCCATGGCCATGATCGCATGAGTGAGATTTAAATCAGCAAATGTGTCTGAATTAATTTCTTATGATGTGCACGCATGCTTATTGATTAGAAACACGCAGCCAACGCACACTAAAAGAGGATGTCTTGAATCCTACCCTAACACCTGGCTCATACGATTGCCTTGTTATGCCGCACACAAGAGTATACAGGAGGTTCCCTACTTAAGGACACCCGACTCACAGACGACCTCTAGTTACAGACGGGCCCCTCTGACCTCTGGTGAAGCTTTCTGAATGCTTTCCTAGAATCCCAAGCTGAAATGATCAGCTGTAAGGTGTCTGTAATGCAGTTTTATTAATAATTCTTGGTCCCATTACAGCAAAAAATGTTTAAACTCCAATTGTCACTGGGGAATTTTTTTTTTGTCTGGAGCTATAATTATAAAACACAGTTTCAACTTACATACAAATTCAACTTAAGAGCAAACCTTCGGAACCTATCTTGTATGTAACCCAGGGACTGCCTGTATTCACAAGGTTTACACATTATATATTAAATGAATAAAACACAATTCAGCTTTTTACTGAGGCTGTCACCATCATGCTCCACCCTGCAACCCCAGAAGAATCACATGACGGTATGACCCCCCTGATAGCACGTAAGAGTCATCTCAAGTAAACCCTATTCAGTTCATTAAAATACTTACAGTTTTAACCCTCTATTCCCATGTTAACAGTGCGGATTATGCGGCCACATTTTAGGTGAAAGTCTCCGGTGCTGTGTCCCGTCATCCGGTGCCCATTCTCCTTCCAGCGCTCAGCTGCTTCTGAATCTAAATTCAGTCTCGGATACCTTGCGCTGCATCCTCTCCCTTAAAGTATTTATTGCAGCGACTGCCAAGCGGAGAGTAGACTAACGGAAATCCTCAGAGTATTTCTAAATGCTCTCTCTGTCTTGTCGGTTTTACTGTGATCTCAAAAAAGTTTTTTTTTAAATTTTCATGGAAGAACTGGCCCGGATTCCAGGAGACGGTCTACAGCTGGGGCGGGTTCTGGTGTTTGCTGGATCCTTGGCAGAGGTTAATAAGGGAAGGTGTACGGCGAGCGAGCTGGAGATGGTCTGGATCCCGGATGCTGGGCGCTTTTGCTATGCGGTTTACATGAAAATTATTTTAGACACATTTAACATTCACTGAACTGCTCCCATTTCAGTTCACTGGCTCGGCACGGCGAAAACCAGAGGAGCTGCATGTGGGTCAAGTGGATTGGCACAATGAGCTGCGCGCTGTGTACCCAAGGGGCCTGAGTGCACAGAGGTTGGCACAGGAGACCAAGACATCCAAAAAGACTTTTCATCCCCTTCATCAATTAGTGCAATTATCCCATTAACATTTATTAAATTATAATAAATCAGAGGAAGAGCGAAAATCTTCACCTTCACAATTGCCCGAGAAGCTCTGATTAGCAGCAGGAGCTTAGAGACAGGATTGTGGTAAGGCACAGATCGGGTCAAGGTTACAAAAGAATTTCCACTGCACTCAAGGTTCCTAAGAGCACAGTGGCCTCCTAACCTTTTTCCATTTAAGGATTATGAAAGACCACAACTCTTTCTTGAGCCAAACTAAGCAATTGTGGGAAAAGAGCCTTGGTGAGAGTGGTAAAGAAGATCACTATTGCTGAGCTCTAGAGATGCAGTCGGGGCAGGACCACTGGGTATAATGGAAGGAAAGATGAATGCGGCCAAGTACAGAGATATCCTGGATGAGAACCTCTTCCAGGGTGCTCTGGACCTCAGACTGAGACGAACCTTCCAACAAGACAATGACCCTAAGCACACAGCTAATAACAAGGCAGAGGCTTCAGAACATCTCTGTGACCATTCCTAACCGGCCCAGCCACAGCCCGGACCTGAATCCAATGGAGCATCTCTGGAGAGACTCGAAAATGGCTTCCACCAACATTCACCATCCAACCTGAGGGAACTGGAGAGGATCTGCAAAGAAGAGGCAGAGGATCCCCAAATCCAGGGGGAGAAACTTGTAGCATCTTCCCAAGAAGACTCCTGGCTGCACCAGCTCCAAAGCTGCTTCTACTCATCAGTGAGCAAAGGGGCTGAATACTCCTCACCGGGGGCCGAATACTTATGACCAGGGGCTGAATACTTATCCCCGGGGGCCCAATACTTATGACCAGGTGATATTTCATTTTTTCTTCTATAGTAAATGATCGGTGGGGGTCCCAGCAGTTGGCCTCTCAACAATCATTTGTTATTGAAAACTTAGTACAAGCCCTTTAATTCTTGGAAAACCCCTTTAAGGTAATGGCTTATCGCTTTACAATCTGTAGTTCTCCACTATAGGTTGCTGCTCGGCTTCTCCAATTATTATGAATCTCTCCCCGTGACTTATGGAGTAAACCATCGATCTTCTAAAGTTTTATCCAGGAAATGATCCCAGGATATGAAATTGTTCAGGAAGGGAGTCGCTTTAACACCACACGATTCCTAGAATGATTATTTTTTCTCTTTGTAATGCGGGCGCCTCCACAAAGATATAATTACAGAATTGGGTCATGGCCCCTTGTAAGTATAAATTATAGCTCAGCAGAGCAGCAGGCACAATGCTTCACTATCCTATATAACAATAGCGGTAGGGAACGCTTCCTCCGTATCCAGATATAATGGTCAACATTCCTGCAGCCATTATTACATGTCTTGTGTCTGCTGACAGTAATCACTGCTCCCCGGGTCATTACATCCTGGATCTGCAGGTTCAAAGCCCATTCACCAGCAACGCACCTCCTAAAGGATCAAGGGAACGTTCTCGTCTCTCCATACACCACAGAGCGGACCTTGCAAGACGGAGAACAATAGCCTGGAGTGAAATAATAGGGGTACAGGAGATGATTGGGGACAGATCCCTTCCTTTTCTGAGCTCATTAAAAGGGGTCATTGCTGTAGAAATCTCTCTCTCTCTAGTTAGAAGGGTCACCTGAGGATGAGCTGAATACACAGTGTAAAATTGCAGAGATCCCCAGTGATCAGCTCTAATTAGTAGGGAAAATCATAAGTAAAATTTAAAGCAGCTCCCCCGCAGGAGAAATGAGGAACTGACACATCATAATGTAGGGCCTCCGAAGCTAGAGACGCTCTCTATACTCTGAATTATTGACAGTCCTGAAGAGGGGAATCCATCACTTGGAGGGATTGTTTAGGCTCCTAGGACCCCCGAAACAGCGCTACACTTGTCCACAGGTAGTGTGTGGTATTGTATCTAACACATTAGCAGCTAAAACAGGAAAAATATATTAATCTGCCATGTATGTGCAGAGATGTAACTCGCATGTAAGATCTGCAATGGGACCCTCGTGTCCTAACATGTGCCCCTGATTATACTGGTATCTTGTATGGCACAGCCTATGGGGCCCCTTAGGCTCCAGGGCTCAGTAGTCCCCACTTTTAGGTAATTATAGCTCATGAACTGGCAATGATCAGGAATTACTTTTCAAAGGAATATCCCTTCCAGATCGCTCCCCCCTCTGCCTGACCTTATACAAGGGAAATAACAGGATTTATTTGCATTTGAACAAAACTTTTTTTTCTTTTAGGAAACCTTCCATCAGACGGCAGCGCAGCAGCTGAGGGAAGATACAGATACTACCACGCTAAATCTCTCTTCATAAAGCAGGAATTGCATTTAAAGACATAATAAAAGAATAACTTGTGTCAACAGAGAGTATAATGAGGCGGCTCCGCTCACAGAGCGCAGTCTGAATGGGGAAGATGGAGCATTGGTTGTGCTGCAGATGTCAGTCCTCAGCCGACTATTGTCCCACCGCGCAGAGCATCTCTCGCTATAAATCGCTATATGAAATGCTCTGCAGACTACAAGCACTTTTATACGGATGTGATTTGGGACCCAGGAGATTGTGAAAAAACTGTGTTTCTTATTGCATATATTACTAATACTTCTACTATGCAGAATCTTACTTGGAAGAATATCTGGATCATGGGAGCAGAAGGTCTCGGGTAGTGATTGTCAAAAACATTGGGAAGGTTCAATCCCTGGATCCAGTGCAAGGAGCACTAATACGTGATTGATAATCTTAAAGGGAATTGGTCAACTGGAGATGTGTCCTCTCACTGCTGTGCTTTGTTCTCTCTGCAACCAGTGCCATGTATTGTCCCTGTCGAGATCATCAGACCTTTTTTATATGTTGTTAGTAACAGCAGGACTGTGAAATATAAATTTATATTCCAGGATTTGTAGCTACTCCAAGTGCACTGTGGGTGTGTCCTCACACTGCTGTGTTCTGAGCTTTTTGCAGCCAGTGTTAGGTAATGTCCCTGGAGAGACCTGTAATCATACCTTTGTGTATGTTGTTAGTAGCAGCAGGACTGTGAAATATGTATTAATATTCTGAGATTGTAGAATCTAAGAGGATTTCCTCACACTGCTGTGCTCAAATCCTATTGTGCTGAGTTCATCTCCAGCTCCTCCCCTGTAGGAGACTTCGAGTTGCCTACTACAGCAGAGCTGAGAGCTCAATAGTGTTGGATAACTCCCCCAGTACACACGGAGAAGCTACAATCATGCAATATGATACCATTTTCCACAGCATTGTACACTCACCGGCCACTTTATTAGGTACACCATGCTAGTAACGGGTTGGACCCCCTTTTGCCTTCAGAACTGCCTCAATTCTTCGTGGCATAGATTCAACAAGGTGCTGGAAGCATTCCTCAGAGATTTTGGTCCATATTGACATGATGGCATCACACAGTTGCCGCAGATTTGTCGGCTGCACATCCATGATGCGAATCTCCCATTCCACCACATCCCACAGATGCTCTATTGGATTGAGATCTGGTGACTGTGGAGGCCATTTGAGTCCAGTGACCTCATTGTCATGTTCAAGAAACCAGTCTGAGATGCTTCCAGCTTTATGGCATGGCGCATTATCCTGCTGAAAGTAGCCATCAGATGTTACAGGGTACATTGTGCTCATAAAGGGATGGACATGGTCAGCAACAATACTCAGGTAGGCTGTGTCGTTGCAACGATTCTCAATTGGTACCAAGGGGCCCAAAGAGTGCCAAGAAAATATTCCCCACACCATGACACCACCACCACCAGCCTGAACCGTTTGATACAAGGCAGGATGGATCCATGCTTTCATGTTGTTGACGCCAAATTCTGACCCTACCATCCGAATGTCGCAGCAGAAATCGAGACTCATCAGACCAGGCAACGTTTTTCCAATCTTCTACTGTCCAATTTCGATGAGCTTGTGCAAATTGTAGCCTCAGTTTCCTGTTCTTAGCTGAAAGGAGTGGCACCCGGTGTGGTCTTCTGCTGCTGTAGCCCATCTGCCTCAAAGTTCGACGTACTGTGCGTTCAGAGATGCTCTTCTGCCTACCTTGGTTGTAACGGGTGGCGATTTGAGTCACTGTTGCCTTTCTATCAGCTCGAACCAGTCTGCCCATTCTCCTCTGACCTCAACAAGGCATTTCCGCCCACAGAACTGCCGCTCACTGGATGTTTTTTCTTTTTCGGACCATTCTCTGTAAACCCTAGAGATGGTTGTGCGTGAAAATCCCAGCAGATCAGCAGTTTCTGAAATACTCAGACCAGCCCTTCTGGCACCAACAACCATGCCATGTTCAAAGGCACCAAATCACCTTTCTTCCCCATACTGATGCTCGGGAGAACTGCAGGAGATTGTCTTGACCATGTCTACATGCCTAAATGCACTGAGTTGCCACCATGTGATTGGCTGATTAGAAATTAAGTGTTAACGAGCAGTTGGACAGGTGTACCTAATAAAGTGGCTGGTGAGTGTAGTTGGTATTAATTCTAATCATTATCATTAGATAGGGATGTGGTCCTCACACTGTTGTGATCATGTTCCACAGCTTCAGGTTGAATACTACAGCGGTCACTCAGAGAAGTAAATGTCATGGCACATGTGTGGCCTATGATCATATAGGGGAGCAAGTAACTATTTCTCATAATAATGGGGGTCTCACCAATTAGCAAATTCCATGGATATTACCAAAATACAGTCAAAGCATTAGAGGGCCAATGGCCTGGTTAGCCATCTCCAGTATACACTATAGGATACATTCCCACTATATTATAAATAATACTCCCATCTTTATGACACCTCATAACACTGCGATAGGTAGGAGGAGCACATTTCACCTTAACAAAATATAATTGAGATATTCTGCTGAAAGTTCAGGGGTTAATGACGTTTATTTTTAGATAATGGCTTATAAAAAATGCGCCTCGACAGTCGTTTTCCCTTCAGCCGCTCCCACAAATCATCTCTATGGGTTATAAAAGGGCTGAGTGTGGTGATTTAGCGCAGCGCCGTTCACCTTTCCAGGCGGCGGTTATGAGAGGTAAATCAATTTTTGGGAAATAATTAGCGCACTGTCACTTTAATTGCATTTATTTCACAAGACCCAAGTTCAAAGTTACCATAAGAAAATCATCCGCGCCAATTCATATATATGCCACTCTGGTACAATATTACCTCTGTACCATAAATACAGGATGGCCAAGACAAATACCGCTACTAGGGAGTTAACGCCGAGGCCGGGTATCACTGATCACATTATAACTCATTATTTTGTGACCGCGAGAGCGGCGCACAACAAATTAATAACCTATACGGTGACATTACGGGGCTGGTAAAGGGCTCTGAGTGCCTGTGAACCCAATTAAAACTCCAGTGAATAAATCAATGTAAGCGTATAAGCCGTGGACACATTACATGAGGGTTTTATATGAGATCTCCCTCGCATTTGTAAAGCTGTCAGGGATTTAGCAAATACTCCTGGATACAGCGGACTCGTCAGACAATGGGAAGAGGCAGATACCTGCACTGAGTAATAGGGGACATAAGACAATAAGGAGAGAAGATCTAGTAGATAAACAGACGCGGTGCTATAAATTCTTGGCATTAGGTGGGGGCTGGCTCAGTGGTTTGCAGCGATGTCTTGCATTTGACTTTGATGATGTCTTAAGACCAACTAGGGCCTGGTGTTTATGGATTAAATTAAATCAATTTTTTTTCAATTTGTTTAGGTTTCCCCCCTATATGCCCTCAATTTCTTCTTGTCATATTATCATAGTTTATATATTGTCCTCTGTTGCCCCCAAGTATCTCTCCCTGCCCCCATCCATCTATGTTATCACTGACTTCTACACCCATCATCCCCTCATTGTTCTCTATGCTCCCATCTTAACTTTGTAGCCCCCTTCTTATTTCTCATCTTTCGATTTGGTTCCAGGACCTGGTTGGATGAACTCCCATTTTCTAAGTTGACTGTAGCCCTGCACAATGGAGCCAACATCAGTATTCCCATATCTGTAGGCGGCAACGAGTCCTGCCCCTGATTTGTCATCAGATCTGTCCTGGGGCTGCCGAAGATCAATTTTGTGATTCTGATAAAAATTCGAATTGTCCTCCTCTGACTGAGCTACTTCATTGAATTATTTTGATTAATGGCCCAACCCTTAGACCTCCTCAGGAGATGAGACTTATTGCCCACCATCCAGCATGTCCCCTGTGACTACATCACAAGCAGCGGTGGACAGCTTAGGCTCTTTGTGTGTTCGGCCCATAAATCATTTCATGGACTGGGGACCCAAAAAGATATCCCTGTCCTCTGATTGGCCAATCAACATTTCAAAACATAAAAGGGGGCTAGATTATCAGAATGCATCTCTATCCAGCAGCTCTCCCTCCTGGTCTCCCAATTCACATATCATCTTCCTGATGAAGATTCCTAAAAAGGATTGCACATGTTCAAGCCCCAAATATCAGACCCAAACCCAAAGATGGCGATAAACCCAATAACTCAGTCAGAAGAAGACGCTACTACTGGCAGATAACAGTACCCGCACCTCTAGAAACTTCTCATAGTCTATAGAACTCGGGTGTACATCTTCTATTAAGCTTCAGTATCTCGTTTTGACATCTTATACCCAATATTGATGTTGACCTTACACCTCATGTACAGAGCTACTTTTTAGGGAGTCGCAGGGTTAACAGTGAATTCTCTACACTTATGGCAGGATCTGTGCTGAGGGTGAGTTTCATACATTTAGAAATATCTTCCCTTTTTCCTGTTTCACACCAGAGTTACCACTTAATTTTCTTATCATAATTTGCAAAGAAAAAAAATCATCACACCTTATATATCTGAACCTCGGCGCCAAACAAGTCGCTCCCGAGGAGAAGCAGCTCTTATTCTGCAGAACTTCTCCTGGAAAACCCCACGGACATTGTTATTCTAGTGTCCTGGGTCAATATCCAGTGTTTTTACTTATTCACCTTCACCTGAGGGTGTAGAACCAGGGTCTACTTACATATAGGGGAGGATGTTTTAGTCCATCTCGACAGAACTTTCCCTTTTTTTCTTTAATAATAGTAATAATTCTTTATTTATATAGCGCACACAGATTACGTAGCGCTGCACAAAGCAGTTGGTCCAAGCAAATTGGTCCGTGTCCCCATGGGGCTCACAATCTAAACAACCTACCTGTATGTTTTTGGAGTGTGGGAGAAAACCGGAGGACCCGGAGAAAATCCACACAAACATGGAGAGAACATACAGAATCTTTGCAGATGTTGACCTGCGTGGGATTTGAACCCAGGACCCCGGCGCTGCAAGGTTGTAGTGCTAACCACTGAGCCACCGTGCCGCCCTAAGAAAATATGAGTGCAACAACCCCATTGCTGACACAATCCGTGTTGTTACTAGCATGTCCCCCACACAGGGGACAACAGAAGAGACCCTGATGATGAATAGGTCACCACATAATACCATAGACTCAGACTTCTCCATTCAGACCAGAATGTGGTGGCAGCTTAGTCATGTCCAAACACCTACAGGCCACCATCCCAACTGGGAATTGGGTCTACTGAGGCTGTGTGACCCCCCATGTTGAGCCCCTAACTATGTTTCAACATTCAAATCACAACTTTGTACACCGGTTTGTATGGATCACATAGAATATAGGAAAGCTATAGACTGAGATGAAGGGGAACTACAACTGTACAGCAACATGTGAATATCACTTGACACTCATATTACTATATTACTATAGTCCTTCAGTGCTAAATTTCTTACTAGCGCTTGCTTTGGACCTTTAAGGTCCTGGGAGCCTTGTCTGTAACCTGCTGACAAGCTCTTGCCTTAAACTTAGAAGCCCATAGCTAATGAATAAGTGACCAGAGTGTAACATGTCAGCTTCAAACCTTCTGGATAGACAAGTCATAAGTGATTTTTTTTTGGGGGGGAGGGGTGTCGGGTGGTGACCATCAATGGACACTACAGACTGAGGGCACTGCTCCTGTTTGCTTAAAGAGTCATTACTAAACCTTAGTCTAGGATTCTTGATGGAGTTTAACCAGGAGGATTGATCACCCTACAGGGCTCTGTAAGGCGCAGATCCGGATTTCTAGGGTGAATAACCCAGCTTTTCCAGGTTCAGATGCCCTAGAAATCTCCCTGTCTGGGCTGCATTATGTAGTACTGTGTAACAGAACCTAGGAATGGGAATAATTGTGTAATTGTGTAAAATATGTATGTATTCTCTCTTGTTCTTAAACATTTAATGTGGTTTGTTTATATTAATGTATCTATTGTATCTTATACTGAGGTTATGCAGGCTGTTTACTGGCTAGCTCCTTGGAACTTGCCAAAAGGATGAGACCTAGAGTCCATAAGTATAGCTTCAGTGTCTCTGTTCAGAGATTTTTGTGTGAAGACACTACTGATGTTGACTGCAGATGCATCAGAGACGACTCAGCTCCCATGAGAATCATGCAGCCTATGAGGCCACTGGTCCAAGGCTGATGTATTGAATGTCTACCCCTTCAAGCAAGAGATTTACTGCACTTCAGCTAGCCAAATGGGCAGCCATGCATGCAATCTGAGTGGAAAGTTGCACAGCCTGTGTATTGCTGGTGACAAGTCTGTAAAACCTGCAAACAAAGAAACTGAGTTTTTTATCATCTCCATAGGTCCCTGGCTAAGCTGCTACCATCACGGGGCCTCCACCTCGCCATCAGCTGGGACCGGTCACTTACACTGGGAGTCCCAGGGAAAGGTCATTATTAGCTAAAGCCTGGAAAAGCCTCTCCTTGTATCCTAAGCCTTATGAAACACTATGGCTGATAC
The DNA here is from genome assembly GCF_040894005.1 of Engystomops pustulosus. Lineage (NCBI taxonomy): Eukaryota > Metazoa > Chordata > Amphibia > Anura > Leptodactylidae > Engystomops > Engystomops pustulosus. The sequence continues at coordinate 98,629,370 of NC_092419.1, forward strand.
TGAAACTGGAAAACATTCCCCTCCTTCGCGGAGGAGGTATATAGAAAAAAAAAAAGTTGCCGATCTCCATTTAACTTCAGCAATTACTTTGAGCGGATAATTTGTTTTTCTTCTAGAATTGTAGGGGGAGGGGGGGACTTGACCTTCATGGTAACAATTAAAAAGCGTCTTTCATAAAACTGCGCCTTATGTTCTTTAATTATACTCAATGTTGTATTCATCTACATCTTTTATGAGAGAAGACAAAATTCAATTCAGACGTTTTCAGAAGCAGCAAAATAGAAGAGACTGTGCACAGAAGACAACAGAGGGGGGATAACGTGAGGAAGAAGAGGGAAACCTCTGAGACGACCACACAGAATTGTGTAGATGATAGATAAGTTGTGTCATTTATGGGGTGACGTCAAGATTCTACAGCAAACATTAAACCTGCTGAATCTGTCAACCCTCAAAAACGCTTAGAGAAAGTGCAGTACTCCAAAATTTTGCAGTTTTTGGGTTCATTCTGCACCCGAGGGGTTACAAATCAAAACTAATTCCAATACCGGCAGTCCCCGGGTTACATAAAAGATAGGATCTGTAGGTTTGTTCGTAAGTTGAATTTGTATGTAAGTCGGAACTGTATATTTTATCATTGTAATTCCAGCCAGAACTTTTTTGGTCTCTGTGACAATTGGATTTTAAAAATGTTGGGTTGTCATAAGAACCAGGATTAACAATAAAGCTTCATTACAGACACCTGTGATAACTGTTATAGCTGTTTATTGTAGCCTAGGACTAAAGTACAATAAATTACCAACATCCAGAGGTCCGTTTGTAACTAGGGGTCGTATGTAAGTCGAGTGTTCTTAAGTAGGGGACCGCCTGTATTGGAAGAACCTCCCTATACAACCTTATGGCGATGAATCTATTCCATCGCTCTGACCCGGTGTGCAATAAGCTCTAGTAAAGGAAAGTTTTCAGATGGCGCCTACACAGCGAGGACATTTCCAGAAAAAATAAACAGGTTACACTGGGCAGATTTTTTTTTACATTTTCAAAGATATTTACTCAGCTGAGTCCCTGCCGCAAGCCAATGAATACACATCACTAGAAACAGCCCGGGAAGAGTAAGACGCGAGCAGCCGCTTCCAGCAGTCAGACGAGGTCAGCGGAAGAAAACCAATATAGGGCGAGGAGCGTCACCTCTCCTGATGCCCCTTATAACATCTGATTACATAATTGTGTGCTCTTCTGTTAAATACTCCTTAATATTCATAAATACTGCAAATGGGCAACTGGAAGCAACTCTTCTGCTTGTCAACAAGGTGAGATTTAGATTGGAAGGTATCCCCCATGCACAGGATAGGGGGTAACAATGCGATCAGCCATGGTCCAACTGCAGGGACCGCCAGTGATCACAAAAATCTCAATAATGTGTGGAGCGCCAGGTCGAGCATGTGCCCTGCAGCTCCATTCATTAGTATGGGACTGTCTAAAATTGCTGAGCACAGTGCTCCAGTATCTCTTGGCTTTAATTGAAAGAGAATGGGAATGTCAGTAATACCCAAGTGCTGAGTTCTAACACTCTAACACTATTACAGATCACATGCTCATCCTGCTGCTTCATCAATTAGTGAGAAAAGGACTCCCGTTGTCTGGATTCTTGTGACCGGTTCCTAGCAGTCAGATCCTCACTGATCACCTTGTTATCCCCTATTCCAATGATGGCAAACCTTTTAGACATTGAGTGCCCAATATACAACCAAAACCCAGATATTTTTTGCAAAATGCCAATGCGACAATTTAAGCAGTAACTTATTACTCCCTGCTCTGTCACAGGTTTAAATTGTATAGGCACCTAAGGACACAAATACAGTAGAAAGAGGGAGAAGAAGTTTGGATTATCATTGTAGCTTCCTGGGCTGCCTAGGACTGCAAGAGGCCTTGAGTTTTGTCTGGCAAACTCTGCGCAGGGGTAATGGCGCAGGTTGCCCACCACTGTCCTATTTGGTGGATAGAGGATAACATTCTAACTTGGTTCAACCCATTTAAAGTAGACGAGGCAGGAATGACACAGCAATAAAACTAGAAAAAAAAAAATGCAAGACTTGGTATAGTCTACCATGACCCAAGTGACCATTGGCTGCAGCAGAAAAAGCTACTCCGCATGCGCCACCCCTTGGGTGCGCTGTGTAACTGCAGGATTTCTATAGCTACGTAACGTAGACCAGAGAAAGATGGACCTGTCAAGTCAGGATAAAAAGGGAAGGTATTGAGAAGGGGTTATTGAAGGGGGCACGATGAAAACGAGCATCGGATCACTGGGACCCCCAGCAATCACAATATCGGGGCCATTGTGACAAGAGCAGTATAGTGCATGCGCCACCAGCTATGTCTGTGCTCTAATAGTAAATATCATAATTGATGGAGTAACTTTGTTATAGAGCCCACTCCCCCCACCACTAAGCCCACTACACTTATCTGGATGCGGCTAGATGGCAACACATTATATGTGGCTGAAGCCTTCATGATAAAACTAATTAAAGAATGTATTAGGACGATGACTAATTCCCTTTATCTTATCCGACTTGGTTAATTGGACGCACATCACAGGCTGTTTACACTTGCAGAGAGACGTGTAGTTTGGTTTGCTGGCGAGATGAGGTCATTTGGAGAGGTCTGGCCGGGAGCTGCGGCAGGGATATTTGCGAGTGTTAAGAGCCTCTCAATTACAAACAAGTGGCTTAGCAGGAATAAAAGACTTAAATGGAGAGAATTTGTGAATTTTTCCTCAATGACGGCTTATCTGGACTATTCCTGGACCAAACCTGAAGTCCAAGAAATAAAACTGAACAAATATGTATCCGAGAGATTGTCCTTGTCCAGGTGATTGCAGCCGGGAAGTGTAAAATGAAGATAAAGATGGTGTCTGCTGGGAGACAAGTCTGCGGAAGTGGAGCCTTCAAGTACAGTTTAAGGATCCAGAAAGTTAATTTACTGAAGTCTGAACGGTCCACCTAGATAGAAGGGGTTAATCGTGGATGAAAGGAGTTGTACTGCTTGTACCATTTTGATTGATAGAAGGCATTAAAGGGGTTTTCAGAGGCTTCAATATGGTTTGGGGTAAAGAAGTTATTCTCACCACAGCGCCAACCATCAGTTGGTATATGGTGGTGACAGGAGGAGTAGCGCTGGACTGAGGTAAGTGTAACCTGTCAGGCTAGGATCCTGTCAGGCTTTGCTATGGTGGTTTTTGGGCCTCCACTTGACCACTGAAGATCATGGGACTCCACTCCAACCAATGAGTGGCCTCCTCAGACTACGGGACTTCACTTCCTTTGTTGACCCCAAGTTTGAGAAGAACACTCAATCGATGAAGTGTATCCCATGACCCACCAGAACTTCCGTCTAGTTGCAGAACCGAATACCAGAAAAACCATAGAGATACGGGAACCTGGTGCCCGAGTGGGGTAAGTATGCACCCCTAGCCCCTTGGGATTTTTCATGTTCCTGGAAATATCCCTTTAGTATTTTCACATGACCTAGGGCTAATGGTAAAACAATTATGGACCCAAGAAATGCCAAAGCTATGTAATGGGTAGGGTATGGATTTACTCTAAGATTCACTAAGATACATATTCATGGATCCTTTGCCATTGCACCCACCTATCCGCTATAACAATGTTGCTCTCAGAATATCATAAGCCTCTTTCATCTAGAAGGTAAAGAAAGAAAACAGTTTAGGGGTACCCGGTCCAGGTCCTGGGCACATTACTGGGGGTGTATTTTAAGTTCATCCCACATCTCCTGTTTTTAGTTGGTCCCAGTGTAATGTCAATGGGATACTTGTGCAGTGGTAGAGCGAGAGCCCTTTACAAGTGTGGCGCTATCTCCAGCACCGGAATAGCAGGATATAAATACCGCTATAGATCATGCCCAAATACCAGATTGATAAAAATGCACTTAGCTCCCGGCCTCTTATCGGGTTCTGTGTGTATATTGTTATACTCAAACTGCCTTGAAACTAACTTTATCAGAATCCCATGTCCTTGGAGCCTAGTCAGCCGGATTCCCGAAATGCAGAACAATGACAAAACTCTTTCCAAAACTGGACACACAGTGAGGTTTAGCCTTGTCCTTAGAAGCCCCTAATACCACTAGTAAGACCAATAACACCGAACCAAAGCGGATAACGAGGGTGTGTCCACACGTTCAGTTTTTCAGATGCAGTTTTTGATGTCCAAAACAGGATTGGAGTGAAAAGTAGAGGAAGGGTAACTCTTCTCCATGATAATCCACACCCATTATCATCCACACCTGCTTTTGGCTTCAAAAACTGCATCTGGAGTTTCTGCAGGTATTGGCAGACAAATGATCAGCCATGATCCTGGCACTGTATATCTATGGGACTTATCGACAAAAATGTGGTGCACGCCCATTAAACTGGTGCACTAAGTTAATTCACCCACAGGGTGCACCAGATTCATGAAGAAAGTGCTCCGTTCTTCATGAATCAGGTGCACTGTGCACGATAGTGGGGCAAACTGTACGTAATACCTTACTGCCTCACTAATAATAAATGTGGCCGTCTGTGAATATCTTGGCAGGGACTCCTCACAACATGTATAACTACGATGCTTGGAGTCGGGTGCCCCGTTTGTTCACGAAATGCGGCCACTACACGTTCTCATGTGCCTGAGCCCTTACACATATGTAATAATGCAATGTATTCCAAGTTGTACTGTATGACAATTACTTTAGATGTCCTTCGAAAGAGGTCAATAACAGTTTGATGGGTTCCGACATCTTCTACTACCATGGATAAGTGGGGTACAATTGGGGACACCAATATCCGCTCCTCTTCTTTGGTCTCACACATCTATTTCTCAGTGATTACTCAATTACAAGTCTTCTCAAGGTGACCTAATAATGAGAGTGATATTACCGCCCGGTGCTGGTAGATAAGTAAGGGTATTGATCAAGGACAACCAATGGTACTCCATCACCCCCCACCTGCAGCGACACAGGGGTTAATCCCAATCCCCTGGCTGTTTATGGAGCAGTGAGGAGCTGGGAAGCATCTGTATGAAGCACAGTAATTTTCCATTGTCACGGCTTTACGTTGTTTCAGTGCGCAGCGCCTCTGATTATACAGCGCACAGACAGCTTGTAGTTTTGCAAATTAAGCTTTCTTCAATCCTTCCACCGCCCCTCTCCAGCCTCTGATTTGTCTTATTCTTCCCGTGTCAGCGCTCATCCACACTCGCTTCCTTCGTCTTCTATTCCTGTCTAGTAAATGTTTATTTTCTGACAAACTGTTTGCTCTGACAAAATGACACTTGTGGCCTTTCTGCCTCGCCGGAAGCAAATTTAGTTTCCCATATTGTGCATGAACATGAATCTGATGAGCGAAACATTTGTTGTGCCGCGCTTGTATTTCAGCAATATTTTGACATGACGCTCTATTGAGTTGTCTTACATGAGGAACTGCGTTACATCGCCACCTAGTGGCTAAACTACTGAGAAAAGCTGAGAACTGTCAACTTGGGGGGGCAAATTACATCTTAAAAATGACGTGTTGGCAGCAGGAAAAATGAGCAAGGATCTGACCAACCCTGACAAGGGTCAGAGAGGCTTCAATAAAGTTGGTCTTGTAGATTGCCTCTGGTAAAACCAAAAGTTGTGGGACAACCAGTGAACAGGTGGTCAGGTCTAAGAGTCCTTACTGTATTTGCGGGGGGTGGGGGTGGGGGGTGGGGGGGAGTTACTTACATCTCACAAGAACTACAGGATGTGTAGCAAACTACATAACTACATGGAGCCAGACGCCTCAGGATACCTTCATACGTCTTGAAGATACTTGGCCAGGTCATAGGGGCAGCAAAAGGAGAACTTACTTAAGGCAAAAGATCTAGGAGAATCAGATTGCAACAAATTTGATATTTCGATATATCAGTTTTGTGATACTAGATGTGTTCTAGTCCTGAGGAACAATGGACTCCTTTTATTATAAGTATATATTCCGTGATAGTGGAAATATAGAGTTATAAAAGTTATCATAGTATCATAGTATATAAGGCTGGAAGGAGACATAAGTCCATCAAGTCCAACCTTTAAGAATTAAATAAATGTTTTATCCCCATAACCCGTGATATTTTTTCTCTCCAGAAAGTCATCCAGGCCCCTCTTGAACATGTACATAGAGTCCGACATAACAACCTCCTGCGGCAGAGAGTTCCATAGTCTCACTGCTCTTACAGTAAAGAACCTTTGTCTATGGTGATGGTAGAATCGCCTCTCCTCTAGGCGTAGAGGATGCCCCCTTGTCCTGGTCACAGGCCGAGGTATAAAAAGATCTTTGGAGAGATCCTTGTACTGCCCATTCAGGTATTTGTACATTGTAATGAGGTCTCCCCTCAGTCGTCTTTTTTCTAAACTGAATAATCCCAAATTTTTTAATCTGTCATTGTATTCTAGTTCCCCCATTCCCCTAATAATCCTGGTTGCTCTCCTCTGCACCCGTTCCAGCTCTACTATATCCTTTTTATACACTGGTGCCCAAAACTGTACACAATATTCTATGTGTGGTCTGACGAGGGATTTGTAGAAGGGCAAAACTATGTCTTTATCATGAGAATCTATTCCTCTCTTGATACATCCCATAATTTTATTTGCTTTAGCAGCAGCCGCCTGGCTGCTATATCCTGTGGCGCTCAGGCTACGTCACCTGAGCGCCTTGGGGAGCCTCGAATTTTAATCTATGCTCACCTCATGTAGCGCTAGCGCCCATCACCTGCTCTACGCACTCAGGGGGTGGTGGGGGGGATCACTTGCGCTACTTAGGGAGTACATACATTAACTTAATATACTATGTTATGGGTGGTCTTCAAGAAAGGGGTGTCATGCTGTAGGTTCTCGGACCACACACTAGGTACCAACACAAGGGGGCTTATTTACTAAGGGACGGCGGATCGCACTTTCGTCAGTTTTTAGACATTTTCTGGATTTCTGCCGCTGTGACAGATATTTAACCGAGGATTGTGTTGCACGCGATCGGATTGTGGAGCAATTGCGCCGGCTTTCATGCAACAGAAATCGATGGAAGGGGGGGCTGGACGTCGGACGACCCGACTGATTCGGACTGAGCGCAGGATTTAATATTCAAATTGTGTTGCAACCAATGCACTGATATACACTAAGAAGAAGAAAGTGAACTCCGGCGGACCTGAGCGTGGGAAGCAACAGATGCAGGAAACCGGGCGCACAATCTTAGTGAATCGCAGCAGAGTTCATTCTCGTCGGACAACGCACATCGGGGAACTCACCAGGGACGGGTAAGTAAATGTGCCCCTATGTGCGTGATTTACAAGCCAAAAATCGGTGGTGTAGAGTTGGACTAGACAGTCTTAAACCTCACCAGATTTATCGCTAAATGATACATTTGTTGCAGTTTAAGACTTTTAGATACTTTTGGCAAATCTGCCCCAATGTATCAACTTTACATGGAGTGCTCCTTTTAGAATTATGAGTGTAATTGGCTTCAGCGCTTCTGTATTGTAGCGCGGCCTCCAGGATGATGGACATGGCTGTGCACCAGGGGATACGTGGTTGGGCGGAGGTAGGTCTCACTTCTATTTCCAAACCTTTGTGTGTGAAAGTTTCTGTCCTGGCTCCAGTAATAGGCATTTACAATAGACTTCCACAGCACATCCCGGAGGATCGCCGTCCACGCAGCGGCGGCTGACAGCTTGTTTAATTATGTCGGTGAACTAAAACGAGAGCGGGGACGTGTTGTTGTTGTTGTCCACCCGTGCAGAGCCTTATAATTTCGTTTGCCATGCAGCCTACTCGGTGTCAGTGTCATTTTGTCATCTACGATAAACAAGTTCCCCTGGCGGCGCCGTTACCCTTAAGGTTTGCGGTTGTTATCGGCCTTCATCTCGGCTGAGATGTGGAATTAGTAGGATATTTTTTCCACACTGCAGAACATGTCCGTGTCAGCGCTTAATTCAGTCATGACACTTTGTAACGTTGTGGGGGCCTGGAAAGTGATGGAGGTAGCGTCTGTCTTTCCCTGGGGAAAATGTCATAAATCATGTACAGGACGGGAGTCGAGTTTTGATTTAGCATTTTATTTTTTGTCAAATGTTACTTTTCAGAGAATAACACCTCCCAGTCACTGAAACGGTGATTAATTGTAAAATTTAGCAAGTCCTTGTGGCGGAGCGCGGGTGCAGTGTTCTGGGTGGGAAATGACAAGTAAATGGTTCAGCACACAAGACCCGGAGGGAAAACTGAGATGAATGTGAGCTATGGCTGTGGTCGGCCATGGAAGAATACGGTCACTGCGGCACCAATGTGCCCTAATACCGGGGGGGTGTAACCTGAGTGTAGGGGTGTCATCTCACTTGGGGACGGGAGTCTTAGGCCATAAAGTGACTCTTGTCAGTGATTTGCATAAGAAGGAACAAGGATCCAGAATAACATAATAGTTGACAATTAAAACCTATTTTCAGTCTTTTCCGAGGAGTTGGAAGGTTTCACCTCTATTCCTGACTTTCAATGCCTTCTATGACTCTCAGCGACATTCTGGGCGCAGCGGAGAGAGGTCATTAATTATCCTACAAGTGGCGCCAGTCCAGCTCTGGTAGGAGCTCCAAGAACCCTCTCAGGCAGGAAGCGCCAGGGGTGCCTCCGAGCGCTCAATGTCATTGGCTTGCCCGCAGATGACACATTCACATGTAAATTTTTTTTCCGGCTGACTCGGAGAACTTGGATGTGCTCAGTCACAGAGGGGGAAATGTTCCACCACCCGTCATTCAAAGGGAAAATGAGCGGACGGCTAAACAACGCTAAGGGAAGACAGTTTTTGAATTTTCCTTTTGCAAATGAAAAATGAGGAAGAAAAAAAGTAACGCAAGAAATATTTCCTTCACTGGAGAAATTTTAATAGCACTTATTATGGTTATCCCTTATCCAGAAGATAGGGGACAACTAAATGATCTATGGGACTGGGGCTTGTACCATCACCGATCTAGAATAAGGACCCCAATTTTTTACAGGTTGAGCATACGTTCTCCAATACATAAATTGGGGACACCTGGCCGGCATGGATCAGGCCTGTTCCACCAGTACCAAGTGACCGTGACCCATTCGAGCGCTAGGCTGCACTCAAGCCAGCCACTCTGGTACTAAGATAATCCAGCAGCCCCCAAGCCCAAAACATCAGGCCCTGATTAGGGGTGTTGCAACATCTATGATATAGGTGGTTGAGCCTGTGGAATCCATCTTTGAAGCCGGCGCTCGGTGATCCGCATATACCGCACCATAATAGGTATATACCTTCACAGTGGGAACTAAGCTGATGATAAGATTATATATCAGGGCCTCATAGGTCTCAGCGTGAGGTCTCTGTAATGATCCATACATGACAATCCACACTCATCTCGGAGGTCGGATGTCCTGCTGTTCCGCCAGCATCGCCTCTGTATGCTTTGATCCGAGCACCATGTAAGGCACAATCCCCCTGAATCACACTGTCCCCATGTAGTACAAATAACGTAATGACTGCTATAAGACACACTAGTCCTCAGTGTAAGGTGAGCGCTCGCTGGGATGGTCACACTGCTCTGCCTGTGTTCCTCCTCAGGTCACACTAGGGCAGTGTAAATAATGATGCATTTACCCAACGTACGTGGTGATAGACGTCACCAGGTCCTGAGCCCAGCGGTGATGGGAAATGTATTATATAACCTGCAGCGAGGCCTGGGATGTGCAATTGCATCAAGTAATGTTAAGATGAAAACCTTCATATCATCGCAACAAAGCAGCAAATACTCCCGAAATATAATGTCTCCTGTCACTTCTTCTAAGCTTCTCTTTGATTAGTGGGATGACCATAAAGGCACCCACTATTGCCCCCCAATTAGGAGACAGAAGCCAGGCTCCCATAATGGAGCAATGTATATTGCAAAATATGTCATCTCACAGCATCAGAGGAAGTTTCGGCACACACTTCTGCAAAGTGTAACAGCCTGTGAATCCTCAGCACAGAACGGCTCTGGTGACTTCCTCCCAGAGCCATTCAGACATATTAGCATAGTTTTTAAAGTTGATTTTAGAAGGAAGGAGGCCACAGATAACAAATATAAGAAGATTAATAGCGCAATCACGGTGCCTGGATCTATGAGTTAACAAAGCCCATTTATCTTCTGTCTTGTCCCACCACAGCACCAGGTGCCATATTGGGTTTCTAATATAATTTAATCTGCCTATGCTCCTATCATTTAACTACCTGTAAATGCACCGTTAGAAACCACCCAGGATCACAGTAATTCCTACTTGATCCTGGTTCTTTGCAGCACCTTTGCACTTTACTGCAGTGAAAACTATGTTTATTTTCTGGACCCTACTAAGGATGATATGGGGGGACAGTGCTGTATTGAAACTTCTGCACCGGACTTTGCAGATCATATCATATCAGACAATGGACAATTGTTTTGCCTGAAACTACAGATACGGCCTGACATCACAATACAAACACATATACCACAAATACATAAACCAATCATTTTGCCACAGAAGGGGTTTTACCTTTCTGCCCAGCCATGTCTATGCAGGACCCTCTTTCGGGAGAACAGTCTCTCTGTCTAGTTTTATCAAGTAGTGACTGTAATAAGGGATCTCTTCCCTGCGCTGGCTGGATAAACAATCCGCTCGGAGAACACGCTGTACTTGTGTTTAGAGCAACCAAGACCTTGGAAACCCTGTCAATGCTGAAAGCTAATCAATGAGGTCATTATAAGGTGTAAGAGGCAAAACAAACAGCGCGATTAACACCTTGTTCACACTACACGCACAGCACTGGACAACAGCCATTGTGATGCCAGGATCCGACAGAATTAGGAAGAACTAACTTTAACTATGCGAAAAAATGATTACCATATAATATTTATCATAAGGGCAACTTATAGATCAGTATCTATAGATCACTTATCAATATGTCACTTTGTCATTAGAATTATCTGCTGGGGAGTTTCAGTCGGATTTTCTATTTATGTAAATGCACATGAAGATATGAAGGAACATTTATCATCATCATCATTGGAGATGCACTTGGAGAGCCCATGGTCTGAGGTGGTTGGATTATTCTAGGTTAAGATCTCTTTAATCTGTCTCCCATAGGGAGAAACTCATATAAATAAGAGAAACTTTAACCATCTGTTTGATTCACTGATATAAAGAACAGTCATTATAAAGATGTATAACTTTGATTTAGGGACAATTTCAGGAATTAGGCTACCCCTTAAAATGAGGCTCTCCCCAGTCACCATTGAATTGTTACTCTATTACATGAAGGTAAAGACCTCAATAATCCAGAACTGAAGAAGACACAGTATATAAGAGGTATAAAGCAGATGATGTGGATGATGGAGAGCGCAGAACGTCTTCATGCATTATTCAGGGAACACGTTCTATATACTCAGAGCTATTCTGATATTTACATTAGACGAATATACTTTGCATTATTCAGCATTCTGCTTGTTCTCTTCTTACGACTTAATGTATGGAGCAGTTCGCTTCCGACTACAGAGCTAAACTTGTTTGACAAAATGCAATTTAAAGACAACGGCTTTATTAACTTCTCTTCGTGTAAAATGGTTTATTCCCCTCCCTAATGTAAATAAAAGGGGTTGTCTATTACTGAAGGCTCAAAGTAGCCTTAAAACATCCCCACGACAACCTGCCGCACCCCATATGACTCTGTCAAGGCCTATATTTACAACCTGTGTCTGACACTAACAGGACAAAAAGATCCTGGAAAGATTTGGTGGTCTTACATACCACCAGCGATGCCTTACACCCCTCTGCCCATGTGTTTGGGAGGGAAGGAGGGCAGCTGGGGATAGCGGACAACCAAACCTGAAGGCTACTGCTAGCTAATGTATGACCACTGTTCTGGGGGACTAGACATGATATACTATATCACCATGTATGCATAGAGCTGCGATATCATAAGCTCTGCAACTTTATACGGCAGTAGTTTAATTCTGGCCAGTCTCACATCCAGAAAGCTGGCACCTCTCCCTGTACCCAGGTATCCAGTTACACCTTAAAAATCAACAAACTGTGTCAACATGTACGCCCCGTACTGACTTCATACAACTCCCCACACCGCTCATCTACCGCCTGGAGGAGAAGCAGAAGGCACGGTACAAACCATCTGTAGAAGGTGATTTCTCTCATTAGTCACAATTAGCTGAAATGTGAAGAAAATATGGACCAGGGATCAAAGGGCTTCTCTAGTGATATCAAGTCAGCCCCTATCCACAGGAGATAGCCAAACGCCGGACACGGCTGTATTCCGGTGTTGAGGCCGTGTGACATCATAGTGTATGCACCGTGCGGGCCCTTAAACTATGCCATCATGGAAGACCGTAAGAGGAGAAGACGGAGGCGCGGGGCCGGGGAGGAGAAGACGGAGGCGCGGGGCCGGGGAGGAGAAGACGGAGGCGCGGGGCCGGGGAGGAGAAGACGGAGGCACGGGGCCGGGGAGGAGAAGACGGAGGCACGGGGCCGGGGAGGAGAAGACGGAGGCACGGGGCCGGGGAGGAGAGTGGGCACATTCTGGGGCTATCTATATACTGTGGGGACTTGTGCAGTAGAATAGGGTCCTGTCAAAAGACTCTAGCTGGTCATAGCTTAAAAATGTTTTGGTCAAAAAAAATGGTGTATTTTTTCCTAGTGGCGGCCCTGTCTGTGGGGTGCTGTCACCTAGACCCTCACTAATCAGCAAGTTAGCCCCTATCCGGTGGACATGAGGCAAGAAGTTCTAAAGCAGTTCTGTCAATCCTGCCACAAAGAGTAAAAGCTATTTATTTATAACACATAAACACTGCATTATGAAAAGTTTAGTAACTTATACTTTGTATTTCATTATTTCCCAGGGGTTGAACCAACTTATCCACTATCCACAGGGTGAGGATACAACTGCACCGATCACAAGAATAGGACTCCACGTCCAAGCACCCAGGGTGTTATCTGGTGGATGGGGGATAACTTGTTAGTACAGGCTTAGGTTCTTTACACATCGGTGCCACTGGTTTCTATGTTTTAGGACATATGGGATATTATTTCCGGATGCTTTTAGATTTTGCTGGAAACTATTGTCTTTTAACAGATTTGTGAGATTCTCTGAAAATAGTGCAGCAAGAGGATCTCAGTACCTTATGATGGGAGCGCCCCTGTAAAGTAATGACATATTCACTCCATATATTCAGGATTGGTGAGGACCACAAGGTCGGATCCCCACTGATATACTGTAAAGTGATATAGCACCTCTCAATCTCATTCAGCTTCTTCAGTATGAGGAGACATAGAGCAGGCAGAATACCTTGTGCTTCATAACCATCACCAGCAGCGTCTCCATCATCCTCATTGGAACCGAGGCCGAGTGCAGACTGCAGTTGTGTTACATTCATGCGAGCCGTCAACTCCCCGTTTCGGTCACCAATCTATGATACAAAGGAAATAAATATACGTCAGAATATGTCGAAATTACTTTTATCTAGTCCTACATGTTGTTTTTTCTTTGTCTCTATTGGAAGCCTGTACTGGTTCACTAGGGGTCACACTTATCAGCATAGAGGGGTCATCTCACGTAAACACAATCATTTAATGTTCGGGCATGTAGATTTAAAATAAAATATACATATACAATGCGCTGTCGCCAAATCAGTAGCACAAAGCTTCTGTATAAGACTTTAATTAAAGGGAACCTGTCATCAGCAGCCCTTTTTCTGCCTTCCCCATAGAGACTACTGTGCACATGGCCAAAGTGTTTTTATAATAAAACTGACTTTTCCCGATAAAAAGACAGATGAAAGTTTACCTTTGCAGAGCAGTGTCCCGTGTCCCATGGGAGTGACCAGGGAGCAGCGGCTCCCTCCCCTCTTTCCTTAGGAAACCGCTCCGTCATGCGTCCATTTCCAATTTTAAAAAAAACAACAACCATATCCCTCCTATTTGAAATAGATGCATGACAGACCAGTTTCGCGAGAAAGGTTTGGCGCTTCTCCCTGGCCTCTCCCATGGGACTCGGGACACTGCTCTGCAGAGAGAAAGGTAAACTTTCATCTAACTTTTCTATTTATCAAAAAAAGCTATTTTTATTATAAAAACACTTTTGCAACGTGTACACTATTTTCTCATGAGAGAGCCAAAAAAAAGGGGCTACTGACTGAGAGGTTCCCTTTAAGCATTTACTACTGGAGTCTTGTGCAGCAGTGGGTGTCCTCAGACTGCAGGGGTCCCAAGTGACTTATCTTTGCACTCCATTGTAGCGACCTCCCTGAATCCCCCAAATTTAGGCATCTAATCAGAGAGCTGGACCGGATTAATGATGCCTCATATATATCCGAGACCTGATCACCATCATATGATAAGAAGAAGCTTAATGATATTGCGGCAAAGCAGCCGACAAGAAAAATGAATTGTACAATTAGACGAGTGTCTGAAGTAGGAACCATTGGTTTAAAAGATAAGTGGTCTCTCCATGATTAATCCTCGCAGCACCTTTCCAGCTGGCGGGAGATTTCCATCACTAGAAACTCCGAGTGCACTGCACAACTCCATGACCCTGAACAACAAAGGGGCAACACTTACCCAAGAGGGTGCACCATCGAGTATTAATCGTGATTCAATGGTATATATGGGGTTAAGTAGTTAGAATGTTGTTCAAACATAATGTTCCTTCCTCCACTTTACTCTTTGGAAGAGAATTTGCAAGACTTAAGCAAACAAACAAAATGAACATCTGATCCTGACAAACATGACTGGAAGGATGTTACATAAGCGGCTGACACTGGCGCAGCTGGCACACGTAGGCACTTTCTCCTGACGCTCAGGAATACAGGAGGAGATGAAGTAGTAAGCAACTTATTCTGGATTCTTTTTATGAATTATGTGTTAATAAGATTGGAGAAGGATACTAATCAGATGTTCTGGTAACCTCACAGACCAGGTAGTTCAGATTTAGATTCAAAGCATAGCTCACTTTTCAACAACTACTCAGTAGTCCGGGGTGCGTACATGAGGAGGAACACTATGGGGGTCATTTACTAAGGGCTTTGTGACGCACTTTAGTCTGATTGTTCACGTTCTTCATGGCTAAAACGGACTGCACAGGTATAAGAAGTGTGTGCACTGATATTTTGGCACGCATATTTTGTGGGGCAGCTGCGCTGCTTTCATGCGACACAATGTAGGCTGTGTACCATCAGACAGTTCGACTGATTCGGACTGAGCGCGGGATTTAACTTGCAGGATATCGGGCGCATGATCTTAGTGAATAGTGGCATGTAGCATTATAGACGGACTGTGAACTCCAGCGGCCGGGTAAGTAAATGTGCCCCTCATACAGAAAGCAGAGAAGACTTAACAATTTCACTTACTCAGTGACCAGTATTACTGATAATAACGCACATGGGACAAGATAGACGCATCATTGTTCCCTACATGGACGGAGAAGCAGTTTATGTATCAGCTTTCTTTGGCACTGATGTGGGAAGCCAAATAGTGTGCTATATACTTGAGCGCCATTGAGATGAATAGACAGGTCCTGTGCACACTGAACCAGTTTTGCTATTCATTTCAGGGTACAGGGTACCCCATTCTTATTCTCCATGAGGGTCCCAATGGGACCCCACCAATCAACAAGTTAAGATTTGTAGTGACCAGATAACCCCTTAGTCCTTTTCCGTAGCCCAATATCTCAGTAAGTGCCATGATCAGTGTGCGCTGCCACCCTCTTACCTCACAAGAGATTTCCATATGCTTCCTTGCATAGCGCAGGGCTTCTTCATGGTTTCCTAAAGACACATAGGCGTTTCCCAGACTCCAAGACGCCCTCGCTTCTCCTACCCTATAACAAAATAACCAAATGATAATTGGGAAATTCATAGAAAAGTCACATTTACTTTTCTCCCACATTCCTAAAATGTAATTCCTAAATGTCAAGATTCTCATCTTTTGTGTTTCAATTGTTGTGAGAATTTTGGTGGCATACAGATGTGTAGATCAATGTAAATACGTCTGTATGCAAAAGATTTAAATGAACCTAGCGGAGAAGAGAAAGAAAATACAAAAGTTGTGCCTCTGAGAAAGAGGGGAAGGTGTGAAGGATGGAGATCATGTATGGGGAGTTTACACTGTAGATGGGGGGATTGTCCTAGCACGTAGAATACACAGGATCAGATTCTTTAAAGACATGAAAGGTGGTGAACACTTCAAAGGATTTTCAAAGGGATATTGACATAAGTGACATAGTGACAAATGGAAGTCATTGAATTAATGATTAGGAAGGCCGGCACGATGTCACAGATGTGATGTCTTCTACACTCACCGGCCACTTTATAAGGTACACCATGCTAGTAACGGGTTGGACCCCCTTTTGCCTTCAGAACTGCCTCAATTCTTCGTGGCATAGATACAACAAGGTACTGGAAGCTCCTCAGAGATTTTGGTCCATATTGACATGATGGCATCACACAGTTGCCGCAGATTTGTCGGCTGCACATCCATGATGCGAATCTCCCGTTCCACCACATCCCAAAGATGCTCTATTGGATTGAGATCTGGTGACTGTGGAGGCCATTTGAGTCCAGTGACCTCATTGTCATGTTCAAGAAACCAGTCTGAGATGATTCCAGCTTTATGACATGGCGCATTATCCTGCTGAAAGTAGTCATCAGATGTTGGGTACATTGTGCTCATAAAGGGATGGACATGGTCAGCAACAATACTCAGGTAGGCTGTGGCGTTGCACCAAGGGGCCCAAAGAGTGCCAAGAAAATATTCCCCACACCATGACACCACCACCACCAGCCTGAACCGTTGATACAAGGCAGGATCCATGCTTTCATGTTGCTGACGCCAAATTCTGACCCTACCATCCGAATGTCGCAGCAGAAATCGAGACTCATCAGACCAGGCAACGTTTTTCCAATCTTCTACTGTCCAATTTCCATGAGCTTGTGCAAATTGTAGCCTCAGTTTCCTGTTCTTAGCTGAAAGGAGTGGTACCCGGTGTGGTCTTCTGCTGCTGTAGCCCATCTGCCTCAAAGTTGGACGTACTGTGCGTTCAGAGATGCTCTTCTGCCTACCTTGGTTGTAACGGGTGGCGATTTGAGTCACTGTTGCCTTTCTATCAGCTCGAACCAGTCGGCCCATTCTCCTCTGACCTCTGGCATCAACAAGGCATTTCCGCCCGCAGAACTGCCGCTCACTGGATGTTTTTTCTTTTTCGGACCATTCTCTGTAAACCCTAGAGATGGTTGTGCGTGAAAATCCCAGTAGATCAGCAGTTTCTGAAATACTCAGACCAGCCCTTCTGGCACCAACAACCATGCCACGTTCAAAGGCATCAAATCACCTTTCTTCCCCATACTGATGCTCTGGAGAACTGCAGGAGATTGTCTTGACCATGTCTACATGCCTAAATGCACTGAGTTGCCGCCATGTGATTGGCTGATTAGAAATTAAGTGTTAACGAGCAGTTGGACAGGTGTACCTAATAAAGTGGCCGGTGAGTGTATATGTCTTGCACTTGGGTGCCTGTCACCATCATGTGGGGAACGTGCCTAGTGCTTGCTCTTGCTGTCACAGTGGCACATGGACTGCTTTCACAATTTTATAATGGCAAATGTGAGACAGTAAGCAGCTCACCTGTAGACATTATTGCTCAGCTTGGCTGATTTTTATGGATATATTATAATCTCATCAGCTATTATTAGCTAATCAGAAGTAGGGGGCATGATAAGCCCTGAGACCCGACGCCTGTGAGGCCCAAAAGTGTCCTGGTTCCATAAAAAGATACCAGTATTATAGACAATGCATTATAATCAATGGAGAATTAGCCTATTTCCCCTTCTGACAGTGAATATAATCTTGCAGCTCCCTCCTGTGGACAAATTAGGCATGACACCAATAGTATGGTTATATAGTATTTCTTTTCACCATTAGTTTTGTTTTTCTTTTTCTCTTCACTTTCACCAATTTTTTCCTTCTAATGGAGGACAAACAAGAGGGGGGGGGGGGGTAATCATAGGAGCAGATACTCATCCCCTGGAAGTTAATGCTGAAGGGCCCCACAGAATGACAGCAACGTGAGTAAAAAATATGGTAAGTTTGCAATAATAATAATTGGTATACAGCCCATGGCCCTGATGCTGTATGAGAGTCCGTGCCGTGACACAAATACACAAGTCCCCATGTGGCGGCCACACTCACCTGTCCCCCAGCTCCTGGGCGATGGACAGATGCTTGAGATGATATTCTATAGCTCTCTCATAGTCCTGGAGCAGTGTGTACGTGTTCCCTAGACTATAACAGGCCTGGGCTTCCACCGCCTGGTCCTTCAGCTGTCTGGAGAGCTGCAGAGTCTTCCTGGAATAAAACACACAATGCGTGTCAGTGCTGCATGCTCTGGGTGTAGATGAGTAAGGATGGATAGCATACATAGGGGCAGATGTATTATCATATCTGCGCCACAAAAATGCCGGGATTTTACTTTTTTGGGCGCAGAATTGTTACGGATAATTTATAATGAGTTTGCCCCAGAAAAAAACAGATGTTTCCGACTATGCCGACTCCTCAGTTTTTTTTGGCGTAAGTGGCCATGGCATAACTTTTCCACATTATCTGCCACATGTGTATTTTGTCAGCATTTTTTGGCGCACAATAGACCTGGAAAAAAATGATCA
The DNA here is from genome assembly GCF_040894005.1 of Engystomops pustulosus. Lineage (NCBI taxonomy): Eukaryota > Metazoa > Chordata > Amphibia > Anura > Leptodactylidae > Engystomops > Engystomops pustulosus. The sequence continues at coordinate 98,648,113 of NC_092419.1, forward strand.
GAGAGCAAAGTTACGGCGCAGTCCATGTAAGATTTTGGAGCACATTTCAATGATGTCTGCATTTTTCTGGCGCACGACTGATCAGTTCCGTCTACCCATTAATTACTAACAGCCGTGCACCACTTTAATACATTGGGCTGTGCTTTCCGGAAACTGATCTCCGATGCCGACAGTCGTGCTTGTGCCAAAATTAGTAAATCCCCCCCATAGTGTATGTAATAGCCGCTTCATAATATATATTACTGTGAAGAATATATAGGGCAAAAATGTGAAGCAATAGGGCTAGATGCACAGGAAAGGAAAGAAACTGTACAAATATGAAAATATATATAAATTAATAATGCATCATACAGATGGATAAATCCGTGATCGATATGAAATAAATAATAGATAGGTGATAGATAAACCAATAATATATAGTTATGAAATAGATAAAAGATAGGTATAATAGATATCCTCCCTGACAATCCGGTGTCCAACACATTGGGGCTCATTTACTAAGGGTTCTCGGAGCGCACTTTAGTTGGGTTTCCCGAATATCTTCGATTTGCGCCGAATTGCCCCAGGATTTTTGCGTACACGATCGGATTTTGGCGCATCGGTGCTGGCTTTCATGCGACAGAAATTGGGGGGGGGGCGTGGCCGTTGGAAAACCCAACGGATTCGGAAAAAAACGCAGAATTTAAAAAAAATTTGTGTCGCAAGATCAGCACTCACATACACTGGGACGAAGAAGGTGAACTCCGGGGGACCTCAGTACAGCAGCGACACCTAGTGGATAACGGACGCACGACCTTAGTGAATCCTGGCAAGCTCCAAATCAACGTCGGACAACGTGCCGCGGGATCGTGACGGGACCGGGCAAGTAAATCTGCCCCATTGTTTACAATACGAAACATTTCATTTACCATAATGACCATTTGAGACTGTAATATACAAAGTCTATGTTATTTGCTATTTTCTTTGTCCCTCTTGGATTGTTAGACTTTTTATATGCTCTTAATGTGTTAAATTTAAAATCTTTAATAAAATTGATTGAACTATTAAAAAGTTGATGCATTACATGTTGCTTAAACGGTTTCAATACCAGTTCTGCACACTAGATGGCAGTATAGAGCCTTGTACATACGTGGGGTCCTGTTACATTGGTGTTTTTTGTGGTTTAGTTTGGGGTGGGAAGGTGGGTTTAACACATTTTATGAAAAAGACAAATCGTTTTCCTTTGGCCAAAAACATGGATAGGTTGCATTAAAGGGTCAGTAATGCAGTATCAGCTGACACGAGCACAGTGACCCCTCTGTCATGGTTCTCGGTGTGGTACACAGTAGTGTTATAAATCTCTATAAAATCTGATTATACAGGATACATAATATTCTGCTCTGTACATAACCCAGCGCTGTACTCGTTCACTCTCTTATGATCTCATTATTTCTGCTTGAATACCTCTATTATTTTTATTTTGTGACACATAAAATTTGATGTCATTCAAAGAGATGGATCTACCCAACCAGAAAACAAGGGACGACCCTCGCTGGAGATCCTTCTCATGTGAGGTAACATCAACATACATATGCACTGTTCAATGATATTTGGTAACACATATAGGACTAGTGCTATATCTATTTTTCACCAATCACATTGGAAGCCTGGAGCTTTGTGTGCACACAACGTGCCATAGTGCAAAATGGCCCCATATAGGTTACAATAAACATTAAGTGAATTCACACAGTGCAGTAACAACTGTGCAACTTTCTTGAGTTTATTTTACAGGTGACAACTAAATGTGTTCCAGTTTAAAAGGCAGGGTATTTTATTCTGTAACCTTAAAGGGAACCTGTCAACAGGGACCTCATTTTCACTAAAGACAGGTTGCAGAAGCCCATGACACCTGCAGTGCAAAATTCCTCTCTGCCTTTTCTAAGCATTTGCATTATAATATAATTGTGTGTTATAACCTTGTACCCTGACGTAATCCTCTGTGTAGTCCCAGGGGTTGGGCTTGGATTTGGATGCATTTCAAAAAACAACATGTGACTTGTCTGTGCAGCTCACTCCTCAGCTCTCAGTCCCCACCTTTGTGCTCCAGTTCAGCTCCTCCCACCCCCACTGATGTCATCTCACCAGGCTTGACCTCTGAGAAGAAGCAGGAGGTGGAGCTGTACAGGAGCACAAAGGAGGGGGCTAAGATCTAAGGAGTGAGCATTTTTTTTAAATGCATCTAAACCAAAGCCCAAACCCTGGGACTACACAGAGGATTCTGTCAGGGTGCAAGTTAAGTTAAAACACACAATTATATTGTAATACAAATGCTTAGAAACGGCAGAGAGCCATTTTTGCTCTTCAGATGTGATGGGCTTCTGCAAACTGTCTTTAGTGAAAATGAGGTCCTGGTGACAGGTTCCCTTTAAAGGGGTTGTACCAAATTGCATCCTCCATCCACAGGATAAGGGGTAACCATCTGATCCATCGGCTGGGTCTCTCACCCTTTGCGATTAAGAACCCCAAGTGATAAGAGCATGGGAGTCCCGTTCCTACTATTTGATGTGTCCTGTTACTCCATTCAATGCTTCAGGATGTGGGTAATTGTTTAGTGCTCATCTCCAGAACCTACATACACAAGTAGATCTGATTGTAGATTTCTACTTGTACCCTCATCCCTAAATTGTCATGTCCTTATTAACTCATTAAAAAAAAAGTCCTATAAAACATTATCCTACTAGGGTGTGGAGTAGCCTTGGCTTCCAACACTCAGCAAGGCTACATATAGCCTCTGTATAGAACTTTGTGATTTTACCAGGACATGACAAATACCATTTAGGGATGAGGGTGCAAGTAGGAATCTACTATCAGATCTATTTGTGTACGTTGGTAGAGCCAGGCTTCCTGTACTGGTTTACCTCTAAAGGCAGATGGACAAGCTCCCGTTGTTTTGTTTTCCACATCCCCCCCAAAACACAGCACGACCTCACGTCAGCATTATAAGGATTTTTGTGGTTTTTCATGTATGGAATAAATCTTGGTATCTCCAGGTGCGAGCTCACTTGTGGTTCTCCAAGTGCGGCATCTCAAAAAGAAGCCTGCAGTTTCCAATTGCTGTAAAATCTACTAATGTGGTTTATATACTATAGTTATTTTACGTACTAAGTTTGTGGCCAGCTACTGCCAAACAGATGTATATTCCAGTAATATCCACAGTCGCCGGCGTAGATACCCACAAAGCCCATCCGCCTGTGAGGCGCTGGAGTCATCTCTAGGATGGCCGAATACACATTGGCATCGGAGTTAAATCAATCTAATTACAGATCATTTGGCAGAAATGAAGTGAAAAATAAATGCAGCTGTGCAGAGACGAGCACCCAGCTGCGATATGTCATGTCCGGGAGAGAGGGGCGGACTGAGGCTGCCACATGCCGCTGTCATCTAAGATGAGGACAAATGGGACTGTCCAGATTCACAGGCTGATTCACTATCACAAAGTAGCTACAGAAATCTACACTAGGTGAGGTCAGAATACCAGCACCCGCTATAGTAAATTTGGTGGGATGGCGGCTCCTTCCAAGTGCAACTCCCATCATCCGTAGTGAATAAGGAACGGCCCATATACTTCTGACGGGGTTGTCTACTTCCTATTTCATGTCCACTGATCACCTGTAAATGACCTTTCCTAAGTTTAATCCTAAGAATCCCCTCTAAAACCAACGGCAGGGCTCACAGTGGTGGACCGCCACGTATGATATAATATGACCCTGTATGTAAAGAGGTATCTAGCTGAATAATAAAGAGGAATAATGAATAATGTAAATGACATAGATGTAATGGATCCCGTAATCCTGCAGGGAGTTATTTACTTTGTGTCTACTTTGATTCAGGCTAAAACTTATGTGCCACATTTATCAAAAATTGTGGTGTGTACTATGTGCAGTGTCCAGTGTAGTGTGCAGGGGGCGCCAGATTCATGAATTGTGGTGCACGTTCTTGATGAATCTGGCTCCCCCTGCACTGCTGTGCACTACGTTGGACAGAATTGTGGTATATGGTCCTGACTTGGCACTAACATGCCCCTTTTGGTGCACATTTTTTCCGTCGTGTCGGACAAAACTGGCGCAGACACTTTTTAAATACATCTGCAAGCAGTTTGCACATTCTTTCTAATGCAAAGTCAGACTGGCACAAGCACTTTAACAAAAGCGGGTTAGAGAGTGCAGGACACTGCTTGATAAATGTGTGCACCAGAACGCCCCTTTCCTTTTATGTGTTGTATCGGGTATAGCGCAGCAGCAACACCAATGTGTCACGGACACTTCTTAAATACATGTGCAAGCAGTTTGCACTGAAAAGAACTAAAAAAAAAAATCAATGCAGAAAATCCATCTCTGCAGCCACTTACTTATAATACTCAGACGAAGCATCAAACTTGCCGAGGAAGATGTGAGCATTGCCCAGGTTGCTGTACGCTCTTCGCTCAGCAGCTTTGTCTCCAAACTCCTTGGCAATGGACAATCTCTGGTGAAAGAAAGAAGGTTAAACCTCAGCACTGAAAAACACAGAACAGAACAAAATATTCTTTTACAACCTCTGAACTAATTGTGTGGGAAAAGATACACAAAGAACGGTCTATAGTCCTCATTCTCTGTACTATGTATACATCGTACATTCCTGGTTTGTATAATATCATGTAGAATACAGCATATTGTGACTACTTACCTCTTTATGAAAAGTGATGGCCTCATTGAAGTTTCCTAGGAGGTAGTGTGTGTTACCAAGATTTCCGTAAGCTCGGCCCTGAGCTGCCCTATCACCCAGCTCTTTCACTAGGGCTAAATTTCTCCTAAAAACCAGAAATGTTGGCCATGAGAATATGTCCGATTCACTGATCATATAGAATATATACAGTATGTTGTCATAAAGTCATATGGTTAACTACTCACTCATAATAGTCAGTGGCCTTCAGCAGGGTCTCCTTCACTTCCTCGGACAGATCTCCTGGAATTTGTGGCATGTTCCATGACAACTGCTTTCCTTTGGCATGATAGACATTCCCAGCATTGTACAGTGCCCGAGCCTCACCCACCTGAAGCCAAGGTGAGGAGTTGAATTCATTATTCATCTCTATTTCAACTAATATAGATGTGTAACTCAAGAAGGAATCGCTTAGGATGGCCCGTCTGCACCAATCAGCTGTATAGACACAATTGGCAGCATGTTCCTATAGCAGGCATTACCTTCCCGCCATGATTGACCATTTATAGACCTTCAATAGTAATTACTACTTGTGTTCTCAATAGAAGGCGGCGTGTAGATTTCAATCAGACACCTTGGTTGTGTTTTACCTTCTTTGAGGATGGTGTATGCTCAAATTCAACATGCCTGAGCCTGCCATGAGAGCTGGGGATGCCAACGCACACATTAAAGGAAATCTACCCTCTGGTTCATACCTTACAAAGTAGCATCACTGACTAAATCCACTGTGCACCCTGATGCAGGATCCTGCCTTGTAATATGTTTGGTCTCCTTATCCTAAAAAAAAAAAACACTTTAAAATATACTCATTAGCTGCAAGTATAAGGGGGTGTCACTAGGGTTCAGCTTTACAGGCAGTAACACGCCCCAGAGCACTTGCAGCTCATTAGCATAATTTTAAGTATATTTTTTTAGAAATAGGAGACCATGCTGTATTCAGTCAGTGACGCTGCTCTATAAGGTATGAACCAGACAGAAGATTTCCATTAAATATTTTGTGTGTATGGTCCCTGGCTTTGCTAAAATATGTGCTTACATCTCACAGATTCTGTCAAATGCAACATATGAAGAATATTTCATTAGTCTCACCTTGTCTCCCTGCTCTCGAGAGATGTCCAGATGCCTCTGACAACAAGCGATGGCTTCATCATACTGACCCAGAATCTTCAGGGTGTTCCCGAGATTCCCACTTGCTTTTGCCTCTCCAATACGATCACAAATGGACCTGACGTTACAAAAATAGACCCCTGGTTATGCCTATTTCCCTACAAACAAACAACTCCAAAAAGATTCATATGAAATTATTAGCAACCAAAAAAGCTAATTTAATACAGTGGATAGAAAAAGAAGATAGAACAGGCTGATAAACTATATAAACAATCGGAAGAGATTGAATCCAAACAAATTTAAAATATATATCCATCAAGACTAGAGATATATATATATATATATATATATATATATATATATTGTACTTAATTTACCGTATTTTTATAATGTATGTAACTTTAGAAATGACTTAATAAAACGTATAAAAAAATATATATATATTAAATGAATACATATTATATGTATTCAAGGAAGACCAAACCAAATTTATACATACTGTTGCTTGTTTTGTAATATTTGTTGAAACACGAACATCAACCATACCCCAAGACTTTATTATCACCTGTGCACATTGTGTACTTTTTGTTGAACTATCGAATATTCAATAAAACTGCATTCTCCACCCCAGCCCTAGGAAATACTGTAAGCAACAACTTTTGAAAGACAAATCACAAGTGATATCTAAGATATGATGATTGATTTTTCCTGTTATAAGAAATAAAGATTTTTTCAAGCAAAAAAAAGGGACCTGAGAGTATATATTACATGGATTTCCCAACCAATGTATAACTCCAGCACAAACCATGTTATAAGCCATCATCACCGAAATGAATAAAATAATCTTTACCAGCTGGTAAAACTCTATGATGATTCTGTATAACAGTGTAGTAGATTGTGCTGATCCAATTGGAAACAAATATATGGCCATATAAATCAGTTCAACGCAGACCCTCTTCTCCGGCTTCGGGTGCGTTCACACGTTCAGTTTTTCAGATGCAGTTTTCAATGTCTGAACCAAGAGTGGAGTGAAGAAAAGAGGAGAAGCAGCTTCTCCATGATATGTTCTCACCCATTATGATCCACACATGCTTTTGGCTATGAAAACTGCATCTGAAAAACTGAAGTAAGTTGTATGTTGTATATATCATGTGTATTTATGACATTCACATAATAGATGTGCATCTATCTCATGTACAGGGTCCGCTGAGCTGGAGATATTATGACATTTTCTATGGATATTTCATACAGAGACAAAATGGGTCTCTTTAAGACCTGTGTATAATTCCAGTGCAAGATAATAGCGTAGACAGACCAGATTGCCAAGTACAGCGCTTAGATATCTCCACCATTGCCTTGGAGAATGAATCGAGCAGCAGCATTTATTGTGCGGCATGGCATCCCCAAAGATCAGCGTCTTATCGCCTGTACAATGCCAACCACTTTAAGACTGTCTAGTCTACCTTTAGGGTGCGGTCACACAGTGCGTTCTTGGACCGTTTTTAAAAGGACTGAAAACACATGCGTTTTTGTAGGTTTACCATGTGTTTGGCTGGTTTTAATCCATTTATCTTCATTTCTAGAAGTGTAGGTGGGCGTTAAACGAGCCAAACGTATGGTGAACATACAAAAAGGCACGCTTTTAAAAACACATGCGTTTTCAGTCCGTTAAAAACGGACCAAGAACGCACCGTGTGACAGCAAATTTCCACTGTTTGAGTTAGTGAATGTGCTGGTCCAAATCGCTTACCTGGCAAGTGTCAGGTCATGCTTGTGATATTCAAGAGCCTTGGAGTATTCCTTCAGATAGAAATAGGCATTACCCAGCTGACTGTAGATGGCACTAAGTGTCTTCAGATCCTCTGTTCCAACCTGGACAGCGGCTTCAAAGAAGGCAGCACCCGCTTTGAAATCCCCGGCTTTGCACAGTCTCTCGCCCTCCAGTGCTAGCTCCAGACAGGAGGCCTCCATCCTGCGACACAGATACACATGTATCATTCCATAACGTTCATCGAGATTCTAGGACATTTTTGATACATGTGTCATAAGTTAATAAAATGATAACAAGTTTCAGTGCAAGTAACATATCGCGCTCGGTTTATCTGGAGTTGGACACGTTGAGCCCCTCCATCAGATTTGCTCAGAAAAAAAATCACACATTGAAGTCTCATCATGTAGCTCTAGTGTACACTGTAGTCTTTGGATATATGGTAACTTATAGTTAAAAATATAGGACACTGCAGTTTAAAAATAATAGGCAGATGCGTCTAAAAGGGGTGGTCCATTTTAGAAAATAAATGTTATTGTTTGTATGATTCAAAGTTATACAAATTTCCAATATACTTTCTGTATCAATTCCTCACAGATTTCTAGATCTCTGCTTGCTGTCCTTCTATAGAAAGCGTCTATGTTTACTTCCAGTGGATAGAAATGTGACCATGGTCATGTGATGTCACACAGGTGACACAGCTCTGTTATATCACACAGCTCTGATTATATCTCAGATACTAACGAGCCGCGCACCTGTGTGACCAGGGTCAGATTCCTATCCACTGGAACATAGAGGGCCCTTTCACACAATGCGTTGCGTCACGTTTTTATAATGCGCTTGTGACGCATTCCAAAGGCTTGCACCATGATCACATGCTGAGGTTACATTGCGTTTTAGTAATCGTAGTGGAAACACAATGTAACCTGATCATGTGATCAAGGCTGAAGCCTATGGAATGCGTCAAAAACACATCAAAAAATGATACACAACGCATCGCGTGAAAGAGCTCAGAAGCTTTCGATGACAGCAAGCAGAGATCTAGAAAACCGTGAGGATACAGAAAGTACATTGAAAAATTTATAATTTTTCATCATGCCAACAATAACATCAATTTGCTGAAATGAGAACAACCCTTTAAGCTATTCGTGCTTTTTTTTTTTTTTTTTGGGTGTAATTTCTGAAATTTGCACAATTTTTGGCTCAACCAGTACAAAACAATTGCCTACGCCTGGTGGGGACTGGAGTGAATTTGAACATTTTTTTTGCAACATTTTAAGTGCAAATCAGTGATACATCATCCGCCAACAGGCGCCGTTCAAAGATGAATTAGGCACAAAGCAGGAAAACCAGCCACAAGCTTCAGGGCGCTTTCACACGATGTGTTGCGTCACGTTTTTTTTGATGCGTTTCTGACACATTTTGAAGGCTTCAGCCTTGATCACATGTTGAAGCAACATTGCGTTTCCACTGTGATAAAAAGCAATGCAACTTCAGCATGTGATCAAGCTGAAGCCTTTGGAATGTGTCAAAAACTCATCAAAAAACACAGCGCAACGCATCATGTGAATGCGCCCTCAGAAAACGAATGAAAAGGTCACAAAGAATGCTTAAATACAACAAGAAAAAAAACACAAAAAATGATACATGTGCTCGGCAGTCTACAGAGCGCAAAGCCCATGACGCCAACAACCTCACATGTCCCCACGCCTGACAAGTCTCATCTGATTTGGGAGTAATTTTCCAGCAAATCCAATACAAATCATTATCTTAAAAATAATAAAGCAAAATCACCCAGAAGAGAGAGCTCTCTGTGATTTAGACTGAGCCCCTTTGTTAGCTGTGGAAATAGATGTGTTTATTGGAAACAGTCATTTGCCGGCTGCAGGATGGAAAGATGGGGAAAACCAGAGAAGAGCTGGAGGGGGCGAGACCTCTCATCAGCCGCATGGACCATCTTTTTATGACTTCTTATGTTTGAAGTTTTGCTTTGATAAAACATGTTTAATGTCATGCCAAAAAAGAAATTATGTATAAAACAGCTTGATCACTAGCAACTGCAGAGAGGGAAAAAACCTTAAAGTGATGGGAAGGGTTAAATGGGGCTTTTAGTGCTTCAGGACTCCTATCTTCTTAGATAGAGGACAGAAATGCACAATGTATAGAGCTGTCACTGCTGGTGCTGAATACAAAATTGTGATTTTGAGACGACTATGAGGGGGCATGATGAATTTATATGAATATATGAATGGTCCATACAAAAAATATGGTGGAAAGTTGTTCCAGATTAAATCAAATCAAAAGACGAGGGAGCACTGTCTCAGTCTGGAGAAAACAAGGTTTAATAATCACCAGAGGAGACAGGGATTTTTTACTATGAGTACTCTCAATCTGTGGAATAGCCTGCCTCAGGCGCTGGTCACAGCAGGGACAGCAGAGAGCTTCAAGAAGGGTCTAGATGCCTATTTATACCTTAATAACATTGCTGGTTATATTATATAGAATTGTTTCCCCTAAATCCCTTCCTCATCCAATCCCTTCCCTTCCTTGGTTGACCTTGATGTTCATGTGTCTTTTTTCAAACTGCAATATGATACTACTATGGTATGGACTCATTGGGGTCCTTAAAACATTCAGATATCATGTACTGCAAACCCATATACACAGCATATATGCGGCACAACAAAATGTGTGTGAACTTTGTCCTAGTCTTCAACATTCAAAGACCTGCAGGTTCAAAAAGTGATATAATAGTGCAGAGCAGGTAGATGACTCCAGAGAGCCGTCCATTATGTGGAGCCGCTGCTGTAAAGTGTTTTCCCTCTTTACTAATGTGTTAATATTCTGTCATAATAAACCTGTTCTTTTCAACAAAAGCCAGACCCTGTAATGGAGCGCACTGGACGTCTGGGACCTCACTCCGGGACCCATTTATCACCGCATTGCTGAGATCTGGGACATCAAGAGACTCGGTATTGTCACTGCAGAAGCAGAGGCCAAAGCTGCGCACCCTTATCTGGTGTGCCCGGGTCAGAGCGGGATTTCCATAAATCTGCATGGAATTATCACATTCCCGTTTCCTGGCTCGCCACCAAAATGACTGATTAAAGTTATGAAACCGCTAGATTAAAGTTGGTATTGGACGCCCTTCAACAGAACTTAAATACACAGCAGGGCACATCAGGGGGGAGGGAAATTATGGGTAAAACGTCAGAATTTTTACATTTGTTTGCTGAGTATTCAAGTGTGTATTGGTCCATTGATACTTAGAAAAACTGGTCGCCCACACACGCACATACATACTAAGTTCCCCCTACTCACAATATCCAGAGTGACCCCCAAAACTTTTTGGTAAACAGTGCCAGAAAAGAGCGCCCACCACACAGAGCCAGACAAAGCAGTGGCAATAAAAAGGGAACCCCCCAAACAATGAGAACATAGTTACCCCTGTATATGAGGTCTACATACAGTCTAGGGCAGATACATAACACCAGAGAGTCAGCCAGTATATAAAGTGTTTCTTACCTTCTTTACTAATGCAAACAAAAATCCACAGAAACATTGGATGAAACGTCTCCCCCACACACAAATAGTGGCGCACACTAAAACACAATGGAAACAAAAGGACCCCTTAGGATTCTAATAGCCCCCAAATCAGAGCTAGCAGAGTCACTACAGTCACCTTCTCCATAAACAATGTTAGTACAGTCACCTCCCTCAAACAGAGTCAGTACAGTCACCTCTTCATAACAGTCAGTTCAGTCACATGTGTATTATTTACATCTAATATCCATGAGATGTAGGTAAAGTTTGACAAACTGGATCCTGCACTGGAAAGGAGAAAGTTTACATTGACGAATGAAGTGTCATGTTTGATCTATGCCAATGCAAACCAGAAGGTCAGAAGGTCCTTGGTTGGATGCCTGAACTCTCCACTCCCCAGGTGAAGTTTATATCAGACTCCCAGTGACTGGTAAATTCCATTGAGAAAGCAGATGAGTACTTGGACACACAGGACACCTGGTCTGCAGACATCAGGCCTGCTGCAGCTCTGATCCCTAGCAGGGCATGCCTACGATTGCTGTTAAACCAGTTCCTAACTTCTCCTGCCAAAAGCTATTGAAATAATACTTTGCCAGACATTATCCAACCAGCTACCATGGACCTGGACGGATTGGATTTCTACCTCGGCCTTTTGCCATTGCTTCACTCGAGTTCTGGAATAAAGGAACAGTGAGTTGATGGTCTACATCTCTTGTCTACGTGTGATCCCTGGCTGCCACTAAGGTCACAGGCCTCCCCTCTACCATTTGCCTGGGGATACCTTACACATGCATACATTGGCAATACCCAGCAAGGATGCACTAAAGCTAGCAACTTAGATGCCAGGGGAATCCAGTTGCCACCAAGCCATTAGGACAGGCCCCTTGTGGGAGGATGTTGCACATGTGCACTGAACAATAAAAAAGACCACATGCCTATGATCAGTCACAAACCCTTTCCAAAATGTGAAAGGCCCTTGACCCTTTTCTTAAACCTCTGAGCCAGAAGGTCTCTCTTGGATAAGGAAGACAAACTTGCTGGCCAGAAGTTACCTTCCCCCTAAACACCATGGTTGATGATGAGATATCATGGGATGACAGCTGGATTGTGCAATTCCCGAGCCATTAGCAAGAAGTGGGAGAGCTGGAGATGTGCAGCGTCTTACTTTATCCAGAGTAAAAACCATAGATCTGCAGAAACATAGCACCATGACTTCATAGGGTCGCATAGTTCTGCACGGGTATGTAGGGAATACTTTTGGATTGACAGGTGCAGGTAAATGATCTCAGGTTGTTTGCTTTTCCTAGTCTATAGCCCCTATAAATCACTATACATACACACATGACACGCTTTGTTACATGACAACCAGGCCGAGAACTTTCATTCATTGAATTAAATGCATTTCTCCCCTTTACCTGCGCACTATAATGCACACTGGCGCGTATACTATGGCAACAGGAGCGCGCTGCACATCCCTATTCCACAGGGTATCTCTTACTGTTGTCATGGTTACCTCTCAGAAAGAAAAGAGAAAAACAATAGATACAATCACAATGTTTATTTCTATTCTGGTGCCACATTCATGTTCATCTTCTATGGTCTCTTTGGGGTAAATTGATTCCGGTTGTTTCGACAGGATGATATCGGGTATCAAACCAGTAAATCCACTTCAATTAATGATATTTCTCATAGAATATCTGTTTCATCATGTACATTGTACTGCTGGGAAGAATACACAACTTTGTAGTACAGGCAGTCCCCTACTTAAGGACACCCGACTTACAGACGACCCCTAGTTAAAGACGGACCCCCTGCCCAGTGTAACCTCTGGTGACCTCTCTGGATGTTACTATAGTTCCAGCCTGTAATAATCAGATGTAAGGTGTCTGTAATGAAGCTTTATTGATAATATTTGGTCCTATTACAGCAAACAATTTTGAAACTCCAATTGTCATTGGGGCAAAAAAATTTTTTCGTCTGGATCTACAATTATGAAATATACAATTTCGACTTACATACAAATTCAACTTAAGAACATACCTATGGAATCTATCTTGTATGTAACTGGGGACTGCCTGTATTATATGAGAAAATTTGTGTCACCACGGTAACAGACCCCCATGTGTCGTCTGATAGAACCGTCATATGATTTATTCTGATAATTTGACTTCACTACCAACAGCTTTGGTGCGGAATCAGATGCAGTTTGAGGATTAATCTTCACTACTTTCGTTCCCTATTATGCTATTTGCAACCGGGTCTTACTATGGATGTTTAGTACAGGTATCCATGATGCTACGATGTGTCAGGATAGCTTTAGGGTGATGCCACACATGGTGTTTTGAAACCGCTTTTGGTCCGTTTTTGAGCAGTCCGTAAAAAAACGCATCCGTTTTTGACAGGTTTTACCAATTATCTTAATTAAAACTGGTCAAATACGGATGCTTTTTCAAAAAACGCATGCGTTTTTTAAAAATGTATGCGTTTTTTTAACGGACTGCTTAAAAACAGACCAAAAATGGGTTCAAAACGCCAACACCAAGCTTCATCCCTAGACAGATGTCTCTTTTGATCCAGTTCTATGTCCTCAGCATAAGAAATTTCCTACCTGCTCTGTTTTACCACCTATTTATAACCTTTGTGATCTGCTTTACCCAACGAGTCGGCTGCTTTACCCCTTTTACACTTCGATCTTCCCTCAAACACATCATCACCCTCTACTATTACATCTTATACTGAGGAAAGGGATTGTGGAAGCAGATAAAGCTAATGTAGTGACAATCTATGCTAGAAGCAGCAGGACATCCGGCTAGGTGAAGGAGTTAATCAGACTCCACAGCAGAAAAGTGGCTCCATTTTTTAATTGATGGCTATTAAGAATTTTTTGGGGGGAATACTGGAAACCCCAAAAAGGAGAATGAGGAGAACAAAACAAATTGAAATTATTATTATTAATAACTGAAGTGTTCAGAACTCCAGTGTTGTGGTGAAATTCTGTGTTCTAAAGGGTCACTGGATCCATTGCGCCCACAGGCCCCGTGACGTAGAACATGTGATGTCACTGGGGCCCTATGAGGTTGAAGCGGGTCAATGACCCCTGATACTTCCAGCACTTCCATCCAAAGAACTGAGTTGCATAGAGGCTACATGATCAATGGACGTGACATCAATAGCCTGGATAACTTAAGTAGCACTCACTTTAAGCAGGCTGTCGGTGGGGGTATCAGCTGTTGGACCCCAACCTATAAGTCAACCCAAAGATAGGGCATCAATATCATAAGGCTTTCAAGAAGCGTAGTAGTGTATAAGGGACGATCCAATATCCAATATACACTCACCGGCCACTTTATTAGGTACACCTGTCCAACTGCTCGTTAACACTTAATTTCTATTCAGCCAATCACATGGCGGCAACTCAGTGCATTTAGGCATGTAGACATGGTCAAGACAATCTCCTGCAGTTCAAACCGAGCATCAGTATGGGGAAGAAAGGTGATTTGAGGCCTTTGAACGTGGCATGGTTGTTGGTGCCAGAAGGGCTGGTCTGAGTATTTCAGAAACTGCTGATCTACTGGGATTTTCACACACAACCATCTCTAGGGTTTACAGAGAATGGTCCAAAAAAGAAAAAACATCCAGTGAGCGGCAGTTCTGTGGGCGGAAATGCCTTGTTGATGCCAGAGGTCAGAGGAGAATGGGCAGACTGGTTCGAGCTGATAGAAAGGCAACAGTGACTCAAATCGCCACCCGTTACAACCAAGGTAGGCAGAAGAGCATCTCTGAACGCACAGTACGTCGAACTTTGAGGCAGATGGGCTACAGCAGCAGAAGACCACACCGGGTGCCACTCCTTTCAGCTAAGAACAGGAAACTGAGGCTACAATTTGCACAAGCTCATGGAAATTGGACAGTAGAAGATTGGAAAAACGTTGCCTGGTCTGATGAGTCTCGATTTCTGCTGCGACATTTGGATGGTAGGGTCAGAATTTGGCGTCAACAACATGAAAGCATGGATCCATCCTGCCTTGTATCAGCGGGTCAGGCTGGTGGTGGTGGTGTCATGGTGTGGGGAATATTTTCTTGGCACTCTTTGGGCCCCTTGGTACAACGCCACAGCCTACCTGAGTATTGTTGCTGACCATGTCCATCCCTTTATGAGCACAATGTACCCTGTAACATCTGATGGCTACTTTCAGCAGGATAATGCGCCATGTCATAAAGCTGGAATCATCTCAGACTGGTTTCTTGAACATGACAATGAGGTCACTGGACTCAAATGGCCTCCAGTCACCAGATCTCAATCCAATAGAGCATCTTTGGGATGTGGTGGAACGGGAGATTCGCATCATGGATGTGCAGCCGACAAATCTGCGGCAACTGTGTGATGCCATCATGTCAATATGGACCAAAATCTCTGAGGAGCTTCCAGCACCTTGTTGTATCTATGCCACGAAGAATTGAGGCAGTTCTGAAGGCAAAAGGGGGTCCAACCCGTTACTAGCATGGTGTACCTAATAAAGTGGCCGGTGAGTGTACATTTCCAGGATGAATAACGGAGGATCGCAGATCCTAGGAAGAGATGCTAGGGAATTATATTACGTAAGTATTTACAAAAAGAGACGTCAGGAGATCCGACAGCTGTGCTGTATGAGAGGCAAAGCAGATATTACAATGTCACCCAACGTCTCATTAGAGCCATTTTTCTGGTAAGTCAGACGATGTGGCAGTGGGTCTGTGCTTAGCCGGCATATGGAGGAAAATATGCTGACACAGATGGTCTGCAGCCACACAAAGCGCCTGTGTTATGTGTTTCAATGCAGGAAATCTAGTTATTAGGGATGTGATCACAGACAGAATGACGGCAATAACAGAAGTTCAGGGAGGTGAAGACCACCCCAGGTCCTGCCTCCTGAAGGGGTCCATAAGCCCATGTACACTATTCCATACTGGGCCTGGTCACTCATCATGTTCCCCATGTAAAGTTATCAGACACAAGTTAGGGGCTTTATAGGCAAATAGTGGGAGATATGTCAGGGCTTCTATGCCAGAAAACGGGCGTAAAGGGACTGAAATAAGGACAATTACTTGTGAAATGCCAGTAATTGCACTTCATATGGGTGATCCGGGTCCGCACCTGCCACTATCTAGACCATGCAAGTGTTCACTTTCAACGTCTACATGGTTTTTGGGCAAAGCTACACTATCCATCAGCCACTCGCCGGAAACACCAGATGGCCTATGCCTCTTAATGTAACCGGCTGTAATGTGCTGAAGGGGCGGGGCTTCTATCATATGGTGTATGATAAATCCCCCCCATAATCTGCTGTTTGTCTACTGTGATTGGGTGAATATTTTCTGTAGACCAATGGCATTAATTGAGCAAAAACTGTTTCAATGTGTTGAAGCTATTGTTTCTTTTTAAAGGAAACCTACCACCATTTATGTACCTATTAAGGTAGATCCGGTGGCAGGTTCCTCTAATGCAGAGTAGTAGAGCCCTTTTTAGGGCTAATCCTTTTGTGGCCCATAACTTTTATACATTTTAATTCCACCAATATTCAAATTTTCTAAAGAAGCTACCGGGGCGTGGAGTAGCCGGAGCTGAAGCTACACGTCGTGGCTTCTCCACACCCCAGCAGCCTCTTGCGTTCCGCCTACCCTGACATCTTAAATGTGCAGCTGACATCGTCAGCGAAGCTGGGTTGTGCGCATACGCAGAAGCTCTGGCTTCAGAGCGGAGACTGTGCAGCCGGCGGCCTGCGTTCTGCACATGCACAGAACCCAGCTTTGCAGGTGAGTGCGCGCAGCTACCAGGAGCTGCGTGCTGAAGATGTTAGGGTGGGCATAACGCAAGAGGCTACTGGGGCGTGGAGTAACCGCAACGAGTAGCCTCAGCTCCGGCTACTCCACGACCCAGTAGCCTCTTTAGAAAATTTGAATATTGGGGGAATTAAAATGTATAAAAGTTATGGGCCACAAAAGAATTAGCCCTAAAAAGGGCTCTACTACTCTACATTAGAGGAACCTGCCACCAGATAGGTAGATCCGTGGTGGTAGGTTTCCTTTAATTGCAGTTCTAGTCTCCTTTCTAGAGATGAGCAAGTAGTTAGTAGTATTGTCCATACTAAACCAAAACAGAGAAGAGAAAGCAAGTGTGTAAAGGCTAGAAGGTCAAACTTTATTACAATTCATGAGCAAAGAAGATCCTACATACATGGTTAAAAACATTTAAAAGTGTACAAAAACACATAAACACAACAAGGTGGGTCAAGATAAGGTAAGCGAGACCCACACACGGCCACAGGTCTACACAAAAAGTATGTGGATGCAATACCCTCACAATGATAAGATGCGGCTAAAGCCCTGTAAACTATACCTGATCACTGTCCTGAGAAGATATAAAGATAAGTCAGATCCAAATGCCCAGAATGAGCAAGGTAACAGTATTGCACAAAATCCGTGACAGGACTGGAATGGGTCAGTCAAAAAAAGCAGTGAAAAACCGATGACAAGGGTGGTCCCATGGGGTAAGAACAGAGCAGAGCCTAAATCATCAAAGTTGCTAGTCAAACAAACCCAAGTGGGAAGAGGGAGAGCTAGGTCAAAAGACCCGTGGCCGAAGGCACCCCACGCGTTCCGTCGCTAGATTGCGACTTCCTCAGGGGTAAGTGCCTATTGACCCGTGGAGCCTACCTTATATGTCCCAAGGAGATCTCCAGCCTCCAATCGCTGACATATATTGGATGTGAGCACCTGTGTGTGAAGTTCCAAACATGGCGACGTTATCGCGAGATCAATCAAATCTCGCGCATGCGCATCAATCACTATCACTGACGGCGATGGTAACAGTGTGGCCTGGTATTGTATGCGCCTGCGTACTAGATTATGCGCTAATGCGACTATATCAAGCGTGCAAAGGGCTATATTAGACGACGAAATATGCGCATGCGTGCAATGGGTATAGAAGTTATTGGAAAGAATTATAAAGCGCTAGCGTGTCCCAATCTGCAAACATCGCAACTGAGTAAAGACGGTGAATTTCTGCGCACATATCCAGCACAGAAACGTGATTGTAAAGGGTCAACAAGGTTCAGAAACATATACCGAACACTGTGTATGAGATCACGCTTCACATTGTTTGGTTTAGTATTGTCCATACAGTATTGTGTTGTTAGTAGCAGCAGGACTAGTGTCCTAACAGCCGCCTTATAACCAAGCATGGCCATGTTTGGTTATAAGGCGGCTGCCTTTCATAAGGAGGCATTGTTTTTTCCATTTCCCACCTTGGAAAACGTACTTGAATATTTCCTGGATTACAGGTGATAAGAGCGGGAAATACACTTACAACACCCCTGCCTACTGACCAGATATTCCATGCCGCCCATTTAAGATGTATGTGATCAGCGGGGATCTATCAGGGATCATGATCGCCAAGGGTCAAGCATGCACACAGTTGAACAATTTGAACATTATGGGAATATTCTTGGTCATTTTAGCATCAATGGCTTTAAGTCTCCACACACCTATAAGGCGGCCTTAATTGGCAAATTCTCCATAAGAAGAACTTACTTCCTGACCCCTGTAATCTAATGCAGCAGCCCCCATTACTGCCCGTGTCTTCTGTGCACATGGTGACGTCACATTGATGGCCTGGGGCATGGATGTATGGCTGAGGCCATGTATAGGCTGGGAGCTACCACACTGGGAGAGAGATACAAAAAGTGACAAGTATCATTTCCTTTGTTGTCATACAACACCCCCCTGCTGCGTCCATAAATCTGTCAATCTCCAACAACCACTTGGAGGCAACTTGTCTGTTATAATGGTCCCATAGAAATAAGTGTCACTTCTACGTCATTGTAATGCCACCACAATAGAGACCAAGCATAACATGGTGTACATTGAAAACTTAATGGGATATCTATGTTGCGATCCTCAAAGACAGAAACATTCCTTCTCATACGACCCTATAATATCCGGGTCGTTGTGTCCTCAGTGGTCAGTGCTATCGATTTAAAAATGGTAAAACTATGTTATATATCATCACATTGAGCTTTACAGAAGAGAAGGATGCGCTGGTGCTCCAGATACACTGCACATACAAACTCCATATACCAAAGACTCTTATAAACTAATGCACTAGGAAAGAGGATGAAGACTTATCTGTGCAGGAAATCATAAGGGAACAATATCCCACATTATACTACATCACTGCACAACTGGATAAGTGCTTCTATTACAAAGAAAAATGGTAAGAATTGCAAATTTATCTCCCTCATTACTAGCTTATCCTCATTTCCCCCCTTACAGTCATATCTAGACTTTATCATGTCATTGCCTATCACACCATGACAAAGAATAATAGGAGTAGTAGTAGGACGCATTGCAATAAGATGAATTTACTTTCAAAGCAGAGGTTTTAACATTCAGAGAACTATTGCAATAGTTCCAATAGCTGTGGCATCATATCCATCAACCAGGAAGATCAGGATGAACAGGGCTAGATTTCCCTGGCATGCAGGAAGGGGGTAATGCATACCATCAATGTTTGGAATAAAGATATTGGCTGTCTACTCAATGGAGGTCTCTCTCATCATAAACACCATGGACACTATAGGACGTCAGATGTGATGAGACATTTACCCCTATAGAGCGGATAGGTGATATACATCTATAAGAGGTCAATTATCTATGTTAGATAATACTTAAAAGTTACAGTATTTGGTCAGGATGCTGGAGCCGGAACCCACAGTATAAATATAAAGTAGTTTCTGCCTGCTCCACCGGCCACTCTATACAGAAGACGTGGCAACTCGGGCTTGAGATTGTCCCGAGAACAGACTCTTGCTTCCTGTCCTTTATCTACAGTGAGAAGGTCCCTATGACTATCATTAGTAATCAAAACTGGAGTATGCTATGGACAGAGGCGTAAGGGATGGAATTAGTGGCTAATTTGGCATCTCTCCTGTAGTTGTATAGAGATGATAGAGTGCACATGCTCTACCGGGAGAAACAAGACCCCCATTCTTGTGGTCACATTGGTTAGAAATGTTCAATACTTAGTATTTACCAAGAAGAAACCTACACCACTCATCCTTAGCTGACAATCCCTAGGGTCACATCATCTCACCTCTTCTTCTGCATACTCCTGGTTTTCTGCACATACAACCAAAGCTCCAAGGCCATAGGAAGTAGAAGGACCCTAGGACGGGGTCCGCAGTAAACGATCCGACACACGGCCTTCTCGCCAAGGCTCAAGCTGGATCCGGTATCCTCTAGATCCGATTCAGCCATTCTGCAGAACCCCCACCAGTGTTTAGCTGACAAATCGGAGAAGTTGGTTTTTTGCAATCTCGTTCCTTAGTCCTCTGCGCTGTGTATGGCTATGGGCCTGGATATCTACACAGGATTTCTTCCAAAATAAATGTGAATAAAATAAGTGATCATTGATCAGCGCGGACTCTCTTTCTTAGCAGGTGCGCAGGAAGTTTGCAGCAGACATGAATACGTTCTCCCTCATTAGCTGGTGCCGATGGTAGCAGCAGAAGGCGATGGACAGATAAAGTCTCTATGTGGAGAATATTTTCATTTCTTACAGCGCAGCGATTTTCTTCCGCAATGGGTTTCCCTTTTCGCCAACCAGCTGGGCCTCACATCAAAGTATTCCAACCCCGTCACAAATTTGTGTTGATCCTCTGTGGCACCCTCCACCTCAGCTGTCAGATGAAATATGCTGCTCTCGCCGGAGCTTCCTATAGCTGTTCGTTCCGGTTTACTATTGACAGCTGATGGGGCTTAGTATTATCCCAAGGCAAGGTTGTTGCTACCAGCTCCACTTTCCAGAAAACTCCAGGGTCTCCTTCACACTTCTTGAACTGACTTTTTACCCCCCTCCGAGCAGAAACTTTTTTTTTCTCCCTAGAAAGTCATTAAGATGCTGCCTGTACCCAACCAGAGGTGGACAGACGTGAAGCCGGTCACCCACAACAAACAGGACTCATCCAGCCGTAAAGAACTGAATCCTCTCTGATCCTTCAAATCTCTGATATCAGTGCAATGACAAAGAGGATCTAAGCAAGGCCGACCATATGTTGTGATTAAAAGAGCCGCCCTGCGCTCATCACACAGATATCTAGAACCAAACAGGATGCCGCGTCCGTGACTCTCACACAATGGGATTCGGGAATTTTCCCTACAATTTGGATGGAGTTCTAGTAACATTCTCTGTGGATATCTGTCACTCTGCACAGTGATTGGCTTTCTAAGACCAACTTTCTACACTATGTCCTATTTAGGTTACATCTATTTTTAAAGAGAACAGGGGTCTATTTTTTTGGATACAGAGCTCCATCATTCAAAGTCACTCCTATGGGACATCCAGAATAGCTCCAGTCACATATCACCAAGTTTTGTAGAAAGTCGTCATCCAGTGTGTGCACGTGACATTTATTTTCTTGAAGCACTCATCTCTGTAGTTGGCAGTCCTCTTTGTTCTAGTGCGTGTGTAATGGCCTGCCCAATGCAGTAATCACATAATTGTTAGAATTGTTCATTCTATATTGTAAGAAGGCCCCTGGATGGATAATGGATCTTGCCACCTTCAAATGGAAGTTCATAAAACCCCTTGTGGCTGGAAAGAGTAACAAGCATTTGAGTCTAAAACCTGCTGTCCGGCACATGGCCTGTGGATACCAGGCCTACTACTGCAGCATCTCTGATCCTCACAGAACCACTTACAGAACCACTGCTAGAAGCAGATTCTAAGCTCTCAAGTCAGAAGATACCAAAACACTCTGAGCACTTTCAGCCAATCCAAATCCAACCAGTGGGTTTGACTGTTACCTTGGCCTTTTGCCTCTGTCAAGTTAAAGTTTGTTGAAAAGTTACTGAACATCTATGAATATGAATAAGTACCAGCACGCTATTCACAGGGGTGTACAGTGAACTTGTGGACAAAGGTTCTCACCATTGCCAGTGGCCCCAGTACACAAAGGGCAGGGCAGGTATATCAAGCTTTTCTATAAGTTTTTTGGGGAGTCCGACAACCCCTTTGATCCAAAGTGCTGTTCTAAATCCATTGTCTACTACTAAAAAATTAAATTCTTTTGAAATGACATAAACTAGTTGCCGAGCTTCAACCACTTAGTTCTCAATTCAGCTTAAATTGTTTTTGGTTTTTACAAAAACACCACCCATCTGTAAAGAAAGGCATCAAGGTCCAGATACATTGTAGATATTCATAGCGCTCTGTAACGGATACAAATGTCTGTATTGTATAAACCAAGGATACCAAAGTGCAGAATATTGTGTCAGGGCAGCGCCCATTGTTCCAGACTGTTCCAGTGCAGCGAGGTGAACATGATTTTCAATGTTAGTTATGTTATCCAGCCCATTTCAGCAGGAAATTACATTCGCATTATGAAAGCCATTATATTTAATTGTAGGTGTAATTAAATGAGCAGTCTCATCAGGAGGTGAAGGGAAGAGATGACATAAGAGATACATCAGGGACACGGCAAAGGCATCCGGTTTCCGCACATCACAGCTGTGCAAACCTCTGATCCAGAAAAATAAATCACTTAAATTGAAAGTCCATTATCCATTATATGCTTTTACTGTGCCGATTAATGTTTTAATTAGTCTTTATTGTGGTGGTAGCTTTGCTTTAATGAAACGCAGCTCTAAAAACCCCCCAAAAAACTGTGTTTAAAATGATAGAATCCTGGCAAGTTGTGGTCACCAGTAGGGGGAGCTCAGGAGCTTACTGCATACTGTGCAATTTTTACTTGCATACAATCAGCTTTCCATGGTTCCATTGGGCTGGGGACCTCCTTCGCCATGTTCCCTTAAACCTGCTCCAATTTTCAGATTTTCAATGGATACAAAGAACCAAATGGAATAAATGAGAGTGAATGCTTTACAGAAAGAAAGGTTATGAATGTCTGGATATACAATGCACATATTAACCAATTCTACAAGTATTCTGGAAGGGGATATGCATTACATGAGTACACAGGGGAAAAGAAACATATCATTCAGTCAGGTTTTATGCTCACCTGCTGAGAATCAGATTGCACTAAGAGGATTTTCCTGGGGATGTAGTAAAGTGCGATATTATACTCTGGAGCGCATTCAGTGGCTTTCCCATATATTCATTACAATGTAAACATTGATATCATTACCAACCTCAAGCTTTTATATATTATATGACAAGGTATAGCCTGTGCCATACATTGCATGAATATGGCTGCAGAGGGGAGGGAGTAGTATACCCACAGATCAGTGTTGTACTGCTAATGGTAAAGTGGTAAATTCAAGTCTAGCAAAGAAAATGGTCTAACACAAGTCCAGTAGCTTTCATCCACCACTAAGGGGGAGCTGAGAAGCTTACAGTAGGTTAAAGGTATGCAGCAGGCTCAAGAGCTCCCTCTAAAGGGCAGCCGCTGGCAGATATAATTCTACATGCCTGACAACATGAGGAAATAGTTATATTTTATTTGTGGGAATGCCTGGAATGGAAAAGAAGAACAGGTTATCAGACTGGCATTCTTCAAATTAATAAAAGGCATTCATGAGGTGGTCTAATAACATTGTACACATACTTCAATGGATTGTACTGAGATGGTTACAATCTAATCATCTTCTTACACCTATTTGCCTGGAAGATTCTCCAATTGCCATAGAAAGGATTCTTTACGGTAAGAGCAGTGACACTATAGATATGACCGTCATAGGAGCTTATTTAGGTTGATACATTCTTAGGCCAATTTCACACTGTGGTTGTGGGGACTTAAATCGAGCTGCAAGTTTGTAGCCAGATATACGTCCCCATAGATGGCTATGGAACCTGGCGGTGGTATGGTGACCACACACATGTGGCACCGTACCATTATGGGGAAAATCTTTGCTTAGTATGTACGGTCGGGCGGCGTGCAACACTATGGAAAGCAGCGCTCACCTCCACCTCTACAGCGCACTGCCATGTGCTCGCCCAGGCTACAGTCAGGTGAGTATACGGCAGTGTGCAAGTAGCCTCATACAGAGAGATGCGGCATCATCATGCCTCTCGCTGCTGACTGTATTAGGCTGTAGCGGGTGCATACGTTATACATGATATCACAGCTGAGATGCACCATGATATAGAGGGGTGAGTATAAAGTGTTATTTTATACATCCTGGTGCCCTTATTAAAAAAAACAAATTAATTATCCCCTCATTTAGAGATTTGTCTGTTTATTTAATCAACATACCGCCTATAAAGCACACACATCACATCATAATCTAATTAGTGAAGGCATATGTGAGTTTCCGAGGGGTTCACTTACTATTTCTTGCATCTGTGCTTTGAAAATGTTACAGAATTTTTGACCCATCTAGATTTTATTAATTTTTTTAAAATTGAATTTAATAAAAATTTGTCACAAAAAGCCAAAAAAAAGTTTTTAAAAACTTGTTTTGTTAATATAACAGGAAAGAAACAGCAAAATTTAAGAAGCAAAACGCAGCGAAAAGTCAGGACGCAGAGGGAGCGTATAAGCTGAAGGCCAATATAAACATCGGCTTGTTTTCCTTCTGTCATTATATGTGACAAAGGTAAATTTCATTTGTCAGGAATAGACTGGCAGCTAATACCCATCTGATGGTAACAAAGACTTCCTTCCTTCCTGCGCGCAGACAAATTAAGAGACTCGGCTTGTAAGAGGAGTCTGCCCAGAGCCAGCGACATCAAACAAACAGCTTCCTCCTGAGAATTCAATTACATGATCATAGGATCCTACGAGCGCAGAGCGGGATGGAAGACGTCCACAGGAAATTCTAATTACTATGATAGTAAATAGACGTTCTTTCCCCCAAAAATACAAGTGTGATGCAGGCCCTGCCTCTAGGATACACACCTGCTGTATCTCCAGAACTTGGGGTCCACAGTTCCCATAGAAATGAATACAAGTCACCATCATAAACTGGTTGTTCACTCTCAGCAAATAATTGATATTCTTAGTTTAGTGAAAGTGATCCAATATTCTTTCTATATGAATTCCTTACTGTTTTCTAGATCTCTGCTTACTGTCATTCTATACCAAGCTTCATAGCTTACTTCCTATGGAAAAAATACAGTTCCTGATCATATGATGTCACACAGGTGCACGGCTCGTTATATTACTGGTCATGTGATGTCACACAGGTGAACTGCCCATTATATCCTGGTCATGTGATGTCACACAGGTGCATGGCTCATTATATCCCTGGACATGTGATATCACATAGGTGAACTGCCCATTATATCCCGGTCATGTGATGTCACACAGGTGCACGGCTCGTTACATCCCTGGACATGTGACGTCACACAGGTGCACGGCTCGTTATATCCCCGGACATGTGTTGTCACACAGGTGCACGGCTCGTTACATCCCTGGACATGTGACGTCACACAGGTGCACGGCTCGTTATATCCCCGGACATGTGTTGTCACACAGGTGCACGGCTCGTTACATCCCTGGACATGTGACGTCACACAGGTGCACGGCTCGTTATATCCCCGGACATGTGTTGTCACACAGGTGCACGGCTCGTTACATCCCTGGACATGTGACGTCACACAGGTTCACGGCTCGTTATGAGACAAGAGGGAAGGAGACTAGACTACAAGTTATTGCACTCAGGATTTGTTTGAAACACCCACTAAATTTAGAACTATGAGTATTTGCACACCTACCTCACATATGTCACACAAAATAACCCTGCAAGCAGAGAGGCCGCCGGCAGAGCGGCTTGTATCCACACACGTGCACGTTCCCATCTGCTCGGCATTACACATTCATACACAATGCGCCTCTTAGAAATGTTGGGCTCAGGTATGAATTACTAACATAACACGGCGGATGAAATGTTTTGTATCCGCGCTTCAGTAACACTTGGATGTGTCTGGCAGCCAGGGGAAGATCATGCCATGTGGCTATGTGTGGGTGGGAGCTGACGAGAGCCGCACCATATGCGCTCCTGGCTTGCAGAGCCGCTGTTTGCATGTGTGGCTAAATGTTTATTCACAAGAGCTCAAACAGCGGCTTTTAACACAGTTATTAAGCGTTATGGAAATATTATGACTGCAGAATGGAGATTTGTTTTTTGCTAACGCTCATCAGCCATGACGACGTCTGCACGCGGAGGACATAGGTAATCGGGGATGAGCGGTTTTATCCCCTCAATGGCCGCAGCCTCATGTCACCTGACGCATGGCCCTCTCCTGCCAATACAAAAATACTTTACTCAATTTTCAGGAATTCATTGCCTTTAAGTAAGAGCTATTATGGCTGTGTTCACACGCTGCACTTTTCATAGCCATTGGAAATACAATTCAAGCACAAAGTCATCTGTCGTGACAATGAATTCCCAAAAAGTGATCTGAAGTGGGTTAAAAAAAATTTGAAACTTGACCTGATCGAACAACGCCTCAGGGTGTGTTCAAATCAATAGGTACAATTTTTGTTGCACATTATTACCCCCGGTAATGTCCTCACAGCTCCCAGTAATGTCCCACACAGACCCATAGTTTTGTCCCCAGTAATGTCCTCACACAGCCTCCGTAATATCCCCCACAGCCTCCCCAGTAAAATCCTCACAAAACCCCCAGTAATGTCCGTCCCCTACTTCACCCCCATGTTCTCCCCCCACCCTCAGTTAGCCCCTATCATGTTTCACCCTCACCTCACTGGTGAGAAAGTGCAGCTCGGTCTGACACATGACATCACCACAGGTCCTGTAGCCTGTAGTAATATTCTCCTGGATTCTAAAGGACCTGAATGACATCACTTCAGGTCCTGTAGGAGAAACAGTATGCCTAATGCACACTTTCTTGTTAGTGATGGGAATTGTGGGTCTTTTTAGTAAGCTGGATCATTAGGCTCCAAACCCCTCTCCACACCACTTTTAACGAGATTTTACACCAATTAGGTGAGCCTTCCGCTAACTTCAGGGAGCCGACTCCCATCATTCACATAGAAGAGCTGGCTCTTGGAGCCGTTTCGTTCGTGAATGACCCATCACTATTTCTCATCACTATCTATGTCCTGAGGACACAGATAGTGATGATAGTTGGGAGAAATGTCCAGACAGTGGGACAAATGTCCAGCATGGGCCCAAATCTTTTGGCCTAGCGATGCCCCTGATAGTAATCCTCTCATATTTTTTTTATCCTTCCTTAGCTTCACAGGCTGGTATACTGTGCAGGAGCAGTTCTCCCATCCCACTGTGTGAGATTACATAAGACAAAAAGCCATGGTTAATAAATTACCACAGTCAAGTGCCCGGATCTATGAGTAACTTTTTGCATAAAAATCAGAGGTGAAACTTTTGCTCATTCGATGCCCTGTGGTTGCGATATAAAGAGACTGCTCTCAAATTTGAAGGAATTTGAAGAAAACCACTGTGGTTTTTGGTTCGTCGGCCCCCACCAGCGACACACAGCTGCAGTAGGGAGCGAAGGTTCTGTTCTCGGATTCTGTAATGAATTCAACATTAAAATCACAAAGCCGGCAGATCTGATTTTGCTGCTATGTGAAAGGCGAGACGTGCGCTGCCTCCTTGAGCGTGGGCACTCGGAGCACTCTCTTTCTCTCTCTCTTGCTGGGCTCTATTTAGACTTGGTCTTCTCAAACCTCTCTGCTCGCTCTGACACAAACCAGGTGGAAAGTAGTGTTTGTTCTGTAACGTGTACGAGTCAATGTGTGCAGAGAGACTCATCTGTAAGCGTCAGAAATACAAAGTGCCCTTGCCTGGACCGTGGTATGTGGGAAAAACTAATGGATATGGAGTTTAAAACACTTTGCCCTCAGTAGCTTTCCATATACGGCAGCTGAAAGCTATGGGAGCCTTTCACATTTGTAGGGGAATAAAACGACATCTGACCTATTTATCTGTTTCTGTGAATGTTGGTTCTGATCCGGTATCCACAATGGATACATTATTCAGAATTTAAGGAGTAACACTAGAGGGGAAGCAGTAGCATCCAATTAATACAAATGATAGAAGGGAGCCCATTACAGATGTTGTTCCATCAGTACCTGTATCAGGCAAACTACACAGATTTGGCACAAACCCTCTCCAGAGAAGTAGGAAGAGTAATAGAGAAACCTTTTTGGCAGTGATATCTTTCCTAGAGGAATCTAAAAACTGACCAGATAAATTATATAGATGATGGCTGAACTAGAAAACAAAACATCCCATCAGTGCAACTATACAATGCATTTTCGTCTTTTTGGTCAATGGTGAAGGATTAACAATATTTCTGAGAAAAGAACGATCAAAATACTTCTTTACAAATGATGACAGTCTAGCATTGGCCAGCTAGAGCGATCACTTGATGGACAATTGTGTTGGTTGAAATCATCAACTTTAGACTGATGGATATGGCAACACGAAGAAACCATCAGAAGAGAATCAGGGAAAGTTTGGTTTGCTCCTTTTTCTTTGTGAAAGGGGGGATGAAAATAAACTATAATAATATAAAACACCTTACTCCACATACAAGAGACTGCATACAGAAGTGTCATGAGGATGTTCTAATACATTGGTGCACATTTACTAAGGGTCCGAACGCTCCACTTTCGTCGGGTATCACAATTATTTCCGTTTTGAGCCGAATTGCCCTGGGTTTTTGGCGCACGCGTTTGGATTGTGGCGCTGGCTTGAAATGGGGGGGGGGGTCGTCGGACAACCCGACGGATTCGGACAAAACGCGGAATTTAAAAAAGGAATTGTGTGACAAGATCAAGCACTCATATGCACCAGGAAGAAGCAGGTGAACTCCGACGGGCCTCAGCGCAGAAGCGACGGATGCAGGAACTCTGGCGCACAATCTTCGTGAATCTCGGCAGATCGCGACAGGACCGGGTAGGTAAATGTGCCCCAATGTGATAATCCCTTACCTGAACACAACCATAGTCTTTTCTGCAGAACTGAAGCAACCGCATAGTCTCCATTGCCATTTCCAATGCTTAAAGCCCCTACGAGTCCAGGACGGAGGCATCGTGCAGCCCGGCTGAAGAATTGGCGGCATTTGCTGCATTTGAAAATCCTAGTTACACCCATGGAGTGAGTGCCAGTAAGCCTGACAGTGATTTCATATCTACAGGTTGGGACAATTTCCTCCCCTCTGAAGATACTTTGCCCCAGGGTAAGGTGATATAACCGGTGCAATACTTGGAGACATTATAAAGTTTGTTATAAGTCTAAGTTTTCTAGACAGTGACATGAGCCGTTCCGCTATGGTGATGTCATACTTGACCACTGAGGTGTGTGGTGACATCACTAATAAAATAAAAGATTAAATTAAGGAATAAATATGGTCAAATTACTCAAATATGAAATATTTGAGTTTATTACTCTGCATAAGACATACCTGACTGTGTGGGGTGTAAAGCGTTAGAAGTGATTACAAGCTTGCTCGGTACTCTGGCGCTGTTCTAAGGGCTTTGGCTCCTCTGTGGCACATGATTAAGTCATGCAGCCTTTCCCTGCCCTGTCTTGCCACTATAACAGCTGTCCGTCCCTATAGACGTCAATGTTGCAGCAGAGATTTGATCCGTTGGCAGAAAGTGACAGACAGAAGCCATTTAAATACAGATCTTCTCTGTTTTCTCTCTCCAAGGTGTAAGATTGCTGCTGCTTCTCAAGTATGTCTGCTGCAAAGTGACAGGACTGAGGAGGAAATAGCAATAAGCTAAATACAGGACGACACAACACAAGCTGCTCGCTACTTACATGATATGAAGATGACAATGTGATAAAATCTCTATACTGAACCTTTATCTTTTATATTCACACAAAGACCAGATTCTTAAATATACTCAGTATAACAAAATAACACATTCTCTAATTCACTGCATTTCACAGATCTAATTCCAACCTGTCTATATCAGTCCTGGTGTACACAATTTTGGTTTCCCACAATATCCGACTGTAAGGCTACATTCACACTGCCGTTGCCCGCCCGTACCGTACCGGGCAACTGCAGTGCACGGGGAGAGGAGGAGGAGGTGAGTGCAGCTCACCCCCGCCCCTCTCCATAGGGATACATGGCGCACGGCGCCGTATTACGGGTAAAGATAGGACAGGCATGTGTGCTCCCACCGTCTATGGGGGACGTATATGGGCCCCATACGGTAGTGTGAATGTAGCCTAAATCTGACTAATTTTCAGATTTTTCTCCTCAATAGCTTCTCATGTCTGCATGTTCTCTGCCTCCCACCCCTCCCCCTGCATTACAAGACCAGCTCAGACACAGGCACTTCCTGCCAGCAGTGTGCAGATACTTACTCTACTAGCTACAGACAAGATAAGGTCTTTATCTGGGAGGGAGACATATAGCAGAGGTTGTCCACACAAGGCGTTTTCCACTTAAAGCACATTCCAGCAAATAATTGATATTGTTTGTGTAACGAAAAGTTAGAGAATTTTCCAATATACTTTCTGTATCTATTCTTCAGAATGTTCAGAAAGCAAATAAAAGTGTAAATAAACCTGTACCCTGGCATCTCATAGCACTAGATGGAACATAATGTATCAGCTTAGAGAGTCTCCTCCCACACTCTGGAATCTTACACGGACCATTACAGATTGCTAGAAGCTATAACACAAATTAAACTGAGAAAAATTGTTGGGGGGTTACAAATTATCTTAATTGTGTAACCATCACCAGGGGATTAAAATTTAAGAACCTTCTTTCATGAGCAAACCCCTTTAATTATAGCTGAATCATTGCTCCGTGGCTAAGAACTTATGCAGAAGGAATGCAGATCTTATTTCTGTGTATATGTAAATCAGTCTGAAAGTGCAATAGGGGCGGGACCGATTTGCCTACAGACAAATTGCCACCCAAGGTTCCCCCTTTAGCCACAATTATCTTTGATCATTCCAAATGATGAATAGTGTCAATAAAACATAACGTTTACAAAATTTCAAGCTAAAGTCATACAAAAATACATAACACTAGTAATGTAGATATGATAAATCTCATCTCCTGGAGCATGGCGCTGCTGCCACAGTTACAAATATCAACCAAAGTCTAATATTGCAAATAGCTGGTCTCAATCGCATTCACCATTATATAACAAGATGGGTCCTCATGGGTGAACACTAATAAATCCAAGTCATGATGCTTGTCCTTAACTGATGGGAAGGCCTGGAGGGAAAGGATACAGATATTGCTCGAACCAGAGCATCCACCTAGTAATAGGCTACGTAGGCAGCGCACCGATAGACATCACAACGTAGTTAGGCATGAGGGTACAGAAATACCTAGTGAGGCTGTCAGAAACTGGAAGTAAAAGGGCCAGAGTAGGCTGGGGTAATGGATTATAGGGCCATAAGGGGGACGTATTACTCCTTGTATAATAGGGTTTGTCACCCCAGTCCCAGAACGTCCATTGTCACCCTATGACCCATTTCCCTTAGAGGTGAATTGAGGGACTGCTCCGCCCATCTATTTTGTACTTTGCAAATACAGGCAGTTCCCGGGGTTACATACAAGATAGGGTCCATAGGTTTGTACTTCAAGGGGTTTTCTTGTCTGGGCATTCACATTCAGTTTGATAAATCTGCCATATATAAACATTTCTTCAATTAGATGTTATTTAAAAAAATGTTCCTGTGTGAAGATAATTTCTCATAAATGTAGTCATTTTGTCCCTTAGAAACGAGATGGCTTCCTCGGATACGGCCACCTCTGCCCGAGAGATTGCACAAATAAACAAAAAGGTTTTTGTATACGAAATGTCTGGGAGTTTCTGCATGTCCCACAGTCATCCTGTGGTAATGATTGCTGAATCCTGGTGGTCCGGCAGGGCTCTATAGCCCAAGTCTGGCCACCGCTGCTAGAGTGTGACCTGCTCGTATCCGAGGAAGCTATCTGGTTTCTAAGGGACAACATGACTACATTTATGAGAAATTATCTTCACACAGGAACATTTTTTTTATTAACATCTAATTGAAGAAATGTTTATATATGGAAAATTAGTGAAACTGAATGTGAGTGCCTAGACGAGAATACCCCTTTAAGTTGAATTTGTATATTTTAGAATTGTAGATTCAGACAAAATTTTTATTTTCCCCAGTGACAATCAGAGTTTAAATTTTTTTTTCTGTAATTGGACCAAGGATTATGAATAAAGCTTCATTACAGACACCTTACAGCTGATCATTGCAGTCT
The DNA here is from genome assembly GCF_040894005.1 of Engystomops pustulosus. Classification (NCBI taxonomy): domain Eukaryota; kingdom Metazoa; phylum Chordata; class Amphibia; order Anura; family Leptodactylidae; genus Engystomops; species Engystomops pustulosus. The sequence goes on from NC_092419.1 coordinate 98,680,473, forward strand.
TGGACTATAGGAAAGCTTCCAGAGAGCTTCACCAGAGGTCACAGTGGGCAGAGGGGTCCGTCTTCAACTAGTCTGTAACTATGGGTTGTCTGTAAGTCGGGGACCGCCTGTATATCTGGCAAAATTGAAATTGCCCAAAAAAGAAATAATCTGCAGAAAAAACAGTGATAAAATAAACTTGGTGAGATGTATATCTGAAAATCTTTACAACACACAAAAGTAAAACGTTCCCTTTCAGCTAAATGTCTGTATCGGATCAAAGACCTCCAAGCCGAGGATGCGTGTGTATGGTGGCGTCAGATGGAATAGTCATCTGCCGGACATTCTCGAGGCGTTCAGAGGGGATGAGCTCAGAAATTGTTCTTTCTGCAGCGCAATCATTCTGGAGAGAAATGGTGAGTGAGATCTATAATTATGGTAGCAAGCGCCAACCATAAAAAAAAACGGAATTCTTCTTTGCTTGAGATGATTGGTTATGACTGGCAAATGTAACCTTTTTTTTCCTATTTTTTTCGTTTTTTTTTTTTTAACAAACACTCCATTGTTTGTGTTGAAAACATGTAGACAGTGTGGTATGTGGCAAATGTGCCAAAGTTCCTGAGCTCCGGGCTTATCCCTCCACATGTCGTGGTAAAGCTCTTCTCTCCCTTAAATGGCCTCTCGCTAACTTTATCTATAATGGAAAGAACACAGAATGGAACTTGGAACTCAACAAGAACATGTGATTTCTTGGACCAGTCGTGTTGCGGCCCGTGTGTCCTTGGTGCATGAAGTCTACTTCAACACCAATGGCCGCAATAAAGACCATGGAACGACAGCCATGTATGAGCAATGAATTTATCCGTATGCCTGAGGCCTTAAAGGGGTTGTCCACTTAAGGCACATTCCAGCAAATAATTGATATTGTTTGTGTAACGAAAAGTTAGAGAATTTTCCAATATACCTTCTATATCTATTCTTCATGGTTTCCAAGATCTCTGCTTGCTGTCATGCAACAAGAATTTTCATCATTTACTTCTTGTAGATGGTCATGTGATCTCACCTGTGTAAGATCACATGACCATAACCTTTAGATCACACCTATGTGATATCACATGACCATAACCATTACATCACACCTGTGTGACATCACATGACCATAATTATTAGATCACACCTGTGTAAGATCACATGACCATGACCATTAGATCACACCTGTGTAACATCACATGACCATAATTATTAGATCACACCTGTGTGATATCACATGACCCTAACCATTAGATCACACCTGTGTGAGATCACATGACCATAACCATTAGGTCACACCTGTGTAAGATCACATGACCATAACCATTAGGTCACACCTGTGTAAGATCACCTGACCATGGACCGGTGTTTATCTACAGGAGGTAAACATAGAAGGTTTCTATATAGCAGGGCAGCAAGAAGACAGAAAGCAGAGATCTAGTTTCCTGTAATGTACTAAACGTGGACGATCCCTTTAATAATACAGACTGTGAGACCACACAGACTATCATATAACGACTGGGTAGGACACGTTTAGGCTTCTCAGTGTGTGATATTCTCACCCATAGTCCTTCTGCTAATTAAATATGTGAATAAACGCAGTGGAAAGATTCTCACTTGCACAATATTTCCAATTTATTTCTTCCACGATGAGGACATTCATCTCCACAGAACATCAACAGCCTTTATGTTTAAAATGGTTTCTCTTAAAGAGGACCTGTCACCCAATTTATCGGCACTAAAGTAAGCAAAGCTTGCAAAGCTGTCCGACTTATTCATGAGGGGGCGGTCAAAGGCGCTGCCTCTTCCCCGGACCACCCCGCTCACTCCATAGGCCGGCAGTCTCCTCCCATAGCCACACCCCAACCCCGCCCCCTCATGAATACGTCGAGCTGTCCAACAATTACACTGTACCCTACCACAGTGTTTCCGGTAACGCTATCACTCTAAGGGTGAAGACACACATGGCGTTTTTGGGCCGTTTTTGGGCCGTTTTTACTAAGTGCGCTTTCAGATCGTTAAAAACGCATGCGTTTTTTAAAAACGCATGCGTTTTTGTCCGTTTTTCCGAAATTGCGCAACGAAAAACGGACAAAAACGCATGCGTTTTCAAAAAACGGATGCGTTTTTAAAAAACGGATGCGTTTTTTAACGCATGCGTTTTTAACGATCTGAAAACGCACTTAGTAAAAACGGCCCAAAAACGCCATGTGTGTCTTCACCCTAACACTGCGGCGTTTGATCAAACACTAGGAGCTGCTTACTTTAGCCGAAAATTTAGGTGACAGGTCCTCTTTAAGTTGCTTTGTGTTTCACTTCACAGACGTAGAGAGAGGAAATGAAAAATTCTTCTTAAAACTTCCCAAAGTCCCAATATTATACTCCCTCAATGACTGCAGGAGGGCTTCATAAATAAGTATGGGGCCTCCTACCAACCCAAACCTGCCATATCCTCTCCTTGTACGACCACTTTTCCATTTGTGGGATATAGATGCAGCTTTGGGCTTAAGTGCAGGACCTGCAGCAGTCACCTGATCACCAGCAGGTCTTTATTCAGAAATCTGTCTGATACATTCTGAAGAGTAAATATCCACTGTATCAGTTTTCCTGGAGCGTTCCTTATAGGGCGGGTGTGTTTAGTTGGTGATCCAGCTTTGCTGGCAGCTTTAAGGAAATCTATAATCAAAATGCATCATGATGAACCAGGGGCACTTACACATAGATCCAGGCACTGTGACTGTGGTAATCTTCTTATATTTGTTATCTTGCCTTCTATAATCAACTTATATTATTATGCTAATGAGCCAGCAGGGCTCTGGGGATGTTACAGGAGTGCCAGCCTCACAGGCTGTAACACTGTCTCCCCTTCAACTCCCTCAGCACTGTCCCCTCCCTCTGCCGAATGTAATCTTACTGCAGCAGAGTAAGGTTCAGCAAACAGTGGGGGAAGTGCTTCTGCACAGTGTAACAGCCTGTGAAGCTGCAGTATGGAGAGGCTCTGGTAACTTCCCTACAGTCCCACCCCACATCCCCTAGAGGTGACAAGCATGCTGATCTGGTGGTAGTTGTCCTTTAAAGTCCTATACTTGAATAATATGCTGACTACAGGCAGGTGCATAACGTGAGGTAGTTACACCTAGGCTCAAGACCACCCATAAAGTGACTTTTCCCCATATTGCACTTGTTGGGGGTCCTGGCACAGATCTGCATTGGGGACCAGCAGCTATAATAATCTTTATTTATGTAGTGCCATATTCTGCAGAGCTTCCATTTAAGCTTCAGTATATGGGACACTAGTCACATGGTGCGAGTGGATGATACAAAACTGATGCTTTGCACTTGGGTCATAGCATCTTCTCCAGGCCGTACACATGAGCACTAAGTCATCAATCTAAATATTATGGATGGACCTCCCTTGTACAAGTGACCTTGTATTACACTGAAATGCTTGTTTATATCACATTTTGAAGGTTTCCACAGTAATTTATGGGAGATAAAAAAGCACATTAATTGGAAAGACCAGAAGATTACAAATTAACCGAGAGCCAGGAAAAGCTGCAGAGAAATTGTGGCAGATGTAGAAGGCTTCATATCCAGGCAAGAATGACAATTTAATTGTGTTTCATGCTTTTAAGCTTCTATCAGACATTAATTAGAGCATTAATAATCAATCATGACAAGTAAATATAACCATGGAGAATATTCTTGGTATAAACAGCCATGTAAATGTCTCCTCAAAACCTTCCTGATTCTTATTACAACAAGTGCTTTATGGATTCGGGTAAATTTGGATCTGTATAAAAATTATAAAAAGAAAGAAGAGTCTCCATTAAAACCCCACTGTGTATTATCCATGTACTGTGACATCACTGTGTATATTATCCCTGTACTGTGACATCACTGTGTATATTATCCCTGTACTGTGACATCACTGTGTATATTATCCCTGTACTGTGACATCACTGTGTGTATTATCGCTGTACTGTGACATCCCTGTGTATATTATCAGTGTACTGTGACATCACTGTGTATATTATCCCTGTACTGTGACATCACTGTGTGTATTATCCCTGTACTGTGACATCCCTGTGTATATTATCCCTGTACTGTGACATCACTGTGTGTATTATCCCTGTACTGTGACATCACTGTGTATTATCCCTGTACTGTGACATCACTGTGTATTATCCATGTACTGTGACATCACTGTGTATATTATCCCTGTACTGTGACATCACTGTGTGTATTATCCCTGTACTGTGACATCCCTGTGTATAGTATCCCTGTACTGTGACATCACTGTGTGTATTATCCCTGTACTGTGACATCACTGTGTGTATTATCCCTGTACTGTGACATCGCTGTGTGTATTATCCCTGTACTGTGACATCACTGTGTGTATTATCCCTGTACTGTGACATCACTGAGTGTATTATCCCTGTACTGTGACATCACTGTGTGTATTATCCCTGTACTGTGACATCACTGTGTGTATTATCCCTGTACTGTGACATCACTGAGTGTATTATCCCTGTACTGTGACATCACTGTGTGTATTATCCCTGTACTGTGACATCACTGTGTGTATTATATCTGTACTGTGACATCACTGTGTGTATTATCCCTGTACTGTGACATCACTGTGTGTATTATCCTTGCACTGTGACATCACTGTGTGTATTATCTCTGTACTGTGACATCACTGTGTGTCTAGTATTCCTGTACTGTGACATCATTGTGCGTATTATCCCTGTATTGTGACATCACCGTGTGTATTATCCCTGTACTGTGACATCACTGTGTGTATTATCCCTGTACTGTGACATCGCTGTGTATTATCCTGTACTGTGACATCACTGTGTGTATTATCCCTGTACTGTGACATCACTGTGTGTATTATCCCCTGTACTGTGACATCACTGTGTGTATTATCCCTGTACTGTGACATCACTGAGTGTATTATCCCTGTACTGTGACATCACTGTGTGTATTATCCCTGTACTGTGACATCACTGTGTGTATTATATCTGTACTGTGACATCACTGTGTGTATTATCCCTGTACTGTGACATCACTGTGTGTATTATCCCTGTACTGTGACATCACTGTGTGTATTATATCTGTACTGTGACATCACTGTGTGTATTATCCCTGTACTGTGACATCACTGTGTGTATTATCCCTGTACTGTGACATCACTGTGTGTATTATCCCTGTACTGTGACATCACTGAGTGTATTATCCCTGTACTGTGACATCACTGTGTGTATTATCCCTGTACTGTGACATCACTGTGTGTATTATATCTGTACTGTGACATCACTGTGTGTATTATCCCTGTACTGTGACATCACTGTGTGTATTATCCCTGTACTGTGACATCACTGTGTGTATTATATCTGTACTGTGACATCACTGTGTGTATTATCCCTGTACTGTGACATCACTGTGTGTATTATCCTTGCACTGTGACATCACTGTGTGTATTATCTCTGTACTGTAACATCACTGTGTGTCTAGTATTCCTGTACTGTGACATCATTGTGCGTATTATCCCTGTATTGTGACATCACCGTGTGTATTATCCCTGTACTGTGACATCACTGTGTGTATTATCCCTGTACTGTGACATCACTGTGTGTATTATCCCTGTACTGTGACATCGCTGTGTATTATCCTGTACTGTGACATCACTGTGTGTATTATCCCTGTACTGTGACTTCACTGTGTGTATTATCCCCTGTACTGTGACATCACTGTGTGTATTATCCCTGTACTGTGACATCACTGTGTGTATTATCCCTGTACTGTGACCTCACTGTGTGTATTATCCCTGTACTGTGACATCACTGCGTGTATTATATCTGTACTGTGACATCACTGTGTGTATTATCCGTGTACTATGACATCACTGTGTGTATTATCCCTGTACTGTGACATCACTGTGTGTATTATATCTGTACTGTGACATCACTGTGTGTATTATCCCTGTACTGTGACATCACTGTGTGTATTATCCTTGTACTGTGACATCACTGTGTGTATTCTTCCTGTACTAGGACATCACTGTGTGTATTCTTCCTGTACTAGGACATCACTGTGTGTATTATCCCTGTACTGTGACATCACTGTGTGTATTCTCCCTGTACTGTGACATCACTGTGTGTATTCTTCCTGTACTAGGACATCACTGTGTGTATTCTTCCTGTACTAGGACATCACTGTGTGTATTATCCCTGTACTGTGACATCACTGTGTGTATTATCCCTGTACTGTGACATCACTGTGTATTATCCATGTACTGTGACATCACTGTGTATATTATCCCTGTACTGTGACATCACTGTGTGTATTCTCCCTGTACTGTGACATCACTGTGTATTATCCATGTACTGTGACATCACTGTGTATATTATCCCTGTACTGTGACATCACTGTGTGTATTATCCATGTACTGTGACATCACTGTGTATATTATCCCTGTACTGTGACATCACTGTGTGTATTATCCCTGTACTGTGACATCACTGTGTGTATTATCCCTGTACTGTGACATCACTGTGTGTATTATCCCTGTACTGTGACATCACTGTGTGTCTAGTATTCCTGTACTGTGACATCACTGTGTGTATTATCCCTGTACTGTGACATCACTGTGTGTATTATCCCTGTACTGTGACATCACTGTGTGTATTCTTCCTGTACCGTGACATCACTGTGTGTATTATCCCTGTACTAGGACATCACTGTGTGTATTATCTCTGTACTGTGACATCACTGTGTGTATTATCCCTGTACTGTGACATCACTGTGTGTCTAGTATTCCTGTACTGTGACATCATTGTGCGTATTATCCCTGTATTGTGACATCACCGTGTGTATTATCCCTGTACTGTGACATCACTGTGTGTATTATCCATGTACTGTGACATCACTGTATGTATTATCCATGTACTGTGACATCACTGTGTGTATTATCCCTGTACTAGAACATCACTGTGTGTATTATCCCTGTACTAGAACATCACTGTGTGTATTATCCCTGTACTGTGACATCACTGTGTGTATTATCCCTGTACTGTGACATCACTGTGTGTATTCTTCCTGTACTGTGACATCACTGTGTGTATTATCCCTGTACTAGGACATCACTGTGTGTATTATCTCTGTACTGTGACATCACTGTGTGTATTATCCCTGTACTGTGACATCACTGTGTGTATTATCTCTGTACTGTGACATCACTGTGTGTATTATCCCTGTACTAGGACATAACTGTGTGTATTATCCTGTACTGTGACATCACTGTGTGTATTATCCCTGTACTGTGACATCACTGTGTGTATTATCTCTGTACTGTGACATCACTGTGTGTATTATCCCTGTACTGTGACATCACTGTGTGTATTATCCCTGTGTTGTGACATTACTGTGTGTATTATCCCTGTACTGTGACATCACTGTGTGTATTATCCCTGTACTGTGACATCACTGAGTGTATTATCCCTGTACTGTGACATCACTGTGTGTATTATCCATGTACTGTGACATCACTGTGTATTCTCTGTACTGTGACATCACTGTGTGTATTATCCCTGTACTGTGACATCACTGTATGTATTATCTCTGTACTGTGACATCACTGTGTGTATTATCTCTGTACTGTGACATCACTGTGTGTATTCTTCCTGTACTAGGACATCACTGTGTGTATTCTTCCTGTACTAGGACATCACTGTGTGTATTATCCCTGTACTGTGACATCACTGTGTGTATTCTCCCTGTACTGTGACATCACTGTGTGTATTCTTCCTGTTCTAGGACATCACTGTGTGTATTCTTCCTGTACTAGGACATCACTGTGTGTATTATCCCTGTACTGTGACATCACTGTGTATTCTCCCTGTACTGTGACATCACTGTGTATTATCCATGTACTGTGACATCACTGTGTATATTATCCCTGTACTGTGACATCACTGTGTGTATTCTCCCTGTACTGTGACATCACTGTGTATTATCCATGTACTGTGACATCACTGTGTGTATTATCCCTGTACTGTGACATCACTGTGTGTATTATCCCTGTACTGTGACATCACTGTGTATATTATCCCTGTACTGTGACATCACTGTGTGTATTATCCCCTGTACTGTGACATCACTGTGTGTATTATCCAAGTACTGTGACATCACTGTGTATTTTATCCCTGTACTGTGACATCACTGTGTGTATTATCCCTGTACTGTGACATCACTGTGTGTATTATCCCTGTACTGTGACATCACTGTGTGTATTATCCCTGTACTGTGACATCACTGTGTGTCTAGTATTCCTGTACTGTGACATCACTGTGTGTATTATCCCTGTACTGTGACATCACTGTGTGTATTATATCTGTACTGTGACATCACTGTGTGTATTATCCCTGTACTATGACATCACTGTGTGTATTATCCTTGTACTGTGACATCACTGTGTGTATTATCTCTGTACTGTGACATCACTGTGTGTCTAGTATTCCTGTACTGTGACATCATTGTGCGTATTATCCCTGTATTGTGACATCACCGTGTGTATTATCCCTGTACTGTGACATCACTGTGTGTATTATCCATGTACTGTGACATCACTGTGTGTATTATCCATGTACTGTGACATCACTGTGTGTATTATCCCTGTACTAGAACATCACTGTGTGTATTATCCCTGTACTGTGACATCACTGTGTGCATCCTTCCTGTACTGTGACATCACTGTGTGTATTATCCCTGTACTAGGACATCACTGTGTGTATTATCTCTGTACTGTGACATCACTGTGTGTATTATCCCTGTACTGTGACATCACTGTGTGTATTATCTCTGTACTGTGACATCACTGTGTGTATTATCCCTGTACTAGGACATAACTGTGTGTATTATCCTGTACTGTGACATCACTGTGTGTATTATCCCTGTACTGTGACATCACTGTGTGTATTATCTCTGTACTGTGACATCACTGTGTGTATTATCCCTGTACTGTGACATCACTGTGTGTATTATCCCTGTGTTGTGACATTACTGTGTGTATTATCCCTGTACTGTGACATCACTGTGTGTATTATCCCTGTACTGTGACATCACTGAGTGTATTATCCCTGTACTGTGACATCACTGTGTGTATTATCCATGTACTGTGACATCACTGTGTATTCTCTGTACTGTGACATCACTGTGTGTATTATCCCTGTACTGTGACATCACTGTATGTATTATCTCTGTACTGTGACATCACTGTGTGTATTATCTCTGTACTGTGACATCACTGTGTGTATTCTTCCTGTACTAGGACATCACTGTGTGTATTCTTCCTGTACTAGGACATCACTGTGTGTATTATCCCTGTACTGTGACATCACTGTGTGTATTCTCCCTGTACTGTGACATCACTGTGTGTATTCTTCCTGTACTAGGACATCACTGTGTGTATTCTTCCTGTACTAGGACATCACTGTGTGTATTATCCCTGTACTGTTACATCACTGTGTGTATTCTCCCTGTACTGTGACATCACTGTGTATTATCCATGTACTGTGACATCACTGTGTATATTATCCCTGTACTGTGACATCACTGTGTGTATTCTCCCTGTACTGTGACATTACTGTGTATTATCCATGTACTGTGACATCACTGTGTATATTATCCCTGTACTGTGACATCACTGTGTGTATTATCCATGTACTGTGACATCACTGTGTATATTATCCCTGTACTGTGACATCACTGTGTGTATTATCCCTGTACTGTGACATCACTGTGTGTATTATCCCTGTACTGTGACATCACTGTGTGTCTAGTATTCCTGTACTGTGACATCACTGTGTGTATTATCCCTGTACTGTGACATCACTGTGTGTATTATATCTGTACTGTGACATCACTGTGTGTATTATCCCTGTACTATGACATCACTGTGTGTATTATCCATGTACTGTGACATCACTGTGTATTCTCTGTACTGTGACATCACTGTGTGTATTATCCCTGTACTGTGACATCACTGTGTGTATTATCTCTGTACTGTGACATCACTGTGTGTATTATCTCTGTACTGTGACATCACTGTGTGTATTCTTCCTGTACTAGGACATCACTGTGTGTATTCTTCCTGTACTAGGACATCACTGTGTGTATTATCCCTGTACTGTGACATCACTGTGTGTATTCTCCCTGTACTGTGACATCACTGTGTGTATTCTTCCTGTACTAGGACATCACTGTGTGTATTCTTCCTGTACTAGGACATCACTGTGTGTATTATCCCTGTACTGTGACATCACTGTGTGTATTCTCCCTGTACTGTGACATCACTGTGTATTATCCATGTACTGTGACATCACTGTGTATATTATCCCTGTACTGTGACATCACTGTGTGTATTCTCCCTGTACTGTGACATTACTGTGTATTATCCATGTACTGTGACATCACTGTGTATATTATCCCTGTACTGTGACATCACTGTGTGTATTATCCATGTACTGTGACATCACTGTGTATATTATCCCTGTACTGTGACATCACTGTGTGTATTATCCCTGTACTGTGACATCACTGTGTGTATTATCCCTGTACTGTGACATCACTGTGTGTATTATCCCTGTACTGTGACATCACTGTGTGTCTAGTATTCCTGTACTGTGACATCACTGTGTGTATTATCCCTGTACTGTGACATCACTGTGTGTATTATCCTTGTACTGTGACATCACTGTGTGTATTATCTCTGTACTGTGACATCACTGTGTGTCTAGTATTCCTGTACTGTGACATCACCGTGTGTATTATCCCTGTACTAGAACATCACTGTGTGTATTATCCCTGTACTGTGACATCACTGTGTGTATTATCCCTGTACTGTGACATCACTGTGTGTATTCTTCCTGTACTGTGACATCACTGTGTGTATTATCCCTGTACTAGGACATCACTGTGTGTATTATCTCTGTACTGTGACATCACTGTGTGTATTATCCCTGTACTGTGACATCACTGTGTGTATTATCTCTGTACTGTGACATCACTGTGTGTATTATCCCTGTACTAGGACATAACTGTGTGTATTATCCTGTACTGTGACATCACTGTGTGTATTATCCCTGTACTGTGACATCACTGTGTGTATTATCTCTGTACTGTGACATCACTGTGTGTATTATCCCTGTACTGTGACATCACTGTGTGTATTATCCCTGTGTTGTGACATTACTGTGTGTATTATCCCTGTACTGTGACATCACTGTGTGTATTATCCCTGTACTGTGACATCACTGAGTGTATTATCCCTGTACTGTGACATCACTGTGTGTATTATCCATGTACTGTGACATCACTGTGTATTCTCTGTACTGTGACATCACTGTGTGTATTATCCCTGTACTGTGACATCACTGTATGTATTATCTCTGTACTGTGACATCACTGTGTGTATTATCTCTGTACTGTGACATCACTGTGTGTATTCTTCCTGTACTAGGACATCACTGTGTGTATTCTTCCTGTACTAGGACATCACTGTGTGTATTATCCCTGTACTGTGACATCACTGTGTGTATTCTCCCTGTACTGTGACATCACTGTGTGTATTATTCCTGTTCTAGGACATCACTGTGTGTATTCTTCCTGTACTAGGACATCACTGTGTGTATTATCCCTGTACTGTGACATCACTGTGTATTCTCCCTGTACTGTGACATCACTGTGTATTATCCATGTACTGTGACATCACTGTGTATATTATCCCTGTACTGTGACATCACTGTGTGTATTCTCCCTGTACTGTGACATCACTGTGTATTATCCATGTACTGTGACATCACTGTGTATATTATCCCTGTACTGTGACATCACTGTGTGTATTATCCCTGTACTGTGACATCACTGTGTATATTATCCCTGTACTGTGACATCACTGTGTGTATTATCCCCTGTACTGTGACATCACTGTGTGTATTATCCATGTACTGTGACATCACTGTGTATATTATCCCTGTACTGTGACATCACTGTGTGTATTATCCCTGTACTGTGACATCACTGTGTGTATTATCCCTGTACTGTGACATCACTGTGTGTATTATCCCTGTACTGTGACATCACTGTGTGTCTAGTATTCCTGTACTGTGACATCACTGTGTGTATTATCCCTGTACTGTGACATCACTGTGTGTATTATATCTGTACTGTGACATCACTGTGTGTATTATCCCTGTACTATGACATCACTGTGTGTATCATCCTTGTACTGTGACATCACTGTGTGTATTATCTCTGTACTGTGACATCACTGTGTGTCTAGTATTCCTGTACTGTGACATCATTGTGCGTATTATCCCTGTATTGTGACATCACCGTGTGTATTATCCCTGTACTGTGACATCACTGTGTGTATTATCCATGTACTGTGACATCACTGTGTGTATTATCCATGTACTGTGACATCACTGTGTGTATTATCCCTGTACTAGAACATCACTGTGTGTATTATCCCTGTACTGTGACATCACTGTGTGTATTATCCCTGTACTGTGACATCACTGTGTGTATTCTTCCTGTACTGTGACATCACTGTGTGTATTATCCCTGTACTAGGACATCACTGTGTGTATTATCTCTGTACTGTGACATCACTGTGTGTATTATCCCTGTACTGTGACATCACTGTGTGTATTATCTCTGTACTGTGACATCACTGTGTGTATTATCCCTGTACTAGGACATAACTGTGTGTATTATCCTGTACTGTGACATCACTGTGTGTATTATCCCTGTACTGTGACATCACTGTGTGTATTATCTCTGTACTGTGACATCACTGTGTGTATTATCCCTGTACTGTGACATCACTGTGTGTATTATCCCTGTGTTGTGACATTACTGTGTGTATTATCCCTGTACTGTGACATCACTGTGTGTATTATCCCTGTACTGTGACATCACTGAGTGTATTATCCCTGTACTGTGACATCACTGTGTGTATTATCCATGTACTGTGACATCACTGTGTATTCTCTGTACTGTGACATCACTGTGTGTATTATCCCTGTACTGTGACATCACTGTATGTATTATCTCTGTACTGTGACATCACTGTGTGTATTATCTCTGTACTGTGACATCACTGTGTGTATTCTTCCTGTACTAGGACATCACTGTGTGTATTCTTCCTGTACTAGGACATCACTGTGTGTATTATCCCTGTACTGTGACATCACTGTGTGTATTCTCCCTGTACTGTGACATCACTGTGTGTATTCTTCCTGTACTAGGACATCACTGTGTGTATTCTTCCTGTACTAGGACATCACTGTGTGTATTATCCCTGTACTGTGACATCACTGTGTGTATTCTCCCTGTACTGTGACATCACTGTGTATTATCCATGTACTGTGACATCACTGTGTATATTATCCCTGTACTGTGACATCACTGTGTGTATTCTCCCTGTACTGTGACATTACTGTGTATTATCCATGTACTGTGACATCACTGTGTATATTATCCCTGTACTGTGACATCACTGTGTGTATTATCCATGTACTGTGACATCACTGTGTATATTATCCCTGTACTGTGACATCACTGTGTGTATTATCCCTGTACTGTGACATCACTGTGTGTATTATCCCTGTACTGTGACATCACTGTGTGTATTATCCCTGTACTGTGACATCACTGTGTGTCTAGTATTCCTGTACTGTGACATCACTGTGTGTATTATCCCTGTACTGTGACATCACTGTGTGTATTATATCTGTACTGTGACATCACTGTGTGTATTATCCCTGTACTATGACATCACTGTGTGTATTATCCTTGTACTGTGACATCACTGTGTGTATTATCTCTGTACTGTGACATCACTGTGTGTCTAGTATTCCTGTACTGTGACATCACCGTGTGTATTATCCCTGTACTAGAACATCACTGTGTGTATTATCCCTGTACTGTGACATCACTGTGTGTATTATCCCTGTACTGTGACATCACTGTGTGTATTCTTCCTGTACTGTGACATCACTGTGTGTATTATCCCTGTACTAGGACATCACTGTGTGTATTATCTCTGTACTGTGACATCACTGTGTGTATTATCCCTGTACTGTGACATCACTGTGTGTATTATCTCTGTACTGTGACATCACTGTGTGTATTATCTCTGTACTGTGACATCACTGTGTGTATTATCCCTGTACTGTGACATCACTGTGTGTATTATCTCTGTACTGTGACATCACTGTGTGTATTATCCCTGTACTAGGACATAACTGTGTGTATTATCCTGTACTGTGACATCACTGTGTGTATTATCCCTGTACTGTGACATCACTGTGTGTATTATCTCTGTACTGTGACATCACTGTGTGTATTATCCCTGTACTGTGACATCACTGTGTGTATTATCCCTGTGTTGTGACATTACTGTGTGTATTATCCCTGTACTGTGACATCACTGTGTGTATTATCCCTGTACTGTGACATCACTGAGTGTATTATCCCTGTACTGTGACATCACTGTGTGTATTATCCATGTACTGTGGCATCACTGTGTATTCTCTGTACTGTGACATCACTGTGTGTATTATCCCTGTACTGTGACATCACTGTATGTATTATCTCTGTACTGTGACATCACTGTGTGTATTATCCCTGTACTGTGACATCACTGTGTGTATTATCCCTGTACTAGGACATCACTGTGTGTTTTCTCTTGGTCACTGTGTGTATGGCTATCATTGTCTGTTATTGTGTATTATCCTTGTGAATCAACAGGAGAATAACAGTGGTAGCTATACATGTTTGCTTCCAGACAATCAGTCTGCAGGTTTTATGCCGGCTCCTGATACACTGCGGGCAGATCCTTTTCGGGATGACTCTTATCACTCATTACTTATAGCTATAGACACTGGATAGCTGCCAACAGCCATCACACATGAGAATGCACATTTAGCTGCACATACATATAAGAGGCAGAAACATAAGCAGCTGCCAAACATAAGCCGCCACTAATCTCCTACAAGATGCAATAGACAGGAAAAATGGCCTAGGACCATCCATGTCATCAACATGTGGTACCCAACCAAGCCATGGAAGATGTAACCCCATCACAGGCTTTATGGGTGTACTAGGAGATGGAAACTACCCAGGATGCCGTGCGCTTGCTCTGCTACTATCACATAACACAATGTGGAAGTTATTTCCCAATAAGATCTAATGATAAAGGGTTAAGTATAAAAATAAAACAAGTCATTTATAGACATAAGTAGTGAATCATTATGTAACACGGCTAACCGGTACATGGTGACTCTCCAGATATAAGAAACAGGGGAAACAAGGTCACCCTGAAGCTGAGGTTTTGGGGTCCATGCTCCTCCGTACTACATGACTGTGATACATGAACTCGAGTTAAAGGAAATCTACCATCAAAAATCCATCCTGATAAACACTTACACATAGATCCAGGCACTGTGACTGTGGTTATCTTTCTATATTTGTTATCCATGGCCTCCTTCTTTCTTAAATCAACTTTTAACATTATGTCAATGACCCTGATGGGCTCCTGGGGCTGTTACCACAGCCCCTCCATGCTGCAGCTTCACAGGCTGTTACACCGTCTCACCCTCTGCCTCATGTAATCTCACTACAGCAGGGAAGGTTTCAACACAGTGGGGCTCATTTACTAAGGACCCAAATCGCTCTTTTTCATTGGGTTTCCCGAAAATTACCAGTTTGTGTCGAATTGCCCTGGGTTTTTGGCGCACGCGATCGGATTGTGGCGCATCGGCGCCGCGTTGCATGCGACGGAAATTGGGGGGCATGGCACGCACTTCATCCAGGATGAAGGATTGTAAACCAAGCACACTGACATACTGGTGTGCCCCCTCTTACAAGCTCTGCTCTTTTTTAGCTTAAACCAAAGAAAGGCTTTAAAAATTATGCATATAAGACAGAGGGGCTCTATAGGTGTTAATGGAGCCCAGAGCCCCTCAGGATCATTTGCATAATTTTTAAAGACTTTTTTTCTTAAAAACAAGGGAATAGGAATTTTAAAGAAGAGCAGATCCTGCCAGAGGGGGCGCACACCAGTATGGCAGTGTGCTTGGTTTACAATCTTTCATCCTGGTGGTATATGTCCTTTAAGGTAAAGGAGTCATGGAAAGAGTAAAGCCGACTGTTCTAGCAGCACACTGCCATCATTGGTCTATGAATCACAGGCCATGCCAGGGACTGGATTTCTTGCATCACATTGATATTTGGTTCCCCGAATCTTATCCTTTACACTGCGGACCTACCATGATGGTGTGTAGGAACCTTTACACCGCAAGCTACAGTGATGTAGCACAGATATATATTCACAGATCACATTTAAAGGAAATCTATCACTTCTACAAAATTAGTGATCAAAAGGCTCCTTCGTTTTAAAACAGAAGTGCTTTGGGGGCGGGGCGTTCCTGGAGCTGCTCTTGCCCCAAGCTGCTCTTGCCCCAAGCAGCACTTCTACGCTGCTCCTAGTAGATTTAGTCACCTGGTTCTCTGGATTACTCACAGCTCACTCGCTCCTTCACTGTCGTCTGCTCACTGTGGCTGTGTGGCTCTTCCAGCAGTGAGTAGATGACAGTGGAGAGAGAGTGACCGCACTTGTGTGAGGAGTCCAGAGAGCCGGGACCTCAATGAATTCTCCAGTAACGAATATGCTCTGCATCCCTCATCCCTACACCCATCATATGGTGAGATGGGCTTCCCCAAGGGAAAGCCCTTTATCAATCCATATAGAATATACATACACAGTGGCCATAACACATAACAAACAACTTACTGGATTCATTCAGTTTCAAGTCTTGAATATTTTGAGATTTTGATCAAAAAAAGAAAGCAGTAAGAAAATTATCTCCTCTAAAACCCACAAAAGCTGCATCCAAAGAAGCGTGCGGAGGAGCTCGGTTTCCTGTACTGGCTGAAGAATGTAGCGTAGCCGACATCTCAACCCTGTAATTTCTTCTAGTTTAAGCAAATGACATGCTTAAATTTCACAAAGTTACAGATTTAGTTGCATGTACGCGATGTTCCAGGAGGAGAGGAGTCGGGGGTGTGAGGAAAATCAGACTCCATGTTCTGTACCTCCTTCCCACCTCAACATTGGACCTATAAATCTCAGATCTACATTCACTTACAAGGGAAACAACTTTCTATAATTCGGCTTTATAAGAGCACTGCTTTGTTACAGTATTCCTCCGCTGGTTATAGCCGTCACCTTGGAGCCTATTGATGTTTTAGTGGTTTTTAAGCATTTTACAGGTTAACATTGTAAACAGAGTAAGAAATGTATCCCTCCTCCAAAGAGCGGATCTACGGTCAGAAGGTGCTTCCATGGAAATAGATGGAAATTGGAAAAAGCAAGAGAAAACCTCAAGACTTCACTACACTACACTATATCCATCCTCTGCAGGCTCCGTCTACAATTCTCAGTCGTCACACAGAGCCGGTGGCTGGGGCCTAGATGCAATGATGTCTCCTATACACTGCACACAGAAAATAGAGAAGACTCTCTTCCATTACGCTGTTCTCTGGCCAGAAACTATAGATTTGTGGTCCGTTTTTGCGGTCAGTGTGTAATAGGTTGCCAAGCTGTATGTCCACAAAAACGGTATGCACGTTATTTGTATGTCATGCGTTTTAGCAGACCTGCAAAAAAAACAGTAGACTGGCAAATGATGTCACTAGCTTGTTACAAACTCTTCAAGGTTCACATAATTGTGTTACGTAGCAAGTGATATTTTTCACGTTTCCATATTTTTCTTTGGAAAGGCCCAAACATGGGCAGGAATAGGACCTGAGTTTTCAACAGCCCCCACTCAGATCAGTGAAGTACACATGTTTCTATTGAAAAGTGTAGTGTAGTGTGTCATATATGCCTTTTAAAATATGTAATGACCTGTACTGATGTGAATAAAGCACTTGGGGCGAGAAGGAAACTTACTACATAGCTCCAGCAGCCTCCATCTGTGCCTGTGACTTTCCTTTCTCCGCTTCTGCTCACAACTAACCGCTGGGATCCTGAAAACAGGATCCTGTCTACTTGAACTATTGCTACTCTATTCAGTCTCCACAGTTTGGCTATCCCCAATGTCATATAGAGAACAAACTGAGCATCAATGCCCGTCTGCAGGGGAGTCAGGAACATGTACTCCCTCCTATTGTTCCATATGAATGTTTGTTCTGTGTAATGTAATATTATATTTGTATATGTCCCCTATGATTTGTAAAGCGCTATGAAATTTGATTGGGCTATATAGATAAAGATTATTATTATTAGTTATTATGTAAAAGTAGTTGGGCCTCCACAATTAGAAAGATGACCTGTCCTAAGTATAGGCAATGACATTTTTTTTAATGATATCCCTTAAAATAATGAGCCGGAGTATTTTTATTAGCGTGATTTATACTGAGTGTCTGAGCTGTATGTGGGGTTTCTAGCAGTCAGACATCTTGAGAACTTTCCTAGTTTTTGCAACATGTGCGGAAAACATTATTTAAAGATGTGTTAGTAATATGTGTCCAAAAAAGACTAAAATTCTAAAGGCTGAGAATAACCTTCAATTCAATAGATGCCAGACACATTATAGGCTGTTATAGAACAACAATGGGAGAGACTTAAATAGAAATTGTCACCACATGTACACATACAGGCGGTCCCCTACTTAAGAACACCCGACTTACATACAACCCTTAGTTACAAACGGACCTCTGGATGTTGGTAATTTTCTGTGCTTTAGTCCTAGGCTACAATAATCAGCTATAACAGTTATCACAGGTGTCTGTAATGAAGCTTTAGTGTTAATCCTGGTTCTTATGACAAGAACCATGGAGGCTGCTGTGATTTCCTGTTATCACATACATGGTGTACAGTTTGCTATTCTTATAAGGCTTAAGGACCTGCAATGATGTCACTGGTCACATGTCATGCATGTAACACAAGGCACCATGTAAGAAAATGTACACAATATTTGCCATCTGTACATAGAGCTTTATATGTCTGAAGTTGGATATTAGCAGATGGTCCCTAAGTACAGCAAGGGCAGTGATTTGTAGATACACCGAGCTGTCAGTCAGAATAATGGGGTGTGGTTCACTGGCAGCCCATGAGAGAGAAGAGTCACAGATACCGGACATGAGTCAGGAAAGCTAATTTGGATATTGGAAAAGCGTCTGTAATTGAGGTACAGGGCCTCACTGGTAGCTAATTTTAGGTGATATGCGGAGGACTGGGAACCCTTTATCAGCTGGTATTGTTCGTCAGAAGGGTCAAAATCTGGTGACAGGTCCTTTTTAAAGCAGTTGTCAGAGACTATGGACTATATTTAGGATTATTATATTTATATTAACAGAATATTGTATATTGTAATATTGGTATTGTATTTACTCTTATGCCTATCAAGTGTATTTGCTACCCAATACAAGCATGAAGAGTAAAGCTTTTAGCTAAATCCATCTTGTAGAAGACAGGGAACTTAGTAATAATTTTCTTTACAGGATTAATGAAATAACGACTATCTATTTAGAGAACATCCTTGTGAAGTTAAGAGCAGAGTCTTCTGCCGAGCAGTGGGGGGTTCCTCCATCCTCAGCAGGAGTCATGAGATGCATAAAAAGTCCTCACAGGCGCCAGCTGTGATACCATGTAATTCTGCCAACTCAGGACTAGGAGCTGAATTTCTAATAGAAAGTGGCCAGGGAATGGCATCCGTTCTGGGTCACATCAGAGTCGGACGCTGCTGACCTCAGTCTGATAGCCTCAAGACAATCCTATTACTGTCTAGAAGACATGACAACGCTGTACAGATTTACAGGAAGGTTTGGCCTCTGCAGGTAGGAAAGCAAAATGCTTGAAGTGCAGCCAAGTGCGGCCCATCTCTATTGTCACTGTCCAGATCCGGGGAAAGCCAGGAAAACAGGACAAGTGATTTACTGACGCAAAAGTAAGTCCGATGCTGGAAAGAGGAAATCACAAAGCCAACGCCTAATGTGGTTCACACAGTAACATAACAGGGGGACATAACTAGGGGACTAGAATAACTTGGATTATCTGCTGAAAATATGAATGATAACACTAAAACTTTTTTCCACTCCTGCTTAGTGATTGGGTGAAGCCATTTATTGTCAAACTACTGTGTTTTCTCTTTTTAAATCATAATAATAACCAAAAACATCCAAACGATGGTAATCAAACGTTCACATCCCCTGGTGATTTTGGCACAGAAGTTGACACAAATGGGTATAAAAGCATAAAAGCTGAGCGAGTTTCTGGGATCCAGACAGACTTTGGGTAATGCCACACGTGGCGATTTTGGTCCGTTTTTACTGTTTACCATGCGTTTGGCTGATTTTAACCTGTTTATCTATTAATATGAACAGGTTCAAAGCAGCCAAGCACATTGAAAACGGTCAAAAACACATGCGTTTTTTTTAACAGACTGAAAACACATGCTTAAAAACGGACCAAAAAGCCACATGTGGCATCACTCTTGGCAACTTTCATCCAACCACTGACACCTGGCATCGTCATCCAGCCGTTAACGCGCAAATGCCACAAAGTATCTTGCCTACAATACGCCAAAAAGCAGAGACAAACATTAAAACTTCTAGAACAAGGTAATTTGAAGTGATGAGACCAAAATTTACATTTTTGGCCACAACCAAGAGGTGTCAACAAGGCCTATGATGAAAGCCACACCATTCCTACTGTAAAGCACGGAGGCTGATGATGTGGGGATATGTGAGCTACAAAGTCACAGGAAAGTTGAAAAAAAGATGAATGGGGCACATTAACAGCAAATACTGGCGACAAATTTGCACTTATCAGACAGGGAGCTGTGCATGGGACGTACTTGGACATTTCAACATGACAACGATCCAAAACACAAGACAAAGTTGACCAGTTATTGGCTTCAGCAGAAAAAGTGAAGGTTCTGGAGTGGCCACCTCAGTCTCCTGACCTCAATAATATTGAGCCACTGTGGGGAGACCTCAAGTGGTATTCAAGACTTTACAAGAATTTACAGGAACTTGGGGACTTTTTGGAAAGAAGAATGTGCAACTTTATTATCTGAGAAAATAAAGAGCCTCATCCACAACTACCACAGAAGACGTCAAGCTGTTGTTGATGTTAGAGTGCGCAATACACAGAAATGGGGGATGTGAATTTTTGATCAGGGTCATTTGGATGTTTTTGGTTGGTATTAAAGGACACCTACCACCATGTGCAGAACTCCGGCTTCGTGGACAAGGACGACCTGTCACATATATGAAAGGCACTAGGAGCTGGTTACTAAAGTAATCAGCTCCCAGTGCTACAACAGATGCCGCAGTGTTACACTGCTAGCTAGCGGCAGACACTGCCGCGCTGTACAAACACCGGACTGTGCTCAAAGCGGTCGGGCGTATTCATAAGGGGGCGGTCTGAGGCGCTGCTTCTGCCCCGCCCACTCCATAGGCCTGTGGTGACTGCAAGGCTTGATGCAGCAATTACTGCCTCCTAGTCCCGCCCCCTCATGAATACGCCGGACCGCTTTGAGTGCTGTACTTCGCAGCAGTGTCTGCTAGCGTTATTGGAGGTTTCAGATAACGCTAGCAGTGTAACACTGCTAGAACTGCTGTACCACTAGGAGCTGCTTACTTTAGGCTATGCCTCTGCTCAGCATCCTGACTTTTTGGAATGTGTTCATCTCTTGGGTTGTACTGTTGCAATATTCTGCTGTGAGGAGTAGTATGTTTTGCAGCAATTGTAGCAACAGCTAGGCCGCCTTACTCCTCACAGCAGAATTTACAACATTAGAACCCAAGAGATGAACACATTCTAAAAAGTCAGGATGCTGAGTAGAGGCATAACCTAATGTAAAATCTGCACCATGTGTCAAAATATAAAGCATTGTGGATAGTACTGCTTTCTTCCTATGAGAAGAGTCTTTGGGTCTTTCTCTCCTTGCTCCGGTTGCACCTCTGTAGCTCATCAATATTGGCCCCTAGTGCTTAGGAAGTGCAATCTTTGCTATAGAGAGATATAGACAGAGCACCAGTTGTGTTATTTAGTCTACATCTCATGACCTGACCTGGCACATAGACAGGGCACAATGTAACATAACCCCTGACAAATAACAATCCTGAGTTTCTGCTACAAACATCACATGATCAGATGAGGAATCCAATACGAATCTTATCTGTATAGTCAGTAATTGGTCTCAAGGGCTAAAATAAAAAAAAAACCTTATGACCAACACACAGTTGACAGACAGATGGATACGTCAAAATGTCAACTCTTCTTTCAGAGGAAAAAAACCCTTCATATGATAGATGGGTACGGCGGGTCTACTAGCCATCTCTGCTTGAGGTTTTATCACAGATGTATCACACCGAGGAGCGTCTACTACCTCCCCGGGAATAATAATCTGCTGGGAGGGTGCTTAGAGGAACTATTTTTAAAAATTGTTCTTTCTGTCCATTATGTCTGGTCTGAGAAATTCCCAGTTTAATCCAAATATTAATGAGGCAGGTGGTGCTCCGGGGTCATATCCTGAGAAACTTGAGTACCCCACTATTCCCGGTTGGACCACTATCTTCCTGTTAGATAAGCGGGACATTTGTAGGGAGTTACCCTGGAAGAAGAGTACACAGAGCAGGGAGTACACGCATGCTCAGTTCATCCAAGAGTGCATGTGTCTTTCACAGGGGGGGGGAGGGATTGTCGGAGAGGTTGTTCCTACTAGACACTTCTGAAGCCCCCTTACCTCTTACAGGTATGAAAAGTATTGGGCATGATAAAATAATTTATCACAAATGTCAGATTAAGCACTCATTCACACAGCCGTCTGGGGGGGGGGGGGGCGTATATACGGCGGACGTATATACGTCCCCCACAGGTCGGCAATGGGCGCACAATGCCGTATGGAGCGAGAAAGATAGGACATGTCTTATCTTTCCCCGGAATACAGCGCCATGCCCCATGTTTCTCTATGGAGAGGGGCGATGGAAATATGCTGAATCTGACCAGCACTGTAACAAAACAGAAGCTTCTGTTAGCTAGATAGCCTGTGACGTTTTGCTGGGGGCGACCTTCCAGACAAAAGAGAATTAATAAAGCAGAACAATGGGGTGTGAGTGCTAGGATTGCACAGAGCTCTGCATGTGCTGGTTTCTAGGCTGCAGAGATATAGCCGTGTATAGTTTGTGGTTACTGCACACACCTTGTATAGGCCACGGCTGATTCACAATTATCAGGGACAGATTCGGCATTTTTGGGTCCAAGCAGTAGTAGGTCTTAAGGTCTAATGCACAGAAGGTCCAGGAGATAGATTACTCCAGATCTCCAGCAGCAAATTAAGAATGGGGCGCCAGTTCTTGGACCTCGTGTGCACAGTACTGATGGATTTAGAGGTGAAAACACATACAAAGCCTCACAGAGTATAAAAGAGATGACAGAATCCTTATAAGTAGCTGCAGACTTTTCCTGCCTTCAGATTATAGGACAGGATCAAGCTGTCAGCCATATTTGCTCTCAACTATTTTTGATTGTCACCGGGTCCTCCCAAAGTCCCACTCAATAAAAAAGGAACCTGGTCAGCGACCCAATGTATAATCTATAAGGTAATAAACAAAAGTTGAAGATTTTAGACAAAATAATATAACTGTGTGATTAGTGTGTGAATGGAGTTTAGGTTGACAAGTTCTACGTCTATTTCATCATCATCAATTTAAAAATGATGGAAACAAAATTAAGGGCAATGTGGCCATTTAACAGTTTGGTAGCACGTGGATGGGATGCGTATGTAATTTCTGCAGGTAAGTCATGGGCAGTGTGTCTCCTGGCCTACAGTATTTCCTCTTCTAGTTGTGGTTAAACAAAAACTAGGTTATAAACAGAATTTTTTTCTGGAAAACGCTGTATGGAAAACTATCCAAAGATGTATAAAATGTAAGTCTTCCCAATGTGCTGCTTATCAGGCTGATGGGTGTTATTTCGGGTGCGCACAGCTGTGTACATATTTTCTC
Source organism: Engystomops pustulosus (assembly GCF_040894005.1). Taxonomy (NCBI): domain Eukaryota; kingdom Metazoa; phylum Chordata; class Amphibia; order Anura; family Leptodactylidae; genus Engystomops; species Engystomops pustulosus. Next base: position 98,704,572 of record NC_092419.1, read on the forward strand.
CCATCCGGCTTTCTCATATCATGACTGATCACTTTACAAGGAACTTCCTGCGACATCATTCTTACATTAGACACCATGTAATCTCATGATTCCTATCAGAATTTGTGAATTCTGAGGACAGGATTGTACACGCTATAGCGCCGCCGTTGCTGTTTTTTTTTCTACGTGTAAACTGCAGTTACTATAGTAACAGTCCATCATGTAACAGCCTCCAAAATTAAGGGTGATGTCCACTTTTATGAATCGTTTTGCTATTGTAACCAACTATAACTAATCTACTGCTTTAGGTTTACAGCTCTCGTGCAGACCAATGTATCTTACTGGTATCAAAATAAGCTGGACTCTGCAGATAGCAAAAAGTAGGATACAGAAGACAAGATTGCAGGATCAGACTACACAAGGTTTCTTTGTAGTCTGTAACCATGGGAACATATAACATTATATAGAAGTCTTAAACATTGTGCAACAACGATACAGTAAATTGATCACTGCGTGTTGGTATTATTGGTGCACTGTATGGTGGTATTTACATCTAAAGAGGTACAGTACATTACTTTTACATTGTATGGAGGGGATTGCACTGTATACTATCTAGGCTGCAATAAAATGTGGCCACGTAAGGTACTGTCCCCAAATCAATGACCCTTATGTTAACAGAAGTAGGTCTAACACAAGATGCCATGTCCCGTACTACAAGAGCAGCGCTTACCCATGTGAAACTACAAGAACATTTGGTATAATAAAAAGGTCTTTGTTATGTCCTCTGTTTGTCATTGGCTTTAACCATTACATGTGAGACGTTTATGTGCGACATGACAATGCATTATGCAAGTCACTTGGGAAAGGGCACAATCTTCCCCTTACTCCCTTCTCTTACCCATCCTACACCTTTATACCCCCTACCTGTAAAGCAGCCAGTTTAGCCGGATCCTGTAAGAAGGAATGTTTATTACTGTAAGTTACTGAATAGCGTGGCTGGACGCCGATCCACCAGTTTAACCGTCTCTTACCTGACGATTTGAAAGCTATAGTGATACAATGAGTTATACCAAGTGCTGGAGTTATATAGGAACTGACGTTCCCAAGGAAAACTTTTGAGGACTTGTTGTGCAAATTAATAATCCAAATTTTCAAAGGATTTGCACAGCCAGAGTTTTAATAACGAATAATATTGAATTGTTCCCATGTATTTCTGCAGGTGATTGCATCCTCTCTACAAGGCAGGACTTTTATTATACATATACAGAACTTTTATTATACATATACAGGACTTTAATTATACATATACACCACTTTTATTATACATATACACCACTTTTATTATACATATACAGGACTTTTATTATAAATATCTCAAAATGTGAAAGAACTTGGCGCAGAGTTGGCTTATCACAGGAAATCTGCTGTGCAAAGACAAAAACTTTTCCTTTCCTGTGCAGAACATTTTACCTTCCCCTATCATAAAGCCAACACCACAGTCTCATAAATGAACAGCAAATTAGTTTCAGTATTAGAATTACAAATACGTGAACAAGTATCGGAGAAATCACCAGTCCTCACATACCCTCCACACCTGTCCATAGCAGCACAGAAAACCAGTGGTAAATGCCATTCAGCTCACATCCCTCACTGTGTGCCCTTAGCTGAGGATATCAGTGTGTCTGACATTATGCCTGCAGCGACTCAACACAGATACAGTTATGAGAATATGCCCTAAACGTGAAGTCTGGCTTCCCCCCTCCCTCCCAATTATATACCCGGCCCCTCTCCTCCCTCCCCACTGACTGTATACCCCCTTGTGCAATGTATACGGTACATGTGCCCCGCTACATACCTTGAATACACTCTCCTGGCTGGAGGATGGTGCAATCCATTGTTAGGTAGGAAAGCCATTTATTGGTGTAGGTCATACAACCAAGGCAATTGTGTACAACATCCAGAGAGACTGTGCAGGCAGCAGGAGGCTGTGCAGCCAGGGTGCCCCTTCTATATAGTTGTAGTATGGCAGCTAGGAAGTGATGTATGGTAACACATAAAGTCTACAGTAGCCACAAATCACTCCCCCTGCATGTGATGTCATCCAATGCTTGTATTGTCAGGGGAATATAAGGAGGGGTAGGCTCTTTTTCCTCCTTCTTCTGCACTGTGACCCTGCCCTCCCCCTTTTCTCTTACTGATCACACAATGTCTGGATGCAGGAGGCTGCTTTCTGTGAATTGGTCCAAGGAGGGGAGTAGCAACAGCTGCCCAGAGATTAACCTCCTCCTGGCTGGAGAGTGGCACTGCCAGTCTGGATACAATCTGCTACAATATCCGTGACATTCTGCTAGCAGTGTCCTCTAGTGATGTGTCTGCTGTTCCCACAGTAAAGCCATCAGCAGCAGAGGAAGGGAATAATGAGCCTTTCACAACCAAAGAGTTTGTTGCAATTGTCAAGAGACTTTATGAATCACTTCCTTATCAGGACATGGTAAACTTAGACCCACAGGGTTAACCCTTCTCAAGCCAAACCAAGCAGAAGTAAGGCAGAGGCGGAATGTTGAAACATTGTTAACATTTTTCTAACTGTACAATTCTTTCATAATAAACAACTTGTGTTATGTAAATACTTGATATGTTTTGCAGAATTTTGTTAAATTTAATTAATCTTAGAATAGGGCCTTGATATCAGCTGCACGTTTTTATAGCAGCGCATTTTCTTCCCATACCATTGATGTTACATCTATCTGTCACATGAAAGAGGTTGAGGTGCAATTCCAAGCACAGCCACATTACAACGTAAGGCACTGTTTTAGGCAAGCAATGAATAGACCGCAACACTCCTCTGAACGCTCTAAAAATCTTCAGTCTGTTCAAATCAATGATCCATTTGCGGGTTGGGGATCTGACCCCATCGATCCGATACTGATCAATTTCACAGACCCCACTTATCCGATACTGATCAAGATCTCTTAACACTACCGATCTCATAATGATCAATAGAAGAGACCCCACTTATCTAATACTGATCAATAGAAGAGACCCCACTTATCTAATACTGATCAATAGAAGAGACCCCACTTATCCAATACTGATCAATAGAAGAGACCCCACTTATCTAATACTGATCAATAGAAGAGACCCCACTTATCTAATACTGATCAATAGAAGAGACCCCACTTATCCAATACTGATCAATAGAAGAGACCCCACTTATCTAATACTGATCAATAGAAGAGACCCCACTTATCCAATACTGATCAATAGAAGAGACCCCACTTATCTAATACTGATCAATAGAAGAGACCCCACTTATCCAATACTGATCAATAGAAGAGACCCCACTTATCCAATACTGATCAATAGAAGAGACCCCACTTATCTAATACTGATCAATACAAGAGACCTCACTTATCTGATACTGATACATTTCACAGGCCCCACTTATCCAATACTGATCAAGATCTCTTAACCCTTCTGAACTCATACTGATCAAAGACCCTACAGATTTTATACTGATCAAATCAAAGACCCCAACAATTACATATTGCAAATATTACAAATATTAGAGACCCCACTGATCTGATGCTGGTCAAAAGAAACTTCCGACTCAAAAGTGCCTAAATTGATAGAAAATTCCCCAAATCTTTGAAACAATGGGGCACATTTACATACCTGGCTGCTGGAGTTCCCCCGAAAGTGCATTGTCCGACGATAATGCGCTGTGCAGCGATTCACTAAGATCGCACACCCGATAACCTGGATGTGTCGCTTCCCTGCTCAGGTCCAACAGAGATCACCATGGTTTTACTGGTGCATGTAAGTGCTTGGGCTTGCAACACAATTTGAATGTTAAATCCTGCGCTCAGTCCGAATCAGTCGGATCGTATGACCGCACATCCCCTAATTTGTGTCGCGTGGAAGCCAGCTGCACCAGAAAAGGAAACGTGTGCGCCAAAATCCAAGCCGAGTTATCTCCAACAAAGGAGAACAGTTTGACGAAAGTGAGCAGCGTGACCCTCAGTAAATGAGCCCCATTGTGCATCACTATGATAAATTGGATGATTTATGTTACCACCTGTCTATGTTTCCACAGTCCTAGTACAAAACAGGGCTAGTAAATGAAGGCCACATTTTATATACAGGATTTTTCGGACTATAAGGCGCACAAAAAAATCCTTTGATTTTCTCAGAAATCAAAGGTGTGCCTTATAATGCGCTGCCTTATATATGAACCGTACTTACAGACAACAGCAATGATAGCAATGAAATGTTGGCTCATTTTGCAAAAAATGACACCTCCCCCAGATCCGTACACCAAAGTATGAAAAAGTTATTAGCGTCAGAAGATGGCAAAAGATTTTTTTCCTTTTTCGTACACATTCGTTTAATTTTTGAAAATGTATTAAAACGCAATAAAACCTATATAAATTTGGTATCACCGCGATCGTACCGAACCAAAGAATAAAGTAGAGGTGTTATTTGGATCGCAGAGTGAAAGTCGTAAAAACTGAACCCACAAGAACGTGACGCAAATGCATTTTTTTTCAATTTTTCCACATTTGGAATTTTTTTCCTGCTTCCCAGTACACGGCATGGAATAATAAATAACATCACGGGAAAGTAAAATTTGTTACGCACAAAATAAGCCCTCACACAGCTCTGTACACGGAAAAAAAATGAAAAAGTTATGGATTTTTGAAGGTGGAGAGCGAGAAATGAGTGAAAAAACCCTGTGTCCTTAAGGGGTTAAGGAGCCTCATTGAGATTGTGGTGCACAATCAAACAAAACAAAACATATATAGGCAGTACAAGATAGGGTCCATAGGTTTGTTCTTAAGTTAAATCTGTATGTAAGTCGAAACTGTATATTTTATAATTGTAGATCTAGAAAAATTTTTTTTTAGCTCCTCTGACAATGGGGTGATGCCACATATGGCGTTTTTGGGCCGTTTTTAGTCCGTTTTTCCCAATTATCTTAACAGATAAACAGGTTATAAGCAGCCAAACGCATGGTAAACTGCCAAAAACGGACTGAAAACAGATGTTTAAAAACAGACCAAAAACGGCATGTGTGACATCACCCTTGGAGTTTCAAAATGTTTTTGCTGTAATGGGACCAATGATCATCAATAAAGCTTCATTACAGACACCTTACAGCTGATCATTGCAGCCTGGGACTATAGTACAGCATCCAGAGAGCTTCACCAGAGGTCACAGTGGGTAGAGGGGTCCGTCTGTAACTATGGGTCGTCTGTAAGTAGGGTGTCCTTAAGTAGGGGACCGCCTGTATACTGTTTGGTAAACACCTCAAAATTAGGGTGTGTTACTAGCAGCTTTTACACAGCTTTACTATGGCTTTTCATAAGCTCAGAGTTTTGCAGCGCTACAACCTAAAGAAGTCTATAGGCACCTACTGTACTGCTGTATGATGGATATGATTTCACCTACTGTTTCCATCTTCCCTTCCACATGCACTACTCAAAGAAAGTTAGGAATATTTTTTTTTTTTTGGTGAAATAGAAGGAAATGTAATAGGTTCATGCTGCAGTATTATATTATGAAAGTTTGGCATGCAATGGTGATTACAGAGATGTGCACTGACCTAAGAGAACAGCAACTTGTGAAACAAGTAACAAAGCGCTGAATAGTTTCACATGTGCAGCCAAAAAAGGTTAGAGAAGGTCACATTAAGTTCACCTGTAAAGGTTAGAGTGCATTTTAGGTTCATACTGAAATTTCATCAAGTAGGTTCAGGATCTTTTCACTAGAGGGCGCCGATTTAATCAGTCATAAGGACATGCATACTTGCAGAGCCCTTCCTGGGAAAAAAAATGAAGAATGTGATGTGTTTGAGGAATTCATGATCACACATTACACGGGCTGTACAGTATGTGCGGGATGTGTACAAGTCGTCCTGTAAGCCCCAGCACAATATATGGATGACAACTGGGCTGGCTGAGAAAAGACATAATAATTTAATAACATGAGACAGAGTGTAATGGAGATTACTAGAGATGGAGAGGCATTAAATCTCCACCCTATCAGGATCCTACATACAAGACACTGGGGCTCATTTACTAAGGGTCCATCGGCCGCACTTTCGTCAGGTTTCCCGACAATTTCCGATTTGCACTGAATTGCCCTGGGATTTCGGCGCACGCGATCGGATTTTGGCGCATCGGACAAACTGCGGAATTTAAAAAAAAAAAGTTTTGTGTCGCAAGATCAGCACTCACATGCACCGGGAAGAATAAGGTGAACTCCGGCGGACCTCGGCGCAACCGCGACACCTTCTGGATATCGGGCGCACGACCATAGTTAATCCCGGCAGACCTGAATCTTCGTCGGGCAATGCCCTGCGGGTTTGCGACTGGACCGGGTAAGTAAATGAGCTGGACAGAACTGTCATGTCATGACCACCACACACCCAACCAGGTCGAAACAGCGCTGTCTAGAGCATTGTCTGCTGGCACCGATCGGGGGCATTTAAATCCTGGTGGCGCCAGGATATGATCACCGCCCATATGACTATAATTCTGTTTCCTTACTATTCTTTCCATATTTTCCAAAACTTCCTTACTATCTTCCATAAAACCTGGCAATCTTTTCACCATAGGCTGAAGAACTGCATCCACCCATAAACTAAGACTGATATAAGGGGTCTAAGTGGTGGGGGAATTAAATATCCTTATGTACCATAGGAAATGCAAGCAATATACTACAAACTGGAAAATCAGGTAAAAAGAATGTTACTTGTTTTTGACTCAATACATTAAGATCTAAACCCATTTCAGTAATGTTTCCAGTTTAGTGCTAACCAATGTATTTGAAACATAACTCAAATCTTTATACACTCTTTCCTCGTTGAGCTTTTCCATATTGATATTTTCAGAAAGCCCACTTATCCAATATTACAATTGAGCCGCCCTTGTCGGCAGCCCGAACATTGGGATTTTCCCATAGAGCTTTTCTCTCTCTGATATTCATGTTATTCCTGCATATCCTCTGGACACTATCAAGTTCTTTAAGGTCTTTCTCCACAAGAGACTGGAAATTGTCCATCTCAATGGTTCTGGAACCCGTAGGATAATATGCAGGATTCCGGACCTCCGGCACAGACACACATTGCTCACTAATGTTTCTATTTGATGACGAATCTTTAGCTAGTTGTTGTAATTGCAATTAGACACGTTGCTCATTAAACGTTAAATCTTCAAATTCAGTCCTATATGTATATGGAGTATCCATTCCCTGTTTACAATCAAGTAAAAAAATGCCTAGGGTGAGGGACCTCATAAATTTATTGACATTGAGAAGTATATTGTAAAGATTAAATTTCGTTGAGGGAACATAATTCAGACCTTTGCTTAAAGGGGTTTGCCAATGAAAAAAAAATTCTCAAATTTCAATTCCCTAGTGATGTTTACACAATAAAGAACATTTTTAACGCCTTATTTTAACATTTTACTCAGTTTTATTACTGTTTTAGCTCCTATAACTCCTTAGGCTGCTCAGTGTAAAATTCCAGAGTGTGGAATTACTCTCTAAGGAGACACATTGGGGGTCATTTACTAAGGGCCCGATTCGCGTTTTCCCGACGTGTTACCCGAATATTTCCGATTTGCGCTGATTGTACCTGAATTGCCCCGGGATTTTGGCGCACGCGATCCGATTGTGGCGCATCGGCGCCGGCATGCGCGCGACAGAAATCGGGGGGGGCGTGGCCGAACGAAAACCCGACGTATTCGGAAAAACCGCCGCATTTAAGAACGGAAAATGTGTCGCTCGGGACGCACTTACCTTCACTCAGACGGCCTCGGTGAATTCCGGCGCATTAAAATGCTTTTCAGCGCAGCAGCGGCACCTACTGGACGGCGGAGGAACTACCTTATTAAATCCCGGCCGGACCCGAATCCAGGGCAGAGAACGTGCCGCTGGATCGCGAATGGACCGGGTAAGTAAATCTGCCCCATTATGATCCCTGTGTCCTGACAATCTGTTTACATTATCAGGGTACAAGGTTTATATACAATTTCATTTAGCTTCTGAACATTCACTGGTATCTGACACAAAGAAAGAGACGAGGCAGATCACAGATGAAAGATGGTGAGTTCCATTAGATATTACACAATGACTGCTACCTCAGCCATAACATACACTGTCAGCTCTGCTGTGCCTCCTTCCCCTGGATAAAGACCTTATCTGCCTGTAGCTTGTACTCACACTGTTGCTTGCTGGCAAGAGGTCTCTGTGTGAACTAGTCTTGAAATGCAACGGGAGGGGCCGATGCAGAGAGGAGCTCAGTGCAGCATCAGACAAGGGCGCTTATTTACTAAGGGTCGCGCTGCTCACTTTCGTCGGACTTTTCTGGGGGATTGCATGGGTCGGACAGGAATTTAACAGGGGTCTACGCTGGGATTGTGTCGTGTTGGGGTTGTGCCGTCAGATGATCCGTTTGATTCGGACTGAGAGCAGGATTTCACTTTCAAATTGTGTCACAGTCCGAAGCACTTACATGCACCACTAAAAAGATGATGAACGCTGACCTGAGCGGGGAAGCGACATTTGCAGGATATCGGGTGCACAATCTTAGTAAATCACTGCACAGTGCATCATAGACGGATAATGCACTTTCAGTGAACTCCAGCGGACGGGTAAGTAAATGGGGCACATTTACTTACCCGGCCCATTCGCGATCCAGCGGCGCGTTCTCTGCACAGGATTCGGGTCCGGCTGGGATTTAAGAAGGTAGTTCCTCCGCCGTCCACCAGGTGGCGCTGCAGCGCCGAAAATAATCTTAACGCCCCGGAATGCACCATCCCATAGAAGGTGAAGGTGAGCGCTCCCCAAGCGACACATTTTCGGTTTTTAAATGCGGCGGTTTTTCCGAATATGTCGGGTTTTCGTTCGGCCACGCCCCCCCGATTTCTGTCGCGCGCATGCCGGCCCCGATGCGCCACAATCCGATCGCGTGCGCCAAAAACCCGGGGCAATTCATGTACAAGCGGCGCAAATCGGAAATATTCGGGTAACACGTCGGGAAAACGCGAATCGGGCCCTTAGTAAATGACCCCCAATGGTGCACGTGATCGGATTGTGGCGCATCGGGGCCGGTATGCGCGCGACAGAAATGGGGGGGGGGCGTGGCCGAACGAAAACCCGACGTATTCGGAAAAACCACCGCATTTAAAAACCGAAATGTGTCGCTTGGGAAGCGCTCACCTTCACCTGCTATGGGATGGTGCATTCCGGGGCGTTAAGATTATTTTCGGCGCAGCAGCGCCACCTGGTGGACGGCGGAGGAACTACCTTCTTAAATCCCAGCCGGACCCGAATCCTGTGCAGAGAACGCGCCGCTGGATCGCGAATGGGCCGGGTAAGTAAATCTGCCCCAATGTGTCCCAATGGCGATCGGATTGTGTCACATCGGCACCGACTTGCATGCAACAAAAACCGGGGGCGTGGCCATCGGAAAACCCAACAGGTTTGCAAAAATTGCGCTATTTAAAAAAAAAAGTGTCGCTTGACACGCACTTACATGCACCAGGATTAGGATAGTGAACTCCGGCGGACCTTGGCGCAGCAGTGACACCGGGTGGACTTCAGCCACACGACCTTAATGAATCACCGGAAGACAGAACTTGCTGCTGGATCGCGACAGAACCGGGTAAGTAAATGAGCCCCAATGTGTCCTGCCCAAACTAAGACTTCTGATTTAGGGTCATATCCCTATTGTATACACCAGGACTGATAGAGACAGGTTGGAATTATAACTGTGAAATGTTGTATTTTTGTTAACAACAGTGAACTAGAGAATGTGTTATTTTGTTCTTTAAGAATCTGGTCTCCATGGGAATACCACTTTAATGCATTTATCTGATCTTAATTCACTATACTTGCCGATAAATGAACAACATTTATTTCTTCTGTTTGTCCATCCTTTCTTGTGTTTTACTTTAAAATGTCCTCGTCTATGTTTCCTGCCCCTTCTCCTATGGGATAAATTTTTCTTTTGTTGGTCTGTTTTTGTTGCATGCACCTCTGTAATTTTTTTGATTTATTTGTTTTTTTTGGTGTTTTGTTCTTCACAATCTGTGTAAACGCATTCACATTATCGCTTTCAGATGATGTGATGGCCCGACATGTGTTTCTTCTTTTTCTTAAAAAACAGACGACAATCTCCTATTTTTCAGGTTGCCCTGTGTAAACCACTCCATTTTTATAGTCCAGTAGATTCCTACTAAACTTCACTTTTTTACTTGAGTGATTTAATTTTCCATTCTTGTTATATATTTGTGTAGATTATCATCAAAATTTGTAAATTCATTAGTATCCACAAATTGCTGTAGCAATTGCCCTGATTTAGCAATCTTACTGTCATTATCCGTATTGATAGCTTATTATTTTTGATACTGGACAATAAAATGCATAATTCCAATTGAACATGTCTACAAGAAGCTGTTCCAATCATCAGTAAATTTTTCATTATAAACTGTTGTAGGGGCTTTATCCGCAAACCTCGAGGAATCATATCTCTATCAATATAGATTTGTAATCTTGTTCTTAGGCGTTTCTCATGGTCTTGCATGAAAGACATGAGGTTTAGGCTAACATTAAAAACATTTCTACTTTCTTTTGCAAATGATGCTTCTGCTTTATTTCGTCTATCTTAGAAGAAGAAGATTAATATCCAGAACAGCAGCATTACGTATTTGGAAAGTTTAGAAAGTTTGTAATATCAGAATCTTGATTTTAGAATCAGGAATATATTGTTGAATATCCACAAAATATTTCAGGATAAAATACCAAATTTGTGTATCAGAGAAGAACAAGAAAAACACCAAAAAAGTGACCCAATTTGAAAACTACACCCCATACTCAAGGAGTATAGTAACGCTATGTTGGGGTGGCTATACTTCATTGATTACATTTTATGAAATTTTTTGTCCAGAATGCAAAAAAAAAATCTATTCTGTTCTTGAATAGTTTTCATGTTCTAGTCTTTGTTTTATATACCATGTAGCATAGATATAATGTTCTCCTGGTAGCATATCCCACTATACGGAGAAAAGAATGCAGACATTGGGGTTCATTTACTAAAGGTCCGAATCACGCACTTTCGTCGGGTTTCCCAACGATTTCCGATTTGCGCCAAATTGCCCTGGGATTGCCTCGGGGGGCGTGGCCGACGGATTTGGAAAAACCACGGAATTAAAAAAAATAATTTGTGTTGCAAGATCAGCACTTACATGCACCAGGACGAAGAAAGTGAACTCCGGTGGACCTCAGCACAGCAGCAACTCCTGGTGGAAATCGGGCGCACAACCTTAGTGAATCCTGGCAGACCTGAATCAGCGTTGGAAAACGTGCCGAAGTATCGCGAATAGACCGTTTAAGTAAATGTGCCCCGTAGTGTAGACAGTTCCAAAAATTCAGTAGTTTATTATCGAATCTACTCGCATAAAATCAGATAAAATTGCGACATGTAAAATCCACCAGGACGCCAAGTCACTACCCGACCCTGGGTTTTGCACCTTAGCTTTTCCCGGGACATGACATGCCCCGTGTGTAGATGGTGCCTTATTTTCGTCTGAGACATTAATGGTCCAAAAGGTCAAGTGATTTTCATTGAAAGATGTACACGTAATACGCATGAATTTGGATTAAAACTAAGGTATTTGAAGATTATATAGAGCTCCGGTCACATTACATTATACTTTCTTCAAACCTTCGGATGTTTTGGATCCATCCGGGACCGTTGTTTGAGCTCTTCCTACAGATAAGGTGCTTGAACTTTTACAGATATAATTATCATAGTATCATAGTTTATACGGTTGAAAAAGGACACTTGTCCATCAAGTTCAACCAAGGAAGGGAAGGGATTGGATGAGGAAGGGATTTAGGGGAAACAATTCTATATAATATAACCATCAATGTTATTGTAAAAAGGCATCTAGACCCTTCTTGAAGCTCTCTGCTGTCCCTGCTGTGACCAGCGCCTGAGCTCGGCTATTCAACAAATTGACAGTTCTCATAGTTTAAAAAATCCCTGTCACCTCTGGTGATTAAACCTTGATTTCTCCAGACGGAGACAGTGCTCCTTCGTCTTTTGATTTGATTTAATCTGAAACAACTTACCACCATATTTTTTGTATGGACCATTCATATATTTATATAAATTAATCATGTTCCCTCTTAGTCGTCTCTTTTCCAGACTAAATAAATCTAGTTGTTTTAATCTTTTTATATATTGGCACCACATTTGCCTTGCGCCAGTCACTTGGCACCACACCAGACATTACGGAATCCCTGAAGATTTTAGACAGCGGTACAGCAATAACAGAACTGAGTTCTTTAAGAACTCTGGGGTGTAACCCATCTGGCCCAGGAGCTTTGTACACATTGATTTTATTGAGCTTAGATTGGATCATGTGTACATTCAGCCAGTCTAGTATATTACAGGGTACATGACCCGCACTGGCACCACCCACATCAGAAGTTCTTTCTTGTATCGTATGAACGGAGCTAAAAAACCTATTAAGTATCTCCGCCTTCTCTTGGTCTCCAGTCACCGATGCCCCATTTTCAGTATAAAGGGGTCTAACCCATTTTTTTTTTTGCATTGATATACTTAAAACATTTCTTGGGATTTGTTTTGCTATCTTTAGCCACCTGTCTTTCATTTTGTATTTTGGCTGATTTGATTTCTTTTTTGCAGATTTTGGTAAGTTTTTTGTAAGTATTGAAAGCCTCAGGTGACCTGTCAGATTTATATTTTTTAAATGTCCTCTTTTTCTCATTAATTGCCCTTTTAACTGTAGCTGTAAGCCACGCGGGGTGTAATCTAGCCCGTCTATACTTGTTACCTATTGGAATAAATTTAGAAGTATAAAAACCCAGGATAGATTTGAATTTCTCCCATTTAATATTAGTATCACCATGTGACAGTATCTGATCCCAGTCTATATCCAGTAGTGCAGCCCTGAATTTCTGGAAATTAGCCCTCTGTAAATTCAAAGTTTTCGATTTTCCCACCTGTTTCTGCTTTTTACAGTTTAAGAGGAAAATAATTATATTATGATCGCTGTTCCCAAGGGGTTCCCGGACACTGACATTTTGGACAATCTCCTCATTGTTAGAAATCACAAGGTCCAACAATGCATCACCTCTTGTGGGATCTTCTACAAGCTGCACCATAAAATTATCCTGCAGAAAGTTGATAAAATGTCTCCCCTTCACAGATGAAGAAGAGCCCTGACCCTAATTTATATTTGGAAAGTTAAAGGGGGTCATTTACTAAGGGCCGAATCCCGTTTTGCCGACGGGTAATCCGAAAATTTCCGATTTGCGCCGATTTCCCCTGAATTGCCCTGGGATTTTGGCGCAGGCGATCGGATTGTGGCGCATCGGCGCTGGCATTCACGCGAAGGAGATCGGGGGGCGTGCCCGTACAAAAACCCGAAGGATTCAGGAAAACCGCCGCATTAAAAAAAAAAAGGTGTCGCTTGACACGCGCTTACCTGCACCCACAATAGGACGATGAACTCCAGTGCATTCCAATGAACTTCAGCGCAGCAGCGACACCTGGTGGACGTCGGAAGAACTACCTTAGTGAATCCCGACCGGGCCCGAATCCTCCCCAGAGAACGCGCCGCTGGAACGCAAATGGACCGGGTAGGTAAATCTGCCCCAAAGTCTCCCATTATCACTACGGTCCCTCCTGTGCAGCCCGCTCCATCTGTTTATATAGGTCACCCTCTATTTCTTCAGAGATGTTAGGGGGGTCTATATATTACTCCAAAAATAATTTTCTCAAAGCTCTCTTGGCTTTGAATTTCAACCTACAAAGTTTCAGCCTCCTCACACTCTGAGACCAGTGACTCATTCACAATTGCTTTTAAATCTCTTCTGACATACAGACATACACCACCTCCCCTCCTATTTGCCCTGTCTTTCCGAAAAAGTGTAAAACCTTGAATATTAACACCCCAATCATGTGATGCCTGAGCCATGTCTCTGCTACAGCAACAACATCTAACTGTTCCTCTAATACCAGAGCCTCGAGCTCACCCATTTTGCCTGTGATACTGTGATACTTCTGGCATTTGTGAACATACAATTTAATTTTCCACAGTTAATTGTCTGATTTAAAGTACTTTTACTGGCACATATATCCTCACCACCGTTCTGTAACTTGTGGATCTCCTTATCCACTGCCTTAGGCCCCCATACACCGCCCACCTCACCACCCACCAACATAACCTGCCCCCTCTCTGACCTGTCTACCCCTTTAGAGTCTTCCTTTTCCTCCTCCCCTGATCCTAGTTTAAATACTCTGCCACCCCTGCTAGGATCTTCTCCCCCAGCACAGCAGCCCCCCTTCCATTTAGGTGCAAGTTATCTGGGGAAAACAGCTTGCACCCCAATGAAAAGTCAGCCCAGTGCTCTAGGAACCCAAATCCCTCTGCTCTACACCAGGATCTGAGAAAAAGCTATGGGGGCCCAAATTCATATATCAAAAAGTAACATAGAAAAGGCCAAAAAATTACACCATCCCTGTTTCTTCAAAGTCAAAATACAAATTGGTGAGTCTTACCCCCTAGACGTACCAATAACTAGACCGTGGTCAGCATGTTTTGTTTTATTATATGTGATAGGTTCATAAGCTTTTTTAAATATTTATATTAAAAGTTATATTTTATATGCCCTCACCAATTTGTATTTTGACTTTGATACACCAGGATCTGAGCCATGCATTTAACTCCCTGAGCTCCCGCTGTCTGCTCTGTGTAGCGCATGGCACAGGTAGAATTCCGGAGAATACTATCTTGGAGGTCCTTTCCTTAAGCTTTGAACCTAGTTCTTTAAAATTATTCTTCAGGCTCCTCCACCTACCATCTATTCTGTCATTGGTACCAACATGGACCACGACAGCTGGGTCATCCCCAGCCCCTCCCAGTAATTTATCCACCCTTTCCACCACATGCCGAACCCTGGCACCAGGGAGACAGCAAACCATTCGATTGAGGCAATCTTGGCGACAAATTATTCAGTCTTCCTTATTATAGAGTCCCCTACAACCACTAGCTGCCTTGGCTTACCTGCACTCCCATCCACCCTACTACTAGTTGGTCTGCTCCCCTGGCTGTTAGGGAGAGCAGGATCCGCTAGGGCTGCCATTTCTGACACTGACGTTCTTAGATCATTGCACAATTTTGCTTGGATGTTCAGAGTCAGAGTTGGCCTTCCTTTTCTTTGACCCCGTCCTACCCCCTCTATTTACAGTAACCCAGCTACCCACCTGGTCCTGCTGGCTTTCCTCTCCACCCTCCACTTCTACCCCGCTTATTGCTTGCTCAGTAAGCAGCATACTCCTCTCAAGATTGTCGATTGCTTGCAGCCGTGCAATATCTTCCTCCCGATCTCTAACAAGAGCTTCCAGTAGAAAAATATGGGCACATCTGTCACAGCGGTATTCACCCTTGAACTCTTGCTCCAGCAGTGTATACATGCGGCAGAGTGTGCTCTGGAGCATACCACCAATCTTGCTAGCCATATCCTAGTAACAAAACTGTGATGAGTATATAAATCAAGAGATATGTAGATTACTTACAGTTCTGTGGACTTCTCTTTTTCAAACTACACTTTTTTCAACTCCACTTAAGCTCTCAAGCTACTTAAAACTGAGCAAGCTCAAAATTGAGTTCCTGGCCCTTAATTTATCAGGTGTGAACACTAATCCCTCCTCCCAATTAGCAGACCAGTCAAAGAAAGGAAAAAAAAAACTATTTAAATTGTGACACTAAGACAAGTGCCTTGCTATTACCTATATACTCAGTCCACAATCACCCAAACAACAGATTCACTCTTATCACCCACAACACTCGCTTTTTTCAACTCCACTTAAGCTCACAAGCCACTTAAAACCACAAGCAAAAACTGTTATTTATGTTCTATGGGTCAGAATGATTACAGCGACATCCCATTTATATACAGTATATACTCAAGCATAAGCCGAGGTACCTAATTTTAACACAAAAAACTGGGAAAACCTATTGACTTAAGTATAAGTCTAGGGTGGAAAATGCATTGGTCATAGTCTCAAGCCTGTAAATAGATATAGCCAGTTCCCCCCAGTATATATACTGCCTGCAACCCCTGCCCCCAGTATGTAGCCAGTCAACTCATGCCCCAGTATACAGCCAGCCACCTGCCCTCAGTATATAGTCTGCCAGCCTGTCCCCCCAGTATATAGCCAGCTCTCCCTTCCCTCAGTATATAGCCATTCAGCTCATGCCCCCAGTATATAGCCTGCCAGCCCCTACTCCCCCAGTATATAGCCAGCACTCCCTTCCCTCGGTATATAGTCAGCCACCTGCCCCACAGTATATAGCCAGCCAGCCCCTGCCCCATATATATTTAGCCAGCCCCTGCTCCCCCAGTATATAGCGAGCAGTCCCTGTCCCCAGTATATAGTCAGCCACCTGCCCCACAGTATATAGCCAGGCCCTGTGCCTAGTATATAGCCTGCCAGACCATATTCCCCAGTATTAAGTAAGACCACTGCCCCCAGTATATAGCCAGCAGCCCCTGCTGCCACAGTATATAGCCTGTCAGCCCATAAGCCCAGTATATAGTCAGACCGCTTCCCCCAGTATAAAGCCATCAGCCCATGCCCCGAGTACATAGCCAGCAGCCCCTTATCCTAAGTATATATCCTGCCAGTCCCTAACCCCTCAGTTTACAGCCTGCCAGCCCATATCCCCCAGTATATAGTCAGACCAATGCCCCCAGTATAAAGCCAGCAGCCCCTGCTCCCCCAGTATGTAGCCAGCCCCTAACCCCACGTGCATAGCCAACCAGACCATATCCCCCAGTATATAGTCAGACCAGACCAGTATATAGTCAAAACTCATTGTGGTGTAAATTTGATCACTTTTATTGCTTTTTTTGTTTGGTTGGATATCCAAAAATCCTATCTTTTGTGATTTATTGTAAAATTATTGTTGTAACTGTATTCACCGTATGAGTTCAGTAATAATTTTCTTGTTTTATTCTTTTATTTGTAAAAAGTTTTATCACCTTTTGTACATTTTTTTAAAAGTATTTTTTGATTTATTTTAGCAAAACAATGAAGTTACATACAGTAATTTGTGTTGCAACCTAACAACATACTGTACTTGATTGCATAGTGATCAATGGACATATATTTTGAATATTACAACTGAGTGTCTCACTCTGGGACTTGGAAAAGTGATCATCTGATCGCTTATTCAAACTATTGCATTGCATTAGTGATGTATGGGGGTGTATTACAGTAGTCAGCCTATGCAGATGCATAGCCTGACATGCACAGTGACAGATCCTGTCAGAAACAGGATCATTTACTCAGCTGAAGACAGTCCGGGGGTCCTCCAGTTTTTTTACACACCCTGATCTGAGCACTGATCAGTAACATCTTACTGATCAGCATTTGCTCCTTTTTTGTAGCTTTTTTCTGTTTTCTGTAGTAAAAATACTAGTGGTTACAGTTTATTCTTTCATCACCCCCCAAGTGTCAAAGCACAACTTACACACCCTATTAAATAAAGTTTACTAGTGTTGAAGCACAACATTTATTCATAATCCATTGAATAAAGTTCACACATGTTAAAGCACAACATTTATACGCTCCCCCCCCCCCCTCCCGCACCCCCAATAAAAATGTCCCATTCAAGAAGGCAACCCAGGACCACAAATGAGCATGTTCCCCATTCCGCAAGTGATTCTTTTCAAAATTATGTGCCCCAAATTCCTGAGTGTGTGGGCAGCTCAGAAATTCATAGTGAGACTGATGGCTTCACTGAAATAGATTTTTTTAAAGTCTTTTTCTTATAAATCTCATGGTTTCACAGACAAATTTATAACCCCAACAATTTTTGCACCCCACATCATCATTTTCTAGGTGGACCCCTGTAGATACAGTAGAGTTGATGAAGTTTCGGGGTCTTTTGCTGTACATGGGCATTGTTATAAAACGGAGTTTAGGCAGTATTGGAGTACTGATGTTTTCTACAGTACTGCAGCATAATGACACAGCCACGCTTTGAGGCAATTCTCAGATTTTTGCATTATAACGGTAATGCACAATGCCCACCTCAAAGCAACTCATCATTTGACCATCTATATAAAATGAAACCAATACTCGACCATTTTGGAAAAAAGTTTGTTGAGGCATATACCTCTTTGCAAAACTTCTGTGTAGACAAGTCACTTGTACATTTCAAAGGCAGGTTAAAATTCCGTCAGTACTTGCTCCGTAAGAGGTACGAAATCAAAATGTGCAAGCAGTGCGAGTGTACCAAAGGGTACACCCACAGGTTTAGGGTTCATGAGGGAAAAGACACACAAATTAGCCCTCCAGAATGCCCCACTGTCCTAAGAGTTACTAGGAAGCTTCACCAGAGGTCAGTGGGGTCTGTCTGTAACTATGGGTTGTCTGTAAGTCGGGTGTCCTTAAGTAGGGGACCGTCTGTAGTTTTCATAAATAAAATGATACCTTACACAGCTTACACTAAAGTATGAAAATATATTGGCCTCAGAATGCACCAAGAAAGGATTTATTATTCTACAAAATTTTAGATTTTTTTTACATTTACTCAAACATAGTAAAACCTATATAAATTTGGTGTCTCCGTGATCTTACCGACCCAAAGAATATAAGGGAGTGCACACTTAAAGCTGTAAAAGCAAGGCCCAAACACTGTGGCGGTAGGAAAGGTCAATAGAATTGCTTGCTGGGTTTTGATTCAAAAAGGTGGTCCCTTAGTGGGGTTTTCCACTGTTTCATACCCCTGTGTCTGTAAATAAATACTGTATCAGATATGGTTGATGATGTCATAATGGCTCGGAACCTCCAGCCACAGGTGATGACATCACAAAGCACAGAGAATTCTAAGTTGAGAGTTATCTAATTTGCATAATAGGCCACACCCAACAAAACCGACCAATCAGGAGCTAGATCATGCAGCAGAGCCCGCCCCTAGGGTATAAAAGGCAGCGCACGGCACCCACCCTGTCATTATGACCGGCGACATGGAGACAGCAACATCCATGACCAGCCTTGAGGAGCAAGCCAGCTTGGAGGAATACAACCAGATCCAGGAGCTGCTCCAATGCTTGGATGCCAGATACATTGAGCACTGTAATGCAGAAGCTACCACCAGCACTGTAGAGCAAGCCATCATGGAAGAAGGCAACCAGCTCCAGGAGCATATCCAAGACTTGGATGCCACATCCACCGACTACTACAGTGCACCAACTATAACCAGCTTTGAAGAACAAGTTTTCCTGGAAGAATTCAACCACATCCAGGAACTGCTTCAAAGCTTGGATGCTGGGTGCATCGAGTGCTGTACTGCATCTACCATCTGCCCTGTAGAGCAACCCATCCTGGAAGAACATGACCTGATCCAGGAGCAGCTCCAAGGCATGGACACGATGTACAACCAGCACTATGCACAGGAGGACATCCAACATGGTGAACAACCACAGGAGAACAATATCAATGAGGATGGAGAACCAGAGGGAGAAGAGCAAACAGGCAAGAAGAAGAAAGCTAAAAGCAAGTTCTTAGCCCAACTCCAGAAATCCTGGGGATGGATTGCCAGTCTCACCCGGAGAGGAAACTACACCATCAAAGAGGACTGTTCTAGTGAGATTCCAGGACCGAGCCACATGGTGGACACCAGAGGTAGGAAATCGCTGACAATCTTCATTTCTTTATTTTGACACTAGCTGTAAAGTCCGGCAGTGCCTGGGATAGTAAATAACTGCTCTTACCAATAACAAAATAGAAATAGTTAACAAATATATATCCCTGTCTGTCACTCACTCTTGCTACCTGTATTTCTGTCTTTCACTCACTCACTCTTCCTGTCTGTCTCTCACTGGCTGGCTCTCTATCTCCCACTCATTACCATTGCCTGTCTCTCTGTCACTCACTCTTCCTGCCCGTCTTTCTGTCTCTATCCATTTTACCTCACACATGAGCGTCTTATACTCATTGCCTCTAGTAACTAATCAAAGCTCTGAGCTCATATTAATGACCTGTGGCAGAATAGCAACAAATCATGGCTCAGTTTCTAATTTCCACTGCAGCATCAAACAATGGGGGTCATTTACTAAGGGTCTGAATCACGTATTTCCGCCGAATTTTTCAGATTTGCGCCGAATTGCCCCGGGATTTTGGCGCACGCGATCGTATTGTGGCGCATCGGTGCCGGCTTTCACGCGACAGAAATCGGGGGACGTGGCCATCGGAAAACCTGATGGATTCGAAAAATACCAGTGGAACTAAAAGAACGAATTGTGTCGCAAAATCAATCACATGCACCAGGAATAGGTTGGTGAATTCCGGCGGACCTCGGCGCAGCAGCGACACCTGGTGGATATCGGGCGCACGACCTTAGTGAATCGCTGGAAGACCCGATTCCTCGTCGGAGAACGCGAAGCTGGATCGCGACAGGGCCGGGTAAGTAAATGAGCCCCAATGTCTCCTGTATATGGTGGGTAATAAGTGTATTTTGGAAAGTGCAGGGTGGAAATTATGGCTAAAAACCTAGTCTATGACGTTCCGTGAATCACATAGAGCGACTGTTAAGAATTTGGTGATTGTAAATGCGACGGTGCAGATTCCTTTAGCGGACGTATATACATACAGAAGCTTTATGTATATAGCTTTATATTTTCAATTCCAAATGTCCTGGTTGCGCATAGCAACCAATCACATCTCAGCTTTCATTTAAAAACTGCTTCTGAAAAATAAAAGAAAGCTGAGCTTGGATTGGTTGCTATGGGAAACAAAGACAATCATACTGCAGGCCACTTTGACAACTGAAGCTGGAGCAAGGTGTTTTAGCGTTCTTTTGCGTAAATCCTAGACGTATTTTTCTGTAGACGGCACCACATGCAGTTATTAATCAATATGCTATACCTTATCCCTTTCTAATCACATTATACACATATTTGCTCATTTATAGGCAATAGATCATCTAGCAAAGATGTTGAGAATGGCGTGAAAGGATCCAGTGAAGATATGACCACAAAATCCAGATCTGTACAAAACATCTGCACTGACCTCCGCCCTCTAGTCCTGATGCCACCGGAGGAGCTCCACAGGTCCTCAGGAACAGCTGTTAGCCTCAGAGGCCACAACATTTTCAGTCACTGCAGCTCACCAGACCTTCAACCATCCGAGGAGCTCCCCAGCACTGAAAGGTCATCCCACAGCAGCATGAGCCAGGACAAGAAAGCCACCACAGCCAAATCCTCTGTGGAAAAAGACGGCACCTCTGCAGGAACTTCCGTTGCTTCAGTGCCCCTATCGCTGCTAAGTTTCACCTTCCACCGTGTTTTGGGTAAAGGAGGATTCGGACATGTCTTATTGGCGACAGATATCATCCGCAAAGAGCATGTTGCCATTAAAGCCGTCAACAAGCGGTATTACAAAGAAGAACGTAACTGCTGCTTTGCAGAGCGCCAAGTCCTCCAGATATCGCATCAATGCCCGTACCTCATTCATGGCCTGGCCGGCTTTCACACTAAGAACTATGTTTATTATGTGATGGAGCTGGCTGCCAGAGGGGACCTGCATCATTTCCTGGAAGAGAACTCACCCCTGGATATTGAAACATCGACATTTATCACAGCAGAACTGGTCTGTGGAATACAATTCCTGCATAACCAAGGAATTCTCCATCGTGACCTGAAGCCACTTAATATCCTTCTGACCACTGACGGCCACATCAAAATTGCAGACTTTGGCCTTGCTGTGACTGGTGCATTCAATGGAACCGCATTACCCTGTAGGGGAACACCAGGATATGCAGCCCCAGAAATCGTACATGGTTTGCTTCATACGAGTGCAGCTGACTACTTTTCAATTGGTGTGATACTGTATAAACTGATGACAGCCAAGACGCCCTTCCCTGGTAGCAATGGAAGAGAACGTGAGATGTCCGTCCTCAATCACACTCCAGTTTTCCCAGAATCTCTGACACCAGACGCTGTCAGCATCTTAGAAGGACTGTTGTGCAAGAACCAGTTCCTACGACTGGGATTCAGAGATATCAGGACACATCCATTCTTCTCCAAAATTAACTGGGAAGATGTGGAGGCCCGGAGAATGGAACCACCAGCCATCCTGAGGAAAGGTGCTGCTGACCTACATCTTGAGGATACCATATACTATGCTGAACCACCACAACCGATACAACCTAAAAATCGGAAGCTATTCAAGGAGTTCAGCTTTGTGTGTCCTGCATGGTCAAAGAATTATCATCCTGTCAGACGAACCAGGAACTGGTTGGCCAGGCTCTTCACCAGATTCTCATGCATAAAGTAAGAACTATGGTGAAGGAGTAATACTGGTAGAGAACCCATTACTCCTACCCTCATCCTCCAACCCACACTCCTACCCACCGGATTGGACCTCTGGAAGGTTGCAATCTGCAACTTCCCCAACCGCAAATGGACCGCCTGATGTAGAGCCTAGCTCCCTTCACCTTGACTTCCATAGTCTCTCACCTCAAATGGACAGCCTGAAGGTATAGCTTTGCTCCACTCACCATGCGTCCATAGACCTCTTGAAGGATAGCTTTGTGCACCTTCAATCACCGAAAATGGACTGCCTGAAGGTAGAGCTTTGCTCCCTTCACCAGGCGTCCATAGACCTCTTGAAGGATAGCTCTGTGCACCTTCAATCACCGAAAATGGACTGCCTGAAGGTAGAGCTTTGCTCCCTTCACTATGCGTCCATAGACCTCTTGAAGGATAGCTTTGTGCACCTTCAATCACCGAAAATGGACTGCTTGGAGGTAGAGCTTTGCTCCCTTCACCATGCGTCCATAGACCTCTTGAAGGATAGCTTTGTCCTCCTTCAATCACCGAAAATGGACTGCCTGAAGGTAGAGCTTTGCTCCCTTCACCAGGCGTCCATAGACCTCTTGAAGGATAGCTCTATGAACCTTCAATCACCGAAAATGGACTGCCTGAAGGTAGAGCTTTGCTCCCTTCACTATGCGTCCATAGACCTCTTGAAGGATAGCTTTGTGCACCTTCAATCACCGAAAATGGACTGCTTGGAGGTAGAGCTTTGCTCCCTTCACCAGGCGTCCATAGACCTCTTGAAGGATAGCTTTGTCCTCCTTCAATCACCGAAAATGGACTGCCTGAAGGTAGAGCTTTGCCCCCTTCACCATGCGTCCATAGACCTCTTGAAGGATAGCTTTGTGCACCTTCAATCACCGAAAATGGATTGCCTGAAGGTAGAGTTTTGCTCCCTTCACCATGTGTCCATAGACCTCTTGAAGGATAGCTTTATGCCCCTTCAATTACAGAAAATGGACTGCCTGAAGGTAGAGCTTTGCTCCCTTCACCAGGCTTCCATAGACCTCTTGAAGGATAGCTTTGTGCACCTTCAATCACCGAAAATGGACTGCCTGGAGGTAGAGCTTTGCTCCCTTCACTATGCGTCCATAGACCTCTTGAAGGATAGCTTTGTGCACCTTCAATCACCGAAAATGGACTGCTTGGAGGTAGAGCTTTGCGCCCTTCACCAGGCGTCCATAGACCTCTTGAAGGATAGCTTTGTCCTCCTTCAATCACCGAAAATGGACTGCCTGAAGGTAGAGCTTTGCTCCCTTCACCAGGTGTCCATAGACCCCTTGAAGGATAGCTTTGTGCACCTTCAATCACCGAAAATGGATGCCTGAAGGTAGAGCTTTGCTCCCTTCACCATGCGTCCATAGACCTCTTGAAGGATGGCTTTGTGCACCTTCAATCACCGAAAATGGATGCCTGAAGGTTGAGCTTTGCTCCCTTCACCAGGCGTTCATAGACCTCTTGAAGGATAGCTTTGTGCACCTTCAATCACCGAAAATGGACTGCCTGGAGGTAGAGCTTTCCTCCCTTCGCCAGGCGTCCATAGACCTCTTGAAGGATAGCTTTGTGCACCTTCAATCACCGAAAATGGATGCCTGAAGGTAGAGCTTTGCTCCCTTCACCATGCGTCCATAGACCTCTTGAAGGATAGCTCTGTGCACCTTCAATCACCAAAAATGGACTGCTTGGAGGTAGAGCTTTGCTCCCTTCACCAGGCGTCCATAGACCTCTTGAAGGATAGCTTTGTCCTCCTTCAATCACCGAAAATGGACTGCCTGAAGGTAGAGCTTTGCTCCCTTCACCATGCGTCCATAGACCTCTTGAAGGATAGCTTTGTGCACCTTCAATCACCGAAAATGGATGCCTGAAGGTAGAGCTTTGCTCCCTTCACCAGGCGTTCATAGACCTCTTGAAGGATAGCTTTGTGCACCTTCAATCACCGAAAATGGACTGCCTGGAGGTAGAGCTTTGCTCCCTTCGCCAGGCGTCCATAGACCTCTTGAAGGATAGCTTTGTGCACCTTCAATCACCGAAAATGGATGCCTGAAGGTAGAGCTTTGCTCCCTTCACCATGCGTCCATAGACCTCTTGAAGGATAGCTCTGTGCACCTTCAATCACCGAAAATGGACTGCCTGAAGGTAGAGCTTTGCTGCCAACACCAAGCGTCCATAGACCTATTGAAGGATAGCTTTGTGCACCTTCAATCGCTTAAAATGGACTACAGAGCTTTGCTCCCTTCGCCAGGCTTCCATAGACCTTTTGAAGGATAGCTTTGTGAAACTTCAATCACCGAAAATGGACTGCCTGAAGGTAGAGCTTTGCTCCCTTCACCAGGCGCCCATAGACCTCTTGAAGGATAGCTATGTGCACCTTCAATCACCGAAAATGGACTGCCTGAAGGTAGAGCTTTGCTCCCTTCACTATGCGTCCATAGACCTCTTGAAGGATAGCTTTGTGCACCTTCAATCACCGAAAATGGACTGCCTGGAGGTAGAGCTTTGCTCCCTTCACCATGCGTCCATAGACCTCTTGAAGGATAGCTTTGTCCTCCTTCAATCACCAAAAATGGACTGCCTGAAGGTAGAGCTTTGCTCCCTTCACCATGCGTCCATAGACCTCTTGAAGGATAGATTTGTGCACCTTCAATCACCGAAAATGGATGCCTGAAGGTAGAGCTTTGCTCCCTTCACCAGGCGTTCATAGACCTCTTGAAGGATAGCTTTGTGCACCTTCAATCACCGAAAATGGACTGCCTGAAGGTAGAGCTTTGCTGCCAACACCAAGCGTCCATAGACCTATTGAAGGATAGCTTTTTGCACCTTCAATCGCTTAAAATGGACTACAGAGCTTTGCTCCCTTCACCAGGCTTCCATAGACCTTTTGAAGGATAGCTTCGTGAATCTTCAATCACCGAAAATGGACTGCCTGAAAGAAGAGCTTTGCTGCCAACACCAAGCGTCCATAGACCTATTGAAGGATAGCTTTGTGCACCTTCAATCACCGAAAATGGACTGCCTGAAGGTAGAGCTTTGCTCCCTTCACTATGCGTCCATAGACCCCTTGAAGGATAGCTTTGTGCACCTTCAATCACCGAAAATGGACTGCCTGGAGGTAGAGCTTTGCTCCCTTCACCAGGCGTCCATAGACCTCTTGAAGGATAGCTTTGTCCTCCTTCAATCACCGAAAATGGACTGCCTGAAGGTAGAGCTTTGCTCCCTTCACCATGCGTCCATAGACCTCTTGAAGGATAGCTTTGTGCACCTTCAATCACCGAAAATGGATGCCTGAAGGTAGAGCTTTGCTCCCTTCACCAGGCGTTCATAGACCTCTTGAAGGATAGCTTTGTGCACCTTCAATCACCGAAAATGGACTGCCTGAAGGTAGAGCTTTGCTGCCAACACCAAGCGTCCATTGACCTATTGAAGGATAGCTTTGTGCACCTTAAATCGCTTAAAATGGACTACAGAGCTTTGCTCCCTTCACCAGGCTTCCATAGACCTTTTGAAGGATAGCTTTGTGCACCTTCAATCACCGAAAATGGACTGCTTGGAGGTAGAGCTTTGCTCCCTTCACCAGGCGTCCATAGACCTCTTGAAGGATAGCTTTGTCCTCCTTCAATCACCGAAAATGGACTGCCTGAAGGTAGAGCTTTGCTCCCTTCACCAGGCGTCCATAGACCTCTTGAAGGATAGCTTTGTGCACCTTCAATCACCGAAAATGGATTGCCTGAAGGTAGAGTTTTGCTCCCTTCACCATGTGTCCATAGACCTCTTGAAGGATAGCTTTATGCCCCTTCAATCACAGAAAATGGACTGCCTGAAGGTAGAGCTTTGCTCCCTTCACCAGGCTTCCATAGACCTCTTGAAGGATAGCTTTGTGCACCTTCAATCACCGAAAATGGACTGCCTGGAGGTAGAGCTTTGCTCCCTTCGCCAGGCGTCCATAGACCTCTTGAAGGATAGCTTTGTGCACCTTCAATCACCGAAAATGGATGCCTGAAGGTAGAGCTTTGCTCCCTTCACCATGCGTCCATAGACCTCTTGAAGGATAGCTCTGTGCACCTTCAATCACCGAAAATGGACTGCCTGAAGGTAGAGCTTTGCTGCGACCTATTGAAGGATAGCTTTGTGCACCTTCAATCGCTTAAAATGGACTACAGAGCTTTGCTCCCTTCACCAGGCTTCCATAGACCTTTTGAAGGATAGCTTTGTGAAACTTCAATCACCGAAAATGGACTGCCTGAAGGTAGAGCTTTGCTCCCTTCACCAGGCGCCCATAGACCTCTTGAAGGATAGCTTTATGCACCTTCAATCACCGAAAATGGACTGCCTGAAAGTAGAGCTTTGCTGCCAACACCAAGCGTCCATAGACCTCTTGAAGGATAGCTTTGTGCACCTTCAATCACCGAAAATGGATTGCCTGAAGGTAGAGCTTTGCTCCCTTCACCATGCGTCCATAGACCTCTTGAAGGATAGCTTTGTCCTCCTTCAATCACCAAAAATGGACTGTCTGAAGGTAGAGCTTTGCTCCCTTCACCATGCGTTCATAGACCTCTTGAAGGATAGATTTGTGCACCTTCAATCACCGAAAATGGATGCCTGAAGGTAGAGCTTTGCTCCCTTCACCAGGCGTTCATAGACCTCTTGAAGGATAGCTTTGTGCACCTTCAATCACCGAAAATGGACTGCCTGAAGGTAGAGCTTTGCTGCCAACACCAAGCGTCCATAGACCTATTGAAGGATAGCTTTTTGCACCTTCAATCGCTTAAAATGGACTACAGAGCTTTGCTCCCTTCACCAGGCTTCCATAGACCTTTTGAAGGATAGCTTCGTGAACCTTCAATCACCGAAAATGGACTGCCTGAAAGAAGAGCTTTGCTGCCAACACCAATCGTCCATAGACCTATTGAAGGATAGCTTTGTGCACCTTCAATCACCGAAAATGGACTGCCTGAAGGTAGAGCTTTGCTCCCTTCACTATGCGTCCATAGACCCCTTGAAGGATAGCTTTGTGCACCTTCAATCACCGAAAATGGACTGCCTGGAGGTAGAGCTTTGCTCCCTTCACCAGGCGTCCATAGACCTCTTGAAGGATAGCTTTGTCCTCCTTCAATCACCGAAAATGGACTGCCTGAAGGTAGAGCTTTGCTCCCTTCACCATGCGTCCATAGACCTCTTGAAGGATAGCTTTGTGCACCTTCAATCACTGAAAATGGATGCCTGAAGGTAGAGCTTTGCTCCCTTCACCAGGCGTTCATAGACCTCTTGAAGGATAGCTTTGTGCACCTTCAATCACCGAAAATGGACTGCCTGAAGGTAGAGCTTTGCTCCCTTCACCAGGCTTCCATAGACCTCTTGAAGGATAGCTTTGTGCACCTTCAATCACCGAAAATGGACTGCCTGGAGGTAGAGCTTTGCTCCCTTCGCCAGGCGTCCATAGACCTCTTGAAGGATAGCTTTGTGCACCTTCAATCACCGAAAATGGATGCCTGAAGGTAGAGCTTTGCTCCCTTCACCCTGCGTCCATAGACCTCTTGAAGGATAGCTCTGTGCACCTTCAATCACCGAAAATGGACTGCCTGAAGGTAGAGCTTTGCTCCCTTCACTATGCGTCCATAGACCTCTTGAAGGATAGCTTTGTGCACCTTCAATCACCGAAAATGGACTGCTTGGAGGTAGAGCTTTGCTCCCTTCACCATGCGTCCATAGACCTCTTGAAGGATAGCTTTGTCCTCCTTCAATCACCGAAAATGGACTGCCTGAAGGTAGAGCTTTGCTCCCTTCACCAGGCGTCCATAGACCTCTTGAAGGATAGCTCTGTGCACCTTCAATCACCGAAAATGGACTGCCTGAAGGTAGAGCTTTGCTCCCTTCACCAGGCGTTCATAGACCTCTTGAAGGATAGCTTTGTGCACCTTCAATCACCGAAAATGGACTGCCTGAAGGTAGAGCTTTGCTGCCAACACCAAGCGTCCATTGACCTATTGAAGGATAGCTTTGTGCACCTTCAATCGCTTAAAATGGACTACAGAGCTTTGCTCCCTTCACCAGGCTTCCATAGACCTTTTGAAGGATAGCTTCGTGAACCTTCAATCACCGAAAATGGACTGCCTGAAAGAAGAGCTTTGCTGCCAACACCAAGCGTCCATAGACCCCTTGAAGGATAGCTTTGTGCACCTTCAATCACCGAAAATGGACTGCCTGAAGGTAGAGCTTTGCTCCCTTCACCAGGCGTCCATAGACCTCTTGAAGGATAGCTTTGTGCACCTTCAATCACCGAAAATGGACTGCCTGAAGGTAGAGCTTTGCTCCCTTCACCATGCGTCCATAGACCTCTTGAAGGACAGCTTTGAGCACCTTCAATCGCCGAAAATGGACTGCTCGAAGGTGAAGCTTTGCTCCCTTCACCAGGCGTCCATAGACCTCTTGGGCAGCACGGTGGCTTAGTGGTTAGCACTACAGCCTTGCAGCGGTGGGGACTAAGTCCCAGGATCAACATCTGCAAAGAGTTTGTATGTTCTCTCCGTGTTTGCGTGGGTTTCCTCCGGGTCCTCCGGTTTCCTCCCACACTCCAAAACATACTGAAAATGGACTGCTTTACTTCTTTCACCAAGCGTCCATAGAATAAAAATTCCAAAGAATAAAAAAATTAGAATTATATGAATTATAGAATTACATGGAGAGTGTGTCTGATTTTCTTTTTAAATATAGGATCTATTATTGAGTACCATGGAATGGGTTCTCATGTAAAGTGACATAACAAATATAAGCGCTGGTATGTTGATGTAAAGAGAACCCAGTCCCTCATATTAATGAAGGGAAACATTGGCTTCACATCCAGGTGTTCTAAGTAGAGTTGCACTTTCTACCACAGATTAGCAACAAGTCTTTCCCAAATTTCTGCAAATGTTCAGTGAGTTAGTAGTAAAGTAGGTTTGTTTCTCAGGCATCTTTGATATATAAAAAAATTAAAAAAAAGTAGGGTCCTGCTTCTGTGTGTGTGTAGGGCTGGGGCGTCAGTAAGTCAAACCTCCAACTTCTCAATTTCCCTAACTCCTTAACACATGGGGAATGTTTAAAAATAATAGCGCGTCACGTAATAGCACGTCACGGGTCACCTGCGGGTGAATGGAGAGGGCTTACAGTCTGAGTCCTCTCCATAGCTGGTAAGTCTTTGCTGCATATTGCAGCAATTTGCGCCGAATTAACACGGGTTACCACAGACTTACATGCACCAAGGATAGACTGGTGAACTCTGGCGGTCCTTGGCACAGCAGCGACACCTGGTGGACATTGGGCGGACGACCTTAGTGAATCGCCGGAAGACCAGAATCCTCGTCGGAGAACGCGCCGCTGGATCGCAACAGGACCGGGTAAGTAAATGACCCCCATTAGGTATCGCCGCGTCCAGATGATGTCAAATTTTTGGGGGCATTTCCTTTTGACATACATCAAGCGATAGTGAGAGTATTGCAGGGGCAGGGGGGGGGGGGGCCTGATATTTCCAGGACATTATCACCACTTTACGGGCGTAGTGTAGAGTGAACAGGAAGAAAATCTTGTCATAGTGGCCGTTCATAGCTTCATTCATGAATCCCAGGAGAAGTACCCTAGGGGACATTAATCGAGGAAAGTCAAAGTGTCTATTCAAGAAATCCAAGACATCTGACCAGAACACAATAACCTTTGGGCAGGCCCAGACGCAATGCATGAAGGAACCAGTGTCAGGCGAGCATAAGTCATTAGGCATAACCCCCATGCGAAATAGTGTTACAGGAGTGAAATATTCCCGATGGAGAAATTTGGACTCTATTAGGAAGTCCCTCATGCTCACCACAGAATCAAAGTAGGAGAGTTCGACTTCCCTCCAGTCATCATCAGACAGGACAGGGATATCACTCCTCCAGCGTTCAAAAGCTTTCTCAAAGGGTCTGGTGCCCTGTGCTTGCAGGAGACCGTAGACCTGGGTGAGCGGCTTAGGGAGGTCCGCGGTGCCTAACAAGGTTACCAATTTTGAAAAATTAGTTATCAGGTTAGTAGAGCCAAACTGGGTCCTGAAAACATGGCACAACCGTGCGTACTGAAAGGAGGCTATGGCGGGTAAGACATGTCTTTCCCGAAGCTCTGTAAAGGAAAGCAACTCCCCATTTGCATTCAGTAGTTGACCTAAGAACTTCACCCCAGCAGACCTAGCAGAGAGGAAATGGGTGAGCCATGGTTTAAGCCACAGAGGGGTCCCAGGCGAGAAAGATGGGGAACCAGACTCCCAAACCAGTACTTGAGCCCTATGCCAACATACCACAACAGCCCGCATAGGTAGCAGGATTTTTGAGGGGGGTTGGTATCTGTATAGTAAATTCATAAGAGGTTCGTATAATCCAGTGATAGCCCCCGCTAAAGCAGTAGCAGCATTGCTCCTATCAATATCAATCCACCATTGGGCATACACCATCTGGGCGGGCAGGTAATATAGGGATAGATCAGGAGCGAGACTTAAGCGCGGGGAGCCACCTTGCCAATAAAAGGATGTAAGGATGCCATCCAGGCGCTTGAATAAGCTCTTAGGGAGCAATACTGGGCAGGCATGGAACATGTACAGAAATTAAGGAAGAAAGATCATTTTAAATATATTAATACACCCATACAACGATAGGGGGAGTG
This sequence comes from Engystomops pustulosus, assembly GCF_040894005.1. Lineage (NCBI taxonomy): Eukaryota > Metazoa > Chordata > Amphibia > Anura > Leptodactylidae > Engystomops > Engystomops pustulosus. Next base: position 98,735,637 of record NC_092419.1, read on the forward strand.
AGGACCAGGCATTCAAGTGAGATTCAGTTGTGGATATCAGTGATTTTCACTGTTTCAATTTTGTGTAGGCCTGAACCTTGCAAGATACCTGAACACCCAAGTATTTGAAATGTGACACTACCTGGACTGGGACAGGGAGGGGGTCGTTCCTTTATCCGATAGAGGGAAAAGAACCGATTTATCCCAATCGAAACAAAGGCCTGAAAAGGACCTGTAGCGGTCAATCAGTGACAGCAGGGATAGGAGGGAGGAGGCAGCATTTTTAAGGTACACTAGAGTATCATCCGCATACATGGAGACTTTCTCTATAATGGCATCTCTGGCAATACCTTTGATGTTATCTGAGTGGCGGACAGCCATGGCAAGGGGTTTGATGGCTAGTGTAAATAAGAGCGGGGATAACGGGCATCCATACCAAGTGCCCCTGACAATGGGGAAGGGGGAGGCAATGTTAAGGTTGGTCCTGACCCTGGCTCTAGGAGCATTGTATAAAAGTTTGACAGGGCTATTAACCCGAGGGTCCATCCTACCCGCCCAGTCAGGGAGGAGGGGGTCTTTACCTGGTTTGGGGAGGATTACAATAAGAGCTTCTCGCATAGACTCAGGCTGAGGGCCACAATCCAATGCCACTAAGTACACTTGTAGTAGGAGCGGAACCAGGGCTTCACATCTCTCTTTATACCATTCTGCTTCCAACCCATAGCTAGGGCATAGAAGTCCCAATCTATACCAATGGGGTATCTGACAGCAAAGCTTACATGGATAATAGTTAATGATCGTCTGAGTGGTTATCAGACGCCACCATGGATAAGCTTGAAAAAGTCTGGGGGTTGTGGCGCTCCTACCTCTCAGATGCTTGATAAGACATGGGATGGTACCTATTTGGAGACATGCAAGAGACACTATTAGAATGAGGACCAAGAGAAGATGTCATTCCTTTATTATTAAGGAGGGGGAGCTCCCCTGGCAGCCTGAGCCACACAAAGGGCAGCATCTGCCCAATGAAGAGCCTCAGTCGGTGAGAATTGTGTTTATTAGCCGAGCTAAAAAGGGTCTAGAGTTGCCCCCCAGGGGGCCAGGTCGGGATGGCACCCGATGAGCCCTTTCAACTGTAAAGAAAGGAGAGAAGGTGTCCGCCGGCAATAGATTTTTAAGCCAGGTATAAAAAAAAGGATACAGGATCTGGTCTCTCAGCTTTTTCAGGTAGCCCAACCGCTCGAATATTGTTCCTCCTTATACGGTTTTCCAGGTAATCCGCCACCATTTGTCGCTGGAGGTTGCCGATTTGCGCCGGCATCGGCCTCTGGACGTCCTCAGACACCCTGTGCTCAGTTTCCATGATTCTCTCCTTATGTACATCATGTCTCACTAAAACAAAATCCTGCCGCAGTACGTCAACTTTTGTAACTAGTTTGGATTGACACCGATTAATGTCTGCCAGTACCGCAGCAAAGTTGCGGTCCAATCGGTTATGTCCTCCGAAAATACAGGCTGTGGCGGGCTTTGGGAACCTTCAGAGAAGGGGATGAATCTGGAGGCCCCTGAGGGGAGCAAGGCTATGTGCGGGAGAATTCCCCCAATTTTTGAGCAACATTTGACTGTATTTGTGCCAGGGCTGCCTGAGATGTGGAGCACACCTGGGCATCCAGCGGCTCCAGTGACTGGAACTGAGGGTCATCTGGAATGGACTCATCGGGGCAGATTTACTTACCCGGCCCATTCGCGATCCAGCGGCGCGTTCTCTGAACAGGATTCGGGTCCGGACGGGATTTATGATGGCAGTTCCTCCGCTGTCCACCAGGTGGCGCTGCTGCGCTAAAATGCATCTGATCGCGCCGGAATACACTGAGCCGGACCAGGTGAAGGTAAGCGCTTCCCAAGCGACACATTTTCGGTTTTTCCGAATACGTCGGGTTTTCGTTCGGCCACGCCCCCGATTTCCGTCGCGTGCATGCCAGCACCGATGCGCCACAATCCGATCGCGTGCGCCAAAATCCCGGGGCAATTCAGGTACAATCGGCGCAAATCAGAAATATTCGGGTAACACGTCGGGAAACCGCGAATCGGGCCCTTAGTAAATGACGCCCATCATCTGAGCGCGGCACAGAGGCGCATGAAGCCATTTTGTATTGTTTATCTGCCCTCATATTGCCTATGGTGGCAACCAGGGGAGCGGGAGTGTATATCAGGGCTGAGCAGAGTTAATAACACCAGGCTAATTGTGGCTGAAAGCCTACAGGGTACCATTGGTTCTCTTCCGGAAGCTTACAGTATAATCAAATCCACACAGTCGAAAGGGTTAATGTATGGCAGGGCTCTAGTAGAGAAATCAAACTATCTGTGCTGGGCCTAAGAGGATATAGGGCCCCAAGCAGAGAACTGCCCGCAGGCAGGTTATTTTCCTACTTCCTTCATTGGATGAAGCCCGAGGAGCCTCTGAGTAGAGGCCACATGTGGCTGACAGTGGAGGATGGAGTCAAGTTGCAATAAAAGATGGTGCCGGCCACGTGCAAGCCCGGCTGAAGATGGCGGCAGCTGGGCTTCCTCTCGCCGGGCGGACAGGGTTATAATTTCACCAGCTCAGGAGCGGTGGCAGATGGGGGCCTCCAGGCCAGGAGGCAGCGGCTATCCGTGTCCGGCAGCAGGGCACGTGGTGTAGGAGGGAGAAGGTCTGCAGACGGGGCAGACCCAGTACCTGTCGGGATTCAGTCCGACAGCAGCGGACATCGCCAGGTGATCGGGGCCACAGGTAAGTTGGTTTGGACCGGGTATGGCTGCCTAAAGTTCGGGTAAGGAGTCAGGGGTCCAGGAGTTCTTCAGCGTGCGTCCTCTCAGTCTGGCATCAGCCCACCTTAGAGCTCATATTAACCCCTTCCTGATGCGCACCGTAATAGTACGTAATAGTCAACTGCATATTGCAGCTGGCACCCTGCTTTAACAACCGCGACTTCTGATCGCGGTTGTTAACTGTTCACACGCTGGTGTATTACATAGCAAAGTATAATACATCTGTATTGCACTGTGTAAGCTCTATATGAGCTTGAACAAGCGTTCAGAAGATTGCTTGTTCAAGTCAACCTGTTAATAAAAGTTTTAAAACAATAAAGACACAGCGCAGACACAGTGAATGGGGCAACATGGCAGCTGTCCCCAAAATGTTATCCATCTTGCCTCACGTCTAGAGGGTTTAGTCGACCCCTGGTCCATAACTGCTGCTATTGCCTAGTTGATCCAGACCAGCCAATTGCCAGACCAGCTAGTTGATCCATAGCAGCAATATTCACCACAATGGGCGTCAAAGGGGTTAATGGAGGCAACATACAACGATATGTGCTGTTGACTAGGACATCACCAATCATCAGTAGAAGGGGGAACATCTGATGGCATTATGCCATCTCCCAGAGAGCTCCGATGGACCGATCTGTACACCCACTATGCACCAACTGCTGGATAAGGGATACCCCCTGTATGGGGATAACTTTTATACCAGTGTTCCACTATTCCAATCCCTCATTTATCCCAAATTTATTCCAATGAAATGGAATTCTTTTCGAATTTCAGGAAAACTTTGGTTTGGCACAAATCTGAAGTTTACATTGATTTGTGGAAACAATTTCCCCCCCCCCCCCCCCCCCTTTATTAGCAAAATGCTTGTGAGCACAACGTGTTACATGGGGCAGAGAACTCTGGGAAGAAGAAAGGAACACCCCCGAGAACATGTGCAGACCTGTAAGCCAATCAGACACTGGCAGGCATATGTGATGTCACACAGCCCTATAAAAACAGACGGCCATTTGCAATCCCGTCATTTCACACTATATGTGCTGTCTCTAGCGTCTAGCTGCTTGTACTCAGTCCAGAGTGTCAGTTTTTGGGGTTCTGTATTCCCCAAATTTCAATTCTTTTTTGCTCCTAAAGTAGATATCAATAAATCTGCGTCAAATCCACATAGTTGATGGAGTGATTTTTGCTCAAAGTCCACGGTGTCAGTTTTTGGGGTTCTCGATTCCCCAAATTTCAATTCCTTTTTGTTGCTAAAGTTGATATCAAGAAATTCATGTCAAATAAACATAGTTGATTGAATGATTTTAACTCAAAGTCCAGGCTGTCAGTTTTCAGGGCCGTAACTTGCGGAGTTTGCAGTAGAGAAGCTGTCCTGCCCAGGCAATAGTGGGGCATCAGAGCGGGTGGGGGCCATCGTTACCCCAAGGAGAACCCGCTTGTCCACCCGTAATGTGGAGAGATTGACCTTTTTCGACACACCACTGCCTTATGCATCAGATTAGATCAGCCATGATGCCTCCCCCAAACGATGAGAAACTAGTCTGGATTCTAACTACCTGCCTCAGCCACTATTCTGATGCTACCACCCGCCTGATGCCAGTTGCTCCATCTGCCTCCCACCAGCTTTACCAGGGATAGGAATTGTCACCCAACTCCAGACTCTGTCATTGTGCCACTTTCTGTCCTCCTGCTGCTGCCGGCAGCTCCACACTCTGCCATTGTGCCACTCTGTGGCCTACGATGTTGCTGCCACCTCCATAATTTGTCATTGTGCCACTCTGTGGCCTACGATGTTGCTGCCACCTCCATAATTTGTCATTGTGCCACTCTGTGGCCTACTAATGCAACTGACCGCTGTCTCCCTGGAACACCCGGTGATTTTCATAAATTCTGATTTTACCCTCCACTGCTCTATGACGTTGCCACTATGTTTGGTTTTCCCATTCATTTCATCTGTCAGAAGGAATGAAAAGCTTCAGGATTGATAGCCAACAGCAGGAGTGGATACAGAACACAGAGGACATGCAAACATCCCATTTACTGATCATGTCTGTTTTGGATCAACTCCTGTTTGTTTTTGGCTTTAGCAATACTAATGGATTATTAACCGATTGACAGATGAAAAAAATGGCAAAATGATCAGTGCCGTCAATGCAAAATTACCGCCGACTCCCTTTCCCCTCTCTTTTGGGGGGTTTCTTCATGTATCAGCATTTAACAGAACAGGTTGTGTCGTAATCTATGGGTTGTTTGTCTTATGCTTATCAATAATTGTACTATTTTTTCCTGAAAAAGATCAATAAAAACATTGTTAAACACAAATTTGCCTTCTAAAAGACAAACATCCCTCTTTCACTTGTGTAAACAAAAAAAACATCATGCTATATGCATTTTATATGTGGGGGATTTTTATGTTTTACACATTTTTGGAGGTTGTTCCATCTTTTTATCCCGTGTGGCTTAGAAAAATTATGGGTAAAATTACATTTTTTGGGAAAGCTTTCACCCGTTTCCCTTTTGGGGCCTAATTGTATCATACACCTGTAGGGGCAAATACACATATTACACCTTGCAAGGGATGTGCTTTCAGAAATAGTGTCAACTGTTGGGGTCCTCCTCTGTTTTGGTACCACTAGTGCTCTCCAAATGCATCCTGATGAAAAGTAATTCAGCCATATTTGTCCTCCAAAAACTGAGCAGCGCTGTTTTCATTCCAAGCGCCATCCTATGCCCGTACAGCAGTCTACAGTCACAAAATGGGTGTTGGCATATTCAGGAGGCATTGCACCCAACATTGTATGATGCATTTTCCTTTTTATATGACTGAAGAAATTTAAGTGTTCAATTAATAAATTGTTAAAAAGAAATTACTTTTTAGAAAAAATTTCCCTTTCATTTATTTTTCACCCGCATGAAACACTCAAAGGGTTAACAAACTTTCCAAAGCTTGTTTTTACTATTTTGAGGGGTGCAGTTTCTAAAATGGTGTCATTTGGGTGGAATTCTATCATATAGGCCTTATAAAGTCACTTCTAGCTAAATTGGTCCGTCAAAAAATAGCACCTAAAGTTATAAGCCTCCTAACATCCGGGGAAAAAAAGGAAAAGATCTTTGAAAAATAATGCCAAGTAAAAGCAGACATAAAGCAAATGTTGTTTACCGATATATTTTGGTGACATGACTAACTTTCCCAAAAGTAGAACATTTGGAACGTGCAAAACAATTTTTTTTGCCAAATTTCATTTTAATTGTAGACAGTGTCGGACTGGGTTTCCTTAGGCCCACCAGAGGAAATCAATTTGAGGGCCCACTCTTCATTATTCCCTAGGAAATATACTCTAGCAGCCTCCAAATTGTGGTGTTTTCTGATGGACCTCTGGGGTTCAGTATTGGGTTGAGCCAGGGCCCACCGGAGGATCCTCTGGTACTCTGGTGGGCCAGTCCGACACTGATTGTAGATCCAGACAAAAAAAGGAGTTTTAAACATTTTTTGCTGTAATGGGACCAGGGACTAACAATAAAGCTTCATTACAGACACCTTACAGCTGATTATTGCAATCTGGGACTATAGTAAGGCATTCAGAAAACTTCACCAGAGGTCAGTGGGGTCTGTCTGTAACTATGGGCTGTCTGTAAGTCGGGTGTCCTTAAGTAGGGGACCGCCTGTAGTTTTCATAAATAAAATGATACCTTACACAGCTTACACTAAAGTATGAAAATATATTGGCCTCAGAATGCACCAAGAAAGGATTTATTATTCTACAAAATTTTAGATTTTTTTTACATTTACTCAAACATAGTAAAACCTATATAAATTTGGTGTCTCCGTGATCTTACCGACCCAAAGAATATAAGGGAGTGCACACTTAAAGCTGTAAAAGCAAGGCCCAAACACTGTGGCGGTAGGAAAGGTCAATAGAATTGCTTGCTGGGTTTTGATTCAAAAAGGTGGTCCCTTAGTGGGGTTTTCCACTGTTTCATACCCCTGTGTCTGTAAATAAATACTGTATCAGATATGGTTGATGATGTCATAATGGCTCGGAACCTCCAGCCACAGGTGATGACATCACAAAGCACAGAGAATTCTAAGTTGAGAGTTATCTAATTTGCATAATAGGCCACACCCAACAAAACCGACCAATCAGGAGCTAGATCATGCAGCAGAGCCCGCCCCTAGGGTATAAAAGGCAGCGCACGGCACCCACCCTGTCATTATGACCGGCGACATGGAGACAGCAACATCCATGACCAGCCTTGAGGAGCAAGCCAGCTTGGAGGAATACAACCAGATCCAGGAGCTGCTCCAATGCTTGGATGCCAGATACATTGAGCACTGTAATGCAGAAGCTACCACCAGCACTGTAGAGCAAGCCATCATGGAAGAAGGCAACCAGCTCCAGGAGCATATCCAAGACTTGGATGCCACATCCACCGACTACTACAGTGCACCAACTATAACCAGCTTTGAAGAACAAGTTTTCCTGGAAGAATTCAACCACATCCAGGAACTGCTTCAAAGCTTGGATGCTGGGTGCATCGAGTGCTGTACTGCATCTACCATCTGCCCTGTAGAGCAACCCATCCTGGAAGAACATGACCTGATCCAGGAGCAGCTCCAAGGCATGGACACGATGTACAACCAGCACTATGCACAGGAGGACATCCAACATGGTGAACAACCACAGGAGAACAATATCAATGAGGATGGAGAACCAGAGGGAGAAGAGCAAACAGGCAAGAAGAAGAAAGCTAAAAGCAAGTTCTTAGCCCAACTCCAGAAATCCTGGGGATGGATTGCCAGTCTCACCCGGAGAGGAAACTACACCATCAAAGAGGACTGTTCTAGTGAGATTCCAGGACCGAGCCACATGGTGGACACCAGAGGTAGGAAATCGCTGACAATCTTCATTTCTTTATTTTGACACTAGCTGTAAAGTCCGGCAGTGCCTGGGATAGTAAATAACTGCTCTTACCAATAACAAAATAGAAATAGTTAACAAATATATATCCCTGTCTGTCACTCACTCTTGCTACCTGTATTTCTGTCTTTCACTCACTCACTCTTCCTGTCTGTCTCTCACTGGCTGGCTCTCTATCTCCCACTCATTACCATTGCCTGTCTCTCTGTCACTCACTCTTCCTGCCCGTCTTTCTGTCTCTATCCATTTTACCTCACACATGAGCGTCTTATACTCATTGCCTCTAGTAACTAATCAAAGCTCTGAGCTCATATTAATGACCTGTGGCAGAATAGCAACAAATCATGGCTCAGTTTCTAATTTCCACTGCAGCATCAAACAATGGGGGTCATTTACTAAGGGTCTGAATCACGTATTTCCGCCGAATTTTTCAGATTTGCGCCGAATTGCCCCGGGATTTTGGCGCACGCGATCGTATTGTGGCGCATCGGTGCCGGCTTTCACGCGACAGAAATCGGGGGACGTGGCCATCGGAAAACCTGATGGATTCGAAAAATACCAGTGGAACTAAAAGAACGAATTGTGTCGCAAAATCAATCACATGCACCAGGAATAGGTTGGTGAATTCCGGCGGACCTCGGCGCAGCAGCGACACCTGGTGGATATCGGGCGCACGACCTTAGTGAATCGCTGGAAGACCCGATTCCTCGTCGGAGAACGCGAAGCTGGATCGCGACAGGGCCGGGTAAGTAAATGAGCCCCAATGTCTCCTGTATATGGTGGGTAATAAGTGTATTTTGGAAAGTGCAGGGTGGAAATTATGGCTAAAAACCTAGTCTATGACGTTCCGTGAATCACATAGAGCGACTGTTAAGAATTTGGTGATTGTAAATGCGACGGTGCAGATTCCTTTAGCGGACGTATATACATACAGAAGCTTTATGTATATAGCTTTATATTTTCAATTCCAAATGTCCTGGTTGCGCATAGCAACCAATCACATCTCAGCTTTCATTTAAAAACTGCTTCTGAAAAATAAAAGAAAGCTGAGCTTGGATTGGTTGCTATGGGAAACAAAGACAATCATACTGCAGGCCACTTTGACAACTGAAGCTGGAGCAAGGTGTTTTAGCGTTCTTTTGCGTAAATCCTAGACGTATTTTTCTGTAGACGGCACCACATGCAGTTATTAATCAATATGCTATACCTTATCCCTTTCTAATCACATTATACACATATTTGCTCATTTATAGGCAATAGATCATCTAGCAAAGATGTTGAGAATGGCGTGAAAGGATCCAGTGAAGATATGACCACAAAATCCAGATCTGTACAAAACATCTGCACTGACCTCCGCCCTCTAGTCCTGATGCCACCGGAGGAGCTCCACAGGTCCTCAGGAACAGCTGTTAGCCTCAGAGGCCACAACATTTTCAGTCACTGCAGCTCACCAGACCTTCAACCATCCGAGGAGCTCCCCAGCACTGAAAGGTCATCCCACAGCAGCATGAGCCAGGACAAGAAAGCCACCACAGCCAAATCCTCTGTGGAAAAAGACGGCACCTCTGCAGGAACTTCCGTTGCTTCAGTGCCCCTATCGCTGCTAAGTTTCACCTTCCACCGTGTTTTGGGTAAAGGAGGATTCGGACATGTCTTATTGGCGACAGATATCATCCGCAAAGAGCATGTTGCCATTAAAGCCGTCAACAAGCGGTATTACAAAGAAGAACGTAACTGCTGCTTTGCAGAGCGCCAAGTCCTCCAGATATCGCATCAATGCCCGTACCTCATTCATGGCCTGGCCGGCTTTCACACTAAGAACTATGTTTATTATGTGATGGAGCTGGCTGCCAGAGGGGACCTGCATCATTTCCTGGAAGAGAACTCACCCCTGGATATTGAAACATCGACATTTATCACAGCAGAACTGGTCTGTGGAATACAATTCCTGCATAACCAAGGAATTCTCCATCGTGACCTGAAGCCACTTAATATCCTTCTGACCACTGACGGCCACATCAAAATTGCAGACTTTGGCCTTGCTGTGACTGGTGCATTCAATGGAACCGCATTACCCTGTAGGGGAACACCAGGATATGCAGCCCCAGAAATCGTACATGGTTTGCTTCATACGAGTGCAGCTGACTACTTTTCAATTGGTGTGATACTGTATAAACTGATGACAGCCAAGACGCCCTTCCCTGGTAGCAATGGAAGAGAACGTGAGATGTCCGTCCTCAATCACACTCCAGTTTTCCCAGAATCTCTGACACCAGACGCTGTCAGCATCTTAGAAGGACTGTTGTGCAAGAACCAGTTCCTACGACTGGGATTCAGAGATATCAGGACACATCCATTCTTCTCCAAAATTAACTGGGAAGATGTGGAGGCCCGGAGAATGGAACCACCAGCCATCCTGAGGACAGGTGCTGCTGACCTACATCTTGAGGATACCATATACTATGCTGAACCACCACAACCGATACAACCTAAAAATCGGAAGCTATTCAAGGAGTTCAGCTTTGTGTGTCCTGCATGGTCAAAGAATTATCATCCTGTCAGACGAACCAGGAACTGGTTGGCCAGGCTCTTCACCAGATTCTCATGCATAAAGTAAGAACTATGGTGAAGGAGTAATACTGGTAGAGAACCCATTACTCCTACCCTCATCCTCCAACCCACACTCCTACCCACCGGATTGGACCTCTGGAAGGTTGCAATCTGCAACTTCCCCAACCGCAAATGGACCGCCTGATGTAGAGCCTAGCTCCCTTCACCTTGACTTCCATAGTCTCTCACCTCAAATGGACAGCCTGAAGGTATAGCTTTGCTCCACTCACCATGCGTCCATAGACCTCTTGAAGGATAGCTTTGTGCACCTTCAATCACCGAAAATGGACTGCCTGAAGGTAGAGCTTTGCTCCCTTCACCAGGCGTCCATAGACCTCTTGAAGGATAGCTCTGTGCACCTTCAATCACCGAAAATGGACTGCCTGAAGGTAGAGCTTTGCTCCCTTCACTATGCGTCCATAGACCTCTTGAAGGATAGCTTTGTGCACCTTCAATCACCGAAAATGGACTGCTTGGAGGTAGAGCTTTGCTCCCTTCACCATGCGTCCATAGACCTCTTGAAGGATAGCTTTGTCCTCCTTCAATCACCGAAAATGGACTGCCTGAAGGTAGAGCTTTGCTCCCTTCACCAGGCGTCCATAGACCTCTTGAAGGATAGCTCTATGAACCTTCAATCACCGAAAATGGACTGCCTGAAGGTAGAGCTTTGCTCCCTTCACTATGCGTCCATAGACCTCTTGAAGGATAGCTTTGTGCACCTTCAATCACCGAAAATGGACTGCTTGGAGGTAGAGCTTTGCTCCCTTCACCAGGCGTCCATAGACCTCTTGAAGGATAGCTTTGTCCTCCTTCAATCACCGAAAATGGACTGCCTGAAGGTAGAGCTTTGCCCCCTTCACCATGCGTCCATAGACCTCTTGAAGGATAGCTTTGTGCACCTTCAATCACCGAAAATGGATTGCCTGAAGGTAGAGTTTTGCTCCCTTCACCATGTGTCCATAGACCTCTTGAAGGATAGCTTTATGCCCCTTCAATTACAGAAAATGGACTGCCTGAAGGTAGAGCTTTGCTCCCTTCACCAGGCTTCCATAGACCTCTTGAAGGATAGCTTTGTGCACCTTCAATCACCGAAAATGGACTGCCTGGAGGTAGAGCTTTGCTCCCTTCACTATGCGTCCATAGACCTCTTGAAGGATAGCTTTGTGCACCTTCAATCACCGAAAATGGACTGCTTGGAGGTAGAGCTTTGCGCCCTTCACCAGGCGTCCATAGACCTCTTGAAGGATAGCTTTGTCCTCCTTCAATCACCGAAAATGGACTGCCTGAAGGTAGAGCTTTGCTCCCTTCACCAGGTGTCCATAGACCCCTTGAAGGATAGCTTTGTGCACCTTCAATCACCGAAAATGGATGCCTGAAGGTAGAGCTTTGCTCCCTTCACCATGCGTCCATAGACCTCTTGAAGGATGGCTTTGTGCACCTTCAATCACCGAAAATGGATGCCTGAAGGTTGAGCTTTGCTCCCTTCACCAGGCGTTCATAGACCTCTTGAAGGATAGCTTTGTGCACCTTCAATCACCGAAAATGGACTGCCTGGAGGTAGAGCTTTCCTCCCTTCGCCAGGCGTCCATAGACCTCTTGAAGGATAGCTTTGTGCACCTTCAATCACCGAAAATGGATGCCTGAAGGTAGAGCTTTGCTCCCTTCACCATGCGTCCATAGACCTCTTGAAGGATAGCTCTGTGCACCTTCAATCACCAAAAATGGACTGCTTGGAGGTAGAGCTTTGCTCCCTTCACCAGGCGTCCATAGACCTCTTGAAGGATAGCTTTGTCCTCCTTCAATCACCGAAAATGGACTGCCTGAAGGTAGAGCTTTGCTCCCTTCACCATGCGTCCATAGACCTCTTGAAGGATAGCTTTGTGCACCTTCAATCACCGAAAATGGATGCCTGAAGGTAGAGCTTTGCTCCCTTCACCAGGCGTTCATAGACCTCTTGAAGGATAGCTTTGTGCACCTTCAATCACCGAAAATGGACTGCCTGGAGGTAGAGCTTTGCTCCCTTCGCCAGGCGTCCATAGACCTCTTGAAGGATAGCTTTGTGCACCTTCAATCACCGAAAATGGATGCCTGAAGGTAGAGCTTTGCTCCCTTCACCATGCGTCCATAGACCTCTTGAAGGATAGCTCTGTGCACCTTCAATCACCGAAAATGGACTGCCTGAAGGTAGAGCTTTGCTGCCAACACCAAGCGTCCATAGACCTATTGAAGGATAGCTTTGTGCACCTTCAATCGCTTAAAATGGACTACAGAGCTTTGCTCCCTTCACCAGGCTTCCATAGACCTTTTGAAGGATAGCTTTGTGAAACTTCAATCACCGAAAATGGACTGCCTGAAGGTAGAGCTTTGCTCCCTTCACCAGGCGCCCATAGACCTCTTGAAGGATAGCTATGTGCACCTTCAATCACCGAAAATGGACTGCCTGAAGGTAGAGCTTTGCTCCCTTCACTATGCGTCCATAGACCTCTTGAAGGATAGCTTTGTGCACCTTCAATCACCGAAAATGGACTGCCTGGAGGTAGAGCTTTGCTCCCTTCACCATGCGTCCATAGACCTCTTGAAGGATAGCTTTGTCCTCCTTCAATCACCAAAAATGGACTGCCTGAAGGTAGAGCTTTGCTCCCTTCACCATGCGTCCATAGACCTCTTGAAGGATAGATTTGTGCACCTTCAATCACCGAAAATGGATGCCTGAAGGTAGAGCTTTGCTCCCTTCACCAGGCGTTCATAGACCTCTTGAAGGATAGCTTTGTGCACCTTCAATCACCGAAAATGGACTGCCTGAAGGTAGAGCTTTGCTGCCAACACCAAGCGTCCATAGACCTATTGAAGGATAGCTTTTTGCACCTTCAATCGCTTAAAATGGACTACAGAGCTTTGCTCCCTTCACCAGGCTTCCATAGACCTTTTGAAGGATAGCTTCGTGAATCTTCAATCACCGAAAATGGACTGCCTGAAAGAAGAGCTTTGCTGCCAACACCAAGCGTCCATAGACCTATTGAAGGATAGCTTTGTGCACCTTCAATCACCGAAAATGGACTGCCTGAAGGTAGAGCTTTGCTCCCTTCACTATGCGTCCATAGACCCCTTGAAGGATAGCTTTGTGCACCTTCAATCACCGAAAATGGACTGCCTGGAGGTAGAGCTTTGCTCCCTTCACCAGGCGTCCATAGACCTCTTGAAGGATAGCTTTGTCCTCCTTCAATCACCGAAAATGGACTGCCTGAAGGTAGAGCTTTGCTCCCTTCACCATGCGTCCATAGACCTCTTGAAGGATAGCTTTGTGCACCTTCAATCACCGAAAATGGATGCCTGAAGGTAGAGCTTTGCTCCCTTCACCAGGCGTTCATAGACCTCTTGAAGGATAGCTTTGTGCACCTTCAATCACCGAAAATGGACTGCCTGAAGGTAGAGCTTTGCTGCCAACACCAAGCGTCCATTGACCTATTGAAGGATAGCTTTGTGCACCTTAAATCGCTTAAAATGGACTACAGAGCTTTGCTCCCTTCACCAGGCTTCCATAGACCTTTTGAAGGATAGCTTTGTGCACCTTCAATCACCGAAAATGGACTGCTTGGAGGTAGAGCTTTGCTCCCTTCACCAGGCGTCCATAGACCTCTTGAAGGATAGCTTTGTCCTCCTTCAATCACCGAAAATGGACTGCCTGAAGGTAGAGCTTTGCTCCCTTCACCAGGCGTCCATAGACCTCTTGAAGGATAGCTTTGTGCACCTTCAATCACCGAAAATGGATTGCCTGAAGGTAGAGTTTTGCTCCCTTCACCATGTGTCCATAGACCTCTTGAAGGATAGCTTTATGCCCCTTCAATCACAGAAAATGGACTGCCTGAAGGTAGAGCTTTGCTCCCTTCACCAGGCTTCCATAGACCTCTTGAAGGATAGCTTTGTGCACCTTCAATCACCGAAAATGGACTGCCTGGAGGTAGAGCTTTGCTCCCTTCGCCAGGCGTCCATAGACCTCTTGAAGGATAGCTTTGTGCACCTTCAATCACCGAAAATGGATGCCTGAAGGTAGAGCTTTGCTCCCTTCACCATGCGTCCATAGACCTCTTGAAGGATAGCTCTGTGCACCTTCAATCACCGAAAATGGACTGCCTGAAGGTAGAGCTTTGCTGCGACCTATTGAAGGATAGCTTTGTGCACCTTCAATCGCTTAAAATGGACTACAGAGCTTTGCTCCCTTCACCAGGCTTCCATAGACCTTTTGAAGGATAGCTTTGTGAAACTTCAATCACCGAAAATGGACTGCCTGAAGGTAGAGCTTTGCTCCCTTCACCAGGCGCCCATAGACCTCTTGAAGGATAGCTTTATGCACCTTCAATCACCGAAAATGGACTGCCTGAAAGTAGAGCTTTGCTGCCAACACCAAGCGTCCATAGACCTCTTGAAGGATAGCTTTGTGCACCTTCAATCACCGAAAATGGATTGCCTGAAGGTAGAGCTTTGCTCCCTTCACCATGCGTCCATAGACCTCTTGAAGGATAGCTTTGTCCTCCTTCAATCACCAAAAATGGACTGTCTGAAGGTAGAGCTTTGCTCCCTTCACCATGCGTTCATAGACCTCTTGAAGGATAGATTTGTGCACCTTCAATCACCGAAAATGGATGCCTGAAGGTAGAGCTTTGCTCCCTTCACCAGGCGTTCATAGACCTCTTGAAGGATAGCTTTGTGCACCTTCAATCACCGAAAATGGACTGCCTGAAGGTAGAGCTTTGCTGCCAACACCAAGCGTCCATAGACCTATTGAAGGATAGCTTTTTGCACCTTCAATCGCTTAAAATGGACTACAGAGCTTTGCTCCCTTCACCAGGCTTCCATAGACCTTTTGAAGGATAGCTTCGTGAACCTTCAATCACCGAAAATGGACTGCCTGAAAGAAGAGCTTTGCTGCCAACACCAATCGTCCATAGACCTATTGAAGGATAGCTTTGTGCACCTTCAATCACCGAAAATGGACTGCCTGAAGGTAGAGCTTTGCTCCCTTCACTATGCGTCCATAGACCCCTTGAAGGATAGCTTTGTGCACCTTCAATCACCGAAAATGGACTGCCTGGAGGTAGAGCTTTGCTCCCTTCACCAGGCGTCCATAGACCTCTTGAAGGATAGCTTTGTCCTCCTTCAATCACCGAAAATGGACTGCCTGAAGGTAGAGCTTTGCTCCCTTCACCATGCGTCCATAGACCTCTTGAAGGATAGCTTTGTGCACCTTCAATCACTGAAAATGGATGCCTGAAGGTAGAGCTTTGCTCCCTTCACCAGGCGTTCATAGACCTCTTGAAGGATAGCTTTGTGCACCTTCAATCACCGAAAATGGACTGCCTGAAGGTAGAGCTTTGCTCCCTTCACCAGGCTTCCATAGACCTCTTGAAGGATAGCTTTGTGCACCTTCAATCACCGAAAATGGACTGCCTGGAGGTAGAGCTTTGCTCCCTTCGCCAGGCGTCCATAGACCTCTTGAAGGATAGCTTTGTGCACCTTCAATCACCGAAAATGGATGCCTGAAGGTAGAGCTTTGCTCCCTTCACCCTGCGTCCATAGACCTCTTGAAGGATAGCTCTGTGCACCTTCAATCACCGAAAATGGACTGCCTGAAGGTAGAGCTTTGCTCCCTTCACTATGCGTCCATAGACCTCTTGAAGGATAGCTTTGTGCACCTTCAATCACCGAAAATGGACTGCTTGGAGGTAGAGCTTTGCTCCCTTCACCATGCGTCCATAGACCTCTTGAAGGATAGCTTTGTCCTCCTTCAATCACCGAAAATGGACTGCCTGAAGGTAGAGCTTTGCTCCCTTCACCAGGCGTCCATAGACCTCTTGAAGGATAGCTCTGTGCACCTTCAATCACCGAAAATGGACTGCCTGAAGGTAGAGCTTTGCTCCCTTCACCAGGCGTTCATAGACCTCTTGAAGGATAGCTTTGTGCACCTTCAATCACCGAAAATGGACTGCCTGAAGGTAGAGCTTTGCTGCCAACACCAAGCGTCCATTGACCTATTGAAGGATAGCTTTGTGCACCTTCAATCGCTTAAAATGGACTACAGAGCTTTGCTCCCTTCACCAGGCTTCCATAGACCTTTTGAAGGATAGCTTCGTGAACCTTCAATCACCGAAAATGGACTGCCTGAAAGAAGAGCTTTGCTGCCAACACCAAGCGTCCATAGACCCCTTGAAGGATAGCTTTGTGCACCTTCAATCACCGAAAATGGACTGCCTGAAGGTAGAGCTTTGCTCCCTTCACCAGGCGTCCATAGACCTCTTGAAGGATAGCTTTGTGCACCTTCAATCACCGAAAATGGACTGCCTGAAGGTAGAGCTTTGCTCCCTTCACCATGCGTCCATAGACCTCTTGAAGGACAGCTTTGAGCACCTTCAATCGCCGAAAATGGACTGCTCGAAGGTGAAGCTTTGCTCCCTTCACCAGGCGTCCATAGACCTCTTGGGCAGCACGGTGGCTTAGTGGTTAGCACTACAGCCTTGCAGCGGTGGGGACTAAGTCCCAGGATCAACATCTGCAAAGAGTTTGTATGTTCTCTCCGTGTTTGCGTGGGTTTCCTCCGGGTCCTCCGGTTTCCTCCCACACTCCAAAACATACTGAAAATGGACTGCTTTACTTCTTTCACCAAGCGTCCATAGAATAAAAATTCCAAAGAATAAAAAAATTAGAATTATATGAATTATAGAATTACATGGAGAGTGTGTCTGATTTTCTTTTTAAATATAGGATCTATTATTGAGTACCATGGAATGGGTTCTCATGTAAAGTGACATAACAAATATAAGCGCTGGTATGTTGATGTAAAGAGAACCCAGTCCCTCATATTAATGAAGGGAAACATTGGCTTCACATCCAGGTGTTCTAAGTAGAGTTGCACTTTCTACCACAGATTAGCAACAAGTCTTTCCCAAATTTCTGCAAATGTTCAGTGAGTTAGTAGTAAAGTAGGTTTGTTTCTCAGGCATCTTTGATATATAAAAAAATTAAAAAAAAGTAGGGTCCTGCTTCTGTGTGTGTGTAGGGCTGGGGCGTCAGTAAGTCAAACCTCCAACTTCTCAATTTCCCTAACTCCTTAACACATGGGGAATGTTTAAAAATAATAGCGCGTCACGTAATAGCACGTCACGGGTCACCTGCGGGTGAATGGAGAGGGCTTACAGTCTGAGTCCTCTCCATAGCTGGTAAGTCTTTGCTGCATATTGCAGCAATTTGCGCCGAATTAACACGGGTTACCACAGACTTACATGCACCAAGGATAGACTGGTGAACTCTGGCGGTCCTTGGCACAGCAGCGACACCTGGTGGACATTGGGCGGACGACCTTAGTGAATCGCCGGAAGACCAGAATCCTCGTCGGAGAACGCGCCGCTGGATCGCAACAGGACCGGGTAAGTAAATGACCCCCATTAGGTATCGCCGCGTCCAGATGATGTCAAATTTTTGGGGGCATTTCCTTTTGACATACATCAAGCGATAGTGAGAGTATTGCAGGGGCAGGGGGGGGGGGGGGGCCTGATATTTCCAGGACATTATCACCACTTTCCGGGCGTAGTGTAGAGTGAACAGGAAGAAAATCTTGTCATAGTGGCCGTTCATAGCTTCATTCATGAATCCCAGGAGAAGTACCCTAGGGGACATTAATCGAGGAAAGTCAAAGTGTCTATTCAAGAAATCCAAGACATCTGACCAGAACACAATAACCTTTGGGCAGGCCCAGACGCAATGCATGAAGGAACCAGTGTCAGGCGAGCATAAGTCATTAGGCATAACCCCCATGCGAAATAGTGTTACAGGAGTGAAATATTCCCGATGGAGAAATTTGGACTCTATTAGGAAGTCCCTCATGCTCACCACAGAATCAAAGTAGGAGAGTTCGACTTCCCTCCAGTCATCATCAGACAGGACAGGGATATCACTCCTCCAGCGTTCAAAAGCTTTCTCAAAGGGTCTGGTGCCCTGTGCTTGCAGGAGACCGTAGACCTGGGTGAGCGGCTTAGGGAGGTCCGCGGTGCCTAACAAGGTTACCAATTTTGAAAAATTAGTTATCAGGTTAGTAGAGCCAAACTGGGTCCTGAAAACATGGCACAACCGTGCGTACTGAAAGGAGGCTATGGCGGGTAAGACATGTCTTTCCCGAAGCTCTGTAAAGGAAAGCAACTCCCCATTTGCATTCAGTAGTTGACCTAAGAACTTCACCCCAGCAGACCTAGCAGAGAGGAAATGGGTGAGCCATGGTTTAAGCCACAGAGGGGTCCCAGGCGAGAAAGATGGGGAACCAGACTCCCAAACCAGTACTTGAGCCCTATGCCAACATACCACAACAGCCCGCATAGGTAGCAGGATTTTTGAGGGGGGTTGGTATCTGTATAGTAAATTCATAAGAGGTTCGTATAATCCAGTGATAGCCCCCGCTAAAGCAGTAGCAGCATTGCTCCTATCAATATCAATCCACCATTGGGCATACACCATCTGGGCGGGCAGGTAATATAGGGATAGATCAGGAGCGAGACTTAAGCGCGGGGAGCCACCTTGCCAATAAAAGGATGTAAGGATGCCATCCAGGCGCTTGAATAAGCTCTTAGGGAGCAATACTGGGCAGGCATGGAACATGTACAGAAATTAAGGAAGAAAGATCATTTTAAATATATTAATACACCCATACAACGATAGGGGGAGTGAGGACCAGGCATTCAAGTGAGATTCAGTTGTGGATATCAGTGATTTTCACTGTTTCAATTTTGTGTAGGCCTGAACCTTGCAAGATACCTGAACACCCAAGTATTTGAAATGTGACACTACCTGGACTGGGACAGGGAGGGGGTCGTTCCTTTATCCGATAGAGGGAAAAGAACCGATTTATCCCAATCGAAACAAAGGCCTGAAAAGGACCTGTAGCGGTCAATCAGTGACAGCAGGGATAGGAGGGAGGAGGCAGCATTTTTAAGGTACACTAGAGTATCATCCGCATACATGGAGACTTTCTCTATAATGGCATCTCTGGCAATACCTTTGATGTTATCTGAGTGGCGGACAGCCATGGCAAGGGGTTTGATGGCTAGTGTAAATAAGAGCGGGGATAACGGGCATCCATACCAAGTGCCCCTGACAATGGGGAAGGGGGAGGCAATGTTAAGGTTGGTCCTGACCCTGGCTCTAGGAGCATTGTATAAAAGTTTGACAGGGCTATTAACCCGAGGGTCCATCCTACCCGCCCAGTCAGGGAGGAGGGGGTCTTTACCTGGTTTGGGGAGGATTACAATAAGAGCTTCTCGCATAGACTCAGGCTGAGGGCCACAATCCAATGCCACTAAGTACACTTGTAGTAGGAGCGGAACCAGGGCTTCACATCTCTCTTTATACCATTCTGCTTCCAACCCATAGCTAGGGCATAGAAGTCCCAATCTATACCAATGGGGTATCTGACAGCAAAGCTTACATGGATAATAGTTAATGATCGTCTGAGTGGTTATCAGACGCCACCATGGATAAGCTTGAAAAAGTCTGGGGGTTGTGGCGCTCCTACCTCTCAGATGCTTGATAAGACATGGGATGGTACCTATTTGGAGACATGCAAGAGACACTATTAGAATGAGGACCAAGAGAAGATGTCATTCCTTTATTATTAAGGAGGGGGAGCTCCCCTGGCAGCCTGAGCCACACAAAGGGCAGCATCTGCCCAATGAAGAGCCTCAGTCGGTGAGAATTGTGTTTATTAGCCGAGCTAAAAAGGGTCTAGAGTTGCCCCCCAGGGGGCCAGGTCGGGATGGCACCCGATGAGCCCTTTCAACTGTAAAGAAAGGAGAGAAGGTGTCCGCCGGCAATAGATTTTTAAGCCAGGTATAAAAAAAAGGATACAGGATCTGGTCTCTCAGCTTTTTCAGGTAGCCCAACCGCTCGAATATTGTTCCTCCTTATACGGTTTTCCAGGTAATCCGCCACCATTTGTCGCTGGAGGTTGCCGATTTGCGCCGGCATCGGCCTCTGGACGTCCTCAGACACCCTGTGCTCAGTTTCCATGATTCTCTCCTTATGTACATCATGTCTCACTAAAACAAAATCCTGCCGCAGTACGTCAACTTTTGTAACTAGTTTGGATTGACACCGATTAATGTCTGCCAGTACCGCAGCAAAGTTGCGGTCCAATCGGTTATGTCCTCCGAAAATACAGGCTGTGGCGGGCTTTGGGAACCTTCAGAGAAGGGGATGAATCTGGAGGCCCCTGAGGGGAGCAAGGCTATGTGCGGGAGAATTCCCCCAATTTTTGAGCAACATTTGACTGTATTTGTGCCAGGGCTGCCTGAGATGTGGAGCACACCTGGGCATCCAGCGGCTCCAGTGACTGGAACTGAGGGTCATCTGGAATGGACTCATCGGGGCAGATTTACTTACCCGGCCCATTCGCGATCCAGCGGCGCGTTCTCTGAACAGGATTCGGGTCCGGACGGGATTTATGATGGCAGTTCCTCCGCTGTCCACCAGGTGGCGCTGCTGCGCTAAAATGCATCTGATCGCGCCGGAATACACTGAGCCGGACCAGGTGAAGGTAAGCGCTTCCCAAGCGACACATTTTCGGTTTTTCCGAATACGTCGGGTTTTCGTTCGGCCACGCCCCCGATTTCCGTCGCGTGCATGCCAGCACCGATGCGCCACAATCCGATCGCGTGCGCCAAAATCCCGGGGCAATTCAGGTACAATCGGCGCAAATCAGAAATATTCGGGTAACACGTCGGGAAACCGCGAATCGGGCCCTTAGTAAATGACGCCCATCATCTGAGCGCGGCACAGAGGCGCATGAAGCCATTTTGTATTGTTTATCTGCCCTCATATTGCCTATGGTGGCAACCAGGGGAGCGGGAGTGTATATCAGGGCTGAGCAGAGTTAATAACACCAGGCTAATTGTGGCTGAAAGCCTACAGGGTACCATTGGTTCTCTTCCGGAAGCTTACAGTATAATCAAATCCACACAGTCGAAAGGGTTAATGTATGGCAGGGCTCTAGTAGAGAAATCAAACTATCTGTGCTGGGCCTAAGAGGATATAGGGCCCCAAGCAGAGAACTGCCCGCAGGCAGGTTATTTTCCTACTTCCTTCATTGGATGAAGCCCGAGGAGCCTCTGAGTAGAGGCCACATGTGGCTGACAGTGGAGGATGGAGTCAAGTTGCAATAAAAGATGGTGCCGGCCACGTGCAAGCCCGGCTGAAGATGGCGGCAGCTGGGCTTCCTCTCGCCGGGCGGACAGGGTTATAATTTCACCAGCTCAGGAGCGGTGGCAGATGGGGGCCTCCAGGCCAGGAGGCAGCGGCTATCCGTGTCCGGCAGCAGGGCACGTGGTGTAGGAGGGAGAAGGTCTGCAGACGGGGCAGACCCAGTACCTGTCGGGATTCAGTCCGACAGCAGCGGACATCGCCAGGTGATCGGGGCCACAGGTAAGTTGGTTTGGACCGGGTATGGCTGCCTAAAGTTCGGGTAAGGAGTCAGGGGTCCAGGAGTTCTTCAGCGTGCGTCCTCTCAGTCTGGCATCAGCCCACCTTAGAGCTCATATTAACCCCTTCCTGATGCGCACCGTAATAGTACGTAATAGTCAACTGCATATTGCAGCTGGCACCCTGCTTTAACAACCGCGACTTCTGATCGCGGTTGTTAACTGTTCACACGCTGGTGTATTACATAGCAAAGTATAATACATCTGTATTGCACTGTGTAAGCTCTATATGAGCTTGAACAAGCGTTCAGAAGATTGCTTGTTCAAGTCAACCTGTTAATAAAAGTTTTAAAACAATAAAGACACAGCGCAGACACAGTGAATGGGGCAACATGGCAGCTGTCCCCAAAATGTTATCCATCTTGCCTCACGTCTAGAGGGTTTAGTCGACCCCTGGTCCATAACTGCTGCTATTGCCTAGTTGATCCAGACCAGCCAATTGCCAGACCAGCTAGTTGATCCATAGCAGCAATATTCACCACAATGGGCGTCAAAGGGGTTAATGGAGGCAACATACAACGATATGTGCTGTTGACTAGGACATCACCAATCATCAGTAGAAGGGGGAACATCTGATGGCATTATGCCATCTCCCAGAGAGCTCCGATGGACCGATCTGTACACCCACTATGCACCAACTGCTGGATAAGGGATACCCCCTGTATGGGGATAACTTTTATACCAGTGTTCCACTATTCCAATCCCTCATTTATCCCAAATTTATTCCAATGAAATGGAATTCTTTTCGAATTTCAGGAAAACTTTGGTTTGGCACAAATCTGAAGTTTACATTGATTTGTGGAAACAATTTCCCCCCCCCCCCCCCCCCCCTTTATTAGCAAAATGCTTGTGAGCACAACGTGTTACATGGGGCAGAGAACTCTGGGAAGAAGAAAGGAACACCCCCGAGAACATGTGCAGACCTGTAAGCCAATCAGACACTGGCAGGCATATGTGATGTCACACAGCCCTATAAAAACAGACGGCCATTTGCAATCCCGTCATTTCACACTATATGTGCTGTCTCTAGCGTCTAGCTGCTTGTACTCAGTCCAGAGTGTCAGTTTTTGGGGTTCTGTATTCCCCAAATTTCAATTCTTTTTTGCTCCTAAAGTAGATATCAATAAATCTGCGTCAAATCCACATAGTTGATGGAGTGATTTTTGCTCAAAGTCCACGGTGTCAGTTTTTGGGGTTCTCGATTCCCCAAATTTCAATTCCTTTTTGTTGCTAAAGTTGATATCAAGAAATTCATGTCAAATAAACATAGTTGATTGAATGATTTTAACTCAAAGTCCAGGCTGTCAGTTTTCAGGGCCGTAACTTGCGGAGTTTGCAGTAGAGAAGCTGTCCTGCCCAGGCAATAGTGGGGCATCAGAGCGGGTGGGGGCCATCGTTACCCCAAGGAGAACCCGCTTGTCCACCCGTAATGTGGAGAGATTGACCTTTTTCGACACACCACTGCCTTATGCATCAGATTAGATCAGCCATGATGCCTCCCCCAAACGATGAGAAACTAGTCTGGATTCTAACTACCTGCCTCAGCCACTATTCTGATGCTACCACCCGCCTGATGCCAGTTGCTCCATCTGCCTCCCACCAGCTTTACCAGGGATAGGAATTGTCACCCAACTCCAGACTCTGTCATTGTGCCACTTTCTGTCCTCCTGCTGCTGCCGGCAGCTCCACACTCTGCCATTGTGCCACTCTGTGGCCTACGATGTTGCTGCCACCTCCATAATTTGTCATTGTGCCACTCTGTGGCCTACGATGTTGCTGCCACCTCCATAATTTGTCATTGTGCCACTCTGTGGCCTACTAATGCAACTGACCGCTGTCTCCCTGGAACACCCGGTGATTTTCATAAATTCTGATTTTACCCTCCACTGCTCTATGACGTTGCCACTATGTTTGGTTTTCCCATTCATTTCATCTGTCAGAAGGAATGAAAAGCTTCAGGATTGATAGCCAACAGCAGGAGTGGATACAGAACACAGAGGACATGCAAACATCCCATTTACTGATCATGTCTGTTTTGGATCAACTCCTGTTTGTTTTTGGCTTTAGCAATACTAATGGATTATTAACCGATTGACAGATGAAAAAAATGGCAAAATGATCAGTGCCGTCAATGCAAAATTACCGCCGACTCCCTTTCCCCTCTCTTTTGGGGGGTTTCTTCATGTATCAGCATTTAACAGAACAGGTTGTGTCGTAATCTATGGGTTGTTTGTCTTATGCTTATCAATAATTGTACTATTTTTTCCTGAAAAAGATCAATAAAAACATTGTTAAACACAAATTTGCCTTCTAAAAGACAAACATCCCTCTTTCACTTGTGTAAACAAAAAAAACATCATGCTATATGCATTTTATATGTGGGGGATTTTTATGTTTTACACATTTTTGGAGGTTGTTCCATCTTTTTATCCCGTGTGGCTTAGAAAAATTATGGGTAAAATTACATTTTTTGGGAAAGCTTTCACCCGTTTCCCTTTTGGGGCCTAATTGTATCATACACCTGTAGGGGCAAATACACATATTACACCTTGCAAGGGATGTGCTTTCAGAAATAGTGTCAACTGTTGGGGTCCTCCTCTGTTTTGGTACCACTAGTGCTCTCCAAATGCATCCTGATGAAAAGTAATTCAGCCATATTTGTCCTCCAAAAACTGAGCAGCGCTGTTTTCATTCCAAGCGCCATCCTATGCCCGTACAGCAGTCTACAGTCACAAAATGGGTGTTGGCATATTCAGGAGGCATTGCACCCAACATTGTATGATGCATTTTCCTTTTTATATGACTGAAGAAATTTAAGTGTTCAATTAATAAATTGTTAAAAAGAAATTACTTTTTAGAAAAAATTTCCCTTTCATTTATTTTTCACCCGCATGAAACACTCAAAGGGTTAACAAACTTTCCAAAGCTTGTTTTTACTATTTTGAGGGGTGCAGTTTCTAAAATGGTGTCATTTGGGTGGAATTCTATCATATAGGCCTTATAAAGTCACTTCTAGCTAAATTGGTCCGTCAAAAAATAGCACCTAAAGTTATAAGCCTCCTAACATCCGGGGAAAAAAAGGAAAAGATCTTTGAAAAATAATGCCAAGTAAAAGCAGACATAAAGCAAATGTTGTTTACCGATATATTTTGGTGACATGACTAACTTTCCCAAAAGTAGAACATTTGGAACGTGCAAAACAATTTTTTTTGCCAAATTTCATTTTAATTGTAGACAGTGTCGGACTGGGTTTCCTTAGGCCCACCAGAGGAAATCAATTTGAGGGCCCACTCTTCATTATTCCCTAGGAAATATACTCTAGCAGCCTCCAAATTGTGGTGTTTTCTGATGGACCTCTGGGGTTCAGTATTGGGTTGAGCCAGGGCCCACCGGAGGATCCTCTGGTACTCTGGTGGGCCAGTCCGACACTGATTGTAGATCCAGACAAAAAAAGGAGTTTTAAACATTTTTTGCTGTAATGGGACCAGGGACTAACAATAAAGCTTCATTACAGACACCTTACAGCTGATTATTGCAATCTGGGACTATAGTAAGGCATTCAGAAAACTTCACCAGAGGTCAGTGGGGTCTGTCTGTAACTATGGGCTGTCTGTAAGTCGGGTGTCCTTAAGTAGGGGACCGCCTGTAGTTTTCATAAATAAAATGATACCTTACACAGCTTACACTAAAGTATGAAAATATATTGGCCTCAGAATGCACCAAGAAAGGATTTATTATTCTACAAAATTTTAGATTTTTTTTACATTTACTCAAACATAGTAAAACCTATATAAATTTGGTGTCTCCGTGATCTTACCGACCCAAAGAATATAAGGGAGTGCACACTTAAAGCTGTAAAAGCAAGGCCCAAACACTGTGGCGGTAGGAAAGGTCAATAGAATTGCTTGCTGGGTTTTGATTCAAAAAGGTGGTCCCTTAGTGGGGTTTTCCACTGTTTCATACCCCTGTGTCTGTAAATAAATACTGTATCAGATATGGTTGATGATGTCATAATGGCTCGGAACCTCCAGCCACAGGTGATGACATCACAAAGCACAGAGAATTCTAAGTTGAGAGTTATCTAATTTGCATAATAGGCCACACCCAACAAAACCGACCAATCAGGAGCTAGATCATGCAGCAGAGCCCGCCCCTAGGGTATAAAAGGCAGCGCACGGCACCCACCCTGTCATTATGACCGGCGACATGGAGACAGCAACATCCATGACCAGCCTTGAGGAGCAAGCCAGCTTGGAGGAATACAACCAGATCCAGGAGCTGCTCCAATGCTTGGATGCCAGATACATTGAGCACTGTAATGCAGAAGCTACCACCAGCACTGTAGAGCAAGCCATCATGGAAGAAGGCAACCAGCTCCAGGAGCATATCCAAGACTTGGATGCCACATCCACCGACTACTACAGTGCACCAACTATAACCAGCTTTGAAGAACAAGTTTTCCTGGAAGAATTCAACCACATCCAGGAACTGCTTCAAAGCTTGGATGCTGGGTGCATCGAGTGCTGTACTGCATCTACCATCTGCCCTGTAGAGCAACCCATCCTGGAAGAACATGACCTGATCCAGGAGCAGCTCCAAGGCATGGACACGATGTACAACCAGCACTATGCACAGGAGGACATCCAACATGGTGAACAACCACAGGAGAACAATATCAATGAGGATGGAGAACCAGAGGGAGAAGAGCAAACAGGCAAGAAGAAGAAAGCTAAAAGCAAGTTCTTAGCCCAACTCCAGAAATCCTGGGGATGGATTGCCAGTCTCACCCGGAGAGGAAACTACACCATCAAAGAGGACTGTTCTAGTGAGATTCCAGGACCGAGCCACATGGTGGACACCAGAGGTAGGAAATCGCTGACAATCTTCATTTCTTTATTTTGACACTAGCTGTAAAGTCCGGCAGTGCCTGGGATAGTAAATAACTGCTCTTACCAATAACAAAATAGAAATAGTTAACAAATATATATCCCTGTCTGTCACTCACTCTTGCTACCTGTATTTCTGTCTTTCACTCACTCACTCTTCCTGTCTGTCTCTCACTGGCTGGCTCTCTATCTCCCACTCATTACCATTGCCTGTCTCTCTGTCACTCACTCTTCCTGCCCGTCTTTCTGTCTCTATCCATTTTACCTCACACATGAGCGTCTTATACTCATTGCCTCTAGTAACTAATCAAAGCTCTGAGCTCATATTAATGACCTGTGGCAGAATAGCAACAAATCATGGCTCAGTTTCTAATTTCCACTGCAGCATCAAACAATGGGGGTCATTTACTAAGGGTCTGAATCACGTATTTCCGCCGAATTTTTCAGATTTGCGCCGAATTGCCCCGGGATTTTGGCGCACGCGATCGTATTGTGGCGCATCGGTGCCGGCTTTCACGCGACAGAAATCGGGGGACGTGGCCATCGGAAAACCTGATGGATTCGAAAAATACCAGTGGAACTAAAAGAACGAATTGTGTCGCAAAATCAATCACATGCACCAGGAATAGGTTGGTGAATTCCGGCGGACCTCGGCGCAGCAGCGACACCTGGTGGATATCGGGCGCACGACCTTAGTGAATCGCTGGAAGACCCGATTCCTCGTCGGAGAACGCGAAGCTGGATCGCGACAGGGCCGGGTAAGTAAATGAGCCCCAATGTCTCCTGTATATGGTGGGTAATAAGTGTATTTTGGAAAGTGCAGGGTGGAAATTATGGCTAAAAACCTAGTCTATGACGTTCCGTGAATCACATAGAGCGACTGTTAAGAATTTGGTGATTGTAAATGCGACGGTGCAGATTCCTTTAGCGGACGTATATACATACAGAAGCTTTATGTATATAGCTTTATATTTTCAATTCCAAATGTCCTGGTTGCGCATAGCAACCAATCACATCTCAGCTTTCATTTAAAAACTGCTTCTGAAAAATAAAAGAAAGCTGAGCTTGGATTGGTTGCTATGGGAAACAAAGACAATCATACTGCAGGCCACTTTGACAACTGAAGCTGGAGCAAGGTGTTTTAGCGTTCTTTTGCGTAAATCCTAGACGTATTTTTCTGTAGACGGCACCACATGCAGTTATTAATCAATATGCTATACCTTATCCCTTTCTAATCACATTATACACATATTTGCTCATTTATAGGCAATAGATCATCTAGCAAAGATGTTGAGAATGGCGTGAAAGGATCCAGTGAAGATATGACCACAAAATCCAGATCTGTACAAAACATCTGCACTGACCTCCGCCCTCTAGTCCTGATGCCACCGGAGGAGCTCCACAGGTCCTCAGGAACAGCTGTTAGCCTCAGAGGCCACAACATTTTCAGTCACTGCAGCTCACCAGACCTTCAACCATCCGAGGAGCTCCCCAGCACTGAAAGGTCATCCCACAGCAGCATGAGCCAGGACAAGAAAGCCACCACAGCCAAATCCTCTGTGGAAAAAGACGGCACCTCTGCAGGAACTTCCGTTGCTTCAGTGCCCCTATCGCTGCTAAGTTTCACCTTCCACCGTGTTTTGGGTAAAGGAGGATTCGGACATGTCTTATTGGCGACAGATATCATCCGCAAAGAGCATGTTGCCATTAAAGCCGTCAACAAGCGGTATTACAAAGAAGAACGTAACTGCTGCTTTGCAGAGCGCCAAGTCCTCCAGATATCGCATCAATGCCCGTACCTCATTCATGGCCTGGCCGGCTTTCACACTAAGAACTATGTTTATTATGTGATGGAGCTGGCTGCCAGAGGGGACCTGCATCATTTCCTGGAAGAGAACTCACCCCTGGATATTGAAACATCGACATTTATCACAGCAGAACTGGTCTGTGGAATACAATTCCTGCATAACCAAGGAATTCTCCATCGTGACCTGAAGCCACTTAATATCCTTCTGACCACTGACGGCCACATCAAAATTGCAGACTTTGGCCTTGCTGTGACTGGTGCATTCAATGGAACCGCATTACCCTGTAGGGGAACACCAGGATATGCAGCCCCAGAAATCGTACATGGTTTGCTTCATACGAGTGCAGCTGACTACTTTTCAATTGGTGTGATACTGTATAAACTGATGACAGCCAAGACGCCCTTCCCTGGTAGCAATGGAAGAGAACGTGAGATGTCCGTCCTCAATCACACTCCAGTTTTCCCAGAATCTCTGACACCAGACGCTGTCAGCATCTTAGAAGGACTGTTGTGCAAGAACCAGTTCCTACGACTGGGATTCAGAGATATCAGGACACATCCATTCTTCTCCAAAATTAACTGGGAAGATGTGGAGGCCCGGAGAATGGAACCACCAGCCATCCTGAGGAAAGGTGCTGCTGACCTACATCTTGAGGATACCATATACTATGCTGAACCACCACAACCGATACAACCTAAAAATCGGAAGCTATTCAAGGAGTTCAGCTTTGTGTGTCCTGCATGGTCAAAGAATTATCATCCTGTCAGACGAACCAGGAACTGGTTGGCCAGGCTCTTCACCAGATTCTCATGCATAAAGTAAGAACTATGGTGAAGGAGTAATACTGGTAGAGAACCCATTACTCCTACCCTCATCCTCCAACCCACACTCCTACCCACCGGATTGGACCTCTGGAAGGTTGCAATCTGCAACTTCCCCAACCGCAAATGGACCGCCTGATGTAGAGCCTAGCTCCCTTCACCTTGACTTCCATAGTCTCTCACCTCAAATGGACAGCCTGAAGGTATAGCTTTGCTCCACTCACCATGCGTCCATAGACCTCTTGAAGGATAGCTTTGTGCACCTTCAATCACCGAAAATGGACTGCTTGGAGGTAGAGCTTTGCTCCCTTCACCATGCGTCCATAGACCTCTTGAAGGATAGCTTTGTCCTCCTTCAATCACCGAAAATGGACTGCCTGAAGGTAGAGCTTTGCTCCCTTCACCAGGCGTACATAGACCTCTTGAAGGATAGCTCTGTGCACCTTCAATCACCGAAAATGGACTGCCTGAAGGTAGAGCTTTGCTCCCTTCACTATGCGTCCATAGACCTCTTGAAGGATAGCTTTGTGCACCTTCAATCACCGAAAATGGACTGCTTGGAGGTAGAGCTTTGCTCCCTTCACCAGGCGTCCATAGACCTCTTGAAGGATAGCTTTGTGCACCTTCAATCACCGAAAATGGATTGCCTGAAGGTAGAGATTTGCTCCCTTCACCATGTGTCCATAGACCTCTTGAAGGATAGCTTTATGCCCCTTCAATTACAGAAAATGGACTGCCTGAAGGTAGAGCTTTGCTCCCTTCACCAGGCTTCCATAGACCTCTTGAAGGATAGCTTTGTGCACCTTCAATCACCGAAAATGGACTGCCTGGAGGTAGAGCTTTGCTCCCTTCGCCAGGCGTCCATAGACCTCTTGAAGGATAGCTTTGTGCACCTTCAATCACCGAAAATGGATGCCTGAAGGTAGAGCTTTGCTCCCTTCACCATGCGTCCATAGACCTCTTGAAGGATAGCTCTGTGCACCTTCAATCACCGAAAATGGACTGCCTGAAGGTAGAGCTTTGCTCCCTTCACTATGCGTCCATAGACCTCTTGAAGGATAGCTTTGTCCTCCTTCAATCACCGAAAATGGACTGCCTGAAGGTAGAGCTTTGCTCCCTTCACTATACGTCCATAGACCTCTTGAAGGATAGCTTTGTCCTCCTTCAATCACCGAAAATGGACTGCCTGAAGGTAGAGTTTTGCTCCCTTCACCATGTGTCCATAGACCTCTTGAAGGATAGCTTTATGCCCCTTCAATTACAGAAAATGGACTGCCTGAAGGTAGAGCTTTGCTCCCTTCACCAGGCTTCCATAGACCTCTTGAAGGATAGCTTTGTGCACCTTCAATCACCGAAAATGGACTGCCTGGAGGTAGAGTTTTGCTCCCTTCGCCAGGCGTCCATAGACCTCTTGAAGGATAGCTTTGTGCACCTTCAATCACCGAAAATGGATGCCTGAAGGTAGAGCTTTGCTCCCTTCACCATGCGTCCATAGACCTCTTGAAGGATAGCTCTGTGCACCTTCAATCACCGAAAATGGACTGCCTGAAGGTAGAGCTTTGCTCCCTTCACTATGCGTCCATAGACCTCTTGAAGGATAGCTTTGTCCTCCTTCAATCACCGAAAATGGACTGCCTGAAGGTAGAGCTTTGCTCCCTTCACTATACGTCCATAGACCTCTTGAAGGATAGCTTTGTGCACCTTCAATCACCGAAAATGGACTGCTTGGAGGTAGAGCTTTGCTCCCTTCACCAGGCGTCCATAGACCTCTTGAAGGATAGCTTTATGCCCCTTCAATCACAGAAAATGGACTGCCTGAAGGTAGAGCTTTGCTCCCTTCACCAGGCTTCCATAGACCTCTTGAAGGATAGCTTTGTGCACCTTCAATCACCGAAAATGGACTGCCTGAAGGTAGAGCTTTGCTCCCTTCACCCTGCGTCCATAGACCTCTTGAAGGATAGCTCTGTGCACCTTCAATCACCGAAAATGGATGCCTGAAGGTAGAGCTTTGCTCCCTTCGCCAGGCGTCCATAGACCTCTTGAAGGATAGCTTTGTGCACCTTCAATCACCGAAAATGGATGCCTGAAGGTAGAGCTTTGCTCCCTTCACCCTGCGTCCATAGACCTCTTGAAGGATAGCTCTGTGCACCTTCAATCACCGAAAATGGACTGCCTGAAGGTAGAGCTTTGCTCCCTTCACTATGCGTCCATAGACCTCTTGAAGGATAGCTTTGTCCTCCTTCAATCACCGAAAATGGACTGCCTGAAGGTAGAGCTTTGCTCCCTTCACCAGGCGTCCATAGACCTCTTGAAGGATAGCTCTGTGCACCTTCAATCACCGAAAATGGACTGCCTGAAGGTAGAGCTTTGCTCCCTTCACCAGGCGTTCATAGACCTCTTGAAGGATAGCTTTGTGCACCTTCAATCACCGAAAATGGACTGCCTGAAGGTAGAGCTTTGCTGCCAACACCAAGCGTCCTTTGACCTATTGAAGGATAGCTTTGTGCACCTTCAATCGCTTAAAATGGACTACAGAGCTTTGCTCCCTTCACCAGGCTTCCATAGACCTTTTGAAGGATAGCTTCGTGAACCTTCAATCACCGAAAATGGACTGCCTGAAAGAAGAGCTTTGCTGCCAACACCAAGCGTCCATAGACCCCTTGAAGGATAGCTTTGTGCACCTTCAATCACCGAAAATGGACTGCCTGAAGGTAGAGCTTTGCTCCCTTCACCAGGCGTCCATAGACCTCTTGAAGGATAGCTTTGTGCACCTTCAATCACCGAAAATGGACTGCCTGAAGGTAGAGCTTTGCTCCCTTCACCATGCGTCCATAGACCTCTTGAAGGACAGCTTTGAGCACCTTCAATCGCCGAAAATGGACTGCTCGAAGGTGAAGCTTTGCTCCCTTCACCAGGCGTCCATAGACCTCTTGGGCAGCACGGTGGCTTAGTGGTTAGCACTACAGCCTTGCAGCGGTGGGGACTAAGTCCCAGGATCAACATCTGCAAAGAGTTTGTATGTTCTCTCCGTGTTTGCGTGGGTTTCCTCCGGGTCCTCCGGTTTCCTCCCACACTCCAAAACATACTGAAAATGGACTGCTTTACTTCTTTCACCAAGCGTCCATAGAATAAAAATTCCAAAGAATAAAAAAATTAGAATTATATGAATTATAGAATTACATGGAGAGTGTGTCTGCTTTTCTTTTTAAATATAGGATCTATTATTGAGTACCATGGAATGGGTTCTCATGTAAAGTGACATAACAAATATAAGCGCTGGTATGTTGATGTAAAGAGAACCCAGTCCCTCATATTAATGAAGGGAAACATTGGCTTCACATCCAGGTGTTCTAAGTAGAGTTGCACTTTCTACCACAGATTAGCAACAAGTCTTTCCCAAATTTCTGCAAATGTTCAGTGAGTTAGTAGTAAAGTAGGTTTGTTTCTCAGGCATCTTTGATATATAAAAAAATTAAAAAAAAGTAGGGTCCTGCTTCTGTGTGTGTGTAGGGCTGGGGCGTCAGTAAGTCAAACCTCCAACTTCTCAATTTCCCTAACTCCTTAACACATGGGGAATGTTTAAAAATAATAGCGCGTCACGTAATAGCACGTCACGGGTCACCTGCGGGTGAATGGAGAGGGCTTACAGTCTGAGTCCTCTCCATAGCTGGTAAGTCTTTGCTGCATATTGCAGCAATTTGCGCCGAATTAACACGGGTTACCACAGACTTACATGCACCAAGGATAGACTGGTGAACTCTGGCGGTCCTTGGCACAGCAGCGACACCTGGTGGACATTGGGCGGACGACCTTAGTGAATCGCCGGAAGACCAGAATCCTCGTCGGAGAACGCGCCGCTGGATCGCAACAGGACCGGGTAAGTAAATGACCCCCATTAGGTATCGCCGCGTCCAGATGATGTCAAATTTTTGGGGGCATTTCCTTTTGACATACATCAAGCGATAGTGAGAGTATTGCAGGGGCGGCGGGGGGGGGGGGGTTCTGATATTTCCAGGGGGGGGGGGGGGGGCCTGATATTTCCAGGACATTATCACCACTTTCCGGGCGTAGTGTAGAGTGAACAGGAAGAAAATCTTGTCATAGTGGCCGTTCATAGCTTCATTCATGAATCCCAGGAGAAGTACCCTAGGGGACATTAATCGAGGAAAGTCAAAGTGTCTATTCAAGAAATCCAAGACATCTGACCAGAACACAATAACCTTTGGGCAGGCCCAGACGCAATGCATGAAGGAACCAGTGTCAGGCGAGCATAAGTCATTAGGCATAACCCCCATGCGAAATAGTGTTACAGGAGTGAAATATTCCCGATGGAGAAATTTGGACTCTATTAGGAAGTCCCTCATGCTCACCACAGAATCAAAGTAGGAGAGTTCGACTTCCCTCCAGTCATCATCAGACAGGACAGGGATATCACTCCTCCAGCGTTCAAAAGCTTTCTCAAAGGGTCTGGTGCCCTGTGCTTGCAGGAGACCGTAGACCTGGGTGAGCGGCTTAGGGAGGTCCGCGGTGCCTAACAAGGTTACCAATTTTGAAAAATTAGTTATCAGGTTAGTAGAGCCAAACTGGGTCCTGAAAACATGGCACAACCGTGCGTACTGAAAGGAGGCTATGGCGGGTAAGACATGTCTTTCCCGAAGCTCTGTAAAGGAAAGCAACTCCCCATTTGCATTCAGTAGTTGACCTAAGAACTTCACCCCAGCAGACCTAGCAGAGAGGAAATGGGTGAGCCATGGTTTAAGCCACAGAGGGGTCCCAGGCGAGAAAGATGGGGAACCAGACTCCCAAACCAGTACTTGAGCCCTATGCCAACATACCACAACAGCCCGCATAGGTAGCAGGATTTTTGAGGGGGGTTGGTATCTGTATAGTAAATTCATAAGAGGTTCGTATAATCCAGTGATAGCCCCCGCTAAAGCAGTAGCAGCATTGCTCCTATCAATATCAATCCACCATTGGGCATACACCATCTGGGCGGGCAGGTAATATAGGGATAGATCAGGAGCGAGACTTAAGCGCGGGGAGCCACCTTGCCAATAAAAGGATGTAAGGATGCCATCCAGGCGCTTGAATAAGCTCTTAGGGAGCAATACTGGGCAGGCATGGAACATGTACAGAAATTAAGGAAGAAAGATCATTTTAAATATATTAATACACCCATACAACGATAGGGGGAGTGAGGACCAGGCATTCAAGTGAGATTCAGTTGTGGATATCAGTGATTTTCACTGTTTCAATTTTGTGTAGGCCTGAACCTTGCAAGATACCTGAACACCCAAGTATTTGAAATGTGACACTACCTGGACTGGGACAGGGAGGGGGTCGTTCCTTTATCCGATAGAGGGAAAAGAACCGATTTATCCCAATCGAAACAAAGGCCTGAAAAGGACCTGTAGCGGTCAATCAGTGACAGCAGGGATAGGAGGGAGGAGGCAGCATTTTTAAGGTACACTAGAGTATCATCCGCATACATGGAGACTTTCTCTATAATGGCATCTCTGGCAATACCTTTGATGTTATCTGAGTGGCGGACAGCCATGGCAAGGGGTTTGATGGCTAGTGTAAATAAGAGCGGGGATAACGGGCATCCATACCAAGTGCCCCTGACAATGGGGAAGGGGGAGGCAATGTTAAGGTTGGTCCTGACCCTGGCTCTAGGAGCATTGTATAAAAGTTTGACAGGGCTATTAACCCGAGGGTCCATCCTACCCGCCCAGTCAGGGAGGAGGGGGTCTTTACCTGGTTTGGGGAGGATTACAATAAGAGCTTCTCGCATAGACTCAGGCTGAGGGCCACAATCCAATGCCACTAAGTACACTTGTAGTAGGAGCGGAACCAGGGCTTCACATCTCTCTTTATACCATTCTGCTTCCAACCCATAGCTAGGGCATAGAAGTCCCAATCTATACCAATGGGGTATCTGACAGCAAAGCTTACATGGATAATAGTTAATGATCGTCTGAGTGGTTATCAGACGCCACCATGGATAAGCTTGAAAAAGTCTGGGGGTTGTGGCGCTCCTACCTCTCAGATGCTTGATAAGACATGGGATGGTACCTATTTGGAGACATGCAAGAGACACTATTAGAATGAGGACCAAGAGAAGATGTCATTCCTTTATTATTAAGGAGGGGGAGCTCCCCTGGCAGCCTGAGCCACACAAAGGGCAGCATCTGCCCAATGAAGAGCCTCAGTCGGTGAGAATTGTGTTTATTAGCCGAGCTAAAAAGGGTCTAGAGTTGCCCCCCAGGGGGCCAGGTCGGGATGGCACCCGATGAGCCCTTTCAACTGTAAAGAAAGGAGAGAAGGTGTCCGCCGGCAATAGATTTTTAAGCCAGGTATAAAAAAAAAGGATACAGGATCTGGTCTCTCAGCTTTTTCAGGTAGCCCAACCGCTCGAATATTGTTCCTCCTTATACGGTTTTCCAGGTAATCCGCCACCATTTGTCGCTGGAGGTTGCCGATTTGCGCCGGCATCGGCCTCTGGACGTCCTCAGACACCCTGTGCTCAGTTTCCATGATTCTCTCCTTATGTACATCATGTCTCACTAAAACAAAATCCTGCCGCAGTACGTCAACTTTTGTAACTAGTTTGGATTGACACCGATTAATGTCTGCCAGTACCGCAGCAAAGTTGCGGTCCAATCGGTTATGTCCTCCGAAAATACAGGCTGTGGCGGGCTTTGGGAACCTTCAGAGAAGGGGATGAATCTGGAGGCCCCTGAGGGGAGCAAGGCTATGTGCGGGAGAATTCCCCCAATTTTTGAGCAACATTTGACTGTATTTGTGCCAGGGCTGCCTGAGATGTGGAGCACACCTGGGCATCCAGCGGCTCCAGTGACTGGAACTGAGGGTCATCTGGAATGGACTCATCGGGGCAGATTTACTTACCCGGCCCATTCGCGATCCAGCGGCGCGTTCTCTGAACAGGATTCGGGTCCGGACGGGATTTATGATGGCAGTTCCTCCGCTGTCCACCAGGTGGCGCTGCTGCGCTAAAATGCATCTGATCGCGCCGGAATACACTGAGCCGGACCAGGTGAAGGTAAGCGCTTCCCAAGCGACACATTTTCGGTTTTTCCGAATACGTCGGGTTTTCGTTCGGCCACGCCCCCGATTTCCGTCGCGTGCATGCCAGCACCGATGCGCCACAATCCGATCGCGTGCGCCAAAATCCCGGGGCAATTCAGGTACAATCGGCGCAAATCAGAAATATTCGGGTAACACGTCGGGAAACCGCGAATCGGGCCCTTAGTAAATGACGCCCATCATCTGAGCGCGGCACAGAGGCGCATGAAGCCATTTTGTATTGTTTATCTGCCCTCATATTGCCTATGGTGGCAACCAGGGGAGCGGGAGTGTATATCAGGGCTGAGCAGAGTTAATAACACCAGGCTAATTGTGGCTGAAAGCCTACAGGGTACCATTGGTTCTCTTCCGGAAGCTTACAGTATAATCAAATCCACACAGTCGAAAGGGTTAATGTATGGCAGGGCTCTAGTAGAGAAATCAAACTATCTGTGCTGGGCCTAAGAGGATATAGGGCCCCAAGCAGAGAACTGCCCGCAGGCAGGTTATTTTCCTACTTCCTTCATTGGATGAAGCCCGAGGAGCCTCTGAGTAGAGGCCACATGTGGCTGACAGTGGAGGATGGAGTCAAGTTGCAATAAAAGATGGTGCCGGCCACGTGCAAGCCCGGCTGAAGATGGCGGCAGCTGGGCTTCCTCTCGCCGGGCGGACAGGGTTATAATTTCACCAGCTCAGGAGCGGTGGCAGATGGGGGCCTCCAGGCCAGGAGGCAGCGGCTATCCGTGTCCGGCAGCAGGGCACGTGGTGTAGGAGGGAGAAGGTCTGCAGACGGGGCAGACCCAGTACCTGTCGGGATTCAGTCCGACAGCAGCGGACATCGCCAGGTGATCGGGGCCACAGGTAAGTTGGTTTGGACCGGGTATGGCTGCCTAAAGTTCGGGTAAGGAGTCAGGGGTCCAGGAGTTCTTCAGCGTGCGTCCTCTCAGTCTGGCATCAGCCCACCTTAGAGCTCATATTAACCCCTTCCTGATGCGCACCGTAATAGTACGTAATAGTCAACTGCATATTGCAGCTGGCACCCTGCTTTAACAACCGCGACTTCTGATCGCGGTTGTTAACTGTTCACACGCTGGTGTATTACATAGCAAAGTATAATACATCTGTATTGCACTGTGTAAGCTCTATATGAGCTTGAACAAGCGTTCAGAAGATTGCTTGTTCAAGTCAACCTGTTAATAAAAGTTTTAAAACAATAAAGACACAGCGCAGACACAGTGAATGGGGCAACATGGCAGCTGTCCCCAAAATGTTATCCATCTTGCCTCACGTCTAGAGGGTTTAGTCGACCCCTGGTCCATAACTGCTGCTATTGCCTAGTTGATCCAGACCAGCCAATTGCCAGACCAGCTAGTT
This sequence comes from Engystomops pustulosus, assembly GCF_040894005.1. Taxonomy (NCBI): domain Eukaryota; kingdom Metazoa; phylum Chordata; class Amphibia; order Anura; family Leptodactylidae; genus Engystomops; species Engystomops pustulosus. Next base: position 98,773,438 of record NC_092419.1, read on the forward strand.
GATCCATAGCAGCAATATTCACCACAATGGGCGTCAAAGGGGTTAATGGAGGCAACATACAACGATATGTGCTGTTGACTAGGACATCACCAATCATCAGTAGAAGGGGGAACATCTGATGGCATTATGCCATCTCCCAGAGAGCTCCGATGGACCGATCTGTACACCCACTATGCACCAACTGCTGGATAAGGGATACCCCCTGTATGGGGATAACTTTTATACCAGTGTTCCACTATTCCAATCCCTCATTTCTAGAGGTACCCTACAGTGCACCACTGCAAGCAAAAACCAGAGAGGCCTTTCTGGATCATGGATGAAAGGGGACATCAAGGCACTCTGTTTTGTGCCAGTAGGGCTCTCCAAATGCATCCTGACTAGAGATCGGTAAATTTATTCCAATGAAATGGAATTCTTTTCGAATTTCAGGAAAACTTTGGTTTGGCACAAATCTGAAGTTTACATTGATTTGTGGAAACAATTCCCCCCCCCCCCCCCCCTTTATTAGCAAAATGCTTGTGAGCACAACGTGTTACATGGGGCAGAGAACTCTGGGAAGAAGAAAGGAACACCCCCGAGAACATGTGCAGACCTGTAAGCCAATCAGACACTGGCAGGCATATGTGATGTCACACAGCCCTATAAAAACAGACGGCCATTTGCAATCCCGTCATTTCACACTATATGTGCTGTCTCTAGCGTCTAGCTGCTTGTACTCAGTCCAGAGTGTCAGTTTTTGGGGTTCTGTATTCCCCAAATTTCAATTCTTTTTTGCTCCTAAAGTAGATATCAATAAATCTGCGTCAAATCCACATAGTTGATGGAGTGATTTTTGCTCAAAGTCCACGGTGTCAGTTTTTGGGGTTCTCGATTCCCCAAATTTCAATTCCTTTTTGTTGCTAAAGTTGATATCAAGAAATTCATGTCAAATAAACATAGTTGATTGAATGATTTTAACTCAAAGTCCAGGCTGTCAGTTTTCAGGGCCGTAACTTGCGGAGTTTGCAGTAGAGAAGCTGTCCTGCCCAGGCAATAGTGGGGCATCAGAGCGGGTGGGGGCCATCGTTACCCCAAGGAGAACCCGCTTGTCCACCCGTAATGTGGAGAGATTGACCTTTTTCGACACACCACTGCCTTATGCATCAGATTAGATCAGCCATGATGCCTCCCCCAAACGATGAGAAACTAGTCTGGATTCTAACTACCTGCCTCAGCCACTATTCTGATGCTACCACCCGCCTGATGCCAGTTGCTCCATCTGCCTCCCACCAGCTTTACCAGGGATAGGAATTGTCACCCAACTCCAGACTCTGTCATTGTGCCACTTTCTGTCCTCCTGCTGCTGCCGGCAGCTCCACACTCTGCCATTGTGCCACTCTGTGGCCTACGATGTTGCTGCCACCTCCATAATTTGTCATTGTGCCACTCTGTGGCCTACGATGTTGCTGCCACCTCCATAATTTGTCATTGTGCCACTCTGTGGCCTACTAATGCAACTGACCGCTGTCTCCCTGGAACACCCGGTGATTTTCATAAATTCTGATTTTACCCTCCACTGCTCTATGACGTTGCCACTATGTTTGGTTTTCCCATTCATTTCATCTGTCAGAAGGAATGAAAAGCTTCAGGATTGATAGCCAACAGCAGGAGTGGATACAGAACACAGAGGACATGCAAACATCCCATTTACTGATCATGTCTGTTTTGGATCAACTCCTGTTTGTTTTTGGCTTTAGCAATACTAATGGATTATTAACCGATTGACAGATGAAAAAAATGGCAAAATGATCAGTGCCGTCAATGCAAAATTACCGCCGACTCCCTTTCCCCTCTCTTTTGGGGGGTTTCTTCATGTATCAGCATTTAACAGAACAGGTTGTGTCGTAATCTATGGGTTGTTTGTCTTATGCTTATCAATAATTGTACTATTTTTTCCTGAAAAAGATCAATAAAAACATTGTTAAACACAAATTTGCCTTCTAAAAGACAAACATCCCTCTTTCACTTGTGTAAACAAAAAAAACATCATGCTATATGCATTTTATATGTGGGGGATTTTTATGTTTTACACATTTTTGGAGGTTGTTCCATCTTTTTATCCCGTGTGGCTTAGAAAAATTATGGGTAAAATTACATTTTTTGGGAAAGCTTTCACCCGTTTCCCTTTTGGGGCCTAATTGTATCATACACCTGTAGGGGCAAATACACATATTACACCTTGCAAGGGATGTGCTTTCAGAAATAGTGTCAACTGTTGGGGTCCTCCTCTGTTTTGGTACCACTAGTGCTCTCCAAATGCATCCTGATGAAAAGTAATTCAGCCATATTTGTCCTCCAAAAACTGAGCAGCGCTGTTTTCATTCCAAGCGCCATCCTATGCCCGTACAGCAGTCTACAGTCACAAAATGGGTGTTGGCATATTCAGGAGGCATTGCACCCAACATTGTATGATGCATTTTCCTTTTTATATGACTGAAGAAATTTAAGTGTTCAATTAATAAATTGTTAAAAAGAAATTACTTTTTAGAAAAAATTTCCCTTTCATTTATTTTTCACCCGCATGAAACACTCAAAGGGTTAACAAACTTTCCAAAGCTTGTTTTTACTATTTTGAGGGGTGCAGTTTCTAAAATGGTGTCATTTGGGTGGAATTCTATCATATAGGCCTTATAAAGTCACTTCTAGCTAAATTGGTCCGTCAAAAAATAGCACCTAAAGTTATAAGCCTCCTAACATCCGGGGAAAAAAAGGAAAAGATCTTTGAAAAATAATGCCAAGTAAAAGCAGACATAAAGCAAATGTTGTTTACCGATATATTTTGGTGACATGACTAACTTTCCCAAAAGTAGAACATTTGGAACGTGCAAAACAATTTTTTTTGCCAAATTTCATTTTAATTGTAGACAGTGTCGGACTGGGTTTCCTTAGGCCCACCAGAGGAAATCAATTTGAGGGCCCACTCTTCATTATTCCCTAGGAAATATACTCTAGCAGCCTCCAAATTGTGGTGTTTTCTGATGGACCTCTGGGGTTCAGTATTGGGTTGAGCCAGGGCCCACCGGAGGATCCTCTGGTACTCTGGTGGGCCAGTCCGACACTGATTGTAGATCCAGACAAAAAAAGGAGTTTTAAACATTTTTTGCTGTAATGGGACCAGGGACTAACAATAAAGCTTCATTACAGACACCTTACAGCTGATTATTGCAATCTGGGACTATAGTAAGGCATTCAGAAAACTTCACCAGAGGTCAGTGGGGTCTGTCTGTAACTATGGGCTGTCTGTAAGTCGGGTGTCCTTAAGTAGGGGACCGCCTGTAGTTTTCATAAATAAAATGATACCTTACACAGCTTACACTAAAGTATGAAAATATATTGGCCTCAGAATGTACCAAGAAAGGATTTATTATTCTACAAAATTTTAGATTTTTTTTACATTTACTCAAACATAGTAAAACCTATATAAATTTGGTGTCTCCGTGATCTTACCGACCCAAAGAATATAAGGGAGTGCACACTTAAAGCTGTAAAAGCAAGGCCCAAACACTGTGGCGGTAGGAAAGGTCAATAGAATTGCTTGCTGGGTTTTGATTCAAAAAGGTGGTCCCTTAGTGGGGTTTTCCACTGTTTCATACCCCTGTGTCTGTAAATAAATACTGTATCAGATATGGTTGATGATGTCATAATGGCTCGGAACCTCCAGCCACAGGTGATGACATCACAAAGCACAGAGAATTCTAAGTTGAGAGTTATCTAATTTGCATAATAGGCCACACCCAACAAAACCGACCAATCAGGAGCTAGATCATGCAGCAGAGCCCGCCCCTAGGGTATAAAAGGCAGCGCACGGCACCCACCCTGTCATTATGACCGGCGACATGGAGACAGCAACATCCATGACCAGCCTTGAGGAGCAAGCCAGCTTGGAGGAATACAACCAGATCCAGGAGCTGCTCCAATGCTTGGATGCCAGATACATTGAGCACTGTAATGCAGAAGCTACCACCAGCACTGTAGAGCAAGCCATCATGGAAGAAGGCAACCAGCTCCAGGAGCATATCCAAGACTTGGATGCCACATCCACCGACTACTACAGTGCACCAACTATAACCAGCTTTGAAGAACAAGTTTTCCTGGAAGAATTCAACCACATCCAGGAACTGCTTCAAAGCTTGGATGCTGGGTGCATCGAGTGCTGTACTGCATCTACCATCTGCCCTGTAGAGCAACCCATCCTGGAAGAACATGACCTGATCCAGGAGCAGCTCCAAGGCATGGACACGATGTACAACCAGCACTATGCACAGGAGGACATCCAACATGGTGAACAACCACAGGAGAACAATATCAATGAGGATGGAGAACCAGAGGGAGAAGAGCAAACAGGCAAGAAGAAGAAAGCTAAAAGCAAGTTCTTAGCCCAACTCCAGAAATCCTGGGGATGGATTGCCAGTCTCACCCGGAGAGGAAACTACACCATCAAAGAGGACTGTTCTAGTGAGATTCCAGGACCGAGCCACATGGTGGACACCAGAGGTAGGAAATCGCTGACAATCTTCATTTCTTTATTTTGACACTAGCTGTAAAGTCCGGCAGTGCCTGGGATAGTAAATAACTGCTCTTACCAATAACAAAATAGAAATAGTTAACAAATATATATCCCTGTCTGTCACTCACTCTTGCTACCTGTATTTCTGTCTTTCACTCACTCACTCTTCCTGTCTGTCTCTCACTGGCTGGCTCTCTATCTCCCACTCATTACCATTGCCTGTCTCTCTGTCACTCACTCTTCCTGCCCGTCTTTCTGTCTCTATCCATTTTACCTCACACATGAGCGTCTTATACTCATTGCCTCTAGTAACTAATCAAAGCTCTGAGCTCATATTAATGACCTGTGGCAGAATAGCAACAAATCATGGCTCAGTTTCTAATTTCCACTGCAGCATCAAACAATGGGGGTCATTTACTAAGGGTCTGAATCACGTATTTCCGCCGAATTTTTCAGATTTGCGCCGAATTGCCCCGGGATTTTGGCGCACGCGATCGTATTGTGGCGCATCGGTGCCGGCTTTCACGCGACAGAAATCGGGGGACGTGGCCATCGGAAAACCTGATGGATTCGAAAAATACCAGTGGAACTAAAAGAACGAATTGTGTCGCAAAATCAATCACATGCACCAGGAATAGGTTGGTGAATTCCGGCGGACCTCGGCGCAGCAGCGACACCTGGTGGATATCGGGCGCACGACCTTAGTGAATCGCTGGAAGACCCGATTCCTCGTCGGAGAACGCGAAGCTGGATCGCGACAGGGCCGGGTAAGTAAATGAGCCCCAATGTCTCCTGTATATGGTGGGTAATAAGTGTATTTTGGAAAGTGCAGGGTGGAAATTATGGCTAAAAACCTAGTCTATGACGTTCCGTGAATCACATAGAGCGACTGTTAAGAATTTGGTGATTGTAAATGCGACGGTGCAGATTCCTTTAGCGGACGTATATACATACAGAAGCTTTATGTATATAGCTTTATATTTTCAATTCCAAATGTCCTGGTTGCGCATAGCAACCAATCACATCTCAGCTTTCATTTAAAAACTGCTTCTGAAAAATAAAAGAAAGCTGAGCTTGGATTGGTTGCTATGGGAAACAAAGACAATCATACTGCAGGCCACTTTGACAACTGAAGCTGGAGCAAGGTGTTTTAGCGTTCTTTTGCGTAAATCCTAGACGTATTTTTCTGTAGACGGCACCACATGCAGTTATTAATCAATATGCTATACCTTATCCCTTTCTAATCACATTATACACATATTTGCTCATTTATAGGCAATAGATCATCTAGCAAAGATGTTGAGAATGGCGTGAAAGGATCCAGTGAAGATATGACCACAAAATCCAGATCTGTACAAAACATCTGCACTGACCTCCGCCCTCTAGTCCTGATGCCACCGGAGGAGCTCCACAGGTCCTCAGGAACAGCTGTTAGCCTCAGAGGCCACAACATTTTCAGTCACTGCAGCTCACCAGACCTTCAACCATCCGAGGAGCTCCCCAGCACTGAAAGGTCATCCCACAGCAGCATGAGCCAGGACAAGAAAGCCACCACAGCCAAATCCTCTGTGGAAAAAGACGGCACCTCTGCAGGAACTTCCGTTGCTTCAGTGCCCCTATCGCTGCTAAGTTTCACCTTCCACCGTGTTTTGGGTAAAGGAGGATTCGGACATGTCTTATTGGCGACAGATATCATCCGCAAAGAGCATGTTGCCATTAAAGCCGTCAACAAGCGGTATTACAAAGAAGAACGTAACTGCTGCTTTGCAGAGCGCCAAGTCCTCCAGATATCGCATCAATGCCCGTACCTCATTCATGGCCTGGCCGGCTTTCACACTAAGAACTATGTTTATTATGTGATGGAGCTGGCTGCCAGAGGGGACCTGCATCATTTCCTGGAAGAGAACTCACCCCTGGATATTGAAACATCGACATTTATCACAGCAGAACTGGTCTGTGGAATACAATTCCTGCATAACCAAGGAATTCTCCATCGTGACCTGAAGCCACTTAATATCCTTCTGACCACTGACGGCCACATCAAAATTGCAGACTTTGGCCTTGCTGTGACTGGTGCATTCAATGGAACCGCATTACCCTGTAGGGGAACACCAGGATATGCAGCCCCAGAAATCGTACATGGTTTGCTTCATACGAGTGCAGCTGACTACTTTTCAATTGGTGTGATACTGTATAAACTGATGACAGCCAAGACGCCCTTCCCTGGTAGCAATGGAAGAGAACGTGAGATGTCCGTCCTCAATCACACTCCAGTTTTCCCAGAATCTCTGACACCAGACGCTGTCAGCATCTTAGAAGGACTGTTGTGCAAGAACCAGTTCCTACGACTGGGATTCAGAGATATCAGGACACATCCATTCTTCTCCAAAATTAACTGGGAAGATGTGGAGGCCCGGAGAATGGAACCACCAGCCATCCTGAGGACAGGTGCTGCTGACCTACATCTTGAGGATACCATATACTATGCTGAACCACCACAACCGATACAACCTAAAAATCGGAAGCTATTCAAGGAGTTCAGCTTTGTGTGTCCTGCATGGTCAAAGAATTATCATCCTGTCAGACGAACCAGGAACTGGTTGGCCAGGCTCTTCACCAGATTCTCATGCATAAAGTAAGAACTATGGTGAAGGAGTAATACTGGTAGAGAACCCATTACTCCTACCCTCATCCTCCAACCCACACTCCTACCCACCGGATTGGACCTCTGGAAGGTTGCAATCTGCAACTTCCCCAACCGCAAATGGACCGCCTGATGTAGAGCCTAGCTCCCTTCACCTTGACTTCCATAGTCTCTCACCTCAAATGGACAGCCTGAAGGTATAGCTTTGCTCCACTCACCATGCGTCCATAGACCTCTTGAAGGATAGCTTTGTGCACCTTCAATCACCGAAAATGGACTGCCTGAAAGAAGAGCTTTGCTGCCAACACCAAGCGTCCATAGACCTATTGAAGGATAGCTTTGTGCACCTTCAATCACCGAAAATGGACTGCCTGAAGGTAGAGCTTTGCTCCCTTCACTATGCGTCCATAGACCCCTTGAAGGATAGCTTTGTGCACCTTCAATCACCGAAAATGGACCGCCTGATGTAGAGCCTAGCTCCCTTCACCTTGACTTCCATAGTCTCTCACCTCAAATGGACAGCCTGAAGGTATAGCTTTGCTCCACTCACCATGCGTCCATAGACCTCTTGAAGGACAGCTTTGTGCACCTTCAATCACCGAAAATGGACTGCCTGAAGGTAGAGCTTTGCTCCCTTCATCAGGCGTCCATAGACCTCTTGAAGGATAGCTCTGTGCACCTTCAATCACCGAAAATGGACTGCCTGAAGGTAGAGCTTTGCTCCCTTCACTATGCGTCCATAGACCTCTTGAAGGATAGCTTTGTGCACCTTCAATCACCGAAAATGGACTGCTTGGAGGTAGAGCTTTGCTCCCTTCACCAGGCGTCCATAGACCTCTTGAAGGATAGCTCTGTGCACCTTCAATCACCGAAAATGGACTGCCTGAAGGTAGAGCTTTGCTCCCTTCACTATGCGTCCATAGACCTCTTGACGGATAGCTTTATGCCCCTTCAATCACAGAAAATGGACTGCCTGAAGGTAGAGCTTTGCTCCCTTCACCAGGCTTCCATAGACCTCTTGAAGGATAGCTTTGTGCACCTTCAATCACGGAAAATGGACTGCCTGGAGGTAGAGCTTTGCTCCCTTCGCCAGGCGTCCATAGACCTCTTGAAGGATAGTTCTGTGCACCTTCAATCACCGAAAATGGACTGCCTGAAGGTAGAGCTTTGCTCCCTTCACTATGCGTCCATAGACCTCTTGAAGGATAGCTTTGTGCACCTTCAATCACCGAAAATGGACTGCTTGGAGGTAGAGCTTTGCTCCCTTCACCATGCGTCCATAGACCTCTTGAAGGATAGCTTTGTCCTCCTTCAATCACCGAAAATGGACTGCCTGAAGGTAGAGCTTTGCTCCCTTCACCAGGCGTCCATAGACCTCTTGAAGGATAGCTCTGTGCACCTTCAATCACCGAAAATGGACTGCCTGAAGGTAGAGCTTTGCTCCCTTCACTATGTGTCCATAGACCTCTTGAAGGATAGCTTTGTGCACCTTCAATCACCGAAAATGGACTGCTTGGAGGTAGAGCTTTGCTCCCTTCACCAGGCGTCCATAGACCTCTTGAAGGATAGCTTTGTCCTCCTTCAATCACCGAAAATGGACTGCCTGAAGGTAGAGCTTTGCTCCCTTCACCATGCGTCCATAGACCTCTTGAAGGATAGCTTTGTGCACCTTCAATCACCGAAAATGGATTGCCTGAAGGTAGAGTTTTGCTCCCTTCACCATGCGTCCATAGACCTCTTGAAGGATAGCTTTATGCCCCTTCAATCACAGAAAATGGACTGCCTGAAGGTAATGCTTTGCTCCCTTCACCAGGCTTCCATAGACCTCTTGAAGGATAGCTTTGTGCACCTTCAATCACCGAAAATAGACTGCCTGGAGGTAGAGCTTTGCTCCCTTCGCCAGGCGTCCATAGACCTCTTGAAGGATAGCTTTGTGCACCTTCAATCACCGAAAATGGATGCCTGAAGGTAGAGCTTTGCTCCCTTCACCATGCGTCCATAGACCTCTTGAAGGATAGCTCTGTGCACCTTCAATCACCGAAAATGGACTGCCTGAAGGTAGAGCTTTGCTGCCAACACCAAGCGTCCATAGACCTATTGAAGGATAGCTTTTTGCACCTTCAATCGCTTAAAATGGACTACAGAGCTTTGCTCCCTTCACCAGGCTTCCATAGACCTTTTGAAGGATAGCTTCGTGAACCTTCAATCACCGAAAATGGACTGCCTGAAAGAAGAGCTTTGCTGCCAACACCAAGCGTCCATAGACCTATTGAAGGATAGCTTTGTGCACCTTCAATCACCGAAAATGGACTGCCTGAAGGTAGAGCTTTGCTCCCTTCACTATGCGTCCATAGACCCCTTGAAGGATAGCTTTGTGCACCTTCAATCACCGAAAATGGACTGCCTGGAGGTAGAGCTTTGCTCCCTTCACCAGGCGTCCATAGACCTCTTGAAGGATAGCTCTGTGCACCTTCAATCACCGAAAATGGACTGCCTGAAGGTAGAGCTTTGCTGCCAACACCAAGCGTCCATAGACCTATTGAAGGATAGCTTTGTGCACCTTCAATCGCTTAAAATGGACTACAGAGCTTTGCTCCCTTCACCAGGCTTCCATAGACCTTTTGAAGGATAGCTTTGTGAAACTTCAATCACCGAAAATGGACTGCCTGAAGGTAGAGCTTTGCTCCCTTCACCAGGCGCCCATAGACCTCTTGAAGGATAGCTTTGTGCACCTTCAATCACCGAAAATGGACTGCCTGAAAGAAGAGCTTTGCTGCCAACACCAAGCGTCCATAGACCTCTTGAAGGATAGCTTTGTGCCCCTTCAATCACAGAAAATGGACTGCCTGAAGGTAGAGCTTTGCTCCCTTCACCAGGCTTCCATAGACCTCTTGAAGGATAGCTTTGTGCACCTTCAATCACCGAAAATGGACTGCCTGAAGGTAGAGCTTTGCTCCCTTCACTATGCGTCCATAGACCTCTTGACGGATAGCTTTGTGCACCTTCAATCACCGAAAATGGACTGCCTGAAGGTAGAGCTTTGCTCCCTTCACTATGCGTCCATAGACCTCTTGACGGATAGCTTTATGCCCCTTCAATCACAGAAAATGGACTGCCTGAAGGTAGAGCTTTGCTCCCTTCACCAGGCTTCCATAGACCTCTTGAAGGATAGCTTTGTGCACCTTCAATCACCGAAAATGGACTGCCTGGAGGTAGAGCTTTGCTCCCTTCGCCAGGCGTCCATAGACCTCTTGAAGGATAGTTCTGTGCACCTTCAATCACCGAAAATGGACTGCCTGAAGGTAGAGCTTTGCTCCCTTCACTATGCGTCCATAGACCTCTTGAAGGATAGCTTTGTGCACCTTCAATCACCGAAAATGGACTGCTTGGAGGTAGAGCTTTGCTCCCTTCACCATGCGTCCATAGACCTCTTGAAGGATAGCTTTGTCCTCCTTCAATCACCGAAAATGGACTGCCTGAAGGTAGAGCTTTGCTCCCTTCACCAGGCGTCCATAGACCTCTTGAAGGTTAGCTCTGTGCACCTTCAATCACCGAAAATGGACTGCCTGAAGGTAGAGCTTTGCTCCCTTCACTATGTGTCCATAGACCTCTTGAAGGATAGCTTTGTGCACCTTCAATCACCGAAAATGGATGCCTGAAGGTAGAGCTTTGCTCCCTTCACCAGGCGCCCATAGACCTCTTGAAGGATAGCTTTGTGCACCTTCAATCACCGAAAATGGACTGCCTGAAAGAAGAGCTTTGCTGCCAACACCAAGCGTCCATAGACCTCTTGAAGGATAGCTTTGTGCCCCTTCAATCACCGAAAATGGACTGCCTGGAGGTAGAGCTTTGCTCCCTTCGCCAGGCGTCCATAGACCTCTTGAAGGATAGTTCTGTGCACCTTCAATCACCGAAAATGGACTGCCTGAAGGTAGAGCTTTGCTCCCTTCACTATGCGTCCATAGACCTCTTGAAGGATAGCTTTGTGCACCTTCAATCACCGAAAATGGACTGCTTGGAGGTAGAGATTTGCTCCCTTCACCATGCGTCCATAGACCTCTTGAAGGATAGCTTTGTCCTCCTTCAATCACCGAAAATGGACTGCCTGAAGGTAGAGCTTTGCTCCCTTCACCAGGCGTCCATAGACCTCTTGAAGGATAGCTCTGTGCACCTTCAATCACCGAAAATGGACTGCCTGAAGGTAGAGCTTTGCTCCCTTCACTATGTGTCCATAGACCTCTTGAAGGATAGCTTTGTGCACCTTCAATCACCGAAAATGGACTGCTTGGAGGTAGAGCTTTGCTCCCTTCACCAGGCGTCCATAGACCTCTTGAAGGATAGCTTTGTCCTCCTTCAATCACCGAAAATGGACTGCCTGAAGGTAGAGCTTTGCTCCCTTCACCATGCGTCCATAGACCTCTTGAAGGATAGCTTTGTGCACCTTCAATCACCGAAAATGGATTGCCTGAAGGTAGAGTTTTGCTCCCTTCACCATGCGTCCATAGACCTCTTGAAGGATAGCTTTATGCCCCTTCAATCACAGAAAATGGACTGCCTGAAGGTAATGCTTTGCTCCCTTCACCAGGCTTCCATAGACCTCTTGAAGGATAGCTTTGTGCACCTTCAATCACCGAAAATGGACTGCCTGGAGGTAGAGCTTTGCTCCCTTCGCCAGGCGTCCATAGACCTCTTGAAGGATAGCTTTGTGCACCTTCAATCACCGAAAATGGATGCCTGAAGGTAGAGCTTTGCTCCCTTCACCATGCGTCCATAGACCTCTTGAAGGATAGTTCTGTGCACCTTCAATCACCGAAAATGGACTGCCTGAAGGTAGAGCTTTGCTGCCAACACCAAGCATCCATAGACCTATTGAAGGATAGCTTTTTGCACCTTCAATCGCTTAAAATGGACTACAGAGCTTTGCTCCCTTCACCAGGCTTCCATAGACCTTTTGAAGGATAGCTTCGTGAACCTTCAATCACCGAAAATGGACTGCCTGAAAGAAGAGCTTTGCTGCCAACACCAAGCGTCCATAGACCTATTGAAGGATAGCTTTGTGCACCTTCAATCACCGAAAATGGACTGCCTGAAGGTAGAGCTTTGCTCCCTTCACTATGCGTCCATAGACCCCTTGAAGGATAGCTTTGTGCACCTTTAATCACCGAAAATGGACTGCCTGGAGGTAGAGCTTTGCTCCCTTCACCAGGCGTCCATAGACCTCTTGAAAGATAGCTTTGTCCTCCTTCAATCACCGAAAATGGACTGCCTGAAGGTAGAGCTTTGCTCCCTTCACCATGCGTCCATAGACCTCTTGAAGGATAGCTTTGTGCACCTTCAATCACCGAAAATGGATGCCTGAAGGTAGAGCTTTGCTCCCTTCACCAGGCGTTCATAGACCTCTTGAAGGATAGCTTTGTGCACCTTCAATCACCGAAAATGGACTGCCTGAAGGTAGAGCTTTGCTGCCAACACCAAGCGTCCATTGACCTATTGAAGGATAGCTTTGTGCACCTTCAATCGCTTAAAATGGACTACAGAGCTTTGCTCCCTTCACCAGGCTTCCATAGACCTTTTGAAGGATAGCTTCGTGAACCTTCAATCACCGAAAATGGACTGCCTGAAAGAAGAGCTTTGCTGCCAACACCAAGCGTCCAAAGACCCCTTGAAGGATAGCTTTGTGCACCTTCAATCACCGAAAATGGACTGCCTGAAGGTAGAGCTTTGCTCCCTTCACCAGGCGTCCATAGACCTCTTGAAGGATAGCTTTGTGCACCTTCAATCACTGAAAATGGACTGCCGGAAGGTAGAGCTTTGCTCCCTTCACCATGCGTCCATAGACCTCTTGAAGGACAGCTTTGAGCACCTTCAATCGCTGAAAATGGACTGCTCGAAGGTGAAGCTTTGCTCCCTTCACCAGGCGTCCATAGACCTCTTGGGCAGCACGGTGGCTTAGTGGTTAGCACTACAGCCTTGAAGCGGTGGGGACTAAGTCCCAGGATCAACATCTGCAAAGAGTTTGTATGTTCTCTCCGTGTTTGCGTGGGTTTCCTCCGGGTCCTCCGGTTTCCTCCCACACTCCAAAACATACTGAAAATGGACTGCTTTACTTCTTTCACCAAGCGTCCATAGAATAAAAATTCCAAAGAATAAAAAAATTAGAATTATATGAATTATAGAATTACATGGAGAGTGTGTCTGATTTTCTTTTTAAATATAGGATCTATTATTGAGTACCATGGAATGGGTTCTCATGTAAAGTGACATAACAAATATAAGCGCTGGTATGTTGATGTAAAGAGAACCCAGTCCCTCATATTAATGAAGGGAAACATTGGCTTCACATCCAGGTGTTCTAAGTAGAGTTGCACTTTCTACCACAGATTAGCAACAAGTCTTTCCCAAATTTCTACAAATGTTCAGTGAATTAGTAGTAAAGTAGGTTTGTTTCTCAGGCATCTTTGATACATAAAAAATAAAAAAAAGTAGGGTCCTGCTTCTGTGTGTGTGTAGGGCTGGGGTGTCGGTAAGTCATACCTCCAACTTCTCAATTTCCCTAACGCTAACTCCTTAACACATGGGGCATGTTTAAGGCTTTTTATCACAATTATTTAGGTATTTAGGAAAAAAAAAATATTTATTGGAATACAACCTGGAATACAAACTACAAGTTTAAAGAGTAATTGTAAAGGTTCTTTTTTGTTCTGGGGTGTAAAACAACTTTGTCTATTATCTTTGTTACCTTCTTTGCTATACCCCTCAGATTACCTCAGCACTACATTAGTTGATTGTTCTCCGACGTACTTATAAGCCCTGTGAATCCGTACTTTGTTCATATTTTGTTTATACTTTGTTTCTTGGTTTAATGGGAGGGGATGAGCTGCTGCTTCCTGCTCACAGAGGAGGAGGAAATGTGACAGAGCTCTCTGTGTATGAAGCAGAGCTGGATGTGTGAACATAGATGTCTCCTGCACAGAATAATAAGGTACAAGATCTCCCCTGTTTCCTTTCAGTCCCTCCACCCTAGTATTCTACAAAACTTTCTCTGTCTCTCTCCTCTCCTCATGCTGCTCCCTTCCCCCACCTTGTCATCGGCACTATCAGCTCTGTGCAGATAAGCTATAAACCCTTAGTGCTCACAGAGCACAGGCTATAGATTTATGGAAGTGGTGTACTTGGATTTCTTCCACTTATTACATGTTTCCTGTGATGGAAGCCGCCAGGCCAGTCAAAGTATACATCCTGTATGTGCACTGAGCATTGTTAAGTGGATTTACTTTTGGGAGACTAAATGGTTTAAATGCTAAATTACTTTGAGAGAGAACACAATGCATCATGGGATCTGTGGATAAGCTATCTTGCCTCAGTTTGAGGGCATAGACTGATAGGCATTAGTCTCCGCCCACTTCACCTCTGGTGAGAAAGATTTTTGGCAAACACTTTCAGAACAGAAAATGCCACAACTTTGGAAAGAAAAGATTGAGCAGCACAAAGTAGGCATCATTCTGTTTGTTTTCAAAGGGGGAATCACATATAATATTTTGGTAAAATCACTAGAGCTTTACAGATACGCTTTAATAAATTGCAGTTATGAAAAAGTCTAAGTGGATAAAAAACAATTTTCAGAAAAAATGCACTGAATAATATTTACTTAGTGAGTTTATGAATTTTTTCTTAGAAACAGTATCACTTCCTTTAGATCATCTTTCATAGATTAAGTCTGACCTTATTAAGTCAGACCTCAAAGGGAACCTGTCACCAGGAGACCCATTTTTAGCACTCCCCCAGTCCCCACAGAGCATAGTACATACACTGCCAAAGTGTTTTTGTATAAAAAAAATAGGTTTTACAGAAAAAAAGATATGTTATATTGTACCTTTTATTAGCATCTGCTGTGTGACTAGGCAGTTGCCCAATGGGAGGGGCTGGAAAGGAGCAGTTCCCCCACCCCACCCTTGGGAAACATGTGACTTTTTCAAATATATGAATAACTCGGGATTGGCTGTAGAGGAGCAGGGGGCGTCGCTAAGCCCAGTGATGGGTGTTTTCATTTATTTGAAAAGGTCACATGGAGTAGCTGTTTCCCAAGGGTGGGGGGGGACTGCTCCTTTCCAGTCCCTCCCAATTGGCAACTGCCTAGTCACACAGCAGATGCTAATGAAAGGTACAATATAACAAATCTTTTTTTCTGTAAAACCAATTTTTAATACAAAAACACTTTGGCAGTGTATGTACTATGCTCTGTGGGGACTGGGGGAGTGATAAAAATGGGTCTCCTGGTGACAGGTTCTCTTTAAGTCTGATCTAATTACATATTACTATATCTATCTATCATTAACAGCTTCTCTACACGGATGGCAATGCAGTAACCATAAAGGCAACACATTTAACAATTTCCCGACACTGGACAATCCTCACTTAATCCAGTTTTCCTGATTACTCTAGCAGTTCTAAGATAAATGCAAACATTCTTTCCCGTGATCTGTAGGGGAGGAGCTTCACTACTGAGCATAAGCAAAAACTGCATCCACATTCATCTAAACTCATAGCCTTCATCTGTAAATCAGGAATAGAATAGACATTAGCAAACACTAGCTGTAGCCCCGATGTCGCCCAGGATAGTAAATAACTGCTCTTCGGTTACAAAAAAAAAAAAAGTTTTAGCTATCTATATATCTCTATCAATCTCTATATGTCTATCTATTAATCCATAACTATTTATCATATTACCTCACATATTATTTCCCATACGACCTCACATAAAAGCTGTCTTATACTCATAGACTCTAGTAACCAAACAAAGCTTAGAGCTCATATTAACCCTTTCCCGATGTGCACCGTAATAGAACGATCGGATCACAATAGGAACCGGCAACATACAGTGTGACAGCTGACACCCTACTGTAACTCCCTTGACTGGAGATTCCTGATCGTGGGTGTTAGCCACTTACATGCCGATGCATTACATTACACAGTATAATACATCTGTATTGCACTGCGTAAGCTCTATATGAGCTTTAACAAGTGATCAGACGATTGCTTGTTCAAGTCAACCTGTTAATAAAAGTTTTAAAAGTTTTTTAAAATAAAATTAAATAATGAAATACAGTGAAAGTCCTCCCAACACCAACATTCTTTATAAACATCTCATAAAGTACAAAAAACCTGTCAGGTTCGCTAGGGAGAATGCTGGAACTTCTGGTTCTTCTGCTGGTGCCAGCAGCGTTCTCCGACCCCCGGCGCGTATCCGCGCAAACTCCACCTCTCGTCCGGGCAGCAGCTGCTAAGATCTCGCGCTGTCTAGGAGTTGTGTCCGCAACTGCTGGGACTTGTGGTACCTCTGCATGCTGCCTGGTTGTTCTGCACCATGAGGGGTTAATTCCCAGAAGCTGTCCAGCTCCTATCAGGTTCTGGAGGTGGAGTTCTGGCTGCTTAAATTGCAGCTTCACTAGTCACCTGTGCCAGTGTTTGAAATCCCTTCTTCACTCGCTCGCTGCATTAGGTTGTCTTGCTCTGTATCTGTATCGAAATTGTTGTGACCTCGGCTCGTTTTTGACATTGATGTTTTGCTTTCTGACTTTGTTCTTGACATACCCTCTCGTTGTGACCCCGGCTAGTTTACCATTCTTTTGTGTTTTATATTTGTCAGTCTGTTTGTGTTTTCCTTCCCACACTTATCCAGTGTATTTTGAGTCTTCAAGTAGTCACTCCAGGGTTTAGCGTGGGGGGGCTATAGGAAGGGACAGAGGTTGGGGCAAGCTCAGGGCACACTACCCCCTGTCTTCTGTGTTACCCAACCCTAACGAAACCCCCAAGAAATCACAATTTTTTTAAAAATTAAAAACACATATTTGGTATCACACAGTCTGTAACGATCTGTTCAATAAATTAGAATCATTATTTGACCTGCTCCTTGAACGCTGTAAAAATAAAACTGAAAAATATCAAATCTCTTTACAAAAAATGTTCTAAAAAGGATCTAAAAAAGTAATAAAAGGGTACTAAAACAAATGCAATTTTCTCTATTTTAGTTTTTCTTCAGTAAAATTGAACAAATATAAAGAAAATGTTTTAAATTAGTTCAAATAGAAGTATAAACACAGCACGGGCACTGCTGACCAAGGGCACCACACACAATGAAACAGTCCAGCCTGGGGCAGAGCTTGAATAGCGCAATGAGCGATCCACTCCTTGTGGTGCTTAGCCAGAACTATTTAGTTCAGTCCAAAAGTGGAGAAAAAAGACAGACAGCGGCACTTGTGAACTTGTGGATATCTTCTTTATTACAGTAGGACACAAAGGGAGATGCAGACCAAAATAGCAAATCTAAAATCACTGGTAGCACGGGTTGGGTGATATGAGAGAAGAGAGGTTGGGAGTTGCAGCATTATGCAGAGCTTTGTGGATGAGGGGAAATATTTTAAACTGTATTTGGAAGGAGACAAGCAACCAGTGCAGTGATTGGCACAAACTGGAGGCATCTGTATAGCGTTTGGTCGGAAAGACAACCCTGGCTGCTGCATTAAGAATAGATTGGAGTGGAGAAAGTTTAGTGAGTGGAAGACGGATTAGTAGGGAGATACAGAAGTCGAAAGTGAATCAGCGCAACAATTAGCATTTTAGAAGTTTCCATTGTCAGAAATGGGCGGATTCTGAAGATGTTTCTGAGATGCATGCGGCAAGAGCGAGCAAGAGATTGAATATACAATGCAAAGGAGACGTTGGAGTCCAGTACAACCCCAAGAAAGCTGGCCTGCTGCCGCTGAGCTATATAGATCCCACAGACCGAGATGGAGAAGTCATGGTTGGGTCGGTTAGTAGATGGTGGAGAGATAAGGAGGTCAGTCTTAAAAAGATTAAGTTTGAAGAAGAGAGAGGACATGATGTTAGAGACGGCAGAGAGACAGTCACTAGTGTTCTGGAGTAAGGCAGTAGTGATGTTACGTGCAGAACTATACAGCTGGGTTTCATCAGCATAGAGATGATACTGGAAATTATATCTGATGGTTTGTCCAAGGGGGGCAGTATATAAGGAAAAGAGAAGAGGACCTAGGACTGAGCCCTGAGGAACCCCAACGTTTTTGCGTCTTTATTGTCACGGGTGGACCCGCGACCCACATCGCGGGTCGTGGGCTCACCCGTGCCTCTCACTCCCCGCAGGCGCCGCGCCAGCGCGTCTCACCTCTCCCTGCTCCTGAGTCCCGGCCTCACCTCGTGTGCGCACGGCACTTCTAGGAAATTTAAAGGGCTAGCGCGTCATTGATTGGCGCTGGTCATTTCCCATGAGGCTATTTATACCTGCCTCTCCCAACTAACCCTGCCGGATCTTTGTGCCTCACAGCCTTAGAGAAAGCTCTGTTGCGATTTGCCTGCGTTCCAGTGTCTCCTGCGTTCCAGTGTCTCCTGCGTACCTGACTTCCTCCGTGTTCCCGTGTACCAGTGTTCCTCCGTGTTGCTGTCATGTGTGCTGTGTTCCCGTACCCTTCTGCTTGGACCTCCTGTTGCTGACCCCGGATTGGACTCTGACATTGCATCTCTGCCGCCTGCCCTGACCCTGTGCCTGGACTGTGACCTCGAGCTTGATTGCTGTTTCTGTACCTCAACCTTGGCCGCCACTGCAGACAAGTCACGCCTGAGGAACGACCTGGTGGTACCACGCCGCAGCTTGTCTAACCCGCTTTGCGGCGGGCTCTGGTGAAAACCGGGTACCACTTAGACTCCGGTCCCAGGTAGTGGCTTGAGTCATCGTCTGCAGTGGTCCAGTGGATCCACATCCCTTAAGCCTGACAGTAAGATCCGGCAATGGATCCCGCTGAGGTTCCGCCTCCCAGTAAGCCTGATCTCGCTACTATCGTGATCCGCCAATCTCGACAGATTGCTGCGCAACGAGATCAGTTGGAACAAGTTACAGAGCAACAGATTCCTGAGGCTATCCCTGCAGCTTCTATTGCTCCGGTTTGTCCTCCCGCTGCTGAACCCAGACTACGGCTGTCCATGCCCAGCAAGTACGATGGCGACTCCAAGATGTGCAGAAGCTTTATTACTCAGTGCTCCCTGCATATAGAACTTATGCCGTCCCAGTTCGTCAAGGAGCGATCTAAGGTGGCCTTTATAATCAGCCTCGGAACTCTCCTGGAATGACGCAGCCCTGTCAGCAGCTTTCAAAAAGGGTCTCGCCTCTCATGTAAAGGACGCTCTGGCCGCTCGTGATCTGCCGTCTACTCTGAGTGGTCTCATCACCTTGGCCACCCGGATAGACGTGTGATTCAGAGAGCGTGCTGAGGAATCACGCCTCGAGCAACCTCAAGTCTGTCCTCGACGCCTTCCCTGCCTGGCCCCGGTCTTCCAAAGACCACTCCAGCCTCAGGTCATACCACCCGCAGAGGAGCCTATGCAGATGGACAGAGCTAGACTCTCCTCCCAGGAACGCATCAGAACGTGCCAGGGTAACCTTTGCCTTTTTGGGCTAGTCCGGAGCACTTCATCGGGTCCTGTCCTATCTTGGGAGAAGCGTCCCTAGGTGTCTGCCAAGCTTCTCCACATCTGATGATTCCGGTGCTTCTCAGCATTGGCGCCAGCCCCCAGATCCAAGTCTCTGCTTTCTTGGACTCCGGTTCTGCAGGGAATTTCGTGGATGCCGCTCTGGTCTCCCGGAATCACATCCCAGTGGTTCGCCTTGAGAAGCCGTTGGTCATCTCATCCGTAAGTGGCCAGATCCTCTCTGACCCGGTCCTGTACCGCACCAAGCCTCTGTTCTTGCAAGTCGGAGTGTTGCACAAGGAGAGACTGTCCTTTTACGTGCTACCTTGGCCCACGTCCTCTATCCTGTTGGGTCTTCCGTGGCTGCAGCTCCATGCTCCTGTTCTCAATTGGATTATAGGGGAGATTCTTCATTGGGGTACTGAGTGCCGGTCCCGCTGTATGGGGGCCTCCCTGCCTGTACCTGTATTGGCCTCCTCTCTGTCTACAAAGCCTTTGGAGGGTTTACCCACATGCTACCAGGACTTCTCTGACGTCTTCTCTAAAAAGCAGGCTGAGACTTTGCCACCGCATCGACCCTACGATTGCCCTATTGAGTTATTGCCGGGCACTTCTCCTCCCAGAGGCCGGGTGTATCCACTCTCCATTCCTGAGACCACTGCCATGTCAGAGTATATCCAGGAGAACTTGCAAAGAGGTTTCATACGGAAGTCCTATAATCCTGCGGGTGCAGGATTCTTCTTTGTTACCAAGAAGGACGGCTCCTTGCGTCCTTGTATTGATTATCGTGGACTTCGGATCACGGTTAAAAACCGCTACCCTCTGCCACTGATCACAGAATTGTTTGACCGCGGTTCCAAGATTTTCTCTAAGTTGGATCTTCGCGGGGCTTACAATCTTATTCGTATCCGCAAGGGAGACGAATGGAAGACAGCATTTAACACCCGAGATGGTCACTTCGAATACCTTGTGATGCCTTTTGGATTATGCAATGCTCCAGCTGTCTTCCAGGAGTTTGTCAATGACATCTTCAGAGACCTTCTGTATACGTGTGTAGTGGTCTAACTAGATGACATCTTGGTGTTCTCTCCGGATCTCAAGACTCATCAATCTCACGTACAGCAAGTCCTAGGCCGCCTTCGAGCCAATTGTCTCTACGCTAAGCTCGAGAAATGTCTCTTCCATCAACGGAGTCTACCTTTTCTTGGTTACATCATCTCCGACAGGGGTCTGCAGATGGATCCTACCAAACTGTCTGCCGTTCTTCAGTGGCCACGTCCAGAGGGTCTTCGCGCCATTCAGAGGTTCCTAGGCTTTGCAAACTACTACTCTTGTTGCTCCCATCGTGGCACTCACCAGGAAGGGCGCTAATCCACGCCTTTGGCCTCCAGCAGCTGAAGAGGCCTTTGCAAAGTTAAAATCCGCCTTTGCTAAAGCTCCGATCCTTTCTAGACCTGATACAGAGAAGCCTTTTATCTTGGAGGTGGACGCATCTTCTGTCGGTGCAGGGGCTGTGCTTACCCAGAAGGGACCCAGGGGCCGAACTCTTACGTGCGGTTTCTTTTCTAAAACTTCTTCTCCTGCAGAGAAGAACTACTCTATTGGTGACAAGGAACTTTTGGCTATCAAACTTGCCCTGGAAGAATGGCGATATCTTTTGGAGGGTGCTCGCTATCCAGTCTGTGTTTACACGGATCATAAGAACCTTTCGTACCTCCAGACAGCTCAACGTCTTAATCCCAGGCAAGACCGTTGGTCACTATTCTTCTCCCGCTTCAATTTGATCCACTTCCGACCAGCAGAGAAGAATATCAAGGTTGATGCCCTTTCCCGTGCCTCAGATGTTGTTGAAGAAGAGCCGGTTCCCCAGTATATCATCTCTCCGGAACAGTTGGTTGCAGCCGCTCCTGTGGATCTTCGGCAGCTTCCCCCTGGCAAGACGACCTGCTCTACGGAAGAGGATTTTGTTTTGGGGACATTCTTCCTGCCTGGCTGGGCACCCTGGGGTGCGACGCTCCATGGCCCTCATTTCCCGCTACTACTGGTGGCCTGACTTGGTCAAAGATGTTCGGGACTTTGTGGGATCCTGCACCTCCTGTGCTCGAAATAAGCCTTCTCATCTAAAACCGGCTGGTCTCTTGCTTCCGCCCGTGGTCACACGTGGCTATGGACTTTGTCACGGATCTTCCATCTTCCTCGGGCAATACTGTCATCTGGGTGGTGACAGACCGGTTTTCGAAGATGTCTCATTTCGTTCCTCTTCCAGGTCTACCGTCTGCTCCACGTCTTGCCAGCCTCTTCTTCCAACATATATTCCGGCTACATGGGCTTCCCCTGCACATCGTCTCTGATCGTGGAGTTCAATTTGTCTCCCGCTTCTGGCGCTCACTCTGCAGCCAACTGCAGGTGAAGTTGGACTTTTCTTCAGCCTACCACCCTCAGGCTAATGGTCAAGTGGAGAGGGTCAACCAGAGTCTGGGCTGCTACCTGCGTCATTTTGTCTCTGCCCGTCAGGACGACTGGTCCACTTTGTTGCCCTGGGCAGAGTTCTCCTACAACTCTCTGGATTCTGAATCTGCTGGTGCATCTCCATTCTTTATTGTCTATGGAAGAATTCTACGCCCACCACTACCTCTCTCAGTTCTCTCGGATGTTCCTGCGGTGGAAGAATTGGTGCAGGACCTCTGCTCTGTCTGGAGACAGACTCGTTTATCTCTACTTCGGGCGTCTGCTCGCACTAAAATTCAAGGCGACAAGAGACGCAGACCTCCTCCCGTCTTCTCTCCTGGGGACAAGGTCTGGCTATCTTCCAGGTACATCCGGCTGAAGATACCTGGGTACAAGCTCGGTCCTCGATTCTTGGGTCCTTTCGAGGTCCTGTCCCGTATCAATCCTGTATCCTACAAGTTGCGCCTTCCTCCCACCATGCGCATCCCGAACTCCTTCCATGTCTCCCTGCTCAAGCCTGTCATCCTGAACCGCTTCTCCCGGCAAGAACCTCCTCCTACCCCTGTGGCTGACTCCACCGACACCTATGAGGTAAAAGACATCCTTGATATGAAGACAGTAAGGGGGAAGCGGTTCTTCTTAGTCGACTGGAAGGGGTTCGGTCCGGAAGAGAGGTCTTGGGAGCCGGAGGACAATATTCTGGACCGTGATCTTCTGCAGAGATTTCTCCAGCCCAAGAAGAGGGGGAGGCCGAAGCAGCTTGTCTAACCCGCTTTGCGGCGGGCTCTGGTGAAAACCGGGTACCACTTAGACTCCGGTCCCAGGTAGTGGCTTGAGTCATCATCTGCAGTGGTCCAGTGGATCCACATCCCGTAAGCCTGACATTTATTTTTTACTCCCCACCTTCAAAAATCTATAACTTTGTTATTTTTCCCTGTAGAGAGCTGTGTGATGGCTTGTTTTCTGCGTAACAAATTGTACTTCATAGTAATGTAATTTCATTTTCTATGCCATATACTGGGAAGCGGGAAAAAAATTCTGAATGCAGAGAAAATGGTGAAAAAACGCATTTGCGCCATTTTCTTATGGGCTTGGATTTCACGGCTTTCACTGTGCGCCCTAAATGACAGGTCTACTTCATTCATTGGGTCAATACGATCACGTGGATACCAAATTTGTATAATTTTTATAATGTTTTCATACATTTACAAAAAATTTTTTGCGCAAATAATTTTTTCATACTTTGGTGCAAGCACCGATCACGGCTGTTAGCGACGGTTGCTTGCTTCATTGAGAAGCAAGCACCCGGCGAGTATGAAGAGGGCTCAGCCCGTGAGCCCTCTGCATACTACCCCATCCATGGGGTTAAAGGAGACACTAAAAGTGCGGTCAGAAAGATAGGAAGAAAACCAAGAGAGTACAGTGTCCTTTAGGCCAATGGAGCAAAGCATCCTGGGGAGAAGCTGGTGGTCCACACTATCGAAGGCTGTCGATAGATCCAGTAAAACGAGGAGAGAATAGTCACCTTTGTATTTAGCAGGAAGATCATTGGAGACTTTAGCAAGGGCAGTTTCAGTGGAGTGTATAGTATGAAAACCAGATTGTAGGGGGTCAAGGAGGGAGTTAAGTGAGAGATCACGTGTTAGTAGATAATACTCCAGGAGTTTGGAGATGAAAGGGAGGTTAGGAACTGGCCGGTAGTTAGCAGCACTGGATGGATCCAGAGAAGGTTTCTTTAGTAATGGGGTAACAACTGCATGCTTGAAAGAAGAGTGGAGAGAGAGAGAGATTGAAGATTTTAGTAAGGTGAGAAATGACTGCTGGGGAGAGAGACTGTACCGGACATGAGGGGATGGGGTCACTGGTGCAGGTCGTGGGTCGAGTAGAGGAAAGGAGCCTAGACACTCCTTCCTCTGTGACTGGCTCAATGGAAGGGAGTGAAAGTGGTAAGGAACCGGAGGGAAGGGGATTAAGTGGGTTGAGTGGATTGAGGAATTATTTCCTGGCAATTGCAATCAATTTTATCTTTAAAGTAGGTGGCCAGATCTTCGGCCCCAAGGTCTGTGACAGGTGGCTGCACCTTTGGTGTTAGTAAGGAGTGAAGAGTATCAAAGAGCCTTTAGTGGTTATGAGAGAGAGGATATTAGATTAGTGAAATAGATCTGTTTAGCAAGGTGGAGAGCAGAATTATAGGTTTTGAGCATAAATTTGAAGTGTAGAAAGTCTGCAGATGTGCACGATTTTCTCCACAGACGTTTGGCAATCCTGGAGCCCTGCCAAAGGAAACAAGTTTTTTCCATGTGCCAAGGTTGCCTGCTTCTGTGTTAAAAATTCCAGATAGGGAGTAGTGCCATCTCATCTAGGCCCCTTCTGACAGTATGATTATAATGGTTAGTAGCCAGGTTTGGACAGGTAAAAGAAGAGATGGGGGACAGTGCAGTTTTCTGTGAGTTGGTGAGTATCAATGGCACATGGGTTCCGGTATGATCGATGGTGGTGGTAGGATTCAGAGCAGATGAAGAATTATTGAATGTAAAAGAAAGAAGGTTATGGTCTGAAAGTGGAAAGGAAGAATTGGTAAAATTAGATATTGAAGAAAGTCGGGAGAAGAGCTGAGAGGCGGGTGGGTAAACGGGAGTGTTAATAGGGATGTTAGTCTCCCATGATGTTGGTTGAAATGTCACAGGATAGAAAGTGAGGGAGTCAAGAGGCAAAGTAGTCTGGATAGGGTGATAGGTCTGGATACGGAACTAATAGGGTCAGCCGGGAGGACGGTATACTACAGACACTCGAAGAGAGAATGGGCGGAAAAGTCTGAGGGTGTGGGTCTCACAAGATGGAAAAGTAACAGTAAAAGTAAGGAGAAATGACCTGGAAGGTGCAACTTGGTGTGCCTACAGCTCCTTCCTGCCTCTTCTCAGGTCTGGAGCAGTGAGAAAAGTGTAAGCCACCATAAGACAATGCCGAACTGAGGCAGAGTCAGCCTGCTGGATCCATGTTTCTGTGATGGCCAGCAGGTCAAAGGACTTAGAAAGAGGTCATGAACAGTTTATTACACACAGAGAGGGGATTCCATAGGGCACATTTAAAAGGGGTTATTTTTTTAAGCAGCCCTCTCTTGGCCACCTTTTGTTTTTGTTTTTTTTTTAAATAAGTCTCGGACAACCCCTTTAACCCCTAGGCGCACCAGGACGTTATAGTACGTCCCCGGGGCTAGATGCTTAGCGCACGGGGACGTTCTATAACGTCCTGCTTCTGGCACCGGCTCACGAACGGAGCCGGTACCAGAAGCAGCGGCTGTCAGCTGTCTAGTACAGCTGACAGCCTGCGCTAACACCCGCGATCGGAGCCGGCTCCGATCGCGGGTGTTAACCCCTTACACGCCGCGGTCAAACATGACCGCGGCGTGTAAGGGTGTTTGCGCTGTGGATCGGATCCCCCGTGCCGCTTACCGGGGGATCCGATCCACTTCTGGGCAGCTCCGAGGACTGGCATGTGCCCCGGAGCTGCCCGGTCTCCATGGCAGTCAGACCCCTTCCGGGTCTGACTGTAAACTGTCTGAGCATGCGCAAGCTTGCTCAGACAGTTTACACTGCTATACAATAAAATAGTATTGTAGAGCAGTGTATTGAACTTAAACCAGTGATCAGAGCATCACTGGTTCAAGTTCAAGTATGTATAAGTAAAAATATGCAAAAACACTTAACACTACACATTATAATAAATAAAAAATAAATACATAAAAATATAAGCCCCTAAAATGTTACTTTCCCATAAAAACACTTAATAAAGTATAAAAAACACAAAAACACAAAAAACCCCGCATATTTGGTATTGCCGCGTCCGTAACAATCTGTATAATAAAACAGAATCGTTACTGGACCCGCACGGTACACGCCGTAGAAAAAAAACCGCAAAAATGTTCCGAAAAAAGATAATTTTTAATTATACCCTATCAAAAAATGCTCTAAAAAGTAATTTAAAAAATGTTATGCACTCCAAAATAAGCCCACTAAAAAGAACAACTCTTCTCGCAAAAAATAAGCCCCTAACCAGATTTGTCAGCCGAAAAATAAAAAAGTTATGCATATGAAAAGATGGTGATGCTAAAATGAACAAGATTTTCTCCAAATTGGTTTTTATTCAGTACAATTGAATAAAATACACAAAACCCCCACATATTTGGTATCCCTGCGTCCGTAACAATCTGTATAATAAAACAGAATTGTTATTAGATCCGCAAAGTGAACCCCGTAAAAAACAAAACAAAAAAAAGCTCCAGAAAAAAGATCATTTTCAATTAATACCCTATAAAAATGCTCTAAAAAGGGATTTAAAAAATGTTATGCACTCTAAAATAAGACCACTAAAAAGAACAATCCTACTCGCAAAAAATAAGCCCTTAAACAGATTTGTGAGGCAAAAAATAAAAAAGTTATGCATATGAAAGACGGTGATGCTAAAATTAACAACATTTTTGCCAAATTACTTTTTATGCAGTAAAAATGGGAAAAAAATAAAAAATCTATATAAATGAGGTCTTTTTGTAATCGTGGCGACCCATAGAATAAAAATAATATACTATTTTTATGGTATGGTAAACGAGCAAAAAAAAAACCCATAAAAATCTTCCTGAAAAGTGATGATTTTCATTTCCTCCACCAACAAAGAGTTAATAAAATCTCACCAATTAGCCTATAGATTCCCCCATATTACGTACCAGAAAAGTGCATCTCATGTGGCAAAAGAAATAAGCCCCTATAGGTCCACATTAAAAAAAAGAAAAAAATTATAGCCTGTACAATGTGACATAGCAAATCTGATCTGGATGGCGCCTCCTTCCCTTCTATGCCCGGCCGTGCGCCCATACAGCAGGTTACCACCACATATGGGGTATCCGTGTACTCGGGAGAGATTGGGTAACAAACTTTGTGGAGCCTTTATTCATTTAATCCATTGTAAATGTTTAATTTTCCACCCAAAATGAGTGTATTGTGAAAAAATATTACAATTTGCAGACTGCACCTCCATTTTGTTTTAACCCCTATAAAACACGTAAAGCGTTAACAAACTTATTAAAAGTGGTTTTTCATACGTTGAGGTGTGTAGTTTCCACAATGGGGTAATTTACGAGTCTCACTATTATTTAGGCCTCTCAGTGTCAATTAGAAGTTGAGCAGGTCCATCTAAATGCGGGTTTTGGTGATTTTACAAAAAATGTGAAAAATGATACCTAAATTCTGAGCCTCATAACATTCTAGTAAAATATGTGGAATCTTAAAAAACCATGCCAACATAATGCAGACATTTGGGAAATGTAAGTTATGAATTTATTTGGGAGCTATGACTATCTGCATCAAAAGTAGAGAATTTAGAACGTTGAAAATAAAGAATTTTTCCAAATTTTTTCCAAATTTTGTTTTTTTTCATAACTAAACACAAAAGATATCATCCAAATTTTTAAACTAATTTGAAGTACAATGTGTCACGAGAAAACAATCTAAAAATCCCCTGGATATCTCATAGCGTTCCAAAGCTATAACCACTTATAGTGACACAGGTCAGATTTGAAGAATGGGGCCGCGTCCTTAAGGCCAAAATAGGCTGTGTCCCCTAGGGGTTAATATATTGGGCCACCCCAAGCACATTTTTAGCAGTGATAAACTGCTAGCTTTATCAGAACCCTCCGATAAAGCTCAGACACTGCAGCAAAGTACAATAGGAATGCCAGACTTTCAATTCTGCACTATATGTGCTATACACATCCATATGTTTGGCTACAAAATAAATACCCATATCACGTTGTATAGATGGTATAATGAGACTTTGTCTGCTGTGGCCAAACCATAACCTTCCTTCCAATTAATATTATTAACAATTTGGAGCAAATGCTTGGTATCTCTTAAAAATCTCTGGTTATGCTTGAATATGGTTGGAGGTAGAAATCGAGCCAATCCCCAATGTTCCCCCATGCTTCCGATACCAGCCGCAATCGGAGACATGGGGTGGGGAATGTATTCTTGTGCACATATAGAAAATTTTTCTTTATTTAATACTCCTAAATAAAGACCCTCATCTAGAAGTTTACCTAATGTTTCTTGTTAAGAGAGATATAGGGTTACCATTTAGTAGATGGTAAGTAGTAGAAACACTCAAGATTTCTTTATTTAGTTTACTGTATAGGGCCGCATCTAGGACAACTGTTGCCCAACCCTTTGTCTGCTGCGCAGTCTACAATACTGTACCTTTGTTCTCCCTTTATTGATCCAGGGCTAATTTTTCCCCTTTGGACAAATTATCATGATGTTTAAACTTTTTAATCTTTTATTTTTAATTTAGTCAGTTCTTTCTCTACAGCAGAAAAATGTTTTCTAACCGTAATATTAGGGGTAAATTTGTTGACATCCAATATAGTGCTAAATAAATTGAAATCCTGAGGCAGCACAAAATTGAGCCCCCTAGGCTACATTCAGACGAACGAGTGACCGCCGTGCCACTACAAAGACTTCATCCTCAGAACCTTTTCTTAAACCTGGAGCACCTATTTTGCTTTTGAGAAATTTGGATCCACCAAAGCTATGTAATGAAACAAGACTCTTAAAGGACACCTGTCATCAGGTCTGTGTCACTATTTCTGTCACCACTACCTGTTGGAGCAGCTCACAAGGATCCATCCCAGCCTTTATCTCATCAATTCATACATTAATCATTATAAAATCATCTTTTCTTTATTATGTAAACAAGGCTGGTCACATGGTCAGAGGCAGTGATGTCACCCCTGTCCCCCCTCCCCTCTCCTCCCCCTGCTCATGTCTGTGTGTAATGTATAGTAAAGCATTGCCGGTGTCTGTGCTTTATCTGCTGACATGCTCTTCTCCCATACGCATGTGTGAGGCACAGACATCAACTACACAAGTACCTGACATGTTCTACTATAACATGGCTGCTTGGAGCCATCTCTCCTATACACACACAGGCTGCAGGGGGTGCCAGCACCAGGAAACACATGAAGGAGCCATTGCACCATTATACCTCACACCATTATACAGGCTGTCAGTCAAGCACCTGGGGTGTGGCTGTGCCTCCCACTTATGAATAAGCTGGACAGCTTGAATATGATAATGACTCATTGGACATCTCCCAGGTCATTTGCATACAGCTTTAGGATCACATTGTTTAAGTTTACAGTCAATAAAGGGATAAAGGTAATTATTTCTATTGGCAGTTTATGAAAATATATTTAGTTTAGGGGATTAATTTGCCTGATGGGTTCTCTTTAATTAACAACCTGTTTCTACAGTTAATTGAAGTGTACCAAAGGAGAGGAGGTTCATATTCCACTTAAGCCATCCGATTTTGCTTTTGATTTTAAATGCCCCCAGTTAACAGTTCGTCCAGTGAATTCATTGTTAGGCTGCATTCTTATTCACGCAAGCTTACGGGTCTATAAACGTCCCCCATGGGGCAGCAATGGGCACACGTGCGGCACCATACCGTTTAGTACACGGGGAAAAAATATTACATGTCCTATATTTCCCTGTGTTACTGCCCCGCGTATCTCTATGGAGAGGGGAGACGTCAACCCTCCTCCTCTCCATGGCGCCAGACGTATGTCCGCCTGGCTACGGCCCATCGGACATACGTTTGTGTAAATGCGCCATTAACCCCTTCCCGACATTTGACGTAATAGTACTGCATCGCGGGAGGTGCGTTCCCGCAAAATGCAGTATTATTACGTCAAGCTTCTGGCCCCGGCTCCTGAACGGAGCCGGGGCCAGAAGCTGCGGGTGTCGGCTATATGTTATAGCTGACACCCGCCTCTAACACCCGCGATCGGAGATTTCTCCGATCGCGGGTGTTAACCCCTAACACGCCGCGGTCGCGCTGACCGCGGCGTGTCAGAGGCATTTAAAGTTGTTTAAATCCGAATCGGACCCCCCCGCGGCGCTTACCGGGGGGGTCCGCTCCTCCGATCGCAGCCCCAGGACTGCCGGTGCCCGGGGCTGCGCGATCCTCTTCTCGGTGCCGGGTCCGTGCCTCCTGGCAGGACCCGGCTGTAAGACACTGGGCATGCGCAGCATGCTCAGTGTCTTACATTACACAGTGCAATACATCTGTATTGCACTGTGTAACCTGTAAAAAAGCTTGAACAAGTGATCAGAAGATCACTTGTTCAAGCTTAGATGTCATTTACTGTAAAAAAAGGAAAAATAAATAAATAAAGGTTTTTTACAGTAAAAATAAATAATAAAAGAAAGTGAAAGTCCCCCCAAACATCACATTTCCCTTTACACAAGTAATAAAGTATAAAAAACACTAAATCACGAAAAAAACCCACTTATTTGGTATCGCCGCGTCCGTAACAATCTGTACAATAAATTCTAATCATAATTGGACCCGCTCGGTGAACGTGGTAAAAAAAAAAAACCAAAAACTTGCCAAAAATTAAAACTTTTTATCAAATTGCTTTACAAAAAATGTTCTAAAAATTGATCCGAAAAAGTTACAAGCACCAAAATGATACCGATAAAAAGAGCAACTTGTCACGCAAAAAATAAGCTTACAACCAGCTCCGTAAACCAAAAAATACTATAATTATGCCACTATAAAAATGGCAATACTAAAACAAATGCAATTTTTTCTATTCTAGTTTTCCTTCAATAAAATTGGACAAATATAAATAAAACTATATAAATGAGGTATCACCGTAATCGTAGTGATCCGTAGAATAAAGATAATATATTATTGTTATGCTACAGTGAACAACCCCCCAAAAAAATGCTAAAAATCCAAAACAAGAATTGATGATTTTATTTTCCTCCACACGTAAAAAGTTAATAAAATTTCTTCAATAAGCTAAAAACCCACTAAAATTAAGGTTTTTTTTACAGTGCATCTCGTCTCGCAAAAAATAAGCCCTTATTTGTCTAAATTGCTTAAAAAAATAAATAAAGATTGTATAGCCTATTCCCAACGAGCGTTGTTATAGAACGGTGCGGCGGGTAGTGACTTTCCAACACCGGTCAGGGTAAGACGGCGGCTGTTCACTGATCGGGGTAAGACGGCGGCTGTTCCTGACAGCCATCCATCCTGCCCCATGGACCAGAAGGGTTACGTCCCCCCCACACACCCCCAGTTTATTATCGCTGCTATTGGCTCATCAATTCAGACGAGCCGATAGCAGTGAATTTACTTATGACGTCAGTAATACCGGTCACTATGTCTATAGACACGGTGATCGGGGCAGGGTGGCGGCTGTTCCTGACAGCCACCAATTTTGCCTTGCGGTCCAGAGGGGTTTTGTTGCCCCCCTCTGTCCATGTTTGTCGCTATTTGCTGGTCGATATGGTCCAGCCAAAAGCAGCAATATTCGTCACAATGGGCATCGCTAGGGTGAATAAGAGCAACACTTGGCGATAATTTCCCTACGAAAAACCAAGATATGGTACAAAAGCGCTGGCCATGCACATTGTTCAGATGATGCTGTACAACTCTTACGAGCTGTTCCAATGTGCACGTCCTGCCGTATCATTTCTCTGTTTTCAAGAGGAAGATATTAGGAAACTAATATTGGGACAAGAAGGACGGGGCCCCAGTACCTCTGGTTTAGATGTTCCTGTGTTTTGCCAGGACAGCATTTTCCCGGTGAATTCTGCTGCTTCTAATGGTAGGACTCAATAAAGAGTCTGTTCCAAAAGAGGAGTAAGGATGGACACTACATACTACTAATAGACCTGCGACACCTCCAGAGTGACAAAAGTTTAGTTGGTCCCCTGGTCTATTCTACCTCCTTATACACTAAACATTCACAATTCACGCCCAACCTATTGTGAATTAATTTCGGTAAAATGAATAATTGTAACAACTGTTATGTCGCGTTTCTCCCTATACCCCTCCATTATTTCATAAGGGGCGCCACATAACGGGCACTGAACTTTCCAAAAATAATTGCAATTTCCATCTCGGACTTCATTGCACATCATATTTGGAAACCACCTATATGTTCAAAATGCTCATTTCGCCACGTGTATTACACTACACCACATATTACACCTTGCTATATTCCCCAAGGGGTGTACATTCAACAATTAGGGTCACTTTTCGGGTTTTCCTCTGTTTTGGTACCACTACATCTCTCCAAATGTATCCTGACACATGTGAAGGATTTCTTACAAATTTGGCCTCTAAAAGACAAACATCCCTCTTTTCCTCTACTGTGCGCCCATAAAGCATTTTATATGCACATGTGGGGTACTTCTACACTCGGGAGAAATAGTTTTACACCTTTTTTGGGGTTATTTAATATATTATCCCTTGTGGCTTACATAAATTAGGGGTAAAGTGACATTTATAGGAAAATTTTCACCTTTTTAATGATTCGGGCCTAATTGGATCATTCACCTGTAGGGGCAAATACATATATTACACATTGCAAAATTCTCTAAGGGGTGTGCATTCAAAGATTAGGGTCACTTTTCGGATTCTTATCTGTTTTATACCACTAGGGTTCTCCAAATGCATGTCAAACATTTCTGTCAAATTTGGCTTCTAAAAGGCAAACATTCCCCTTTCCTTTTACTGTGCGCCCATACAACATTTTATATACACATGTGGGGTACTTCTACACTCGAGAGAAATAGGTTTACACATTTTGGGGGGTTATTACATTTTTTTATCCCTTGTGGCTATATAAAATTAGGAGTAAAATGACCTTTATAAGAAAATGTTCACCTTTTATCTATTTAAGTCCTAATTAAATCAAACACCTTTACGGACAAATACACATATTACACCTTGCTAAATTCTCTAAGGGGTGTGCTTTCCAAAATGGTGATACTTGTTGGGGTTCCGCTCTGTTTTGGTACCACTACGGCTCTCTAAATGCATCCTGACATATGTAAAGGATGTCTGTCAAATTTGGCTTCTAAAAGGCCAACGCCCCTCTTTCCCTTCTGAGCTTCACTGCGTACCCATACAACATTTTATTTGCATGTGTGGGGCAATTTTATACTCGGGAGAAATGCTAGTACACATTTTTTGGGGTTGTTTCGTCTTTAATGCCTTATGGGATACAAAAATTAGCCGTAAAAGTGACTTTTTTGGGAAAATGTTCACCTTTTTCCTTTTAGGGACCTAATTGAAGCAAACACCTGTAGGGGTAAATACACATATTACACCTTTCTGAATTCTCCAAAGGGTGAACTTTCCAAAATGGTGACACTTGTTGGGGTTCCCCTCTGTTTTGGTACCACTAGGGCTCTCCAAATGCATCCTGACACATGTAAAGGATGATTGTTAAATCTGGCTTCTAAAAGGCCAAAGCCCCTCTTTCCCTTCTGAGCCCTACTTTGCACCCATACAACACTTTATATGCAAAAGTGGTGCAGTTCTGTGCTTAGGAGAAATAGTTTTACACATTTATGGGGTTGTTTCATCTTTTATCCCTTGTGACTTACAAAAATTTGGGGTAAAAGTGACTTTTTCTAGAAAATTTTCACCTTTTTTCCCTTTTGGGGCCTAATTGAATCAAACACCTGTTGGGGAAAATACACAAATTACACCTTGCTAAACTCTCCAAGGGGTGTACTTTCCAAAATGGTGTCTCATGTTGGGGCTTTCCTCTGTTTTGGTACCACTATGGCTCTCCAAATGCATCCTGACACATGTAAACTTTTTCAGCCATATTTACCCTGCAAAAACGAAACAACGCTCTTTCCATTCCAAGTGCCCCCCTGTGCCCGTACAGCAGGGTACAGTGACAAAATGGGTATTGGCATACTCAAGAGGAATTGCCCTCAACATTGTAAAATGCATTTTCCTTTTTAACCCATTGTGAAGGTGCAAATTTTAGTGTTCAATGAATCTATAGTAAGATAAAATTACATTTCTCTAATTTCACTTTCATTTATCTTTCACGCTCATGAAACGCTCAAAGGGTTAACAAAATTCCCAAAGGTTGTTTTGAATATTTTGAGGGGTGTAGTTTCTAAAATGGTGTCATTTGTGGGGGGTTTCTGTCATGTGGGCCTTATAAAGTCACTTCTAACTAAATTGACCCTCCAAAAGTAGGTTTTGATGATTTTCGTGAAAATCTGAAAAATTGCACCTAAAGTTATAAGCCTCCTAACATCCAAAATAAAGGAAAAGATGTTTGAAAAATGATGCCAAGTTAAAGCAGACATATGGAAAATGTTGGTTATCAAGTTATTTTAGTGATATGACCAACTTTCCAAAAAGTAGAAAATTTTGAATTTGGAAAACATTGTTTTTTTCAAAATTTTTGCCAAATTTCCATTTATTTCATAAATAAATACTAAATATATTTATTAAATTTCTCAACCAGCATGAAGTACAATGTGTCACGAAAAAACAATCTCAAAATCAACTGGATATGTTAAAGCGTTCCAAAGTTATAACCACTTAAATAGACACATGTCAGATTTTAAAAAATGGTCCGTGTCAGGAAGGTGAAAAGTGGCTTCAGCGTTAAGGGGTTAAATCAAGACATAAAGAGATAATCCATTTCTCTATGCAGTTACACTTCACATAACGATTTCCCAATTTTTGGTGAAGCTTGCATTGAATGAAAAAGAATAGAAACTTTATTTGCATACAAATGGTTACACTTCCCATTAAGAACAATTTCTGTTTCAGGGGACACATTCTTGTTCACTGGGTCTAGGTCTGTGGTCTGCTTCTAAATTACCTCTCTCATTCTTGTAAGGGGATGATACATAATAAACACATTGGGGCAGATTTATCAAGCTGTCTGAAAGTCAGAATATTTGTAGCTGCCCATGGCAACCAATCACAGTTCAGCTTTAAACTTTACCAGTGCTCATGAATAATTAAAGGAGAGCTGTGAGTGGTGGCCATGGGCATCTAGAAAAATTCTGACTTTCAAACAGCTTGATAAATCTGCCCCATTGATATCACCTAGAAAAAAACCCGCATAATTAGCCAGTCGCCTCTCCGGGCTGCTAATTATGCACACCTCTGACAACGTCATAATGTGTGCACCACTAGAGCGCTAGGACCTGGCGCTGCCGGCAAGCAGGGATGAAAACTTGGCTTACACTCGAGTATATACGGTACATCTCATAAACTGCACAACCCCATCCAAGAATAGAGAAAGAGCAATGGTTAATGTTTACAACATCAAGAGTTTTGTAATTACAATTTCCATTGCAGATTATATAATATATTGTCCCCTAAAAAAACAACCATGTCTGTCATTAGACGCATGAACTTGTATCATCCTAGTATGTGAGTTCTTAGTGGGATTTGGCACAGAAGGAGAGCTGCCTTTTTCCGTCTGCTGTAATCTGTTCAGATGGCTGGAGCCCATATTATGCACATGGTATTTGCAGTATATTTCAACCTAATGATCTGTTTATTTCCCAGGAGTGGAAACTGCTTCTCGCATTCTGTTCATTGTTCATATCACAAGAGGCAAGCTACCAATGAAATGTATCATCTATAAGGACAGAACACTGCAGAAAAGACCAGTAGCAAACCAAAAGAAAAATGTGGCAATGCAAAGGTATACCCAGACAACTAATATGTGTAGTGACTGCATGTATATAGGTTCACTTACAAGGTGTCTTTTCAAAAGCGGATGTCAATCATAAAGAGAAAAGCAACACAATAGACAGATTATTCCCCCTTTTCTACCCCTATTATAGCCTCCCTACTACTTGCAAAATTAGCTTGAATTCTGGAGTCTCTGTCACACTATTCTTCTGTCCGCTGTTGTCATTTGTTGGCTGTAGGGAGGTCACTTTAATACGTCAATAAGAAATTATTCTAATAATATAAAGTAAAATGCTGGAATGGCTCACTAGATTCAAAACATTTTGGATAAAGAGGTTTTCCCATGAAGGCACGTTAGGCCCTATCCACAGGATAGGGCCTAACTTGCTGATCTGTGGGGGTCTCAATGCCGAGTACCCCACAGATCGCGAAAACGTGGGGTCCGTTCGACCCCTTGCCGCTCCTCAGACTTATGGAGCAGACGGCCGCGCATGAGCGTTCTGCTCCATTAATCTCTATGGTGCTGATGGAGATCGCCGAGCACTGCGCAGAGATTAATGGAGCAGATCAGTCATGGGCGGCCGTCTGCTCCATTACTTTGACGGAGCGATGAGGGGTCCGACGGAGGCACGAGGGACCCCATTGGACCCCACGTTTTTGTGAACTGTGGGGATAGGGCCCTGTGGATAGGGCCTAATTTGTGTTCGTGGGAAAACCCCTTTAAGTCTGTGCCGTCTACCCCCTATGTCAATTAAATATACTTGTGATCTGAATAGCGGAGTCATTTGTCAGATTTTTGAGACAAAAAAAATCTCAAATGTTTAAGCAACCCCTTTCCTACGCCTGCTCTTGACTGGAGGATATTTGCACAAAAAAATTACAACTTTTCATTGCATTTGCGCCAAGATGTAAAACTTTTTCAGATGTCCACATCTTGACAAATCAGGTGCTCCACTGAAAAAAAAAACAACATGACAAGACAACAAAAGTCGCAAATAAGGCACAGCAAACGTTAAAAACGTTGTAAAAAATAATAAAAAATAAACTAAAAACGTTTGATAAATGCCCCACTATGCCCCTGTGTAAGGTTGTCTTCTCTTTAGTGCTGTCAGGTTATCTGACAATATCCTTTGGTAAGATCTAGAGTAGTGAAGTACCGAGCTCCTCCTATTCTCTCAACAAGCTTGTCAACTTGTGGCATGGGATGGACGTCAAATTTAGACACCTTGCTTAATTTTCTAAAATTGTAAAAAAAATCCCCAAGTCACCATCTTCTGAACCTCCTCTGAATTGGGTGGTCTATGAGCCTCTGGGACTTGGTACGGCCTTGATCTCACCTTTATCCCTGGCTCTGTGACAATGTCATGTTTGATTACAGACGTGTACCCGGGAACTCTGAGAACAGATCTGTATTTCTGGCTACAAACTCTCAAGCCTTTTCGGTAAGAGTATCTGCTATCCGTACCTCGGCAGCCACTATAACCTGGAGGGTATAGCAGGAGGTGGACTAGCCAGAGCTATCTCTGTAAAGAGACTCTCTTTGTCTTTCCAGGCTTTTAACAAATTTACATGATATGTCTGACGAATCTGGTAGTTCACTTACCCTATTTTCTCTTGAACCTCATATGGTTCCTGCCATTTGGAAAGAAATTTACTCTATACGGCGTAGATTAGCACAAGTACCCCATCCCCGGGATTAAAGGAAACATACCATTTGATTTGATGCATTATAAAGCAAACATACCTTGCGACTGCTGTAGCTACACTGATGCAGGATCATATGTTGGGTAATCCCTGAGCTGAGTGGTTTTGCTGATAAAACAATTATAACATGATAATGAAGCCGTCTCCCTTCTATGGCTGGTTCAGCACTTCTCCTAGCACGTGAGTTTTTCTCTGTAGAAGATGATGATGTAATCCCTGGGTGGTGCCTGAAGGCAGAATAATCAATTGCTGCACCCACAGCTGCTGTGTATTAGTGATCCAGCTCAGGTTGATTAGTCATAATTGACTAACCTCCATTTGTAATTACAAGCTCCCTTCATCTCTACCACATTTTCCCTGAGTGGGGTCCTGGAGTTGTGCGGTGCCGACGTTGTCACTGCCTCCTCAACTTCGCCTACCATCACATCTGGGGGAAATTACAAACTATCATCTTCTTCTATGGTGGTCACCCCTATGGCAGGAACTCGAGTCTCCGTACCAAGAACTGACCAGGTGACACAGAAATAACTTGTGGAAAATGGATCCTCAACCCTTGGTTTACAAAAAAAGTCCAAAACATGGGGCAATCCTGACCCAAGAGAAAATAATGGGGCAAGTTTATGACAACCCCTGTCTCATGCTGTGTCGCTCCCAAGGGGTCTGAAGGTTAACAATTGTGGTAGGGTTTTCCTTTATGTCCCCATATATGCACAGGTCTCCAATTCAGCCCCCTGTGACGGTATCGGGGTCACACGACTTTCAGAATTCACCACTGCCAAAACTGGATGCCCTGCTACAGTCACCTGGTACAGATGGTGCTCATCAGCAGAATTGGGGCTATAGCCATTTAGGCCGCGGCAGCATAGAGAGACACCCTCTGGGAAGAACTGCAGTCTATGGGCTTTGAAGAATGGGGACAATGGACCACAATATGACCTGGATGGACAGGCAGAACATCATATGATGGTGCACCTAGCCATGCGTTTCCAAACGCATGTGATTAGTAACGAGCACCCGTTGTTTTGCATCTTTTAAATGCAAGACAGGGGGTGCTCATTACCAACCGCATGCATTTCAATGGAAAAGCATTTGTGATTGGGCCAAGCACTGACCACAAGGTTTGTCTATCATTTCTAAATGCAAGGCAAATGCTACATGTGAACGCAGCCTCAAGGCCTTACTCACTATTCTGTATTTACTAGGCACGTGTGGCACATGTTAACCACAGTGAGCACAAGGGCCCATTGACTTTAATCATTGTATTCAGACATCTGTGTTTTTGATCTTTGAAAACGCAGGGGTTCATTTTGCAGACCCATGACTGCCAATAAAGTCATAAGAAGCATATAGATGGCGTCCAAACACTATTCGTGCTTTTCACTCATACAGAGTGGACCAATTTGACATGCCTGGTGCATCGCTGCATAATCTGTAGGTGCTTTATAAAGATTTATTATTATCATTAGAAACTATAGGATTTTTTAAAGGAAAAAAAGGATAGGATTTGTGAAAAATTGATCAAGCATACAAAAAAATCACATTTATATCAGTAGGATCTCGTGTTGTTCCGGGAGAACATAAATTGTGCAAGATTTTAATGTATGGATGTGTGAATAAGCCCTAAATCTGTGGATATGTCCGAAATGTCTATTATGTGCGGGCACTTGGGGTGATGAGACTGTTATCATTGTATTCACCTGCAAAATCGCATGCATTTTCAATGTTTTTACAAATGCACCACAAACGCACAAAGGGACACACCCTTACACCGGTACGCAGATTCATTTAAACCCAAGTACTTGTGTTCGGTATGTAGCAACATGTGTTTTGCATTGTTAACCAGCAAAACACTGTACTAGTTCCTGAACACAAGCGTTTAACACCTTAATGACATGTGACGTGTGATGTTAAGGATGTTTGTAGAAGGCTCACGGTAAACACCAGCAAACAACCACTGGACACTGCAGCAATTGATGCTGACATTGATCACGGATGTTAACCTTTAAATGCCACCAGCCAAGCAGCATTTTGGCGGGATGATCATTCCCAGTGATGTCATCAGGAAGCGACGATCCATTGTCATAACAGCCTTCAGTCTGTCCTCCAGGACTTGCAATTTCTTAAAACTGGTTACAGTGGACAACCAGCACAGACCTTAAAAAAAAAAAATCCTGTAGGGGTTAAAAAAAGTTGTGTGATCTCTAACTGTCCATGAGCATTCACCCTGCCAAGACCATAATCTTCTATTCAAGAATACTATCATAAGGTCCTGGCAGGACGAATGCTTATGGACAGTAAGGAATAACATGACAGTCCATCTGTGGCCATTTTATGGTACATTCTAGGAGCGCTTTTAAACGCATTGAAAATGCATGCATTTTGCATATTTACTATGCGCATGGTTGGCATGATTATGTTTATTTTCATAGCTGGAAGTTTAAGCAGCTGTGTTAACATTTTCACAACTATGGTATGTGAATTATCTGCACCCGGTTCAGAATATAGCACTAGCTCCCAGTGTTGCAATGTTACGCAGGTCCCATCTGACATTTAGTATGACACAGAGCAGCACAAGTAGTGTGAGATAGTAAACAGTTCTATAAAATACGACCCACTCACCATTCATTATAGTACATAATCCATCAGCCATGGCCATCCTATCCAGTAGTGATGGGAGTGCGCCACCTGCTGTTCTCTGAGAGAAAAGACATGAATCACAACTGCAGAAGGTGCACTTATTGAACATAAATAAAAAAAAGTATTGTAATATTTGAGATATTTTCATATTATTTTGCTTTTTATAGAAGAAATCCCTGCACATTGTATCACTGTTTCACAAGCTGCAACCACATCAAAAACTTGGCACACAGATATGTTTTCCAGCGAGGTACTGTAGTACTGTACTGTAGTACTGTAATTTATTTAAAATTGCACCCAGGGCCGATTTGGCATTTTGGGGGCCCCATAGGCCGCGTTTACAGGTTGCGTTTTGGTTGCATTTTCAAACGCATTACAACAGCTGAGGAGAGGTGATTTACTTAATTACAGGCAGTCCCCGGGTTACGCGCACGATAGGTTCTTTAGGTTTGTACTTAAAGAAAATCTAACATTTGATTTGATGCAGTATGAAGCAAACGTAGCTTGAGAATGCTGTAGCTTCACTGATGCAGGATCAGATCTTGGTTAATCTCTGAGTGGTATTGCTGAAAAAAACAATTATAAAATTATGATAATGAGGCCCTGTCGCTTCTGTGCTGGGGCTCCGCGCTTCTCCTCTTTCATATGATATATGGATTGTGTATGGATGCTAAACTGAACCAGAGAGATCCACTCTTAACCCCTTAATGACCACTCTACCGGCTTTTTACAGCGGTCATTAAGAGTACTTCTTCTGACGTGATACCTTTCTTCGGCGGCGTGTCAGAAGAAGATTTAGAGACATCGGGTCAGTCTGGTGCCGGGCTGTGATATCACATCCCAGACCCAGCGCTAACAACTGGGATCGAAAAATCTCAGATCCCGAGTGTTTAACTCCTTACACGCCGTGTAAGTAAGTCCACCGTGGATCGGACCCACCCCCATCCCCCTTGAGGTTACCGGGGGATCCGATCCCTCCTCCGCAGCTCAGGGGTCCAGCAAGTGCCCCAACGCTGCCGGCTCCCCGTCCTGATGGGTTCCGCCTCCTGGCAGGACATGGCTGTATGTAACTGTACAGTTACTTACACTGTACACTTCAATAGAAGTGTATTGCAGTATAAAGCCTTGAACAAGCGATTGGATGAATGCTTGTTCAAGCCAAAGGGTGAAGACACACATGGCGTTTTTAGGCCATTTTTAGTTAGTGCTTTTTCAGATCGTTAAAAAACGCATGCGTTTTTGAAAAACGCATGCGTTTTTGACAGGTTTGAGCAATTATCTTAATTCAAACTGGTCAAAAACGTATGCGTTTGCAAAAAACGGCCTAAAAACGCCATGTGTGTCTTCACCCTTAGGATGGAAAATGTAAAAAAAAGAGAAAAAAAAGATCAAAATAATTTTATAATAATAATTAAATAAATAAGTAATAAGTCCCAATATCTCCCCAGTTACACATAAAATGCAAATAAAGTATATAAAACACAAAAAAAGTACATATTTGGTATCACCGCATCCGTATTAATCTGTACAATAAATCTAAATCAATATTGAACCCGCTAACTGAGCGGCGTAAAAAAAACCCCACAGCTCTGCAAAAAAATAAGCCCTCAACCAGATCTAACAACAGAAAAATACAGAAGTTATGGCCCTGAAAAGTTGTCGATAAAAAGAAATGTGAGTTTCTCCAATATTGGTTTTGCTCAGTAAAATTGAGCAAAGATAAGAAAACCTATATAAATGAGGTATTACCTATTCGTAGTGAACCAGAGAATAAAGACGAAATATAATTTTTACGTTACGGTGAGCGGGAAGGGGGGGGGGGTGCAAAAAATCCAAAATAAAAATTGATGATTCTGTTTGTGTCCCCTTGAAATACCGTATATACTCGTGTATAAGCCGAGTTTTTCAGCACAAAAAATGTGCTGAAAAACGTCCCCTCGGCTTATACACGAGTGTATTACCCAAAAAAATTACCCACTTAAAAAAATAAAATTAAATACTCACCCTCCGATGTCAGCGCGGCTCCCTGATGTCGGCGCGACTTACCGATGTCCCCGATGTCAGCGCGTCCCGTCTTCTTTCTTCTCCGCGGCTCCTCTTCTTTCTTCTTTCTTCTATCATCGACATAGTATGCGCCTGCTAGAAGAAAGCATGGGCGCGAGAAGAGTGAAGAGGAGCCGCGGAGAAGAAAGAAGACGGGAAGCGCTGACATCGGGGACATCGGTAAGTCGCGACGACATCGGAGGGTGAGTATTTAAGTTTATTTTTTTAAGGGCCGTGAGGGCAGGCTGTATACTACTAGGGGCAGGCTGTATACTACTAGGGACAGGCTGTATACTACTAGGGACAGGCTGTATACCACTGGGGGCTGCTGTATACCACTGGGGGCTGCTGTATACCACTGGGGGCTGCTGTATACTACTAGGGGCTGCTGTATACTACTAGGGGCTGCTGTATACTACTAGGGGCTGCTGTATACTACTAGGGGCTGCTGTATACTACTATGGGCTTGCTGTATACTACTAGGGGCTGCTGTATACTACTAGGGGCTGTGCTGTATACTACTAGGGGCTTGCTGTATACTACTGGGGGCTGCTGTATACTACTAGGGGCTGCTGTATACTACTAGGGGCTGTTGTATACTACTAAGGGCTTGCTGTATACTACAGGGGGCTGCTGTATACTACAGGGGGCTGCTGTATACTACTAGGGGCTGCTGTATACTACTAGGGGCTGCTGTATACTACTAGGGGCTGCTGTATACTACTATGGGCTTGCTGTATACTACTAGGGGCTGCTGTATACTACTAGGGGCTGTGCTGTATACTACTAGGGGCTTGCTGTATACTACTAGGGGCTTGCTGTATACTACTAGGGGCTTGCTGTATACTACTAGGGGCTTGCTGTATACTACTAGGGGCTTGCTGTATACTACAGGGGGGCTGCTGTATACTACTGGGGGCTGCTGTATACTACTGGGGGCTGCTGTATACTACTGGGGGCTGCTGTATACTACTGGGGGCTGCTGTATACTACTAGGGGCTGCTGTATTCTTCTGGGGGCTGGCAGGCTGTATACTACTGGGGGGGTTTGACCAATGCATTTCCCACCCTCGGCTTATACTCGAGTCAGTAGTTTTTCCCCGTTTTTGGTGGTAAAATTAGGGGTCTCGGCTTATACTCGGGTCGGCTTATACTCGAGTATATACGGTAGTTAATATTAATATTCTTGTGAATAATCTATAGACCCTCAAAAATAATTATCTATACATTGTATCTCATCCCGCAAATAATATCACTTAAATTTTACAACTAACATGAAGTACAATGCGTCACGAGAAAAACACTCTCAAAATCACCGGGATATGTTAAAGGGTTCAGAAGTTATAACCAATTATCGTGACACAGGGCAGATTTGAAAAATCGAGTCTGGTCATTAACCCCTTAACGCCGAAGCCACTTTTCACCTTCCTGACATGGCCCATTTTTTCAAATCTGCCTTGTGTCACTATCAGTGGTTATAACTTTGGAACGCTTTAACATATCCAAGTGATTTTGAAATCGTTTTCTCGTGACACTTTATACTTCATGTTGGTTAAAAAATTTTGGTGGTATGTTTTGCATTTATTTAGGAGAAAATCAGATATTTGGTGAAAATTTAGAGAAATTCTCAATTTTCGAAATTCAAAAT
Source organism: Engystomops pustulosus (assembly GCF_040894005.1). Taxonomy (NCBI): domain Eukaryota; kingdom Metazoa; phylum Chordata; class Amphibia; order Anura; family Leptodactylidae; genus Engystomops; species Engystomops pustulosus. The sequence continues at coordinate 98,817,117 of NC_092419.1, forward strand.
GTTCTACTTTTTAACATTCACCGAATGTCTACTTTATGCCTGCGTGGTTTTTTATACATATGCTCATTTTTGTAGGATGTTATGGGGCTTTGAACGTCAGGTGCAATTTTTCACATTTTCATAAAAAACGCAAAATCCCGCTATTGAGGGACCTGCTCAGGTTTGAAGTCACTTTGAGAGGCCTAAATAAAAGTAAAACCCCATAAATTACCCCATTATAGAAACTACACCCCTCAACGTACGTAAAATAACTTTTATGAAGTTTGTTAACCCTTTAATTGTTTTACAGGGGTTAAAACAAAATCGGATGCAATTTCGAAATTATTATTTTTTTGGCTAAATGAATTTGTTTTTCATAAAATGTACAAATTCTCAGTGGATAAAATACCAAAACGCTCCACAAAGTTTGATACCCAATCCCCAATATGTGGTGGTAACTGCTGTATGGGCACACGCCAGGGCATCAGAGGGAAGCTGCGCCATTCACAGCAGATTATTCATTGTCACTTTATAATGGCTATACAATCTTTATTTTTGGCAATTTGGGCATATAAGGGCTTACTTTTTGCAACATGAGATGCACTTTACAAATACTTCATTTAGTGGGTCTGTAGCTTTTTGATGAAATTTTATTAACTCTTTAATGTATGGAGGAAAAGAAAATTGTCAATTTTGGGTTTCTTTTTGGGGTTGTACATTGTACTATAATATCTTTACTCTATAGATCACTACGATTACGGTGATACCTCATTTATATAGTTTTTTATATATTTCTACAATTTTACCGGAAGAAAACGAATATAAAGAAAATCTCATTTGTTTTTGCATCACCATCTTTTTGGAGATATAACTGAAATATTTTTTGGCTGACAGAGCTGCTTTAGGGCTTATTTTTTACGTGTTGAGTTGCCTTTTCAGTGGTACCATTTTGGTGCACAAAACTTTTTTTTATCACATTTTGGAACATTTTTGTGAAGGGATTTTATGAAAAATTTAAATTTTTGCAAAGTTTTTCGGGTTTTGTTTTTACAGCGTTCACCGTACGGGTCCGATAATGTTTCTGACTTATTGTACAGATTGTTGCGGACGCGGCGATACCAAATATGTGGGGGGTTTTGGTGATTTTCATTTTTTTTTTTACTTTATTATATGTGTATAGGGAATGTTTGTGTTTAGGGGACTTTAACTTTATTGAATTATTTCTTTTTATTAAAAAGTGTGTTTAACTTTTTGTATTTACTTTTACAGATTGGCTCGAACAAGCTATCCACTGATCGCTTGTTCAAGCTATTCTTCACCTAATACAGTGTAATACAGATGTATTACACTGTATTAGGTGACACACTGAGCATGCTGCCACGGACCCCCCCGGACCGTGGCGTGTAAGGGGTTAACAGCAGCGATCGAGAAATCTCCGATCACGGGTGTTGGCTATAATATATAGCCGATACCCGTAGCTTCTGGCGCCAGCTCCGTCAAGGGGCCGGCGCCAGAAGCTTGACGTAGTATTACTGCATATTGCGGGAACGCACGTCCCGCCATGCAGTAATGCTACGTCAAATGTCGGGAAGGGGTTAAGCTGAAAACTAGTGTCGGTGATAAGGGGTTTAATTTACAATCAGCAATAAAAAAAACTGTACATTTTAGTGCAACTTTAAGGGTAGATATATCTGGCTCTGTGAAGCATATAAAAGGGGAGATTATCTAGTTTCATTTGACACCAGAATTGTGTTTCTAGGAGTTCAGGAGACATAGCTGTTGGCCACTGTCAAGACGTAAAAAACATCCTTTTTGCAATCTGTCACAGTAAAAGCTGCCGTATATTTATGTGGATCGGTACTGAAGGGGTTAAAAAAGCTATTTTCAAAATTTTAAATGTTCTGTTTTTCAAACAGATAGTCTTTTTACCCAAATTAGTTGCTAACATTTACCATATACAGGCGGTCCCCTACTTAAGGACACCCGACTTACAGACAACCCATAGTTACAGACGGACCCCTCTGCCCACTGTGATCTCTGGTGAAGCTTCTCTGGATGCTTTACTATAGTCCCAGACTGCAATGATCAGCTGTAAGGTGTCTGTAGTGAAGCTTTATTGATAATTCTTGGTCCAATTACACCAAAAATTTTTAAACTCCAATTGTCACTGGGGCAAAAGAAAAAAAATTGTCTAGAACTTCCATTATAAAATATACAGTTTCGACTTACATACAAATTCAACTTAAGAACAAACCTCCGGACCCTATCTTGTATGTAACCCAGGGACTGCCTGTATCAGCTTTGTGTTTATATACCATTTACAGTATATCGAGTACAGTATAAGCCAAACTGAGTATAAGCTGAAGTACCTAATTTTAACACAAAAAAACTGGGAAAACCTATTGACTTGAGTATAAGCCTAGGGTGGGAAATGCATTGGTCACAGCCTACACCCAGTATATAGCCAGCAGCCCCCTGCCTTTAGTATATAGCCAGCAGCCCCACACCTCCTAGTATATAGCCAGCAGCCCCCTGCCCCCTAGTATATAGCCAGCAGCCCCCTAGTATATAGCCAGCAGCCCCCCAGTATATAGCCAGCAGCCACCTAGTATATAGCCAGCAGCCCCCAGCCCCCTAGTATATAGCCCCCAGCCCCCTAGTATATAGCCCTATGCCCCCTAGTATATAGCCAGCAGCGCCCCCAGTATATAGCCAGCAGCCACCTAGTATATAGCCAGCAGCCCTATGCCCCCTAGTATATAGCCAGCAGCCACCTAGTATATAGCCAGCAGCCCCCTGCCCTCTTGTATATAGCCAGCACCCTCTGCCCCCTAGTATATAGCCAGAACCCCCTGCGCCCTAGTATATAGCCAGCATCCCCCTAGTATATAGCCAGCAGCCCCTGACCCTAGTATATAGCCAGCAGCCCCTGCCCCCTCGTATATAGCCAGCAGTCCCTGCCCCCTCATATATAGCCAGCAGCCCCCTGCCCCCTCGTATATAGCCAACAGCCCCCTGCCCCCTCATATATAGCCAGCAGCCCCCTGTCCCCTAGTATATAGCCAGCAGCCCCCTGTCCCCTCGTATATAGCCAGCAGCCCCCTGTCCCCTCGTATATAGCCAGCAGCCCCTTGTCCCCAAGTATATAGCCAGCAGCCCCCTCCCTTTGCAGGTATGTAGATCCCACGGTCACAGTATTGATCACAGGATTATATAGCCAGCAACCACCTAGTATATAGTTAGCAGCCCCCTAGTATATAGCCAGAACCTCCTGCGCCCTAGTATATAGCCAGCAGCCCCCTATTATATAGCCAGCAGCCCCTGCCCCCTCGTATATAGCCAGCAGCCCCTGCCCCCTCGTATATAGCCAGCAGCCCCTGCCCCCTCGTATATAGCCAGCAGTCCCATGCCCCCTCGTATATAGCCAGCAGTCCCATGCCCCCTCGTATATAGCCAGCAGCCCTCTGCCCCCTCGTATATAGCCAGCAGTCCCATGCCCCCTCGTATATAGCCAGCAGCCCTAACATTTTTCCAGAAGGGTAATAATACTCCTCTCACAATTTTTGAGGAGTATTTTAACCGAGGAGGAGTACGAAATTTTCATTAATAAATATATAACTCCTAGGCGTATATATAGTGTTAAGAGACGTCTATTAATACAAGGAAAAAGTTACAGCTCCTGTTTTCTGTGCTTAAAAGGGTTTTCCCACAAATTCAAGTTAGGCCATATCCACGGGATAGGGCCCAATTTGAATTCTTGGGAAATCCCTTTAGGGCGCATTCACACGATGCATTGAGTCACTTTTTTATGCGTTTTTGACGCATTCCAAAGGCTTCACATGTTGAAGTAACATTGGGTGGAGCACGTCCTAGGAAGAAACCGGAGTATAGTAATTTTGCCACAATTAACTCTGGAGAATATGTCCGAAGCAGAGTCACCAGAGGTGCTACTAAGTACAGGAAGGGAAGATGCGGGTGCCTTTTTTGAGCAGTGCAACACGAAAGATAACCTACTTATGATGAGCACTAAGGCTCTGGAACATCGCATCTCTCTACTTGCTGAAAAAGAAATCCGATTGTTTTGGACAAATCACTCCCTGAAGTCCTATAGTGACAGTAATCGAGTCCCGAGAGGACTAAGGGTGTTTAAGTCGGCTGCTCAATACCAAGATGATCCCATTTTTATGAATAGATGGAAAGAGTTGCACCTGCAGCATTCGCTAAACATCATGCGGTTAGTCATGAGTCGAAACGAGACAGAGTATGCCAAGATTACGGAGGATCTCCTCAAGGCAAAATCAGAACTCAGGACAAGACTAGGGGAAAGCCAATTCATGATGTTTTCCAAAAAATTGGAGAAGAAACTTGTGTTTACACAAATGGAGGTTAAAGAAAAGAAACGTGACAAGTTCGTACGAGATAAAATGGACTTTGAACAAGGCTTGATTTTCGAGTGGGGAACTCTGAAAAAACAAAATTTTAGAAAAGGAGGAAATAACCAGAGAAAAAAAACGCACAAAAAATACTGAATTTTGGACCACCGAATCGGATTCAAGCCTATCAGATGACACACAAAAAAACAAAGGAAGCAATCCATCTGGAGTCCCATGCGCTGATAGTAGCGTTGCAAATTTCTCATCGACTGCCCCTTTAGGAAACGCATCAGGAGGGGGAGACGGAGGAAGAAAGAATTGGCATCCAGATCGCAAGCGCAAGCAGGTATCCTGGCGCTAGATCCAGTAAGTTCCCTTACTCCCCCTTCGTATGACGTAGTATCCGATCTTACTAACATAGAGACATCATCTACTAACCATGATTTTCCTGACTTTGTATATGGACATTCTTGGGGGACCGTCCCTGATTCTATTGTTTCACATAACAATAATGGGTTAACTGACTCTGTTAAATCTAACAACATCATCAATTTGACTAATCTATCATTATCTGAAGACTGCATATCATTATTAACTAAAGGTCTTAACTTTTCGATCACCAACAAGTTTGATACTGTCCAATTTGATATTGATTTGTATAAAAGCATTCGCAAAATTAACTTATTTAAGTTCTTCCAGGACCATAGTGGTGCCAGTCACGTACCTAGAGAGGGCGAGATTCCTGTAACAGTTGGCCCCCTGGGTTTCTCTCCCCCGGGCAGCTCCTCCTCTCTAGATATGGAAGTTATTGAGAACCTCATAGATCTTGAGGACCTTACTCCTGAGCAAAACTCTACTAACGATGTCGATTTAGAAATTGAGGCTTTCAAAAAAGGTGCCAAGTCTACGTTTTGTCCCCCCCTGTCTGCTGGTTCTCCTCTTGACATTTTTTACCAACGTGTCAAGGAGGATGTAAAAGCTCTTATCTATCCCACTAACCCCCAGAATCTATCGGCTGGTGAAATTTCTGCTCTCCGTTGGCTTCAGTCTCTGGAGGAGTATATTCTCAAACCAGCAGACAAGGGGGGCAACGTGGTCATTATGACCAGAGAATACTATAGAAATGAGGCATTAAGACAGTTGGGGGATCTTGATACCTATACTCCCTTGGATCACAATCCCACTATTAAATATCAGGCACTCCTCCGCACATTTTTACGTCGTAGTGTCGAAGTGGGGGTTTTGTCTGAACACACTGCCACTAAATTACTACCGTTATGTCCCAAATACCCGGTTTGGTATTTTTTACCCAAAGTCCACAAGTCTTTGTCTACCCCTCCTGGTCGTCCGATTGTGGCAGGGATCGGTTCTTTAACCGAACCCCTGTCACAATATCTCGACTGGCTTCTCCGCCCCCTTTTACTTGGAGTACCCTCATATCTTAAGGATACCAACTCCTTTCTAAAAATAATAAAGGATTTTCATTGGAAGGAGGGCTATGCCCTAGCATCAATTGACGTAGAAAGTCTTTATACCCGCATCCCACAGGACCAGGGAGTCCAATGCATACATGATATCTTGGTAAACGCACAAAAGAATCCTCATTACGTAGAATTTGTGTGTGAAAGCCTACGATTTGTATTGTCCCATAACGCCTTCATGTTCGATGACAGATGGTTTGTCCAGAGAACTGGTACCGCAATGGGTACCCCCGTTGCGTGTACCTTTGCTAATTTGTTTCTCGCATGTTTCGAGAACCGGTACATCTTTTCTCTGGACAACCCCTTTGTCTCGAACATGAAGGCCTTTTATCGTTATGTGGACGACATTTTCATTGTATGGGAGGGTTCCCGGGAATTATTTTTTGAGTTTGTTGATTATCTCAACACCAAAAACAGTATGGGCATGCGCTTTACTGCAGTATTTGGGGACAAGACTCTTGATTTTCTGGACGTAGGGGTCTTCGAAGTGGAGGGGGAGCTCTGTACTACCACCTTTCGTAAAAAAACTGCCACCAACTCCCTCCTCCACTTCGATAGCTTCCACCCCGCACACACTAAAAATGGACTACCTTATAGCCAATTCTTACGGCTTCGGAGGATAAATAGTGACAATACACGATTCGAGAGACAGGCGGAGGAGCTAAAAAGCAGGCTTTTAGCCAGAGGATACCCGGAAAAAATATTGAGAGAAGCATATACTAAGGTCATGAAAAAATCCCAAGAGGAGTTATTGCGAGTTAACAATGTGAATAGGACCAATGGAAGGGAGGAGGATAAGACTAAGGGGAGAAAATTTACATTTTCTTTTGAATTCAACCCCTGTGAGAACCTCATTCGCCAAGCTATAAGGAAAAACTGGGGTATCCTCAAACAGGACCCACAATTGAGGGAGGCAGTCACTGAACGTCCTTGTGTATCCTTTAGACGTTGCCCCACGGTTAGAAAAGCTCTTGTACGGAGCCGGTTTTCCACCTCACATTCCACCTGGTTAGAGAGGGGCATCCCTAAGGGCAACTATAAATGTGGAAACTGCAAATTTTGTGCGTACAACGGCCAACTTAAAGTTATTCAGTTTGGGGGTGTCACCCAGAAAGTAGATTCCTTTATCTCTTGTAAATCCACTTACATAGTATACATAGTGTTCTGTCCCTGTGGGTGTTTTTACATCGGGAAAACTATTCGCAGACTTTATGTAAGATTTCGAGAGCACTATAAATCTGTTAGTTCAGGAGAGGGGTGCCCTAGACTTATCGAGCATGTCAGAAACCATCATGGAGGGGACCCTGGAGTCTTAAAATTTGCTGGTATTCTATCGGTCAAAATGGACCCCCTTGGAGGAGACAGAAATCGAGAGTTGCTCAGACAAGAGAGCAAATGTATTATTAAATTCAATGCCATGGGGAGACTAGGGATGAATGACAAAAATGATTACAGTGTGTTTCTCTAATTATCCCTTATACATTAAAGTAAATGCTTGATGATATTTATGGTATAGACATATTGAGGACATGCGATATAGATGATTTCAGTATGTTCCACTGTTTGCCCTGTCCGTTTCAAGTACTAGCCATCACGTTCTTATTTCAGTTGTGACAGATCTTCGATACACCACGGGTAACGAATTAGAGAAGATTAAAATAGATATAGAAAGTAGGTTTCTGTAGAGCTTTGCCTGTTATAGTTGTTTTTAGCTAACACTTACTGTGTTTTTAACGTTTGTTTGTACGCTATGTCTATAATTTTTAACGGCAACGTATGTTTACACTGTTCCCTTGGCCACATCCGCCGGCGTCCACGCATATATTGTGCGAGTCGGGGGCGGATGACGTCAACGGTTTGAGAAAGCGCTAGCAAGCGCGAAACGGCCCGTCGCCAGGCCCCGCTACTTCCCTGTACCCTGCACCTACAATAAAGGACTTGTTTTGCACGCTACGGTGAGTGCCGCTTTTTCTTCTTGCATTTGGTCTCTATGGATTGTCTTTTCTTCAGCTGAGCACCACCGCTTGGTCCGTCTACTGGGACTCCCCATATTAGGACATACCACCGTAAGGCAGTCTACTCCTGGGACTCTACAAATTTTGGATTGTGCCCAGCAACCTCTTCTATTGTTTATAACATTGGGTTTTAGCAAACGCAATGTTACTTCAACAGGTGATCAAGGTTCAAGCCTTTGGAATGTGTGAAAAACGCAACGCATCGTGTGAATGCGCCCTCAAAAAGCAAGTATGTATTAAACAAGTGCTGCACAACATTTTTGTGGTGTCTTCACACATGGCGTTTTCAAACACATCAGAACAGCTGAGAAGAGATTTGCATAATTACATTGCAGTCAACATTGTGTTAACAAAACGCATGCATCAACGCAATTCTATTGCGTTTTGTAAATGAAATGTTAACAGCAATGCAATTAGGCAAATCTCTTCTCAGATCTGTTGTGATGTGTTTGAAAATGTATGTAATAACCTCACCCTTGGGTGATGTCACACATGGCGTTTTATGTCCGTTTTTAAACCTCCGTTTTCAGTCCGTTTAATTGGGAAAAACTGACTAAAAACGGACCAAAAATGCCATGTGTGGCATCGCTCTTAGGCTACATTCACACCATATGGGGGACGTATGTACAACCGCAAGTTTGCGGCTTTTAGGTCCCCAGTAGAAGGCAATCGCCGCACGGAGCGATACCGCTCCATACACGGGAAAAGGACATTACCCAATGCATTTCAATGGAGAGGGAAGGGGTCACCCCTTCCTCCTCTCCATGGCACTAAACGCATGTCTGCACGGCTACGGCTTGGCGGGCATATGTTTGTATGAATGCAGCCTTATTGTCTACAGAGCGGACTATGGCTGATGGCGGCCCCCAGACCAGTCTGGGGCTGATGCTGCTGAATTTTTATTTAATTTATTTTCTGGAGTTTGGGAACATAACTTTTTTTTTTTTTTACAGGGGCACATTTAGAAATGGAACATATAATATACTCAAATATAGATCACAGATAACAATGATCTAAAGGTAAGAGCCCATTGGATCACTGTCATCAGTGATTTATATACAGAGAGCTGCAGAGAGGATGCACAGCACCTTCCCTGCAGCCTCTCACTGTATACAGGGGCTGCTGTGACAGGGGGCCGATTATTATCTGTCCCCTGTCACAGTACACGATTGGGCTGTCACATAGACAGCACGATCCTGTTACTGGCTGTGTGCACGATCGTACACCGATCAGGAGCACAGCCCCGGTAAGGGTGAAGACACACATGGCGTTTTTAGGCCGTTTTTGGGCCGTTTTTAGTGTGCCTTCACCCTAACAGATATCCCTCCCCCACCCGCCGCTCGGCTCCTCCATCTCTCACCTATCGCTCGGCCCCTCACCCCGCTCGGCTCCTCCATCTCCTCACCTATCGCTCAGCGCCCCGCGGGAGAGGCTCGGACAGTGAGCAGAAAGTCCCTCCCTGTCCTGCCTCCAGACACTGCGCTGCGATCCTGCAGAGAATATTTTGCAGGATCGCAGCCGGCGCCCCTCACCGCTTGGAAGCGGCAGCTAACATTCAGACAGGAAAATCACCAAGCGTACTTATAGGCTTGGTGATCTTTTGGGGGAGTAGATCAGCCTTTAAACGCATCTATGACACTTGCAGAGGCGTTATCGCGACCTCTGCCCCTGCCCCCTCGTATATAGCCAGCAGCCCCTTGTCCCCAAGTATATAGCCAGCAGACCCCTCCCTTTGCAGGTATGTAGATCCCACGGTCACAGTATTGATCACAGGATTATATAGCCAGCAGCCACCTAGTATATAGTTAGCAGCCCCCTGCCCCCTAGTATATAGCCAGCAGCCCCATGCCCCCTAGTATATAGCCAGCAGCTCACCCTGAGCTGGTGCTCGGTATTTGAAGCTTACAAGTACTATTTCACGTGGTAGGTTTCCTTTAAAGTGTTTGCACCAGTTTTTTGTTTGACTTTGCACTAGAAAGAAAGTGCAAACTGCTTGAACATGTATTATAATGCGTTAAACGCAAACAAAACGCAACATGTTCAGCTGTTGTGATGCGTTTGCTGCAGTCACGCAAGCGCCACCGCAATGGTAACCCATGTGTCAACAAACTGTTGACACACGCATTAACGCATGCGCTTTGTAAACGCAATGTTAACAACAATGTAATTAGGCAAACAAACCGCAACATGTGACCGCAGCCTTCAGGGCACGATCACAAGTTCCGCTTTGGTTGCATTCATAAAGTGACGCTAGCGCACAGGGGGCGGGATTCGGACCGATCACATATGTGTTTCCAGAGAACCCAACGCCCACTCCCAACGCTCGTGTTATGAACGCAACCAAAGCGGAACGTGTGACGCATGTTTAAAAACTGACCAGAAACATGACGTGTGGCACACGTGGCATTTTGAACGCGTTTTTAAGAAGTCCGTCAAAAAACGCATGCGTTTTTGACCAGTTTGAATTAAGATAATTGGTCAAACCTGTCAAAACGCGAAGCTAGCAAACAGGGGGAGGTCCTCGGCCCGAACGCACATGCGATTGATAAGCCGATCGCATGTGTTTGTCTGGAAGCGTATGCGCGTTCGGGCCGAGGACCGCCCCCCCATGCGCTAGCGTCGCCTTAGGGTGGTGACACACGTGGCGTTTTTAGACCGCTTTTAGTTAGCGCGTTTTCAGATAGTAAAAAAACGCATGCATTAAAAAATGCATACGTTTTTGACAGGTTTAACCAATTATCTTAATTCAAAGTGCATAAAACGCATACGTGCGATCTGAAAACACACTAGTAAAAAACGACCTAAAAACGCCACGTGTGTCATAAAACGCATCTGCGACACACAACTTATGAAACAACTTATGAAACAACAATAGTATGGGAGAATCAGAAAATGCGGTTTTATTGCATCTCTTACCAAAAAAAATTGCCCCCGTCGTCTTATGGGACAGCTTTATACTGTCCAATGTCCTAATATTTTCGGGGGGGGGGGTGTTATCAATGACTGATGAAACATGCTGGGAGTTGTAGTTTTTTTCACAGATTACATACTAGTCACTGACACACCCTGCTGGCAGTTATAGGGTTTACAGTGCAGTCGCCTACCGAGTGTCACTGCAGGCTGCGACTTCACCACACGTTATGCTGGGAATTGTAGTTCCATGAGATATTAGGTACTGGAGACTGATACAGCATACTGGGAGTTGTAGTTATTTACACAATGACTGGGATGTGATGGAGTGATATCGGGTGATGTACACAACACACACAGCTGAATTTCCTCTCATGAAGGTGACGCTTATGTCGTCTGCAGGGATCTGAGGTAAAGGGCGGGAAACGACGGCGCATGCCCACAGCGCCGCACATTCCCGCCTCCGCTGCCGCCGGAGAAATGCCCCGCCTCTCCCATCTGTCTGCCCCGCCCACACCTGTCCCCAGGTGTCTGTCCCGCCCACTCCTGTCCCCAGTGTCCCCTCTCATTGTACTCGGAGCAGGAGACATCCAGCAGTTACAGGTGAGTCCTGAGTACACCTGGCCAGCATGTCCGACCTATATCTATATATGTATCTATATACACCCGCATCACTGTGTTACATTGCATTCTGCAGGGCTTTGCTTGTAATAAAAACCCATTGCCACCCATGTATCTCTTATAGTAGCACAGCTACACTAAGAATAAGCTCCAAATAGAAGCAGAAAACCAATAACTAATAATGTATTATCAATTTGCAATTCCGTGTAAAATGTAAGGAAAATTGTAAAAAAAAGAAAAAATGAAACAGCAATGAGGGTGCGCTCACACGTAGCACTTATGCTGCGTTTACAAACTCGCCCCAAATGCATGTGATCAGTAAGCAATTGCAGGCGCTTCACTGGAAACGTGAATACGTTTGGGCCAAGGCACGATCCTGTGCGTTAACGTTATGCTTGTAACCTCAGTGCTAGCGGTACGTGTGACTACCCTAAGGGCGCGTTCACGCATTGCGTTTTCTTTGTGTTAACGCATGCGTGTCACAACAGCGGATAAGATTTGACAAATTACTTTGCTGTCAACATTCTGTTTACAAAGCGCATGCATGAATGCAATGTTAACATGTATTAACATTATGTTAACATGTGGGTTTTGTAAACATAATGTTGACAGCACGGTGATTATGTAAATCTCCTCTTCTCAGCTGCTCTGATGTTTTTGAAAATGCTTGCGTTAACGGAACATGTGAATGCATCCTCAGGACGTGTGCACACAATGCGTCACGTTTTTTTGATGCGTTTTGAACCATTACAAAGTCTCCGGCCTCGATCACATGCTGAGGTAACATTGCGTTTCCATTGCAATTGCTAAAACACAATGGGGCAGATTTACTTACACAGTCCGTTCGCGATCCCGCGGCGCATTCTCTGCGCTGGATTCGGGTCCGGCCGGGATTCATCAAGGTAGTTCCTCCGCCGTCCACTCAAGTACACCGGGCCGGACCAAGTGAAGGTAAGCGCGTCCCAAGCGACACTTTTATTGTTTTAAATGCGGCGGTTTTTCCGAATTCGTCGGGATTTTGCTCGGCCACGCCCCCCGATTTCCGTCGCGTGCATGCCAGCGCCGATGCGCCACAATCCGATCGCGTGCGCCAAAATCCTGAGGCAATACAGGGAAAATCGGAAATATTCCGGTAACATGTCGGGAAAACACGAATCGGGCCCTTAGTAAATGACCCCCAATGTTACTTCCGCATGTGATCAAGGTTAAAGCCTTTTGAATGCATCAAAAATGCTTTAAAAACGGTGACGCAATGTATCATTTGAACGCGCCCTAAGGCTGCGTTCACACATTGGGGGACATCTACTATGGCGTTTCCGCCAGTTTTGTGGCGCTCTCACCACATGTTCTGCTCTGAGATCCATTTATTAGCTGGCGGCGCCAGAAAAAATTACTTTTTCCGTCTGCTCCGACTCTTCTCCGAAAAGGGGCGTGGCTTTGGCGGAGTGGAAACTCAGACACAAATAAAATGTGTTTGGAACCCCTTTTTGGGCGCTGTAAACTGGCGGAAAGTAGACCAAAAAAAAAACTGGTCTAGCAGAGACTGTTGGACACATTTCTGGTGCTCGGGACAGATTTTGGTCCCAGGGACAGAAAATAGTCTCGGCGCCAGAAATGTCTCTGCACAGCTCCACAATATTAAATGTGTGTCTTCTTACCGAGAGCAGGTCAGTAACAAAGCCAATGCAGACACCGACACTTTAAGTAAATGTCCCCCATTGTGTTTTGGTTGCAATTTCATTGCATTTTGAGATGCATTACAACTGCTGAGGAGAGTTGATTTGCCTAATTACATTACTGTTAACATTTGCGTTTACGAAATGCATTGTTACTGTGATGTTAACACATTTGTTCACATAAGGTTAACTAATGTAAATCGTAATGCAGTTGGGCAAATCACCTCTCTTCAGCTGTTGTAATACGTTTTCAAACGCAACAAAAACCGGGCCACCATTGGTGTCAAATTTGCGGCTGCATATACATCCCCCTAGACGGCCATGTGAATGAGGCCATATTGAAAATTCTCCTGATCTTGACGTTTGATTGTATTTTAAACTTTTGCTGTGTTTTCAGTGAATTTTCCACCAAAATATGTTCAGTTGTAGATATTGTTGAGACGCAGGATTTTTTGCTTTTTGCCAGCAAAATCTATGTTTGCTGAACATGTTCAACTAGGGGGAAAAGGGATCTGCAGAATAAGAAAAGGATGAAAAGGAACCTTACGACATAATTTGGTGCGTTTTTTGGGGGGGGGGGGTTTCTGTTTGTTGATAATCTGTTTATTGGATCTGTAATAACAATAAGGATTTACCTCTATGGTTTTGTCTTTCTCAGCAGTAAGGCTGTGGCGGCACACGTGGCGTTTTGAACCTGTTTTTGGGCCGTTTTTAAGCAGTCCGTTAAAAACCGCATGCGTTTTTTGGAAAACGCATCCGTTTTTGACCAGTTTTAATTAAGATAATTGGTAAAACCGTAAAAAAAAAAAAAAAAAAAAAAAGCATCAGTTTTCCACAACCCGCACAAGTGGAGTGGAACAGGAGGAGCATTAACTGAGCCCTGCAAAATGACCTCCAATAGCCTCAAATGTGCATGTGTCTGCACAAACGGTTAGAAACCAACTCCATGAGGGCCCGACATCCACAGATGGGGGTTGTGCTCACAGCACCAACAATGTGCAGGACACTTGGCATTTGCCAGAGAACACCAAGAGTGGCTAATTCGCCACTGGTACCCTGTGCTCTTCATGTGGGGCTGGACTGCCCTCTGTGTACTCGCCAGAGGTAGCCCGACTGCCATTAGGTAACAAGATGAAATCGTCGGACCCTTTGTGAGACCATATGCTGGTACGGTTGGCCCTGGGTTCCCCCTAGTGCAGGACAATGCTAGACCTCATGTGGCTGGAGTGTGTCAGCAGTTCCTGCAAGATGAAGCTATGAAACCATAGACTGGCCGCTCGTTCCCTACACCTGAATCCGATTGAGCACATGGGGGAGTTCATGACTTGCTCCATGCACCAACATTACATTGCATCACAGAGCCATACCTCCCAACTTTTGGACTAGAGAAAGAGGGACAAAAGCCCCTCCCACTTTTCTAAACCACGCCCATTGTCCCACCCACAAGCATAGTATAATATCGACCTTGACGTTCCCCACATAGTACAGTGCCCCTTACTTTGGCCACCCCCCCCCCCCCCCATGGACCCGTTTAATACCCCTTAATGCAAATCTGCCACATTTAAAACCCCTCTTTAATTTTATCCTCCCTTTACATTTGGTTTTCCACTTTTATTTATCTCCCCAAACTTACACATAATATTATCTGTACTCCTACCCCCACCTCTCCTCATATGGTGTGGTCCCTGTTCTCTATCCTCCTCATTCTGTGCCCTTCTGTCCTCCATCCTCCTCCTCCTGTAGTCTCCTGTCCTCCAGCCTCCTCCTGTAGTCTCCTGTCCTCTATCCTCCTCCTGTAGTCTCCTGTCCTCCATCCTCCTCCTGTAGTCTCCTGTCCTCCAGCCGCCTCCTCCTCCGGTCCTCTAGCCACCTCCAGCCTCTTCTGTCCTCCAGCAGCACCCAGCAGCCCCCCCTGTCCTCCAGCAGCACCCAGCAGCCTCCCCCTGTCCTTCAGCAGCCTCCCCCTGTCCTCCAGCAGCACCCAGCAGCCTCCCCCTGTCCTCCAGCAGCACCCAGCAGCCTTCTCCTGTCCACCAGCAGCCTCCTCCTGTCCTCCAGCAGCACCCAGCAGCCTTCTCCTGTCCTCCCGCAGCCTCCTCCTGTAGCCTCCAGCCCCCCCTGTCCTCCTCCTGTAGCCTCCAGTCCCCCCTGTCCTCCTCCTGCAGCCTCCAGCCCCCCCTGTCCTCTTCCTGCAGCCTCCAGCCCCCCGGTCCTCCTCCTGTAGCCTCCAGCCCCTCTGTCCTCCTCCTGTAGCCTCCAGCCCCTCTGTCCTCCTCCTGTAGCCTCCAGCCCCCCCTGTCCTCCTCCTGTAGCCTCCAGCCCCCCCTGTCCTCCTGTAGCCTCCAGCCCCCCCCTGTCCTCCTGTAGCCTCCAGTCCCCCTGTCCTCCTCCTGTAGCCTCCAGCTCCTCTGTCCTCCTCTAGTAGCCTCCAGTCCCTCTGTCCTCCTGTAGCCTACAGCCCCCCCTGTCCTCCTCCTGTAGCCTACAGCCCCCCTGTCCTCCTCCTGTAGCCTACAGCCCCTCTGTCCTCCTCCTGTAGCCTACAGCCCCTCTGTCCTCCTCCTGTAGCCTACAGCCCCCCCTGTCCTCCTCCTGTAGCTTCCAGCCCCCCCTGTCCTCCTCATGTAGCCTCCAGCCCCCCCTGTCCTCCTCCTGTAGCCTCCAGCCCCCCCCTGTCCTCTTCCTGTAGCCTCCAGCACCCCCTGTCCTCCTCCTGTAGCCTCCAGTCCCCCCTGTCCTCCTCCTGCAGCATCCAGCCCCCCCTGTCCTCTTCCTGCAGCCTCCAGCCCCCTCCTCCTCCTGTAGTCTCCTGTCCTCCAGCCTCCTCCTCCTATCCCACGGCCTCCTCCTCCTGTCCTCTAGCCACCTCCAGCCTCTTCTGTCCTCCAGCAGCACCCAGCAGCCCCCCTGTCCTCCAGCAGCACCCAGCAGCCTCCCCCTGTCCTTCAGCAGCCTCCCCCTGTCCTCCAGCAGCACCCAGCAGCCTCCCCCTGTCCTCCAGCAGCACCCAGCAGCCTTCTCCTGTCCACCAGCAGCCTCCTCCTGTCCTCCAGCAGCACCCAGCAGCCTTCTCCTGTCCTCCCGCAGCCTCCTCCTGTAGCCTCCAGCCCCCCTGTCCTCCTCCTGTAGCCTCCAGCCCCCCCTGTTCTCCTCCTGTAGCCTCCAGCCCCCCCTGTCCTCTTCCTGTAGCCTCCAGCCCCCCCGTCCTCCTCCTGTAGCCTCCAGTCCCCCTTGTCCTCCTCCTGCAGCCTCCAGTCCCCCCTGTCCTCTTCCTGCAGCCTCCAGCCCCCCCTGTCCTCTTCCTGCAGCCTCCAGCCCCCTGGTCCTCCTCCTGTAGCCTCCAGCCCCTCTGTCCTCCTCCTGTAGCCTCCAGCCCCTCTGTCCTCCTCCTGTAGCCTCCAGCCCCCCCTGTCCTCCTCCTGTAGCCTCCAGCCCCCCCTGTCCTCCTCCTGTAGCCTCCAGCCCCCCTGTCCTCCTCCTGTAGCCTCCAGCTCCTCTGTCCTCCTCTAGTAGCCTCCAGTCCCTCTGTCCTCCTCCTGTAGCCTACAGCCCCCCCTGTCCTCCTCCTGTAGCCTACAGCCCCCCTGTCCTCCTCCTGTAGCCTACAGCCCCTCTGTCCTCCTCCTGTAGCCTACAGCCCCTCTGTCCTCCTCCTGTAGCCTACAGCCCCTCTGTCCTCCTCCTGTAGCCTACAGCCCCCCCTGTCCTCCTCCTGTAGCCTCCAGCCCCCCCCCTGTCCTCCTCCTGTAGCCTCCAGCCCCCCTGTCCTCCTCCTGTAGCCTCCAGCCCCTCTGTCCTCCTCCTGTAGCCTCCAGCCCCTCTGTCCTCCTCCTGTAGCCTCCAGTCCCCCCTGTCCTCCTCCTGTAGCCTCCAGCCCCCCCTGTCCTCCTCCTGTAGCCTCCATCCCCCCTGTCCTCCTCCTGTAGCCTCCAGCCCCCCTGTCCTCCTCCTGTAGCCTACAGCCCCCCTGTCCTCCTCCTGTAGCCTCCAGCCCCCCTGTCCTCCTCCTGTAGCCTCCAGCCCCCCTGTCCTCCTCCTGTAGCCTCCGGCCCCCCTGTCCTCCTCCTGTAGCCTCCAGCCCCTCTGTCCTCCTCCTGTAGCCTCCAGCCCCTCTGTCCTCCTCTAGTAGCCTCCAGTCCCTCTGTCCTCCTCCTGTATCCTCCAGCCCCCTCCCCTGTCCTCTTCCTGCAGCCTCCAGCCCCCCCTATCCTCCTCCTATAGCCTCCAGCCCCCCCTGTCCTCCTCCTGTAGCCTCCAGCCCCCCTGTCCTCCTCCTGTAGCCTCCAGTCCCTCTGTCCTCCTCCTGTAGCCTCCAGCCCCCCTGTCCTCTTCCTGCAGCCTCCAGCCCCCCCTGTCCTCTTCCTGCAGCCTCCAGCCCCCCCTGTCCTCCTCCTATAGCCTCCAGCCCCCCCTGTCCTCTTCCTGCAGCCTCCAGCCCCCCCTGTCCTCCTCCTATAGCCTCCAGCCCCCCCTGTCCTCCTCCTGTAGCCTCCAGCCCGGCATGCATGCATGCAGGAGCATGCCGAGGCGTTGTAGGGAGGTCATACAGGAACGTGGAGATCACACCCAATACTGAGCCTCATCAGGTGTTGTAGGGAGGTCATACAGGCATGCGGAGGCCACATACAATACGGAGCCTCATCAGGAGCATGCCGAGGCGTTGTAGGGAGGTCATACAGGCACGTGGAGGCCACACACAATACTGAGCTTCATTTTGACTTGTTTTACGGACATTACATCTAAGTTGGACCAGCTTGTAGTGTATTTTTTCACTTTCATTTTGTGGATGACTCCAAAACCAGGCTTCCGTTGGTTAATAAATTTGATTTCCATTGATGATTTTCATACACATTTTTTAAAAATGTATTAAAACGCAATAAAACCTTTATAAATTTGGTATCACTGTGATTGTACAGAACCAAAGAATAAAGCAGAGGAGCGCGGCAGTTGTAAAAACTGAGTCCGCAAATGCTTTTTTTTTGTCAATTTCACCACATTTGGAATTTTTTTCCTGCTTCCCAGTACACGACATGGAATAATAAATAACGTCACTGAGAGGTAAAATGTATTACGCAGAAAATAAACCCACACACAGCTCTGTATGCAGAAAAATGAAAAAGTTATGAAGGTAGAGAGCACGAAAGAGAAAAAAACCTTTGGTCCTTAAGGGGTTAAACAATGTATATTTATATATACCACATATACACAGTAGCAGAGGCACCATGTGACCAGTGCAGGTAAAGTGTAGTATAATAGATACAACAAATGGGAAGTAAAGTATAGATAATTGGCGCAAAGATTTGTCTGGACTTCCCAGACTCTTTATAACCTGATCTGGCTGATAACTGGGTACAATAGATGAGGCTGGTGTATCATGGCTATACCCAGTATGAGATTTCACCTTTAACACTTCTCTGAAGTTTGTATGGGTGAGAAAGTTGGTGACTTGTGAAATGTCTGTAACCCTGGTGACAATCCTCGCCCAAACACACACACACTCCTCCAAACGGATCACCGCTATAGTCAGCAACGTCTCTCTATTCTGCAGGATCATGTCTTCAAGGGAGGACGGGGACGGGTCTGGCCTGGGGCCGCGCAGCCATGTGCAAGGTGAGTGACAGACACTTACTGCTAATCACATACCTGGGAGACGGAGGGTTAATGCCTCTGTAATTATTGATTGGATCTCATAATTACATAATATAATGTCCGAAAGTATCCAGGAAATATAGGAAATTTTAGGAAATGCATTAAATGAGCTCTGAGACCCCCACATACACCACTGGAACACTTCCTTCTCCGTATGCTTGTCTATCCTATGTGTTGTTAGTAGCAGCAGGACTATGAAAAATAGATATGTATTCCAGGATTGTAGTCTCTGTCACTACTGTGCTCTTAGCTCTCTAGTTACTACATGTAAGTTAAACTGTATACAGGCCAAACCCTACTTAAGGACACCCGATTTACAGATGACCCCTAGTTACAGACGGACCCCTTTGCCCACTGTGACCTCTGGTGAAGCTCTCTGGATGTTACTATAGTCCCAGGCTGCAATAATCAGCTGTAAAGCGTCTGCAATGAAGCTTTATTGATAATCCTTGGTCCAATTAGAGCAAAAAATTTTGAGACGCCAATTGTCACAGGAGCAAAAAAAAAATTTTGTCTGGATCTTCAATTATAAAATATACAGTTTCGACTTACCTACAAATTAAATTTGAGAATAAACCTATGGAACCTATTTTGTATGTAAACCCGGGACTTCCTGTAATATAGTATTTATAAAGTTAATATATTTATGACTTTTTAGTTACTATATAATGTATTTGTGAATCTTTGTGTTTTCTGGTTTCTCAAACAGTGTTTTTTCTTGAAAGTTGCATTTGTGACTTTTCTGAATTTCCTATTGTAAATCGATTGTATTTTGTTTTAGATGTATCTCTTGCTTGGGACAGCCTATTAGAAGCAAAACATGTGGTAAGTAAAAATGTGTTCGAATTGCATTGGACAATCCAATCAAATCCAAATCAATCATGATAAACCAGGGACACATACTTATAGGTCCAGGCACTGTGACTGTGATAATCTTCTTATACAGTATTTGTTACTCATGGCCTCCTTTCTTCTAAAATCCACTTTTAAAATTATGCAAATGAACCAGAAGGGCTTTGGCAGGGACATTACCAGAGCCCCTATATGTGCAGTTTCGCAAGCTGTCTTCCCCTTCCCACTGTTCCCGCAGAACTTTTTCCTACCTCTGCCTGGTATAATTTCACCAAATGGGAGGGGGGAAGTGCTCCTGCACAGTGTAAGAGCCTTTGAAGCTGCAGCACAGAGGGGCACTCCCTCCAGAGTCCTTGAGGGAGGTCATTGATAACAAATATAAGAAGATAATAAGTACAAAGGAGTGGGTCTACAGTAACCTAAAAAATAGTAATAACATCTCATAATCAAAAAATAAAGCATCACAAAAAGACAGGATGTAAACAATGTAGATAATCTTTATTCAAAAATTCATGGTTTAATAACAGTTAAAAGGCACTTCCAGTGCACATACAAAAAATCCAGTGGCTCCCATAGCAAAAATCTTAGTAAATAGGTAAACACAAATGTGAAACCATGTGGTAACAAACCTATATATATAATATATACAGGCAGTCCCCGGGTTACATACAAGATAGGGTCTGTAGATTTGTTCTTAAGTTGAATTTGTATGTAAGTCGGAACTGTATATTTTATCATTGTAATCCCAGCCAGAACATTTTTGGTCTCTGTGACAATTGGATTTTAAAAATGTTTGGTTGTCAGAAGAATCAGGATTAACACTAAAGCTTCATTACAGACACCTGTGATAACTGTTATAGCTGATTATTGTAGCCTAGGACTAAAGTACAATAAATTACCAATATCCAGTGATCCGTTTGTAACTAGGGGTCGTATGTAAGTCGAGTGTTCTTAAGTAGGGGACCGCCTGTATATATTTATCACATAAGTGAAATCAATGCATGTCCCATATCAGATACTACACATATCTGGCGTATAGAGAATAGAGTATATTATATATACTACAGTACATAGAGGGTAAAGAATAGGGAGCTAGAGAACTCCCCACGCGTCAGGGATCCATGATTGTATAATATATTATTGTATATAATATATAGTATTATAAGAAGATACCATAGTCACTGGATCTATGAGTAAGTGTCACTGGTTTATCATGATGGATTTTGATGGTAGATTTCCTCAGCATTGAAATCTTCATCTCAAGTCGCAAAATATGACACCACCCACAGCTCCGTGCACCGCAGTATGAAAAGGTTATTAGCGCCAGAAGATGGAGAAATAAGTTTCTCATTGAGAGTCTGAGTGCTGGGACCACCACCGATGACAAGAATGGGATCCCCAGCAATCTGGAGAGCGGGATCCTATTCTTACTGGTGGGTAGAGCAGCAGGGGCCTCCATTCCAGGCCCGGCGCCAGCACCTGGCCAACCCGGGCAAGTGCCGGGGTACTGGAGGGGCCCACTCGGGCCCCCGGATCAATTGTACCAGTGTCGCTGGTACAATTCATCACCATCGGGATCGATCACTTTTCTGCCTCTATGCTGCGCTGGTCGGGACCGCAGCATAGAGGCAGAATCTAAAACTAACCTGTCCCGGTTGCCACGATGCAGCGCTCCGCAGGGTATGCGACGGCTCTGAAGTCCGCGCACATGATGACGTCATCGGATCACGTGTGCCGGCTTCAGAGCCAGCGCGTACGGGAGGCCCAGGCCAAAGACAGCTGCAGGCGCAGCTCCGGGGGAACCAGGAAAGGTAAATTCTTTTTTCTTTCCCGGAGGGGGTCAGTGTGTCATCAGGGAGAGGAGGGAGGGAGGGGGTCAGTGTGTCATCAGGGAGAGGGGGAGGGAGGGATGGGGTCATTGTGTCAGCAGGGGGGGTCAGTGTGTCCGCAGGGGGAGGGAGGGGGTCAGTGTGTCAGCAGGGGGGGGGTTCAGTGTGTCCGGAGGTGGGGGTCAGTGTGTCCTCAGGGGGAGGGGGGGGGTTCAGTGTGTCCGCAGGGGGAGAGGGGGTTCAGTGTGTCAGCAGGGGGGTGAGGGGGTCAGTGTGTCCGCAGGTGGAAGGGGGGTAGTCAGTGTGGCCACTGGAGGGCGGCCCACGGAGGGGCCCACTTAGGCCTCTTGCACACTAGCGTTGCGTTTCACGTGTGTGCAGAAGACATTGCAGATGTATGGAAACATCTGCAATGTGTTCTTTACACACATATATATTGTTCTTCACATGCTATTTTGTTCGCACCGCTCCGCGCGTATCTCCCGACAAGTAAGCAGATGTGCCGAACATCTGTAATCTATTCTGCACTGTGTTCTGCACTGTGTTTTTATCTTAAATGATCCTGTGGTCACTGTGTTCACTGTGTTCACTGTTTTTATTCTATTCTTCACTGTTCTTCACTGTGTTTTATTAATTAAATGATCGTTCGCGAGCAGGGGAAATAATGTTATTCTGGTCACCTAGCAACCCTTACGTTTAAAACGCATTGCACTCGCATTGCACTTGCAATGATTGCGAGTGCAATGCGTTCTTGATGCATCTCCATAGACTTGAATGGGGCGTGAAAAACGCGCGTGACTCGCAAAAATAGAGCATGCTGCGATTTTGACGCGCGTGCAAACGAACGCAAGCACGCGCGTTCAAAACCACGCAAATGGAGAAAGACCCATTGAATACAATGGGACAGAGTGCAATGCGAGTTCTGCGCGTCAAATGCACGCGCAGAACTCGCGCGTGAAAAACGCCAGTGTAGAAGGGGCCTTAGGCTCTGTCGCCCAGGGGCCCACTAAAACCTGGAGCCGGCCCTGCTCCATTCAGTAGCAGAGGAGTGTTGGCAATAGCCAAGCACAACTCTTGTGTATCTACTGCGCTCCCATTAACTACATAAGAAAATGCTGGAGGTGCTGAGAAATCCCAGACTACTGAATGGAGC
Source organism: Engystomops pustulosus (assembly GCF_040894005.1). NCBI lineage: Eukaryota > Metazoa > Chordata > Amphibia > Anura > Leptodactylidae > Engystomops > Engystomops pustulosus. Next base: position 98,839,655 of record NC_092419.1, read on the forward strand.
GGCAGGATGAGGATGCTCCTCCGGGTGCTCCGCGCATTAGTGAGAATGGGATCACCTGAGGTCCTGTTCACATCATTAGAGGGGTCTCAACTGCTGGACACTCACCGATCAGATTGTTATCACTTATCCTGCTTATAGGGGATAGCTTTCTAACCTGGTACAATCCCTTTAAGTGATCAGAGTGTTAATCTTTATGCCCTTTAAGGATTTAGTACAGAGGTTGAAAAATATGACTGCTTTCTTCCAAAAATAGCACCACACTTGACCATGTCGGTATTGCTGTTGTTATTCCAGGCAGTGACCAGCAATACCATGAGTGAGTTTGTTTTGTCTTGAGCTATGATACTTTCATGTATTACTATGTACTAACACGCCATACCTCCCCCATGTATACTCATGGCCACTGATGCCCATATATATTATTATCATATATTGTGTTATTGCTGCTTGGAATACAACTCTCTTTTTGCGTTTTACTTGGGCCGACATCATTTTAAATCAGTATGTTATTATCTATTTGTGTAAAATAAAGTATTTAAATTTTTTCATACATTTTTTTTTTGTCTATATTTGTTTGTTGTTGGATTTCTCATCCTTTATATGGATGAACAATAGGTGTACATATTTGTTAGCCAACTAAGATTATGGTAAAATAATATATAGGGACATACACATTGATTTAAGCTCCTGACTGCGGAACTTGTACAATTTTCTCTTCCCTATTCCTAGTGTGTTCAACTGTATTCCTTTAAGGATTTAGTACAGAGGTTGAAAAATATGACTGCTTTCTTCCAAAAATAGCATCACACTTGACCATGTCGGTATTGCAGCTCAGCTCTATAGAGATGAATGGAGCTTAGTTGCAATACCACACACTATCCATGGTCAGGAGAGGCGCTGTTCTTGGAACAAAGCATAAATGTCTTTTAACCTCTGAACAACCCCTTTAAGATCTTGCTTTCTAAACTTCAGAATAACTTTATATTTCATGTGTTTTAGTTACAGAGAATAGAAAACAAGGTCGATATTCAGAATCAGCGTCGTAAACAAGCGCAGAAGGTCCGCCGGAGGTTACAGCTGGATAGGGAATCATTATCTGGTAAGTCGGTCTGCTCAGTTTCTTAAAGGGGTTTTAGGGAACAAAATATTGATGATCTGTCATTAGAAAAGGATATCAGATTTAGGGAGATTAACATTCCAGACCTCCGTCTGCATTCAGATGAGAATTTTGGACTGCCTACTAAATACTGTGCCGTACATTGTGTAGTGGCTGCTCTTAGTATTGCAGTTCAGCCCCATTCACTTGACCATGTGACCATGTGACTGGTGGACAGGTCAGACCTAACAAGTCTTGGTGAACCCCCACAGATCTGATTTAGATACTTACTTTAAAGAGTTTATCCGACTAGGTTTTTCCATCATACACAATTATGGCAAATGCATAAATGAACAAGTATGATTCATCCTTGGACCTGTATAGCCCTTAGCCTTGGGGATGCAGATATTAGGAATTATAGTTCCCACAGTTGCTGCGTTATTCACAAGTTATTTACTGAGGCGCCGGGCCAAGAATTGTTTAGTTTTAGATAATGCAGAAATAGATTTGCTGCCACATTGTGTAAGCGGGCATGCTGAGACCTGCCATGGCACGAGATGAAAGGGGCTGCGAGACATGGATCAAACTCTAACACATTCATCGTCTAGGTCCGGATTCCTGTTCTTCAGTCATCAAAGATTCATCACCTCTAGGAAGTCAACAGAGCAATCGGATGAGACCCGACGAGACCTTCACGTTACTCAGGTAAGAGTGAGGTTACAGTAAAATCTCCATTGTCTCTAAGTTCAGCTCTATGTAAAAGGTGAGGTCTGATGATGTTATAGATGAGACCTAAATGAAACTTGTTAGGGGTAAATCATTCAAAGTAACCTCTTAGGGCAGTGATGGCGAACCTTTTAGAGACTGAGTGCCCAAACTACAACCAAAAGCAACATATTTTTCACAAAGTGCCAAATGCCAATTTAAAGTAAGAGCTCCCAGCTCTGTCACAGATTCGAACGTATTGGCGTCCTGAAGACACCAATACAGCACAAAGATGGAGCAATGCGGATTGTTATTGTAGATTCCCTCTAAGGTCCCTCTAACAGGATGATTCACAGGCCCTGAGAAGGGGCTTCAATGATAATCCAGCTCTGTCCACTCCTCCTGTACTTCAAGTCACTTTAAAATAGTGCTGAACACGGCACATTCTGGGCTCCCTGTGACTGCAGGAGGAGGAGTCCTGAATGGTGACCTTTGTGCTGGGTGATGGCCTGGGTGCCCACAGAGAGGGCTCAGAGTGCCACCTCTGGCACCCGTGCCATAGGTTCGCCACCACTGTCTTAGGGTAAGTTCAGAAGGGATGTAGTTGCTGTGGTTTTGCAAACATATGCACAAAATGGTGACGCCTCATGCAGCATTTAAGGGGGTTGAACTTCTCCAGGGCTCCCGATGTCCCGCGTCCGATGCTCCTGTTGGTATACAGGGGCAGACACGCTTGGCTCTGAAACTTCCGCCCACTGGCGCACCCACTTGTGGGGCACCTGATACACTTTGAATCTAATGCTGGAACAGGGGACAGGTGGGCGAAGGTGGGACACCGTGAGCACTATAGAAGGTTATCTTTGTGTACAACCCCCAGGCCACCTATATATTTTTTTAACATGATCGGACAACCACTTTTAAATGGTGAACATTTGCAATTGGTTTGCTGCATAATGCAGTAACTATGAAGAGGGCTCCGCCAGTTAACCCTCTTCATAAACCTGCAACCGCACAAGGACGTACCAGGTGCCTCCTGGTGTGTTAAAGGGTTAAGAGATCCATGTGATCAACTGACCATAATCCCATTCCCCAGTTTGATCATTTTACAAACACCTTTCTTTATCTTTTGTTCCTTCCTGCTATATATAGTGTATCCAGTTTTCCATCCAAGATGGATATACCTTGGGATCTGTCACACAATACCAGGCCTACAACAGTTTTGCTTGGAGAGGAACCATCTGTGGTTAATTTTCATCATAATCATATGGATTTTACACGGAAAAACATTTTGGCAAAGTCAAGCCAGGAAAATATCCTTAATGGCCAGGTCATGGCTTTAGCAGGTTCCTCAGTAGACCAAGTACAGAAGACAAGCCATGTGGGTCTCCAGACATATGCTCCAGAAGGAGAGATGGGAGACCTAGTCAATCCTTATCTAGAGGAGACCTCTCCATGGCATGGAGAACATATTGGACCTCGTTCTTCACCAATAACCCCATCACCTCCTCCGAAAGATGACCTCTATGTGCAGAAGTTAGAGCACCTGAAGAGGAGATCACCCAGAAGCAAACTAGATAAACTTAAAGAAAAGATCCAGGAACAAAAAAAGCGCCAAGAACTCTCAAAGAAGAACCTGCCAAAACCTCGCCCAAACTCAGACCCCCTTCACAAACCTACAATGAAGAGAAAAGTTTGCAAGGTGACCTTTACCCCCGCAGCCCCACACCACAAAGGTAAGAACGTCCTCACTTCTCTTCACACTTGACGGATTTCAGCGTCCGACAATTTAATTTTCTTTTTGGAACCACTTCATCCTTTTTAATTGTCAAGCACTACAGATCTATGGCGCGGGGCCTCATTGAGATGTAGAAATATGGTGAACGGCCAATATTTCAAAGTCTTGTTTTGTTAGAAGTTACATTAGACAAAAGTCGATTTCTCTCGGGGCACCGGCTCTAGATGAAGCGGAAAATCAAGAAATGAGAATTGTGTCAGTTTTTCTTTTATTGTTCAAGAAATCAGCAAAAACTTTGCATGTTAACCTCTTCATTGCTGTAACGTCTTTGCTAAATTTGATAATGTTCTACATAGTGAGGTCAGGATTGGTGAGATTGGCGGTAGGGGTATCATGAGGGCATCTATGGGGGCGACAGCGAGTCTTGTGGTCTTCTTTGTTGTCACTTTCTACACTTTCTACATTACAAATGGTAACAATGGTGTCCAAAGGAGCCAATAGAGAATATTTACGATTATAATTTTTCTAAATTTTTTCTTAGTGTTCGGTGCCACAGATAAAGACCCAATTCCTCCAAATTGCAAAGAAGATGATATAAAAAGAGAGAAAGAAAATCTGAAGCAGAAATCCCACAAGATCGAAGAAGACACAGGTGAGTGGAACATGAAAGAAGACTAATCTCGTAGTAGTGTATGGGGCTCATAGAAAGAAACCATGTTATCTAATAATAAAGGGAATAATATTACTGATGTATGCATTAGCATCTGTGGTATCAGTCCCATTGTTATGACATATGGTGGGGGCTTAAAGGGAACCTATCACAAGGTAGGGTATAAAATGCCTTTCTTCAAGAGCTCTCTAATTTGTATCTCTCTTTGCACATTACTCCCAAGTCTGAGCTTTGATGTGAACATATGAAACATACACACAGGACTCAATGCACTCAATATAGGCCAAAAAAAGTGTCCTTTAATAGAAATCTACCACCAGGATGAAGGATTGTAAGCCAATCCCACTTATATATTGGTATGTGCTCCCTCTGGCAGGATCTGCTCTTATTTAAGCTTCCTATACCCTTGGTTTTAAGAAAAAAAGTTTAACAAATATGCAAATGAGGGCTCCTGGCTCCATTTACACCTATGGATCCTGGAGCCCCTCAGACTCGTTTGCATAAGCTTAAAAGCCTTTTTTTGTAAAAGAAACAGAGGGGAAACACATCAGTCAGTGTGCTTGTTTACAATCCTTAATCCTAATGGTAGATGTTCTTTAAAGAGAACCTGTCACCAGGTTTTGCCCCCAACTACCAGCCCCCTCAAGTAGGGTATGAAATGTCCTTTCTAGAATTCCCTCTTTTACGCGAAATCACACTTGTTTGCCTATAAAAAAATATCCCTCAAAGTCAGGCAAATGTGACTCTTCTCACCTGATTTTCATATGAGATGAGTCAAGTTTAGTGGCCGCAGGGGTAGTGTCAGTTCAGTGGCCCCTATCTTCAGTTCTATAGCACCTAGAAACATGCTCCTGGTGTCATAATAAAGATAAGAATCTCGTCTTACAGATCACTTCAGGTTCTGTGAACTACAAATAGGCATTTAAAAAAAAAAGGTGATAACTGGATCTTTATCTGCAAGTTGTATTTATAACTATGTCTTTAGCTGCCTGTCTCTGGTTCTGTATCTCACAAAAGTCTTTATTCAGATGAAAGATGAGATTCCTATCTTTATTATGACACCAGCAGCATGTTTCTGGGTATTATGGAACCAAAGATAGTGTCACACTTCTGAAATGACACTACCCCTGTAAACAAATAAACTTGCCTCATCTCATCTGAAAATGGAGTGAGAAGAGTCATGTTTGTTTGACTTTGGGGGAGATTTTTTTTATAGGTAAATGGATGAGATTTCACATCAAATAGGGATTTCTAGAAAGGACATTTCATACTCCACCTGAGGGGGCTGCTAGTTTAGTGGGGGTAAAACCTGGTGACAGGTTCTCTTTAAAGCACACTCTTTTGGCCAATATTGAGTAAATGTGTATGTGGATATATATGAAATGTACACATCAAAGCTAAGACAGAGAGATCCAGATTGGATAGCTCTTGGATGAAGAACTATTCATCCAGGTCCTCATTACACATGCACACTTGGCTCAGCTGAGCATACCTCTGGGCAGAGGGGAGCAAGCCAAATCCACAACATCCCGGAAAACATGGAGGATGCAAGAACAAATCCATCTGCCCCATCCTTATCACCTGGATCCGGGCAGGGTGTGGGGACCTTCATGTGATGACAGCATATGCTCAGGGTTACATGTATCTGACCTGTAGTACACTGAGGGATGGGGGTTCTCACAATGTTTCTCAGTATTAGAGGATTGACATTCTTGTTATCCCCCTAGACTTCTGCAGTACAGCCTGAAAGTTCACATACAGATTCATTTCCATGTTTATTTCTGTCAGTATCTTCCAAAGAAAAAACCAAAACACTGAAAAGCAGGAGCCCGGTCACCAGAAAACTCTCCTTTAAATCCCCGTCTCCAGAGAGGAAAACAAAGAATTGTGGTAAGTTACACTTTGGTAAGTTACAGGTTTTGCATGACACCATTTTCATGGAGGACAAAGTTAAGATTACAACAATTAGGTCGGTGACCAGGGATTTACAGCTGGGGGTGCATGTGCACCATGTCGATATGTACTCAGTGAGATGTCGTTGCCTGCCTGTATGTAGCTGCACCACTTGACATTCAGTCCTAGCTGTGACCTGCGTGACCCTCACTTGGTTGCTGTGTTGAAAAGGTTATCCGGTGTCAGACGCCCACACGTTATCACTGCCGCCCCAACCACAACATTTATCAAAGCGATTCTGTATGCCCATAATATATACAGACTGATAGTCCCAGGGGCATGCTTCTAAAATCCTGAATCCTATGGGGTTGTGGGACATAATAGAGTTCTTAGTCTTATCAATTTCAGATCATGGATAGCAGTGAGCCAAGCAATAACTTTGCATCTCAACATCTCTTAATGGGAAACTACCAGCCCCTCAGAATATGAAATGTAATTTCTAGAACTCCCTCTTTCATGTGAAATCTCACCAGTTTACCTATAAAACATATCCAGAGTCATGTAAAAATGAGCAGAGAAGAGTCATATTTGCCTGAGATGAGTCACGTTTTGAGGCTGCAGGAGGAATGTTACTTCAGATGTCTCTATTTTCAGTGCTAAAGAACCTAGAAACATGCTGCTGGTTTATTCTTAAACATAAGAATCTCAGCTTTCAGCCTGTGTGCCTGTATCAGTCTCCTCACCTTCACACTCATGCAGTTCCCTCATGGTTTGCAGGAGAGAAAATGTATAAGGAGATACAGACACACACAAGCTGCAGTAGGTAATGAGAATCCTATATAAATAATGAAATAATTCAGGATGCTGACAAAGGCATTTTTTTTTTAAATCTGCATATCATAAGGTATTGGAACCTGTCAATGGCTAAAAATCACATTCCTGGTGACAGGTTCACTTTAAGTGTCTGTATCTGTAGCTCACAAAACTCAAGCCTGATGTAATCTGAAACATAAGATTCTTACATGTAATATGATACCAGCAGCATGTTTCTAGATGCTATGTAACTAAAGTGGAACTGATGGAGACGTCTGAAGTGATTCTCTGCCTGCAGCATCTAAACTTAACTCATCTAAGGCAAAATCTGCTTATTTTCACATCACTTTGGAGATTTTTTCATAGGTGATTTAGTGAAATTTTACATAAAAGAGAGTATTCTAGAAAGGACATTTCATACCTACCTGAGGGGGCTGGGAGTTTAATGGGGTGGAAGCTGGTGACAGGTTCCCTTTAGCAGTGCATTGTGCTGCTCGAGTTTGAAGGAGATCATCCTCGGAATAAAGGGCCATATAGGGATACAAAAACATGTAAAATTTCCAATTAGTTGGTCACCTATTGATAACACTGTACATAAGATCCTTTTAGGGTCACCTATTACAACACCTTTTATTAGGGGGCAGTTTTGCTCTGTGAGGACCAGTAATGTACAGACAGAATTAGCATAATGAGGGATTATGGTGGTGTTTAAAATGCATGAAAATATTAAATTTAGGAATTTAATGGACGTGAAAAATGGTTTTGTGCCCCGCTGAGACTGGCCCCTAAGATCACGCTCTGATAAGGCATTTGTCATTGCAAGTGTGAGTGTCAAGGACTCCTTTTTGGTCATTAGTTTCTGTCAGTGGTGATGCCGGGACAGAGCCGCCGGGTAAGATAAATTGGAGTTCAAAGGTCGGCGTCACCGTCCTACTGGACTTGATGAATTGGAGGCGAAAAATTTGCTGCGGTTAACGAAAAATTAATTTGCACTTTGGCTACAAAGTAACTTGAAACACGAGGCGGCAAGAGGTGACATAGTGCGGAGCAGGGATGTTTATGTTTTTATATTTATTTTTATTATGAAAATTGTATATATTGTTTTACATTACATTTTAACATTGACATTTATCAATGATCTAGTAATTCAAAGCCCAAAAAGTATAAGTATAAGATCCACTAATCCTCTTTGCTTGTAGTGAAGTTCTTATTGGAAAGTAACCAGTCCTTAAAGGGGTTGTCTCATCACATGTATGTGCAGAATGGGTATAAGTATTAAATTGCTCACGGTCTAACTATAGTAATGGGATGGGTGATCACATGTCCGCTGAACTATAGGAATGGAGAACTGTGACTTCTCACTTCTATAGGGCTGCAGCTCGTAGTCACACACAAGCCCATATATTAGTAAAATAGTGAAAACACACTAAAGAAGAAAGCGATGGAATAAACAGATAGCAAAGCAGCTGCAAATATCACCCTGGAGAACCCAGCACATTCAAACATTACACAGGGAAGTCGCCCATTGCTACATGTATTGTGCAACGCTCCATTTCTCCTGCGGTGGCGCTGCACTCTAGACGTGTCTTTGCATTGACTTTCTCTGTGTTTGTAGGTCTTTATGGGGCTTCAGCATGGAGAGAAGGTCAGAAACTTGTCCAGCAAATATTAGGACCCTCACCGGTCGTGTTACATCGTTCACCCAAGGCGGATGATCAACATTCAATGCAAAAAGGTATCTATCTCTCCTATCTATACAGTCATGGCCATAAGTTTTGAGAATGATACAAATGTTAATTTTGACAAAGTCTACTGCATCAGGCTTTATAATGGCAATTTGCATATTCTCCAGAATGTTATAAAGAGTGATCAGCTTAACAGCAATTAATTGCGAAGTCAGTATTTGCCTAGAAACATTCAACACATTTCAACTTCATTGCAGGCGCCTTAAAAGGAGCAGCTAACATGGTTTCAGCTTTACGATGAAACTGCGTTTGGCTCATTAAATCAGTTATCACCGTAAAGATGATGATGACAGGGCTGGAGATCAATCTGTCATGATTAAGTAAGAATCATACCACTGGACACTTTAAAAGGAGGCTGTTTCTCTTCTGTTAACCATGGTTATCTCTAAAGAAACACGTGCAGTCATCATTGCAGTCACCAGCTCTGTGCGCAGGAGCCCATGCAGAATCTGCGTTTCAGAATTATTAATAATTTTTTTTTTACCCACTACCCTAAAAATGCCTCCTGTTAAGAGCCATGCATATGATGTAGATTTTAATCCTAACGCTACAAGTCATGCAGTAGAACATGAAAATAGGGCGGCTGCGAGAGAATTCAACATTAATGAATCTGTGGTGCGAATCTGTGGATGAAACAAAAAGATGCCCTACGCATATAGAGAAGACCAAACTGAGTTTCCGAGGAAGATGGCAACATTTGGAGGACAAAATAGAACAGTGGGTTATCGTACAGCTGTTTCTATTCGACTCAACGCCACAGTGTAAGCACATGACATGGAGATCAAGGACTTTTGAGGAGATCCTTCATGGTGCTTTGATTTATGAAACGGCGGAATCTCCACATCCGCAGCAGAACTTCTGTCTGCCAGCAATTGCCAAAATAAACGAAAAGAATATCCAACGAGAACACATCACTAACATGGATGAGGTCCCCCTTACTTTTGACATTCCCATAACAGGTACTGTTGAGAAAAAAGGGACCAGTAGTAGGGAAACTAGTAGTCATCTTTTTTACTGTAGTTCTCGCCTGTCCGATACTGTCAAAGCCCAAGGGAAAAAAAACAATTCGGAGCTTGCTGTCATTCTGGGTGGATTAACCAAAGAGCTCCAGCTGCTAGATATTGGCGTCAACAGGTCATTTAAAGTTAAATTGCCATCTGCATGGGAGCAATGGATGGCAGAAGGTGACCAGACGTTCACCAGCGCCGGGAGAGTTATGCCCGTATGTGCAAGTGGATCGTGGATGTCTGGGAGGAGGTACCAGTCTCCGAGCTTTCAGGAAGGCTGGAATCATCACGGAAGAGCTAAGCATCAGCAACGAGCCCGACTCAGATGATGAGGGGGATCCAAGCATGCTTGATGCCGATATCGCCCAACTGTTAAACTCCAATACTGAAGATCACAGGTTTGATGGATTAGTGAAGGAGTGAACTGAAAAAGTAAATGTTTTGAACTGCAGTTACAACTGAATAAGTTGAGTTATTGTGAAAGAGTTAAATAAAGTTTGACTTACGGTCTGAGTTTTGTTTCATTTAATGCGCTGCGCCTTATAATCCGGTGCGTTTTATATATGAACCTAAATGTCTTAGCAGGCCCTTATTAGTAATGCGTCCTATGATCCGGTGCGCCTTATGTTCCAAAAGATACAGTACTTGAGGTTGCTAAGCATATGGTTCCTGGTCCGAACCATTAGTATCAAAGTCCAGAGAAGAGGCAGCTTTCCAAAAATAAAGTGAAAAATTGGTCACGTTTATTCTGTGGCTCGATGCAGCGTTTCAGTTCTAAACCTTCTTGAAGCATAACACCAATACGTTGCATACATCCATGGAATAAATTTCACCAATTTTTCACTTTATTTTTGGAGTGCTGCCCCTTCTGTGGACTCTATATAGACTCGATAGATATATAGGGCACTCTGGAAATTATCTTTTTTTGACTCGATGTGCTGCCATTTTCTTTGGGTCTATCTATCGTCCTTTATCACCCTCTGTTTTGTAGGAAGCTGCAGACGATGCCAAAAGATTGCCTCACCAAACAGTCTTAAGCCACAGAAAAATACCAAAGTGAAAGTGAAAGGGAGACAAGACAGGACCCCGGTGATATCACACATCAGCGCTGAAGAACAAGGGTCCAATCCTGCAAGTAAAGATGAGGACAAAGCAGGGAAATGTAAGCGCCCAAAGAGTTTTTCTCCAAAACCTGTGCAACCTGTTACCTGCAACAACCCAGAAAAGAGATCTCTGGGAAAGGAGAATGTTGGAAGCGATCATGAGGGTCAATCCAAAGACAGCAAAAGACGTAGTAGTTACAGTGCGGAGCAAATCAGGGACTTCATGAAGAAGAAGGCTATGGAGAGGCAGAAGACGGAGCGGGAGAACCAGACCATGATGAAGAAAGTCGTACAGATGAGGAAGGAGAAGATAGATCATGTCCTGAAGAAGCAGAAAGAAGCTTTCCCACCAAGGAAAGGAGTAACCTCCACCGTGTCCTGGAAGACTCCCCACATACAGCCCTGTGTAAGTACGAAGAGGGCCTGCTATGTCATACTAACACACCTTAACCACTAAAAGCAACTTTGATTTGCAGGAGGCAGAAAATGTCAGAAACAAACTCTCTGAATGGATTCATGCAACTTCTGAGGACTTGCTGAGAGAAGATGAAGGAGGAAGGTACATTAACTCACTGTAAGATGCAGAACCGTAGTCATATCTATAGTATAATAACATTCTGCAATCTGTATAATTCTACAATGACCTATTGAGGACAGCCCTGCACAATTCTTTCTATATGATGCAAAATACAATCCTATAAGCACTAACACTGCTGTGCTCTCTGTTTTGAACATCTCTAGTGCCCCTCTTCCTTGTGCACACAAACATATATTTTGTAGTTGCTTCAACAGATAGCACATGTCCCTCTTTACTACTGGCTAAAACACGGTGGGGTCCTGGGTCCAATTCCCACCCATGTCAACATCTGCAAAGAGTGTGTATGTTCTCTCCGTGTTTGCGGAGGTCCCTGTATGAGCCGACTATCTTAGCTCCAAACTATTGATCAGGTCGCATTCCTGTCCGCGCTCACACAACATTGACAAATGGACCCGATGGTGTTGTTTGAGGCCTGTGAAAAGGTTATGTTTGTGTGCACCAGGCTCTGCTCTGAGATAAAGCTTTATCAGGCTTCTGGTTTAATACTAAAGCAGTCACCCAGAGGGGAGGGGCTTTGAAGCTGCTAAGTACACAGCAGTGTGAGGACACAGCTCCTTATCCTGGAATAAAAATCCATATATCACAGTTCTGCTGCTACTAATAACACACTGATTACACTTCTCTGCAGAGAGCACAGAACACAGCAGTGTGAGGACACACACTTAGGTGCCCTGGAATATTAATCCACATGGTCAATATCATTTATAGATTCTCTTTGAATTACTTGTTTACATTGTGATTCTTTATTCTCCTTATAACAGCAGAAATTCTAAAAAACAGAAGACAGAGAACTTATCAAAGAAGGAACAATCCAGTCCACTCCGACTACAAGACTTGGCTCCTGCCAAGGTCGAAGACATCCAGGTCAAGGATGTTAACTCTTCAAAATGGCTAAATGATGATCCCTTACCATCACACAAAACCTCAGATGTCTTCTTGCAGTGTAGGGGCCACCAGGAGCATCTACATACCCTATGGGCCACCGCAAAGGACCTGGGTAGGAGGGTGGAGCTGGAGTGTACCAGGCTTGGGTCTCCAAGCCTTGGCCAACACTCGGAGATGAGTGTCTCCTCTCCTTCTCCTGCTTCACAAGTGACGCAAGTATCCGGTAAATACCCTATTGTGGCAGAGAAAAACCTCCAAGTCAATACAAGGACGTCTCCAGAGGGTAAGGAGCCCGTCCTACTTACCGGTGTGTACAGTGCAAGGGTCTCTACTGGGTCTCTCAAAAAACTACAGACGCAGAATGGAGAAAGATGAACAAGGCAATCGTTATCTTTGTGACTTGTTTGTTCACTTTCTAAAAGTTTTTAAACCCATGTCACAGATCTTGCAGTTCAGCAAATCTGAATGATAGAGATTTATTGGGATTATGATTGTAATAACCTATTCTGTCCGATATTAGATCAGAGGAGGTTGGGCAACTAGCACCCCTACCCAGGCCTATGATGTCACATAACCAAGTTGCAGCTCAGTCCTATTCTTGACGGAGATGGGACTGAGCTGCAATACCAAGCACCACCACTATACAATGTATGGCACTGTGCTTGGTGAGCAGTAAATTGCCTGTAGGCCTGGCCCGGCCGGGAGTATCACATAAAAACTTTCTATATTTGGTGAGTGACACTGAGTTGCCATGTCAGGCACAGCCCATGATAGGAATAAAAACATTTTCCTTTTAGATTAATAATTGCAACTTTCTAATTAAATCAACTAACATTGTATTTTTCTTCCCAGAACCCAGAGAGAAAACAACTCAAACAAAAAAGCTCCATCCAAAAGATCACAGTGAAAAGAGAAAGAAAAGCAGTTTTATCCATCGATCTGCCAGCACAAGGTGAGCTTTAGGTTATGATCACATGTGCCGTGATTTCTAATTTTCCATAGATTTAAATTAAATCTACCATCCGTACAGTATTAAGCATGATAAACCAGGGACACTTACTCACAAATCCAGGCACCGTGACTGTGGTAATCCTCTGATATTTGATATCCATAGCCTCCTTCCATCTCATATCAACTTTTAAAATTATGCTAATGAGCTTGAAGGGCTCCTGGGAGTGTTATCAGAGCTTCTCTGTACAGCAGCTTCACAGGATGTTACACTGTGCAGGAACACTTCCCACTCACTCCAGTAGGGCTTCACAGGATGTTACACTGTCTCTCCCTACTCATTGCTCTTTAGCATATTTTGACCCCTTCCTTTCATGCACATTTTTTTAGAGTGGTGGCGGTTCTGAATTACTTTAAACTACAGTTTATGCTAACACCCCCAGATGTTCCTGCCTTACACAACCCACACTGACATCTATAGTCTATTTCTCTATATAAACTATAGGTACACCATGCTAGTAACGGGTTGGACCCCCTTTTGCCTTCAGAACTGCCTCAATTCTTCGTGGCATAGATACAACAAGGTGCTGGAAGCTCCTCAGAGATTTTGGTTCATACTGACATGATGGCATCACACAGTTGCCGCAGATTTGTCGGCTGCACATCCATGATGCGAATCTCCCGTTCCACCACATCCCAAAGATGCTCTATTGGATTGAGATCTGGTGACTGTGGAGGCCATTTGAGTCCAGTGACCTCATTGTCATGTTCAAGAAACCAGTCTGAGATGATTCCAGCTTTATGACATGGCGCATTATCCTGCTGAAAGTAGCCATCAGATGTTACAGGGTACATTGTGCTCATAAAGGGATGGACATGGTCAGCAACAATACTCAGGTAGGCTGTGGCGTTGTACCAAGGGGCCCAAAGAGTGCCAAGAAAATATTCCCCACACCATGACACCACCACCACCAGCCTGAACCGCTGATACAAGGCAGGATGGATCCATGCTTTCATGTTGTTGACGCCAAATTCTGACCCTACCATCCGAATGTCGCAGCAGAAATCGAGACTCATCAGACCAGGCAACGTTTTTCCAATCTTCTACTGTCCAATTTCGATGAGCTTGTGCAAATTGTAGCCTCGGTTTCCTGTTCTTAGCTGAAAGGAGTGGCACCCGGTGTGGTCTTCTGCTGCTGTAGCCCATCTGCCTCAAAGTTGGACGTACTGTGCATTCAGAGATGCTCTTCTGCCTACCTTGGCGATTTGAGTCACTGTTGCCTTTCTATCAGCTCGAACCAGTCTGCCCATTCTCCTATGACCTCTGGCATCAACAAGGCATTTCCGCCCACAGAACTGCCGCTCACAGGATGTTTTTTCTTTTTCGGACCATTCTCTGTAAACCCTAGAGATGGTTGTGCGTGAAAATCCCAGTAGATCAGCAGTTTCTGAAATACTCAGACCAGCCCTTCTGGCACCAACAACCATGCCACGTTCAAAGGCATCAAATCACCTTTCTTCCCCATACTGATGCTCGGTTTGAACTGCAGGAGATTGTCTTGACCATGTCTACATGCCTAAATGCACTGAGTTGCCGCCATGTGATTGGCTGATTAGAAATTAAGTGTTAACGAGCAGTTGGACAGGTGTACCTAATAAAGTGGCCGGTGAGTGTATATTAACTATCTCTGTCTATCTAAAAAACGTGATGTAATAACTATATGTCTCCCATTGACTTCAATATAAAAACTATAACATCCATTATGCATGTGTTATTTTTTTGAAGTGGAAAAAAGTACAGCAGCAACTGTAAATTTACTTTCATGTCAATGGGAATTTTTACTGAGGCGTTAAACCTCTGTTCTTTACTTTTTTTAATGGTGGTTTGAACGCTAGTCTGAGTCGAAGATTTTTTTAATTGATTTCTGACATTTACTATTTCCTCACTAGAGGGCGCTCTTGCCCAGCCTTAGTCTGCTGAGGTTTGTGTCTTTCCTTGTTATTCTCCAGTTCTTCATTGAAGATATTTCCTTTCCCCAAACAAATGTAACTTGTGTGTGTTTACTTGTATTAATCAATCATATATATCTATATATATATATATATATAATATATATGTATGATTAATATTTATACTATACAATCGGTAGCAGAGCTCCAGAGGATGAAAGCCATTGCCCCGTTTCAGAAAATAAACATTCATTATGCATAATTAAATTTTACACAATTTTTTCTACTTCCTGTATGAATTCCTCAAAGTGCTTGCTGCACATCATTGTTTACTTCTATAACATGAACATGGATTAGTCTGTATCCACTGGAAGCAAGAAATCAATTCCAGCAAGCAGAGGTATAAAAATCTGGTACAAAAATCACTACTTTTTTTTTTTTATTTATAGTGGTTTTATAATGTGGAGATTTTATTAATTTTAATTATTCCTCCATGTAAATAAATGTTGTTATTTGGATGTACCTGTGTAAAGATTTCCCCTTTTTGTTGCCACACTGGAAACAAAAAACAAGATACCTGTTCTTGGATACAACCACCGCTGAGGGAATTTATAATCTGTGTTGTAGGATAGGACTGGGATCTTTCCAACTAGCTGTTGGCTTCTATTCAGTAATAGATTAATGTGGCGTATAGAAGTAATTAATTTGCTGCATGGCAGTGCTATATATATATTTATATTTTGGAAGCAGTGCAGTAATAAATGTGCAGGAAGTTCCAGAATGTAGTCTGTAGGCCATATTAAATTCCCCATTCTGTGATAATGACCATGCGCAAGTGTGACCACCGGCGGACAACTGCAGCTAGGTCCATGAATAGTTGGACACAGCCATTTTTATAATTTTTGGTTCTGTACATTACCACCAGTAGTCGATTATAATATATGTGATTTGGGTGATGGCCGGGGGCCCAAGCCTTCTGGGGGACCCATGGCGATCCAAACCACCCGCCATAATATTCTTGTACATCTTTTCCTGCACCAATACACATGTACACAAGAGACATTTCAGGACCTTTGAAGGTCCTCCAAAGGTCCTGAAACCACATATTGAAAGCACTGATTCTAGTACCATATGTAGGAAGTGAATCCCAGCCTGGTTACTGGGAAGATGGAAAAAAAATCCAAATGTGATAAGATGGAAGAAAAAAACACAGTTTTTTACGGCTTTCACTGTGCACTCATAGGGGGCCTGATCACTACAGTATTGCAGTATATGAAGTACATGTTATGAATCTCCATCTGGATGACAGCCGTACATGTAGATCATGATGCGTTAAGAGGTTAATGCCATATTTTTTTTCATCATTCCAGTAGAGGCTGATCTTGGTTTTATCTATCCAAAGAATGTTCCTGCAGAACTGTGCTGGCATTTTTCATTGTTTTGAACAGTTCTGCTCTGACACTTATTATAAATCTCCCTCCATTGTGTTTTACATTGTTTACATGCAGATTACATGGGGCTACTTACTGGTGGCCTGCGTTCCAGTGTGTCACTGCGTTTTGTGTCAGTGTCCAAATATATCTGTATATAAACTGTATCTTGGTTGATGACTACAAATAAGGGGAACAATCAGTTTCATTTATTTTAATAACATCCAATTCAAGGCATGTCTGCATATAGCAGACGAATTGAATTAAATTAAAGGAAATCTGCCATCATGATAAACCAGGGACACTCACTCATAGATCCAGGCACCGTGACTGTGACAATCTTATTATACTTGTTATCCATGGCCTCCTTCCTTCTAAAATCAACTTTTAAAATGATGCTAATGAACCAGAAGGGCTCTGGGGTGTGTTACCAGAGCCCCTTTTCTGCTGTAGCTTCACAGGCTGTTACACTGTCTCATCCCCCCCCCCCCTGTTCCCACCAGGCTGTGCTGGATGTGTGCTACTGGCCTATGGCTGTTTTACATGCCCAATGCAGAGGACTTGTACTAGAGGGGAATTCATATTCTGCATGGTCAGTGTAGCCTCTCATATTGACCACTTCTCTATTAGATATACACGTGCTGGGGTTATATGTCCAAGACATACACTACCCAGAAGTGGCCTCTGAGGGACCCAGTGTCTAATCAACCATACCAGTAATCATTTACTTATCTATATCCATATATATTCACTTATAAATGTGTATATAATTTACACAGTGAACATAAAATAAAATTTTATTAAGGAAAAAAAATGTAAAATGTCCTATTTTTTGGGCTGGGAAGTAGCCGGATTATGTCATTTATTTTTTGCTGAATAAAAAAAAACCTGACAATATTTTCCCTTATTGCGGCTCCAGCGCTGGAAGCATATGGTTGCGGGGGCCAGCAGCGTAAATTGATTATTTGAATAATATAAGTACATAGTCAAATCTCCTCTGATCTCCTTTCCTCATGAGGATTAGAGTGATTTAACCTGTGCCATGGCGAAGATTAATTTAAAGTAATTGTTTTGCCTTTGCCTCGATCTTTTGTATAAATATGATTGCACCAGGATCTGTCACTAAGATTTATGACAAACTAATGGCCTCTGGCCGTCCACCTACGGCTACTGGCCGCAATTACGTATATTGTGCCTCCCCGCGTGTGGATAAGTCCTTTCCTTGTGTGACCTGATGGCAATAGCGTCCCCAGAAGAGGGGGGCCTATAGCAATGATTATCTCACCCATAGATAAGGGGGTTGTGACCCCCGGGGTCTTCTTTATTTCTGCAATAAATCTTTTTGGAGAGCGGGTTCTCTATGTTGTCTGCAAAGTTAGGTTAGGACTATGTAGGATTGAACCCACATGTGGACCCCTGTGCCAAAGAATAGATCCAACTATGCATTGCCCTAGTGGTCCCCTGGTTATTACCCTTTAACCTTACTATAGAGACCTTGTTTACCACATCGCTACCTCTTGGAGTAAACAAGATCCCCATACTAGGGTTAAAGGGTGATAACCAGGGGGTACCACTAAGACAATGTATAGTTGGATCTATTATTTGGTATAGGGCAGTGATGGCGAACCGTTTAGAGCCTGAGTGCCCAAACTTCAACCAAAAGCCACTTATTTATTGCAAAGTGCCAGCGCAGCAATTTAAGCTGTCATTTATTTCTCCTTGTTCTTTTACAACTTTCAATCGTTCAGCCGCCTAAAGACACCAACGGAGTTGAAAGGAGGAGGGCAAATTCGACTATCATTGTAGGATGATTCTGTAGCAAGATTCTTTGAGTCCTGTCTGGTGAACTTCATCCTGGGGTGGAGGCCTGGGTGCTGACAGAGGGGGCTCTGAGTGCCGCCTCTGGCACCAGTGCCATAGGTTCGCCACCACTGGTTTAGGGGGTCCACATGTGCAGTCTATTAGGGGTTCAATCCTAGATAGTCTTAACCTCTTTGTAGACAACATAGAAAAACTCCTTAAAAAGATTTATTGTAAGTAAAAAAGACACCGGGGGGAAGGGGGTGGTTAAAACCGGCAGGTGCACATATGGTCCATGGACAAGCGGAGGTCAGGGAAGACAACACATGAGTCCATACAGTAATCAGACAGTGGTCGGGAGCGATGCAGCAGGTTCAGAATTCGCGAGCAGAGATCAAACACAGGACAAGCTATGGCAGAAAGGTTTTACAGTGACCAAGCACCCTATTGCTCAGGCACCTATCTGCACCCAAAGTGCACTGCCGTAGTCTGATCCAGTCAGGGTACTTCTAGCGCTAGGATCTGGTGGCTGCTGGGTAGTGCCAATAATGGCGCTATTGGAAGAAAGCAGTCGTCAGGAACAAGTAATTATCAAGACCACCAACAGGCGCACATACACACGGTCTTCAAAGCCGACCAATTTCATTGATGTATATGGGGTATCCCTACTCTTCCCTGTGGCAGCGTGGGTATTATTTAACTGTATTTGGTTATAAGTCCCATATTTAATGCTGTTCTTTTTGAATGTTTCTTTCTTTCAATCTATCTATCCATCAGCCCACACAGAGAATCAGATGTAAGGAGTCCAAAACTCCAGAGGGAAACATCATTATCACCACCAAGGAGAAAAACGGGATCACCTCGGAGAACTACATCCCCTGCATACAGTGGTAAGAGTGTCCGTGTACTGGGCAGACTATTACATTGGGACATCCCTATACACATTAGATGGTCTTGACACAATGTTGATCTGGGGGGTTATCCATCATTGGTTTTCGTGGGATTTCTTTGGTGTGAAAAAGTCTCAAAGTAGTCGCCTTGAGGGGTTTTGTTCACTGTTAAAAAGTCAGCTATGTAAGAACACACCACATATGTCTCGCACATGACCCTTTTGTGGTGCGGCTGCACTATACCTGATGCAACACATATCTCTGCACTCCAGCTGGTTTCTATTCCTCTATAGATAACCTGACTTCTCATTCACTAAGAATTTATGTCTCTTCAAAGAAGTTGTCTCCCAAAACTGCAATACCTTACACCTCCATTGGACAGGAGCGGTGCTATTCCCTTCCTCGTAGAGACCCTCAAAAGCGGCTCCTGGCACCAAAGGTGTGAAAAAGACCCCAAATCAATATTGTCAGAGATAATTCAGCATTAGGGGCATTGACTCCCATAAAGCTGCTAATTGATTTGCTTCATTTATCCCTATTATTAACCATAAAGCCGCTCCTTGTATTAGGGGTAAAGTTGCCCCACGCTCCCGTTTTTTTTTTTTTTTTTGAGTAATCTCCAGCTTCTCCCACATCTGGGTAACAATATGATTTGTGCTGAAGCTGCCGGGCGGTTGTAAGCTGATTATTGACTTTCGGCCTTACAGCAGGCTAAAAAAAATTAAGCTCTAATCTTCCATTTATTCAAGTGGAATAATAGTAAATAAATTCTGCAAATTGTTAATAATCGAGGCGTTTATCATCTGCTGGTGGCAGCCGTGGCGGTATTACCAGTGCAGGGCAGAGCGCTATAATATATATGTATACTCAGGAGTAATATACTGCAGCTCTGTGCCTAGGGGGATATATTCACTGGGTACAATCACAGCTGGACATCTTATATATAGATCATAGGAAGGTGCAGGATAAGTCTAAATGAAGAATGTTCTTTGGGTTCTGCATATTGATACAATGTTACCTCTACAGATAAGAAGGGGAAGCGAGGAATATCACATTATAAGGAAACTTCTCCTATGGTCACACGGATGGACATAGCAAGCAAAATAAAAGTGAGTATATGCCAGCGATATCCTATAGACACCCCAGCAACACCCTTATTATGGAAATAAGCAATTCTCTTACCTATGATGTTTAAGTACTGTTTCTTCTTATGGAAGGTGCCACATAGGCATCTTATAGATAAAGGTTTGACACTTATATATACATACCCACGGGCGTAACTACAGGGGTAGCAGCCGCTATGGGGCCCCGACATCTAGGGTACTGGGTGTAAATATGCTGTATATGTATGTATACTGTATTTGTCTATGTGTGTATATGCTGTAGGTCTGTATATGGTATTGTATGTATGTGTGTTTATGTGATGTGTATGTTCTGTAAGTATATATGGTGTGTATATACTGATTGTAACTCACATGTGTGAGTATACAAATATGTACATTTTTTAATGGGGAAGGGGGGCCCCATTCAGAATTCTGCTCTGGGGCCCACCCTTACTTAGTTACGCCCCTATACACACAAGAGCGTCATCCTAGCGACCCATCCAGGTGACTAGGAGAATACAGACCACTATTTATACAGAGCATTTGGGGGCACATGGGATCCTGTTCTGATGACCAGTTGGTTCTAAGCAGCCGGACCTCAATACAATCAGACAAACTTTCCTGTAAAACCTGCAATATTCCTCCATAGGCTAAACTTCAACAACAAGAAAAGGACCTTTCCACTCTAAGGCTAAAAGCGGAAGCGGAGGCCGAGGAGGCTCAGAGGTGTCTGGAGGAAATGCTAAGACTTAACAAGCGGAAGGTAACTGGACATGGAGTATGGATGATGAGGCTAGCATGGCATCAACTTCTCAGACCCATCTCCTATTGTTATGGCCTGTGCACTGTTATGGCTGCTATAGAAGTTACTATTCAGCCTTTGACATGTTTTCTTACAGAGTCCGGGGCTCAGAACCAGTTCTCCTGAAAAGCTACAACCTCATGGTCAGGACATTGGAAATGATCGGTAGGTTTTCATGACACATTGAAGGGGTGTTCTCAATACCGACATGTATGGCCCAGTCCTACAATATGCTGTAAATGTTTGATGTATGTTCACTTTTATGTTTCCATTCACTGCTAGTCAGTGTGGGCCAGCCCTGGCCAGCAGTGAACTAGTTAATTGTATACAAGTGGCTCAGAAAGCAGCGTCTGGCCACCTGTGAAATGTTGCTGAGCAAAGCACTTTTCGGACACAGCTCCGCTTAAGAACTGGCAGATTGTGCAGCTCTTAAGTGAGTAGTTGTCTCCATTAGAGGGAGAAAAATCATCCTAGGAGTCAGAGTGTAATTGTCCTGCCCGCTGCTCGTCACCTGGATGGGGATCATGGAGCCATCATATGCCGCTAAACCGAGGACCTGGGAGATATGTAACATACAGCGACTGTACAAAGTAAATAAGCAAATTGCACTTTGAGTCGCTCCCTGATATGTATGTTCTTGGGACCAGTCCTGTGAAATTGTGATGTAAGTGATGCGCGGTATGGTAATATTACTTGTGCACTGAACGCCACCGTTATTGGGAAATAGTATTAATTGGGCTCTGTATCGGATTATTGTATCAATTAGGCACTGTATGGCAATATTAATCCAGCACTATTGCTATTCATAGCAATATTGGGCACAGTACAGGCGGCCCCCTACTTGAGGAAACCCGACTTACAGACCACCCATAGTTAAAGACGGAACCCTCTGCCCACTGTGACCTCTGGTGAAGCTTTCTGGATGCTTTACTATATTCCCAGGCTGCAATGATCAGCTGTAAGGTGTCTGTAATGAAGCTTTATTCATAATCCTTGGTCCCATTACAGCAAAAATAGAAAATTTGTCTAGAACTACAATTATAAAATATACAGTTTGGACTTACATACAAATTCAACTTAAGAACAAACCTAGGGAAACTATCATGTACATAACCCAGGGACTGCCTGTATATAAAAACTGTTTTGCCTAGAAATCCCTACACTCATCATAGATCCATAGGGCACTAACTTCCGCCATTAGCGTTCCCAGTGGGCCGTGTAATTCCGATGCCATCTTCCTTGGCGCTGCAAACAAAGAACCCAGGGCAAACGTATATGTAAAACACTAATCCTTATAGCGCCATACCATATAAACCAGCTGTTCGCCGTGAACAGTAGCAGTGGAAATGACTAAACTGCATGAGAATTAGGGCAGGAGGCTTGGCAGGCCCTTCCTTACAAGACTTTAGGTCCAATTAAGAAATGAAAAAGGTTCTAGAAATCCCACATAGGGTGTAAGTAATCAGATTGTGCAGAAATAAAGCCCCCTAAACAATCTAATCAGGCCTATATAATCTTTAAAGAACAAGTTCAAAGCTGGCGGGGGCTTTCGCTGATTACACACATGCCATTTGGATAACAGGGCAGAAAAGCGCCCAACCTTTTACCAGTAATTACCTGGAGAGGATCCAGCCTCCGCCGCCACTGGCTTCCAAATTCACTTTAGGAAAAGGGATCAACAAGAGCAATGACATTACAACATGACTTAATGCTGTCTTACCAGGAATGCATTATTCGTATTATTCCTATTGGAAGGAGTCGGAGGGGAGGATTTATCAATACCCGGAGCCCTGGAGCCAGACAGGGAGACTGCCAGCGTTAACGGCTGGGTATAAATCAGACGATTGACATTACTGATCCGATTGCTCTGCATCACTCACTACTCACGTTTTCTTGTATCAATCTGGTTTTCGTTAGTAGCCGTGTTGTGATTGGTTGACCTTCTGCCATAACGCTAAAGATATAGAAGAGCCTTGTAATTTTTTTTAATCACAGGTTCAGAGCTGGATCGCAAGCGCGTATGGAGGTAGTGAAGCGCTGCACAGGTAGTCCGGTCACAGCACATGGTACTGGTATGTTGTATACAAGAGTATAGATCATGGATATTCATATGCATATAGTATTTGACACATTGGCCCACATTTTTCAAAACTGCAGTTTCCCCGTGGAGTGTACAGAGTGCGACAGATTAATCAAAACTGGCGCCCGGTCTTCATCAATTTGGCGCTCCCTGCACTGCTCGGGAAGTGGGCACCATTTTTTGGTGCAGAATTGTGGCACACATCAGTAATAAATACTGATAGTGGCGCCAACTCAGACTAAGACGAAATTCACACCGCCGTTGCCCGTCGTACTGTAGTGCTGCTCACCCCCGCCCCTCTCCATAGATGAACATGGCGCACGGCGCCGTATGCCGAGAGAAGATAGGTCACGTGTGCGGCACAATTCTCTTGTGTACTATCGAATGTAGCGGTGGGACACAAACTCATTCTGCTGCTCCACCCATTAGTGGGAACGGGACCTCCATTTTCTCCGTATTGCTGGGGGTTCTCATAATTGGTGGGAGTCCCAGAAGTCAGACATTCGCTGATAAGCTTGTTGTCCCCTATCCTCTGAAAACTTGGTGCAACCCCCAGATGTTGCGCCTCTACTGATCACTTTAGGTCATTCATAGTTAAAGCTCACAAAACACCTTTAAAGGAAAACTATTATCAAAATCTATCATGCTAAACTAGGGACACTTACCCATAGATCCTGGCACCGTGGCTATGGTATCTTCTTATATTTGCTACCCATGGCCGACTTCCTTCTATAATCAACTTTTCAAATAATGCTAAAGAGTCTGAAGAACTCTGAGGAGTGTTACCAGGGCCCCTCCATGTTGCAAGCTCACAGGTTGGTCTTACCCACTCCCTCTGCTCTCTCAGCACTCCCCCCTGTTGCCTGATGTCATTTCACTCCCCCCTTACACTGTGTAACAGCCAGTGAAGCTGCAGCATGGAATGGCTCTGCTAAAAGCCCCTAGAGTTCTTTGGATTCATGAGCATAATTTTAATTGATTTTAAAAGGAAGGAGGCCATGGATATGAGGTCTATGAGTAAGTGTCCCTGGATTTTGATACTAGATTTCCTTTCTGGCTTCTTACACCCTGTAGCAGGTTTTTCATGCAGCATATGGATTTGATTTATTAATTCTTATCCTCTTTGTAAGGACTGGATATTGTAAGAGGTGAGCTGCCAAAAAGAGTGGTCATATCAGCTTATCCCCCATTGAAGGGGTATTGTTGCTGCAGGTAACCCACTATCACGTATAATGGAGTGGATTTGTATGAATTGATTGATACTGTGATACAGTCCCAGATCCGGACAGAGGTAACTGTACCTTGATAAATCACTATTGATAAATCTGGGCCATTGTGTTGCTGAATCTGCTGCCTGACAACTATTCTGCAGATCAGTATAGCAGACTGTAACCTTTGCATTTGATATTCCTGCAATTATAATGTGACGGTTCTTTCTTATAGTGAATGCTGCACCTACCGACACGGAGAGCCCGGAGCATTCCTGGGATCACACAGAGCCGGCCACAGACTCCACAAGCAAGGTATCCTCAACCGGACCCCTCAATTATATTGTCCACATGATGGTTTTACAGTACCAGACACTGTATTGGTGCTCAATTATTGGCCACATGGTGCAATATTGGTGGTTAAAGGTACACACACTGAAGTTTATCTATTTATGTAAGGCACACTGATCATCCTTCCTACGATAATACAACCCCATAAAAGGTTCTCTGCCCAACAGTTTGTCACCCATGTGCTAGGCGGCTCTTTCTGGTACCACTGATGGGGGTCACTCCCTGCATTTAGTAGTGGAAGTTGTCACCGCTGAGACTCTGACCTCTATTACTGAAACTATAATAAAATATTTTAAAATGCACAGAAAAAATGATATATTTTAATTAAAGACTCCCCCGATGCACCCTGGTTTGTAATCCAGCGAATCCGACGTAACCGACTACCTGTAAAAACCCCAAACTCTATATAAATGAATAATCTACTAATGTACACATCTTCAAAGTGGACGCGTGTAACATTGTCACGTTATAGTTAGACTTAGCAATTTCACCGTGGGGCAATGTGATGTCACAAAGCGTCATTGTCAGGGTTTGTGATGTCATGATGGCTAATTCCAATGTCACAGTTGGGAATTGTTGTGTCGGATGGGAGTTGTGATGTTACAATGCGGCACTGCAATGACTGAAAGGGGCCTATAGTGTCATAGCGGGGCGTTGTGATGTTATAATAATAACAATGTTTCTTTATATAGTGCCATCGTGTTACTATAGACCTTGCAATTAAAAAGTGATCATAGGTCTTATGAACAATTGACACTATGGGGCTCATTTACTTACCCGTCCGCTGGAGTTCACAGAAAGTCAACACACTAGTTAACACCACTCCAAGCTGTGCAATCCTCGAAAAAGGCACACAATCAGTCACTCTGAGTAGAGCAACCCTTAGTAAATGAGCCCCCTATCTCTTAAAAATTATGGAAAAATTTAAAAACAACTTTCTATCACCTTCCCTTTTTATCTAATGGATCTATGAAAGAAAATATATAGTACTCTGGCAACTTCCCTTGGTGACCAGCAGGTGGCGGTACATAACTTATCTTTATGTAGATGTAATGTGATGTGTTCTGCCTTTAGTTATTGTTGTTACACAAAATAATTGTTCTCTTGTATCATTCTTCGCTTTTATTGATGGGTTCAGACCCAAACTATGCATAAAAGAAACCAGTGTAAAAACCAAGACAAAGATCAGAGTATAGAAGTAGCAAACGACCTCGTATTAGCTTCTTCTCATCCGTCCAGGGCAGAGCTCATTTGCATATATTCTTCCCATGGAGCAGCAAATCTCTAAAAACCTGCTTGATCTCCTTAATAAGACCAACACATCCCCCAAAGTTGTAGGACAGGAACTTTCCAATGGGGCCACGTTGGAGCAGTTATAGAGGGCAGGACTTATAACTTTCTTTTCAAAGATTTGCAACCCTTTACTTAACCGGTTAAGGACCGGGCCCTTTCCTGTTTTTTCATGTCCATTTTTCACTCCCCACCTTCAAAAATCTATAACTTTTTTATTTTTACACGTAAAGAGCTGTGTGACGGCTTGTTTTCTGCGTAACACATTGCACTTCATAATGATGGTATTAAATATTCCATGCCATGTACTCGGAAGCGGGGAAAAAAAAATTCCAAATGCAATGAAAATGGTGAAAAAAACGCATTTGCGCCATTTTCTTGTGGGCTTGGATATTACGTCTTTCACTGAGCGCCCCAAATGACATGTCTACTTTATTCTTTGGGTGGGTACGATTAAGGGGATACCAAATTTGTATAGGTTTTATAATGTTTTCATACATTTACAAAAATTAAAACCTCCTGTACAAAAATAATTTTTTTTATTTTGCCAACTTCTGGCGCTAATAACTTTTTTATACTTTGGTGTACGGAGCTGTGGGTGGTGTCATTTTTTGAAGACCCGAGGCTACCATGGAGACGATGACGTCACGGGGAGCGGCGATCCCAGGTAAGATGGCGGCGCCCATGCGCCGCTATCTGTTTGAGGCTGCTGGCAGCTTTGCCGGCAGCCCACGCTGTGAAAACACCCGCGATCGGTGCTAGCACCGATCGCGGATGTTACCGGTAAGCCTTTGCTGCAATATGCAACAAAGACTTACCGGCTATGGAGAGGGCTCAGCCCGTG
This sequence comes from Engystomops pustulosus, assembly GCF_040894005.1. NCBI lineage: Eukaryota > Metazoa > Chordata > Amphibia > Anura > Leptodactylidae > Engystomops > Engystomops pustulosus. Next base: position 98,866,601 of record NC_092419.1, read on the forward strand.
AGCCCTCTCCATGCAGCGCGACGCGACCGCCGCCGTGAATACACGGCGGGCGGTCGTGAACCGGTTAATAAAGAACAGTAAATGAAACCATCCAATAACATGAAAATTTAACTTTTTGCCCCATTTTTAATAAATGCTCCATCTTCTATATCCCTTAATACACTCTCTTGCCTGCATTCTTAGTGCCCTTTTTCTCCCATTTATAATGACCTTTCCATTATGCCCCCCTTTATAATGCCCTCGTCATTATGTGCCCATTTATAATGACCCCTTTCCTTAATCCCCCTTTTATAATACCCCTATTTATAAGACCCCCTCTCATTATGCCCCCATTGATAATGTCCCCTCTCATTATTCTTCCTTTTATAATGCGAGCTCTCATAATGCACCCATTTATAATCCTTCCATTATGCCCCCATTACATAAAGCCACCTCTTATTATGCCCCCATTTATAATGCCCCCTCTCTTTGTTCCCCCTTTTATAATGCCCTCTCTGAATTTTGTCCCCTCAGCACAGCAAACAAAAAAAGTACTCACCTGTCTGGTCTCTCCAGCAGTGGCTGTCCTAGGTCCTAAAGTAAGACACCCAGTGCCGGTGACGTCATTACATTGTTGCTGCTGGGAGATGTCCTGTGCCTAGTGGCAGAACAGGTTGCTCTGTCACAGAACAACTACAGTCAGCCGCACCATCACCATGATCGCATGTCGGGATTGTGGTGGTGTGGGGAGAGTGGGGACAGGGGTAGCGCATGAGCCTGGGGCAGGACAGGATTAGGGCTCTTGCAATGTCCTGGCCCCACTCTCCCCGCTCCACCGACCGCCACGATCACAAGTTGCAATCATGGTGACGGTCACGCAAGCCGCTCAGAAACACTCAGAGGCCAAGTCCAGCCCTGAGCTAGACAATCCCTTGTCTTTCTAAGAGTTATATTGCAAGCTCTGTTGGAGATGGGGACAATGCTTATAGCACAGTTACTAGTATGCAACACTATTCATTGCCTGCAATATTCACCAGTTTTATCTCATTTATAGTGGAGTGAAGTCGGACAGTTTTATGGTTCCCCGAACATGTTCACCCGTTTCTCCCTGGAGATGTCCCAGCAGTATCTCCGTGAAGAGGAATTACGTGCCAGACATCAGACGGCTCTGCTCCGGCTGCGGGAAGAGGCTCTGAAAGAGAAGACCAAGGCGGAATTGGCCCTGCTAAATCAGCAAAAGATGTGAGGAGGCTCATCTAATATCAAAGAGAACGAGAAAGTTTTCCTGATTTATAAGTGGGATGTGAGACGTATCACAGGAGTCACTGCACATACAAGATCTCCTCTCTCTGGTCACTAAATACTCACATAGTAGCATGGGTAGCACCGTGCTCTGGGCTGCACGGCGGCTGAGTGGGTAGCACTTCTGCCTTGCAGCGCTGGGGTCCTGGGTTCGAATCCCACCCAGGCTAACATCTGCAAACAGTTTGTATGTTCTCTCCGTGTTTGCGTGGGTTTCCTCAGGTTCCTCCGGTTTCCTCCAAAACATACTGTTAGGTTGTTTAGATTGTGAGCCACGGACCAATTTTACATGCTTTGTGCAGCACTGCATAATCTGTGGGCTCTAAATAAAGAATTATTATTATAGTTTAGGATTATATTATCAGTGTTTATTAAAACCATTTAATCCCAGTTACTTTCTTGGGCCCTTCAGATATTGGGAAACGAAAAACGAGCCGAGTAAGGTGGAAGAATTCCTAAAACAGGAACGTGAAATCCAGAGGAACCTCAAACAAGAGCAGGTACCAGGAAAGCACCGACTAACCAGGGGTCATGGTTTTGTTTACTGATGAAAACTTAATAGTCCCCCTGATGTCTCCTAGTTATGTTTATGGTAGTCTTTTCAAACCTGCAATCCCTTAACGGTTTGGAGAACTACAACTCTCAGCATGCCCTGGAATTAGAAGGCTTCTAAATCATGCTGAGAGTTGTAATCTTGCAGCAGCTGCAGGTCGTAGGCCAGTGGTTGGGAATGTGTAATGCATGATGGGACTTGTTGTTGGGACACTGCGGGGGACGGATCGGCACCGGTTTTATACAAGACTACAATTTTTTTTCCTATGTTCCCCATTGCATTTGTCGCCAGGTTTCCACTCTGTAATCTTATCACATTGGGGCAAATTTACTTACCCGGTCCATTCGCGTTCCAGCGGCGGCTTCTCCGCTCTGGATTCGGGTCCGGCCGGGATTTAATAAGGTAGTTCTTCCGCCGTCCACCAGGTGGCGCTGCTGCGCTGAAAGTAAACTCATCGCGCCGGAATGCACCGAGCTGGACCAGGTGAAGGTAAGCGGTCCTTATGCGACACATTTTCGGTTTTTAAATGCGGCGGTTTTTCCGAATACGTCGGGTTTTCGTTCGGCCACGCCCCCCGATTTCCGTCGCGCGCATGCCAGCGCCGATGCGCCACAATCCGATCGCGTGCGCCAAAATCCCGGGGCAATTTAAGTACAAGCGGCGCAAAACGGAAATATTCGGGTAACACGTCGGGAAAACGCGAATCGGGCCCTTAATAAATGACCCCCATTATGTTCTGTCCTTGAAAAGAGCTGGGAATGTAGCCACATGTCTCACAGCTTTCTCCAAATGAGTGACATGTGGTATAGGTGTTCAAAAATAATTACGACTATAGTATCCCCTGCATAAGTGCTCCCCAAAATCACAATACAGTGATGTAAAGAGGCTGTCAGACCCCTGCAAATACTCATTCAGAACTGCAGCCAGTGTCGGGTATTAATCAGGGAGATATGTGTAATTGGACCTTTGTGTGTGTTGTTTAGTAGCAGCAGGACTGTTGAATGTGCATTAACATTCCAGGCCTGTAGCTTCTCCAAATGCACTAGGTGTGTCCTCACACTGCAGTGCTCTTAGGACTGTTCCTAAGCTGTTCCACTGCCTGCTCTTCTGTTAAAAGTCATGGCAGGCTGGTTAAATACTTCGTGTAAAACAGTTCCCTACATTGTACTGATGAGATCCAAAGACCCCAAAACAGCATTGTCAAGAGTTGGGAATCTGTTCCTTCTGGAATAAATATACTGGTTTGGCTTTAATCTTGCATCCCGTCATTAGGCTTCCTAAAAGTCAAGCTTAATGTTAAGGGGGCTGCCTCACAAGGTAGCTAAAATGCAATGTTTTCCATATCCCATTCTGTAAAACGTATTTGCATACTTCCCCGAACCCCCCAGTGGACCGTCACATAAGTCTCCACAAGCCTGCGAGGTGGCCTTAATTGCCAAAGTCTCTGTAAGGAGAGCTCTTACTTCCCGGACTAAATGCTGTACAGGTATGGGGGTCAGTACAGGATGGGGGGTGTTGAGCTGTTGGGTGCAGAGCACTAAGCACAGCAGTTTGAGGACACACCCCCAGTCATTTGGAGAAGCTAAAATACTGGAATATAAAGCCATTTTCACAGTCCTGCTGCTACTAACAACACACACAAAGGTTGATTTTACTGCTCCCCCTGGTAGGTACCTGTCTGCAGGGGGAACATCATCCGTGTCAATACCTGTGAATGTAATTGGGAAACACATACCAGTAATTCCTCAAGCTCATCTGTCAACCATTTTGTTCTCCGCAGGCAGAAATCCTGCACCTGCACAATATTTACAAGGCTGCGCACCAGGAGCGGAAGTTATTACTGAGACAGCAGAAGGAGATCCTGAGGATACAGCAGGCGGCGGTCCACATCCAGCAGAAACTGCACAACTCCGGGGTCAGGCTACAGGTCTGGACCTTATTTTTGTTCTGAATCATGTAACTTGGCATATGGAAACCTGTCCTGACCCTGTCCTGTGCACACACGGCTCCTTCCAGAATCGGCAAATGTATAATTCTTGCTTCCAAGAACTGTGCTTACTGTCTGTGAATGGAAACAACAGCACACAGTCACACACAGTCCTCTTTCTTATCCCCCCTAGGACCTGGGTGATCTTAATCCTTCCACACAACAGTCAAGATGCGACACACTACACGATTCCACGTTTCCTTCTGAACATCTGAACCAGGATACACAATCGGCCATTTCTGACCTCTCGGAGGATGAAGACATCAAGGGGAAAACCCAGTCCAAGGAAACGTATCTGTACGTAGTTTAGTGACCACGTCTAATAGAAGCTATCATTGGGTTCTGTTCACACCTGCATCATGAATCTAGGCCAGATTTGTCATTAGATGGAACTGGAATAGCCACTTTTGAAACAATTTTCCAACAAGTGCAGTCTCATTGCCGTCCATTTGTCCTCTACATATAACTAACCTACCAGAAGTATGTTAGAAATATGAAAGTGATACATGGAAGCGAGTGCAACTACAGTATGACATCATTTGTTTTGTAGTCTGTTACCATGGAGACTCATATTTCTGCACAGGAGTTGTAGACACAAATGTTTGTATCCCAGTGTATCATATCAGTGTGTTTCATTCTTTATAGGGCACAGAGATCAGAGAGTAAAAGTATATCTCCTGCTCCAGAGGTCTGTGACTCAACTCGAAGTGGCCTTCAGAACAGAGACAAAAAAGAAGAGGCGGCTTATATCCCTGGTAATGTTCTGTACTACTTCCACCAGCATTACATCCATGTAAAACCTCTGTGACTATGGTAAAACACTCAAACGAGAGGTGTAGTCACAGTGCCTGAGGGGCCAAAATTCACCTATGCCACATTAGAAGGTCAGATAGATGGAGGGGACTTATAACAGACGCTCTTGACTATTTTATATAAGGCTCAGAGCAACACAGAGTATTTCAGCAATGTATAAAGACAACATTAGAATGCTATGTATCACCATACTAAACAGAGCAGCACAAGTTACTAACTAGCAACTAGACGTCTTTTAATCATATCTGTTCTTTGAAAGGTAGACAAAACCTATATGGCCACACTATTGGATAAAGACAGAGCTGTGGGTGTTGTAGCGGTCGCCATCACAGTGCAGCTCATTCTATAAGATACAATTCAGTACTAAGGCATCTGTATATATGTTATGGACGCTCCTTATTATCAAAAATAAGGATGTTAACAGTGAAAATGCAAAGAGGATGAAAAACTGTTCATTATGTATTGCAGATGGAACTGCTGAGGACAATTTGTTACTAGATGATGGAAGACGAAGCACAGGATCTCCTCCAAATCATCTGACTATTCCAAAACATTCCCAGGAAGACCAAAGCAATCATTCAACGGCAAGACAGTGGGGCGAAGCTCATGTAAGCACCTTCCCCACCGATCCAAATCTGGTGCCTCTCATATATTCTACTTTAAAGGTCAATGAATATTTAAATTCTTTGTGTATATTAGGAAGAGAACGTCTCCAGGAACAAGAATGAGATTTCCGAGGAGACATTTGTGAATAGGCAAGAAACGGAGAAGGAAGCTGCAGGACAATCCAGGTAACAGTGTGAATCTTGTCATAATCACCAGTCTAATAATATTACCTAAGGCCCCTACAGGAGGCTGCCAACAGCTATCCAGACTCTATGAACACCCCCCCCCCCCCCCATTTACCTGAGCTTCAATGCAAAGATGGATCATAAACATATGATATTGTTTTATAACCCAGGGACAATCTCGACTGGAATGATGAGGATAAAAAGATTACAGAAAAACAAGGTAAGGTACATAGGGTGTTATTAGTATATTTAGTTGCTGGTCAGAGCTTGACCGCTTCTTGGTGAAATTGACAATTGTGCTAAAGGTACAAGTAGATGCAGGGTCGCGTCATCTAGTTCTAGATGTGATTGGAACCCATGTTCCTCCTTCTTAGTATCTATTGGTGTTCACCTCCTGTGAGGCTGAGATAATACATTTTCTTTATATACAGTTCACCTCTCCGTTATTTCATCCGTTTTTCCGTTTTCATTTATTGTGAGTCAACATCAGGGAAGGCTGGCCCCACAGATGAGTCTATGGTGGACCTACAATCTAATTATGTTTAGCAGATGACAGCACACTATGAAGGCCGCTGGGACATAAATTCTAGGGGTTTTCCAGATAATTTATACTTGTGGTATATACATAACATAGGTTGTTAATATCAGATCATTGAGTCTCACCGATCAGATTTTTAGGACTGCTTCCCCTGCAGCAACAACATATACAAATGATTTGTTCATTTCAGTGGAAGTTGATCTGCAGTGACCCAGGTCGGCCACTACACAGAAAATGGAGCTGTTCAACTAGATCCATTCACTCTGTTAAATACGGTGCCAAAATTAGCTGTTCCAAGTGTTGGACCCTCATTGATCTGATATTGATGACCTTACCTATTAAAAACATTTAATAGATGGTGGGCCCAGGAGCCCAATTTAGAAACTCACTGCTCATGTTTAATATGTTTCCTCTGTTCTGTACACAGAAAGTAATCATAAAATCTATATTATTACATCTTAGATCCCAAGAAAATACTCGGAACCAAAGAAGCTGCAAGCAATGAGCACTCAGTGTCCGAACCCGTTAATAATCACAGTTCTCGGACCATCCAGGCGCCTTCCTCATCAGAATCCCCTTCCCGGGCATCAGACATTGTCGCGCTCTCTCCCTCTCTTGGAGAATTTCGAAAAGTTTCTGCCAAACTCATTAACATCTCCGAAAGCTCCGTCTCTGCATCCGACCGACTACAAGGTGGTGAGGACACCGAGAGTGGAGATTCAGAGGTGTTTGACATGGAGTCTTCAGAAGTCCCACCTGGAAGAGCCTTTAATAAGGAATGGGGTGAAAACTTGATAAATCAAGATGATGATATAATTACCGATGGAGACAAGCAAACAACGTCACCAACAAAGTTTCCAGAATCCAGGAAAGCTGTGATTTTGGTTATGAAAGAGACACAGAGTAAGACCGAAACGGCTCCTTTGGCTTGTGAATCCTTCCCGACATCTGAGGACTTGACAGAATCCGATACAAAAACACACGGTGTAAACCATTCGCCTGAGAATCAAGATGGTAGTATAGTCAGAGTTACCGACACACACAAGGCGACGTCAATGAGTCCGAAAGACGACGGTAATGCGGCTGGAATGAGTTCACCTGACACTAAAGAGCGGCAAAGAATGACAGAAACTAATGAAAAACAATCCGTTACGGAAAGTGCAATCTGCAGGAAAATTGAGATGATGCCATTTCATGCTCCAACTTCAAAAGATTTATTTCAGATTAAAAGCTTTCCACATCGGAGTGAGGGAGACATCATATTCATCACGGATGAAGTTCTCCAGCCTATCGAAGACACCTTGTCAGAAATCTTGTCTCCGGTTGATGAAAAGCTTTCCTACGAAAGCGCAGAACTGTATTCCCAACAACAGGACCAGAGTGAAGAGCTCCCATCTCTCCCAAGAGACCCTGACTCCATTTATAGCGCCGATAGTGACTCCGAAGATTTCCCCACCCCACCAGAAGGAATACTTCTATCCAGATCAGGAAGCTTGCAGAGTAGTAGCGAGGCCAGCCTCATTGATGAGATCCATCTACTATACGATAGCCTGCTTACTGAGGAGACTCTTCTCCCACCAGACCAAATTGTAAATATGGAACGTTCTCCACTGGAGATTGAGAATTCCAGACCAGAAGTGATGAAGCCATGTAGACCATTCCTAACATTATCGAAAGCTGAAGATACCATTCAAGATCCACTCTCCACCTTTGAGATTGGAGACCGGGTATTAGTCAAGCTTTCCAAGCCAGGAACCCTGATGTATAAAGGGTTGACATCCTTCCAAGCAGGATATTGGGCAGGAGTGGCCCTGGACAAGCCAGAAGGAGACAACGATGGAACCTACGAAGGCGTCAGATATTTTGAATGTTCTAAGAAGTGCGGAGTGTTTGTCAGACCCGGACAAATCTCACATCTCTTGTTTGATGATGTGGATGGATCTGATCCTCAGAAAGACGAGGACGATGATTATTCATTTGGTGGAAGTCCATCTCCTGGAGATGGACAACCACAAGATGAAGGTACAAGTAGGAGACAACATGAGGAAAAGGAAGTAGGGAAGTTCTCCTCTGAGAAGGACACCAAACAAAACCAGTTCAGGTCATCAGAAAACGGTAATGATCCTCAAGATGCTGACATTTCCCCAAGATCTTTACATACACCCCCTGAAGGACCTATTGTCCAAGACAAAAGTCCCGATCCGGCCTCGCAAACAAAGCAATGCTGTAGAGGTGACACTAACAAATTAATAGTGCCAATCCCCCCGCAGGACGACAAACACAGATTACTTGTAAAGGTTACAGACGAGGCGATCAGCGGAGTCTTATGTGATGCCACTGGGACATATTCTAAAATATCAGCCCCCGAGACGGAGTCAGTGATGAATGGCGGCGAGGAGGAGGATGAAAAATGTGTGAGGGCTGAAGAAGGATCCTGCAATCATCTCTCAGCCGTGACCACACGGGAGGCAGGCGGATATGTGGACACCTTAGTCGTTGATGTTATAGATGACTGCATTAAAGAATATAAAAAAATCAAAAGCGAGAAAGGAAAAAAATGTATACTCCAGTCTAACGGGAACTACAGTCCCCCAGTCCTGGTATGTAGATATTAAGGTGCTTCAAGCTTAGAAGGTTTTGTAGCAGTCAGCTTTTGACTGGAACTGGGCAACAAGTGTTTAATTTCACTGCAGCGCCCCTGCAGGGCACATGAAGCATTACACTGGCGGGGTCCTCCAGAGCAATTTATACTTTTTTTGTAGTGTATTTCAACTTAGGATACTAAAAGAAAGAATTCTGATCCGTTAACTTAAAATTCCCTAGTTTGTGTCTTCTGTAAACCCTAGTGATAAAAAAAACCATGTACGCCCTCTCCTTTTCCGTCAATATAGTATTATTATATTTTTTGGACTATAAGGCACATGAAAAATCCTTTGATTTTCTCAGAAATCAAAGGTGCGCCTTATAGTCCGGTGCACCTTATATATGAACCGTACTTACAGACAACAGCTGCCTTGAACTGTGCACAGGTCTGCCACCTGCTGGTTATTCATCCTTATAATCCGGTGCGCCTTATAATCCTGTGCGCCTTATTTATGAACCTAGACGTTTAGCAGGCATTTATTGATGGTGCGCCTTAGAATCCGGTGCGCCTTATAGTCTGTATTCATATCAGAAGGGAAGCAGGACACCTGGGAACATACCATAACCTATAGGTGTGTGACGTGTCACTTCTGGTTCTCTGGTTTTACCTATAATCGCTGCAGGGTGGTGATGTTACAGGGATTATACCTGGCGTGTGTACATTGGCTCGGGTTAAAGGAATACCCAGATGTAAAAGCTTCTTAGACAAACAAGTTCATGAAAGGTGAAATCTCAAATAATATGTGGTGATGGTAAACTCACAGATCTCTATTGTTCCAGTACACCTGGTATGTAAGAGGAGGTTGCTTTGCAAATTTGTAAAATTTAAGGGGGACTCTGTAGCTCTATGACTCGTCTATTATAGCTACTAGTTGTAATTGTAACCAAAAAAATGGATGAATGATTGTGAATTCTCTGTGACGTTCCTCTGTTATTACACCTGGAAATGTATAAACTAGTTGCTATGAGTTGGGTGTGATGATTTTCTCCATACTCTCTGCAGGTTTCTGGGGAGGACAGACTATCGGCACTGATGTCCTTTACTGATGGGATCTTTGAGGAGCTGGTGAAGGATTCACTTCAAGTGATTGCAGATATTAGCAGTAATAGAGCGCAGGGCTGCCCGTCACCTGCAGGGGGCACTCTGCCTTCCAGGTACAGTAAATGTTACTGATCAGCTGCAATACCAGAAACCGCCTCTGAACATGGCTTGTGCTGTTTATTAAAAGGAATAATACTGACCTTTCTATTTTTATCTTTATACACATCCCCTTTAACCCCTTATCCTCGCACATTAATGCCCCGGCCATTTCTCTATTTTCCACAAATGTTTTCTACAAGCTATAACTTTTTCCATTTTGCAGTCATTTTAGTTGTGTAGGGTCTCTTTTTTTATGTGACAAAATGTAGTTTTTAATAGCAAGATTCTGGGTTTCCTATGTCCCACTGATTAAGGCTACATTCACACTGCCGTATGGGAGACGTATATACTGGTGACATATATACAGTGTATATACGTCCCCCATAGCAATGGGCTCACGGCGCCGTACAGGGAAAAGATTGGACGCTTTGGAGAGCGCTAACCCCCTTCTCCTCCCCCCGGCGCTGACGTGTGCCTGCATTGCTATGGTACGGCGGGCACACTGTTGTGTGAATGTAGCCTAACTTTTATTAACCTTTTCCGCACCGTAAAAGTTCTAAAAAACTGATAACTGCTTTTTTTACTAAAAATGTTCATAATTTATTGTGGAACCTAAATGACATCAAAATTTTTTCCCTTTGGGGTGAATACACACACAGCGATACCAAATTCAGAGTTTTTCTTTTTAAAAACTCACTCACTTTGGAGTTAAAAAAAAAAAAAAAACTTTTTGCGTCGTCGTCACCTTCTAGGAGCCCTAACTTTTGCAATGTGGCTGTGCGGGGGCTTATTTTTTGTGTAAAGAGCAGTAGTTTTTATCTGTACACACTCTGCGTTTAGTAAATGTAATGCAATCTCACTTCAATAGGTGATCGCCGCGGGAGCCTGTGCAATGAAACGCAACACAAAAGGCACAAAGTAAAAATTGAGTAATATGTAGCCTATTGAGTGTGAACTCTAAAACAAACAAAAAAAACAAAACATGCCCTTAGGAGGGTGCCAGAATTTAGTGAGCTAAAGGACCTTTGATGTCATGAGCAAGATCAGCCTGGTGTATTAGAGAAGGTTTATCACATGGTCATGACATCATCAAAGGTCCTTGGATCAAGCATCTACTCAGGGGGGCGTGTCTTAGACCGATTCTTAAACACTGGCAGCCATTTTTAGGAACCCAGCTTACAATAGAGGGCTGTCAGGTCTGTTTATTGTACATCAACTATGTGTGGTTACCTTATTACTTTAGGGTCCTTTGAAGTTTTTTAAAAATATGATTTAATCAATAAATTTAATATATATCAAAAAAGTTGCCTAAAAATGTTGTGATTCAAACAGGTGAAGGAGGAGCTGACCCCAGAAGTGTTCAGTCTGCTGAAGAAGATGTGATGCCCGTCATGTGTGTTCTTGTATGATTGTGTTGGGTGATTAGGCACTTTTACTTGTTTGCACTAATGACTATAATTATTGATATTTAATGGAGCTGGAAAGGATTGGATAACCATGGCTGCTCCACAGCACCACCCCTGCTCTACAGGTCACATGCGGTATTGTATTAATTATACTCATATTTATTTATAGATTTTTTTAATTATCTGAAGAAAGTAAACTTTGATTTTTGAAGTTTTTTTAAAAAAAATTTCACATTTTGATTTAATATTTTAAACAGTCAGCACATTTGATACTAAGATGATGTATTTTTTTTATATATATTTGATGATTTTGTAAAAACATTTGTATTTTAATAAACATTTTTTTGTAAACAATTTTGGCCAATGTGGTTTCTTCCATACCTCCAAGCACTGGGACACTGCCGGGGCGCTGGGACTCCGCTGGGCCCCTCGGGGCACTGGGACTCCTCTGGGACGCTGCTGGGGAGATGGTACTTCAGGGAATGGCTCACAAAATTCAGGACTCTGGTTATGGGGTCACAGAACTGTCTTCAAGGTACTAAGGCATCAGACATTTGGACTTCAAGGACTGAAGTGTAAAAGCACAAGACTCCAAGGACTGTGCACCAAAGCGCTGCTCTACAGGAGAAGGGTCTAAAGCCTTTGGACTCCATTGGTGGCCTTATTAAGCCACTATACTGGGCAACAAGTTGCCAAACCAGTGAAACCTGAGAAGACGACTTCTCCTGAAGACCACAATTTAAGAGCGTCCACTGATCTCGGTGTATGAGAGTAGGTGGTGATGTGGACCAAGCACCAATAACTACTATGGAATGGGTTTCTTTGCCTTTGGACCCCAAATACCTGACCAAACAGGAGCCATGGGGATACGTAAGATGGGAACAACTCAATTGATACTAAATGTTGGGTTGAATTGATCAATCATCACCCCTCCTTAAAGATCTTCCTCTCCTACAGGATTAGGAGCTACTCTTCATGTCTCGGCCACAACCCAAAAAGGACAGAAGACATTAAAGGAATGACCATCACTTTCCCCAGAGTAATCCCATCAAAGTGGAGAGATCTGAGGCCACACTCCCTGCAGGACTTCACTACCAAGATTACTTCAAGGTCTAATCCTTTCCTTGGCTTTGCTTTGACTTACAAAATCCCTGATCGATGTCTCCAGATGGCCTTGGAGAGGCGGCCATTGTGGCTGGAGGAGGATAGCTGAGCCTGGTTGGGTTTAAACCAAAGTCCGGAATGGATGGTGGTTTACAGAGAAGATATCCCACCCCTGGTGTCAACTGCTGGAGTACAGGATCAGGCTATGCTCTATCCCTCTGTATATACAGGGAGTACAGGATCAGGCTATGCTCTATCCCTCTGTATATACAGGGAGTACAGGATCAGGCTATGCTCTATCCCTCTGTATATACAGGGAGAACAGGATCAGGCTATGCTCTATCCCTCTGTATATACAGGGAGTACAGGATCAGGCTATGCTCTATCCCTCTGTAAATACAGGAAGTACAGGATCAGGCTGTGCTCTATCCCTCTGTATATACACGGAGTACAGGATCAGGCTATGCTCTATCCCTCTGTATATACAGGGAGTACAGGATCAGGCTATGCTCTATCCCTCTGTATATACAGGGAGTACAGGATCAGGCTATGCTCTATCCCTCTGTATATACATGGAGTACAGGATCAGGCTGTGCTCTATCCCTCTGTATATACAAGGAGTACAGGATCAGGCTGTGCTCTATCCCTCTGTATATACACGGAGTACAGGATCAGGCTATGCTCTATCCCTCTGTATATACAGGGAGAACAGGATCAGGCTATGCTCTATCCCTCTGTATATATACAGGAAGTACAGGATCAGGCTGTGCTCTATCCCTCTGTATATACACGGAGTACAGGATCAGGCTATGCTCTATCCCTCTGTATATACAGGGAGAACAGGATCAGGCTATGCTCTATCCCTCTGTATATATACAGGAAGTACAGGATCAGGCTATGCTCTATCCCTCTGTATATACAGGGAGTACAGGATCAGGCTATGCTCTATCCCTCTGTATATACAGGGTGTACAGGATCAGGCTGTGCTCTATCCCTCTGTAAATACAGGGAGTACAGGATCAGGCTGTGCTCTATCCCTCTGTATGTACAGGGAATGTACAGGGAGTACAGGATCAGGCTATGCTCTATCCCTCTGTATATACAGGGAGTACAGGATCAGGCTATGCTCTATCCCTCTGTATATACACGGAGTACAGGATCAGGCTATGCTCTATCCCTCTGTATATACAGGGAGAACAGGATCAGGCTATGCTCTATCCCTCTGTATATACAGGGAGAACAAGATCAGGCTATGCTCTATCCCTCTATATATACATGGAGTACAGGATCAGGCTATGCTCTATCCCTCTGTATATATACAGGAAGTACAGGATCAGGCTGTGCTCTATCCCTCTGTATATACAGGAAGTACAGGATCAGGCTATGCTCTATCCCTCTGTATATACAGGGAGTACAGGATCAGGCTATGCTCTATCCCTCTGTATATACAGGGAGTACAGGATCAGGCTATGCTCTATCCCTCTGTATATACAGGGTGTACAGGATCAGGCTATGCTCTATCCCTCTGTATATACAGGGAGTACAGGATCAGGCTATGCTCTATCCCTCTGTATATATACAGGGAGTACAGGATCTGGCTATGCTCTATTCTTCTGTATATACACGGAGTACAGGATCAGGCTATGCTCTATCCCTCTGTATATATACAGGAAGTACAGGATCAGGCTGTGCTCTATCCCTCTGTATATACAGGGAGTACAGGATCAGACTATGCTCTATCCCTCTGTATATACAGGGAGTACAGGATCAGGCTGTGCTCTATCCCTCTGTATATACAGGAAGTACAGGATCAGGCTATGCTCTATCCCTCTGTATATACAGGAAGTACAGGATCAGGCTATGCTCTATCCCTCTGTATATACAGGGAGTACAGGATCAGGCTATGCTCTATCCCTCTGTATATACAGGGAGTACAGGATCAGGCTATGCTCTATCCCTCTGTATATACAGGGTGTACAGGATCAGGCTATGCTCTATCCCTCTGTATATACAGGGAGTACAGGATCAGGCTATGCTCTATCCCTCTGTATATATACAGGGAGTACAGGATCTGGCTATGCTCTATTCTTCTGTATATACACGGAGTACAGGATCAGGCTATGCTCTATCCCTCTGTATATACAGGGAGTACAGGATCAGGCTGTGCTCTATCCCTCTGTATATACAATGTGTACAGGATCAGGCTATGCTCTATCCCTCTGTATATACAGTGTGTACAGGATCAGGCTATGCTCTATCCCTCTGTATATATACAAGGAGTACAGGATAAGGCTATGCTCTATCCCTCTGTATATACAGTGTGTACAGGATCAGGCTATGCTCTATCCCTCTGTATATATACAAGGAGTACAGGATAAGGCTATGCTCTATCCCTCTGTATATACAGGGAGTAGAGGATCAGGCTGTGCTCTATCCCTCTGTATATACAGGGAGTATAGGATCAGGCTTTGCTCTATCCCTCTGTATATACATGGAGTACAGGATCGGTCTGAGCTCTATCCCTCTGTATATATACAGGGTGTACAGGATCGGGCTATGCTCTATCCCTCTGTATATACATGGAGTACAGGATCAGGCTATGCTCTATCCCTCTGTATATACATGGAGTACAGGATCAGGCTATGCTCTATCCCTCTGTATATACAGGGAGTACAGGATCAGGCTATGCTCTATCCCTCTGTATATACATGGAGTACAGGATCAGGCTATGCTCTATCCCTCTGTATATATACAGGGAGTAAAGGATCAGCCTATGCTCTATCACTCTGTATATCCAGGGAGTACAGGATCAAGCTATGCTCTATCCCTCTGTATATCCAGGGAGTACAGGATCAGGCTATGCTCTATCCCTCTGTATATATACAGGGAGTACAGGATCAGGCTATGCTCTATCCCTCTGTATATACAGGGAGTGCAGGATCAGGCTATGCTCTATCCCTCTGTATATACAGGGTGTACAGGATCGGGCTATGCTCTATCCCTCTGTATACACAGGGTGTAGAGGATCAGGCTATGCTCTATCCCTCTGTATATACAGGGAGTACAGGATCAGGCTATGCTCTTTCCCTCTGTATATATATGGAGTACAGGATCGGTCTGAACTCTATCCCTCTGTATATACAGGGAGTACAGGATCGGGCTATGCTCTATCCCTCTGTATGTACAGGGAGTACAGGATCAGGCTATGCTCTATCCCTCTGTATATACAGGGAGTACAGGATCAGGCTGTGCTCTATCCCTCTGTATATACAGGGTGTAGAGGATCAGGCTATGCTCTATCCCTCTGTATATACAGTGAGTACAGGATCAGGCTATGCTCTATCCCTCTGTATATACATGGAGTACAGGATCGGTCTGAGCTCTATCCCTCTATATATACAGGGAGTACAGGATCAGGCTATGCTCTATCACTCTGTATATCCAGGGAGTACAGGATCAAGCTATGCTCTATCCCTCTGTATATATACAGGGAGTACAGGATCAGGCTATGCTCTATCCCTCTGTATATACAGGGAGTGCAGGATCAGGCTATGCTCTATCCCTCTGTATATACAGGGAGAACAGGATCAGGCTATGCTCTATCCCTCTGTATATACAGGGAGTACAGGATGGGGCTATGCTCTATCCCTCTGTAAATACAGGAAGTACAGGATCAGGCTGTGCTCTATCCCTCTGTATATACACGGAGTACAGGATCAGGCTATGCTCTATCCCTCTGTATATACAGGGAGTACAGGATCAGGCTATGCTCTATCCCTCTGTATATACAGGGAGTACAGGATCAGGCTATGCTCTATCCCTCTGTATATACATGGAGTACAGGATCAGGCTGTGCTCTATCCCTCTGTATATACAAGGAGTACAGGATCAGGCTGTGCTCTATCCCTCTGTATATACACGGAGTACAGGATCAGGCTATGCTCTATCCCTCTGTATATACAGGGAGAACAGGATCAGGCTATGCTCTATCCCTCTGTATATATACAGGAAGTACAGGATCAGGCTGTGCTCTATCCCTCTGTATATACACGGAGTACAGGATCAGGCTATGCTCTATCCCTCTGTATATACAGGGAGAACAGGATCAGGCTATGCTCTATCCCTCTGTATATATACAGGAAGTACAGGATCAGGCTATGCTCTATCCCTCTGTATATACAGGGAGTACAGGATCAGGCTATGCTCTATCCCTCTGTATATACAGGGTGTACAGGATCAGGCTGTGCTCTATCCCTCTGTAAATACAGGGAGTACAGGATCAGGCTGTGCTCTATCCCTCTGTATGTACAGGGAATGTACAGGGAGTACAGGATCAGGCTATGCTCTATCCCTCTGTATATACAGGGAGTACAGGATCAGGCTATGCTCTATCCCTCTGTATATACACGGAGTACAGGATCAGGCTATGCTCTATCCCTCTGTATATACAGGGAGAACAGGATCAGGCTATGCTCTATCCCTCTGTATATACAGGGAGAACAAGATCAGGCTATGCTCTATCCCTCTATATATACATGGAGTACAGGATCAGGCTATGCTCTATCCCTCTGTATATATACAGGAAGTACAGGATCAGGCTGTGCTCTATCCCTCTGTATATACAGGAAGTACAGGATCAGGCTATGCTCTATCCCTCTGTATATACAGGGAGTACAGGATCAGGCTATGCTCTATCCCTCTGTATATACAGGGAGTACAGGATCAGGCTATGCTCTATCCCTCTGTATATACAGGGTGTACAGGATCAGGCTATGCTCTATCCCTCTGTATATACAGGGAGTACAGGATCAGGCTATGCTCTATCCCTCTGTATATATACAGGGAGTACAGGATCTGGCTATGCTCTATTCTTCTGTATATACACGGAGTACAGGATCAGGCTATGCTCTATCCCTCTGTATATATACAGGAAGTACAGGATCAGGCTGTGCTCTATCCCTCTGTATATACAGGGAGTACAGGATCAGACTATGCTCTATCCCTCTGTATATACAGGGAGTACAGGATCAGGCTGTGCTCTATCCCTCTGTATATACAGGAAGTACAGGATCAGGCTATGCTCTATCCCTCTGTATATACAGGAAGTACAGGATCAGGCTATGCTCTATCCCTCTGTATATACAGGGAGTACAGGATCAGGCTATGCTCTATCCCTCTGTATATACAGGGAGTACAGGATCAGGCTATGCTCTATCCCTCTGTATATACAGGGTGTACAGGATCAGGCTATGCTCTATCCCTCTGTATATACAGGGAGTACAGGATCAGGCTATGCTCTATCCCTCTGTATATATACAGGGAGTACAGGATCTGGCTATGCTCTATTCTTCTGTATATACACGGAGTACAGGATCAGGCTATGCTCTATCCCTCTGTATATACAGGGAGTACAGGATCAGGCTGTGCTCTATCCCTCTGTATATACAATGTGTACAGGATCAGGCTATGCTCTATCCCTCTGTATATACAGTGTGTACAGGATCAGGCTATGCTCTATCCCTCTGTATATATACAAGGAGTACAGGATAAGGCTATGCTCTATCCCTCTGTATATACAGTGTGTACAGGATCAGGCTATGCTCTATCCCTCTGTATATATACAAGGAGTACAGGATAAGGCTATGCTCTATCCCTCTGTATATACAGGGAGTAGAGGATCAGGCTGTGCTCTATCCCTCTGTATATACAGGGAGTATAGGATCAGGCTTTGCTCTATCCCTCTGTATATACATGGAGTACAGGATCGGTCTGAGCTCTATCCCTCTGTATATATACAGGGTGTACAGGATCGGGCTATGCTCTATCCCTCTGTATATACATGGAGTACAGGATCAGGCTATGCTCTATCCCTCTGTATATACATGGAGTACAGGATCAGGCTATGCTCTATCCCTCTG
Source organism: Engystomops pustulosus (assembly GCF_040894005.1). Taxonomy (NCBI): domain Eukaryota; kingdom Metazoa; phylum Chordata; class Amphibia; order Anura; family Leptodactylidae; genus Engystomops; species Engystomops pustulosus. The sequence goes on from NC_092419.1 coordinate 98,884,776, forward strand.
TATATACAGGGAGTACAGGATCAGGCTATGCTCTATCCCTCTGTATATACATGGAGTACAGGATCAGGCTATGCTCTATCCCTCTGTATATATACAGGGAGTAAAGGATCAGCCTATGCTCTATCACTCTGTATATCCAGGGAGTACAGGATCAAGCTATGCTCTATCCCTCTGTATATCCAGGGAGTACAGGATCAGGCTATGCTCTATCCCTCTGTATATATACAGGGAGTACAGGATCAGGCTATGCTCTATCCCTCTGTATATACAGGGAGTGCAGGATCAGGCTATGCTCTATCCCTCTGTATATACAGGGTGTACAGGATCGGGCTATGCTCTATCCCTCTGTATACACAGGGTGTAGAGGATCAGGCTATGCTCTATCCCTCTGTATATACAGGGAGTACAGGATCAGGCTATGCTCTTTCCCTCTGTATATATATGGAGTACAGGATCGGTCTGAACTCTATCCCTCTGTATATACAGGGAGTACAGGATCGGGCTATGCTCTATCCCTCTGTATGTACAGGGAGTACAGGATCAGGCTATGCTCTATCCCTCTGTATATACAGGGAGTACAGGATCAGGCTGTGCTCTATCCCTCTGTATATACAGGGTGTAGAGGATCAGGCTATGCTCTATCCCTCTGTATATACAGTGAGTACAGGATCAGGCTATGCTCTATCCCTCTGTATATACATGGAGTACAGGATCGGTCTGAGCTCTATCCCTCTATATATACAGGGAGTACAGGATCAGGCTATGCTCTATCACTCTGTATATCCAGGGAGTACAGGATCAAGCTATGCTCTATCCCTCTGTATATATACAGGGAGTACAGGATCAGGCTATGCTCTATCCCTCTGTATATACAGGGAGTGCAGGATCAGGCTATGCTCTATCCCTCTGTATATACAGGGTGTACAGGATCGGGCTATGCTCTATCCCTCTGTATATACAGGGTGTAGAGGATCAGGCTATGCTCTATCCCTCTGTATATACAGGGAGTACAGGATCAGGCTATGCTCTTTCCCTCTGTATATACATGGAGTACAGGATCGGTCTGAACTCTATCCCTCTGTATATACAGGGAGTACAGGATCGGGCTATGCTCTATCCCTCTGTATGTACAGGGAGTACAGGATCAGGCTATGCTCTATCCCTCTGTATATACAGGGAGTACAGGATCAGGCTGTGCTCTATCCCTCTGTATATACAGGGTGTAGAGGATCAGGCTATGCTCTATCCCTCTGTATATACAGTGAGTACAGGATCAGGCTATGCTCTATCCCTCTGTATATACATGGAGTACAGGATCGGTCTGAGCTCTATCCCTCTATATATACAGGGAGTACAGGATCAGGCTATGCTCTATCCCTCTGTATATACAGGGAGAACAGGATCAGGCTATGCTCTATCCCTCTGTATATACAGGGAGTACAGGATCAGGCTATGCTCTATCCCTCTGTATATACAGGGAGAACAGGATCAGGCTATGCTCTATCCCTCTGTATATACAGGGAGTACAGGATCAGACTATGCTCTATCCCTCTGTATATACAGGGAGTACAGGATCAGGCTGTGCTCTATCCCTCTGTATATACAGGGTGTACAGGATCAGGCTATGCTCTATCCCTCTGTATATACAGGGAGTACAGGATGGGGCTATGCTCTATCCCTCTGTATATAGAGGGAGTACAGGATCAGGCTATGCTCTATCCCTCTGTATATACAGGGAGTACAGGATAAGGCTGTGCTCTATCCCTCTGTATATACAGGGAGTACAGGATCAGGCTGTGCTCTATCCCTCTGTATATAGAGGGAGTACAGGATCAGGCTGTGCTCTATCCCTCTGTATATACATGGAGTACAGGATCAGGCTGTGCTCTATCCCTCTGTATATACAGGGAGTACAGGATCAGCCTATGCTCTATCCCTCTGTATATACAGGGAGTACAGGATCAGGCTATGCTCTATCCCTCTGTATATACATGGAGTACAGGATCAGGCTATGCTCTATCCTCTGTATATACAGGGAGTACAGGATCAGCCTATGCTCTATCCCTCTGTATATACAGGGTGTAGAGGATCAGGCTATGCTCTATCCCTCTGTATATACATGGAGTACAGAATCGGGCTATGCTCTATCCCTCTGTATATACAGGGTGTAGAGGATCAGGCTATGCTCTATCCCTCTGTATATACATGGAGTACAGAATCGGGCTATGCTCTATCCCTTTGTATATACAGGGAGTACAGGATCGGGCTGAGCTCTATCCCTCTGTATATACAGGGTGTACAGGATCGGGCTGAGCTCTATCTATATACAGGGGGAGGAGTCTTATGATTACACGTCCGCTCAGTTTCCCGGGTAACCAGGATGCAGCAGCATGAACAAGTCCGCCCATATTTTGGATGAGGACGTGACGGGGCGTGGCGTGTTTCTAGCCCTCCTACTCGTGGCTCTTCTCCACGCCCCCTCCATGGTTGTGTATTGGGTGACGTCACGGGGTGAGAGGTCGGCTGCACGGTGGTGATGGCCGGCTGTTCCGGGGTGCGGGGGGTTCGGGCGGCGCTGCCGGTGATCCTGGCTCTGGTCCTGCTCCTGGTGGCCGCGGATAAGACGCTGTATGGGCCGCTGGATTCCGGGATCTCCATCCTGGAGAAGAAATCCGTGCCCGGAGCTCTGTACAACTCATCCTCCGCATGGCTGCTGGAGTTCTACTCCTCCTGGTGCGGGCACTGCATCAACTACGCCCCCACCTGGCGGAGCCTGGCATCCGATGTGCAGGGTGAGTGCATGGAGGGAGCAGGGGGAATGGGGACCACTGGAGGGGGAGGAGGGGGATGTAGCGTCCACTGGAGGGGGAGGAGGGGGATGTAGTGTCCACTGGAAGGGAGGAGAGGGATGTAGTGTCCACTGGAAGGGAGGAGGGGGATGTAGTGTCCACTGGAAGGGAGGAGGGGGATGTAGTGTCCACTGGAAGGGAGGAGGGGGATGTAGTGTCCACTGGAAGGGAGGAGGGGGATGTAGTGTCCACTGGAAGGGAGGAAGGGGATGTAGTGTCCACTGGAAGGGAGGAAGGGGATGTAGCGTCCACAGGAGGGGGATGTAGCGTCCACTGGAGGGGGAGGAGGGGGATGTAGCGTCCACTGGAGGGGGAGGAGGGGGATGTAGCGTCCACTGGAGGTTGGGGGAGGAGGGGGATGTAGCGTCCACTGGAGGTTGGGGGAGGAGGGGGATGTAGCGTCCACTGGAGGGGGAGGAGGGGGATGTAGCGTCCACTGGAGGTTGGGGGAGGAGGGGGATGTAGCGTCCACTGGAGGGGGAGGAGGGGGATGTAGCGTCCACTGGAGGGGGAGGAGGGGGATGTAGCGTCCACTGGAGGGGGAGGAGAGGGATGTAGCGCCCACTGGAGGTTGGGGGAGGAGGGGGATGTAGCGTCCACTGGAGGTTGGGGGAGGAGGGGGATGTAGCGTCCACTGGAGGTTGGGGGAGGAGGGGGATGTAGCGTCCACTGCTGGAGGGGGAGGAGGGGGATGTAGCGTCCACTGGAGGGGGAGGAGGGGGATGTAGCGTCCACTGGAGGGGGAGGAGAGGGATGTAGCGCCCACTGGAGGTTGGGGGAGGAGGGGGATGTAGCGTCCACTGGAGGTTGGGGGAGGAGGGGGATGTAGCGTCCACTGGAGGTTGGGGGAGGAGGGGGATGTAGCGTCCACTGGAGGTTGGGGGAGGAGGGGATGTAGCGTCCACTGGAGGTTGGGGGAGGAGGGGGATGTAGCGTCCACTGGAGGTTGGGGGAGGAGGGGGATGTAGCGTCCACTGGAGGTTGGGGGAGGAGGGGGATGTAGCGTCCACTGGAGGTTGGGGGAGGAGGGGGATGTAGCGTCCACTGGAGGTTGGGGGAGGAGGGGGATGTAGCGTCCACTGGAGGTTGGGGGAGGAGGGGGATGTAGCGTCCACTGGAGGTTGGGGGAGGAGGGGGATGTAGCGTCCACTGGAGGTTGGGGGAGGAGGGGGATGTAGCGTCCACTGGAGGTTGGGGGAGGAGGGGGATGTAGCGTCCACTGGAGGTTGGGGGAGGAGGGGGATGTAGCGTCCACTGGAGGTTGGGGGAGGAGGGGGATGTAGCGTCCACTGGAGGTTGGGGGAGGAGGGGGATGTAGCGTCCACTGGAGGTTGGGGGAGGAGGGGGATGTAGCGTCCACTGGAGGTTGGGGGAGGAGGGGGATGTAGCGTCCACTGGAGGTTGGGGGAGGAGGGGGATGTAGCGTCCACTGGAGGTTGGGGGAGGAGGGGGATGTAGCGTCCACTGGAGGTTGGGGGAGGAGGGGGATGTAGCGTCCACTGGAGGTTGGGGGAGGAGGGGGATGTAGCGTCCACTGGAGGTTGGGGGAGGAGGGGGATGTAGCGTCCACTGGAGGTTGGGGGAGGAGGGGGATGTAGCGTCCACTGGAGGTTGGGGGAGGAGGGGGATGTAGCGTCCACTGGAGGTTGGGGGAGGAGGGGGATGTAGCGTCCACTGGAGGTTGGGGGAGGAGGGGGATGTAGCGTCCACTGGAGGTTGGGGGAGGAGGGGGATGTAGCGTCCACTGGAGGTTGGGGGAGGAGGGGGATGTAGCGTCCACTGGAGGTTGGGGGAGGAGGGGGATGTAGCGTCCACTGGAGGTTGGGGGAGGAGGGGTATGTAGCGTCCACTGGAGGTTGGGGGAGGAGGGGGATGTAGCGTCCACTGGAGGTTGGGGGAGGAGGGGGATGTAGCGTCCACTGGAGGGGGAGGTAGCGCCTCATTGTTTGTTTTAGGTTGTGAGATGTCATAAGGTGCCGTATACAGGATCTCTCTGTGTATACAGTCATGTGTCAGGATGTCATGTGTCAGGAGGTGCCGTATACAGTCATGTGTCAGGGGGTGAAATGTCAGGAGGTGCTGTATACAGGATCTCTCTTTGTATACAGTCGTTGTGTAAGGGTGTCATGTGTCAGGAGGTGCCGTGTACAGGGGAATAGGGGATGCAGTGTCCACTGGAGGGGGAGAAGGGGGATGCAGTGTCCACTGGAGGGGGAGAAGGGGGATGCAGTGTCCACTGGAGGGGGAGAAGGGGGATGCAGTGTCCACTGGAGGGGGAGAAGGGGGATGCAGTGTCCACTGGAGGGGGAGAAGGGGGATGCAGTGTCCACTGGAGGGGGATGCAGTGTCCACTGGAGGGGGATGCAGTGTCCACTGGAGGGGGATGCAGTGTCCACTGGAGGGGGATGCAGTGTCCACTGGAGGGGGATGCAGTGTCCACTGGAGGGGGATGCAGGGGATCTAGTGTCCACTGGAGAGGGGACATACATCTGGATCTACTGCTATAGAAGTGACATCTCCTTGTGGTGACGTCCAGTGCCAGAGCTTCAGTGTAAAGTATGGGGAAATGCCATGTTTGAAATGTGAGGCTTTCCACAGTCCTGCTGCTACTAACAATGCACATAAACGTCTGATTACACATCTCTCTGGTGACAGTACTGTATGGTGTAGTGACAGATCCTTTGGCGTTGGATGCGTCCTTGGCATCGGAGCAGATATTTTCGGAGTGTTGGTCTCACCTGTTGCCGGCCTCGTGCTTCCCACAGGTAGATGTTTCCATCCGGCAGCTCGGAGGTTGTTCTTTTTTTGTAATCCCTCATTAGTGCACCCTGTCATTACGGAATTAGTGGCGGCGATAACCCGCCCGGATACGCCCTGCCTCACGCAGCTACTAGTTATACTGTGCTTTATAGCTACTATGTACTACGGCGGTCCCAGAAGCCCCTTTAATTCTGTCTCCACTAGGGGGCGCTGCAGCCAGTGCTACGTATTGTCCCTGGGTATAATCACACCTTTATGTCCGTTGTTAGTAGCAGCAGGACTGTGATGTATGGATACAGATTCCAATATTGTCATGTCCTCACACTGCTGTGCTCTGTGCTCTCTGTATTAAAGGGTATGTCCCAATGATCTCCCGCAGATTCCTCCACATTTCGGGATTCGGTGCAGGTCGCTGTAGTCTCTATATGGCCATATTGTGCTGCTATATGGGGGCCACATATACTCCCTGGCGCCCCTCTGCCCGGTCATGTGATGCCCACCCTGCAGCCTGGCAGACGCTGTGCCCGCATCCATCAGGTGGCATTCCTCTTCATATACCACGTCCCATCTGCTGCCCTCTGACCCCAGCGTGTAACCACATACATCCGCCATTGTCAGGGTCGGTAGAGGGGGAGGGGGGCGCAGAGGGCGAGAAGTGAAAGGGCTCCGGGTTCCCCGCCCTCAAGCCAAACTTCTTGTTGGTGCAGTGAAGCGTCACATAGATGAGTCGTTAGATCTTTTGTCTGGGGCTCAATAGCCTCCATCTGTCCTGCGATATCCCCCCCAGACCCCTCATCTGCCCCTCGTCTGCTGCAACTGACATCTCCACTCAGCCCATTCGCCCCCCCGTCCCCAGGGTGCCCAGTTGGCATCCATAGTTGGGTCTGACCTGTCACTGCCAGCACCCATATCTTATCAGCTGTAATATGTCACTATATGCTGTGACTGTTTCCATTCACTGACAACAAGCAGAGGCTGAAAACCTGCCCAGCTCATGTCTGACTTCTACAGTTTCAAGCTCTGATACACTGTAACAGCGGTGCCAGTAGCAGACTGTGTATTCATTGTTTGCATTCACTGACAGCAAGCCGAGATATTGAAAATATATTCCTGCAGTGCCGTATAAGCTGTCAGTTCTTCATCTGTGGGACCGCCCTGAGCTTGTGAGTTAAGAGTCTGCAGTTTACGTGTAGCATTGTTTGACCCGCACAGTGGCACCTCCACCTGGCCATGAAGGGAACTGCATCCAACAGGTGGCGCTAAATGGTGGAGAATAGGCGATGGGGTCCTGAAGTCAGACCCCCATGATCTTAGAGCGATGCAATTTTACAGATGTATGGGGTTCCCTTCTAAGTTTTGGTGCCCAGTACCAAGCAATGCCCATATAATACCGCCATATAATGCGTCATATAATACAGCCATATGATACTGTCCTGGATGCTGTATCCTGTACGTACACAGTGAGATTTATTCGCACCCCCCAGTGCTCATAGCTGGTGGTCCACCACAGGGGGGTATAGTGTCTGGTTATGTGATATACCGCCACTCACTGCTCCTCACGTCTCTCCTCCTCAGACTGGAATCCCGCTATAAGGATCGGAGTGTTAAACTGCGCTGATGAGCAGAACACCGCCATCTGCAGAGACTACGGCGTCCAGTTCTATCCTACGTTTCGGGTAGGTTCTCCATTTTATGGGGGCGCTCTAATCTATGCTTACCTCTGCATTCCTGTATACACAGCAAGCAGTTCTAGTAACAGCGCCACTCTTGTTCACAGCCTGGGTCCGGTATTGCAGCTCCATATTGTATATTTAAATGGAATAATTCAATGTTGTAAAAATTCTGGGGTGTAAAGCCCCCATTTGTGTAAGACTATGACCCGTCTGACTGTGTGACTCCTATGGCAGATTCTCTTCTCACAATTTCTACTTTTTTCTTTTTCAGTTTTTTGGTGCCAACACAAAAGATTTTACTCAAGGAGAAAACTACAAAGGTAATAATTTCTAGTGTTTACCATTTCATACAGTTATGATGTAGTCACTCCCTGACCCCCAAGAATCCTGAGAATGAAGGGGTCTGTTTTACGCTACACAGCGCCACCCCTGTTATGTGGCTGTGCAGGGTACTGCAGGCAACTCCATTCTCTTCAATAGACATCTGCTGCACATTTATACTGGGAAAGTTAGAAACAAGGAAGCTGCACTGCTCAGGTATTGAGGGATTTGGACCACAGGTTTATGAGGTGTATTATGGGGGTCTTCCACCCTTGATAAATGACAATAGTTTCACTGTAATCCCCCACTATTGGGGTGATTTGACAATCTATGTGGGAGCTCAACCCAGCTTTCCCAGATATAGATATAGCAGGGTAACATAAGAACTTGCCACTAGAGGGCGTGTATTTTTTAGGATTGCCCCATAATGGTTATACAGACTGATGGTGAAGCCTGGGGGGGCTGGTTATGTCTCATATCATGTACCTGTGATCATGTTTGTATGTTCGGATCTTTGTGGTTCAGGAGAAACCGACAGGGAGGTGCAGAGCGTCCGCCATGTCATCATTGACTACCTCGAGAGCCTCCCGGCAGAGCACAGACCCACAGCGTGCCCCTCATTCCAGCCCCTCAGGTGAGTCCATGCAGTATATAATACACTACTGTACTGCGTGTCACATATCTCCCGGCTGTAGTATGTGTCTTAAAGGGGTTGACCAGAATTATAAAATCATGCCTGATTTTTTTTACGACTCCACCGTTGTCCAAAAGTTGCCTATTACTACTACTCATTGGATGTCAGGCTCATCGGTCACATGACTTTTCAGCTCAGTTACATTCAGATAAAAGGAGCTGAGCTGTAATACCAGCTACAGCCACTCTACAGCATACAGCGCTGTGCTGGGTACATAGTGTGTGTTACCCCAGAAGTCGCTGGCATCCAGATTTATTGGGGTGTTAATAATCCAAAAGATTGGTGGGGGTCCAGATCTCCGCACCCCTGAGATCAGCTGGTTGATAGGAAGCACCACGACTCCTTACAGCATCACATAGGTCATGAGATGAACCCATCACTGGTCAGAGGTCATAATTCTGGAGCTTCGCTTTAAAGGGAACCTGTCAGCAGAAATTAACTTAAATGAACCACTACCAGTATGTTGTCAAGCAGCCGCACACCTTCCAGATCATGTTCCTTTCGTGACCCAGTGTGGTAAGAAAATCAACTTGGAAGTGAGATGTAAAATGGTTGTAGAAAATCAAGGAGGCAGAAATTTTATCACTGAAGTCAAGCTCTCTTCCTCAGAAAGCCCCTTCATTGTCTCTGGATGCAGGACCATCAATTACATCACTCACCAGATCTTCTGAAGTCTGATGTGTGATGTCAGTCACAGAGGAGGAGGTGTTCAGAGCTCCCCCACCTTGACTGCAGTGTTAAACTCTCCGCCTCCTTGACTTTATACAGTCAATTTACGTCTCACTTCAGGGTTGATTTTCTGGATGATGCCACCACACTGGAGCATGAAAGAAACAAAAACTAGAGGGTGTTACATTGCTTGACAATATTCTGGTAGTGGTTTGTTAGGCCAATTGCTGATGACAGGTTCCCTTTAAGCTTTTTCAGCTTTAATTCATAAAGTTTTGTTTGTTTTTTTCAGCTCCGGGGACATCACTTCTCTGTTTATCCGTAAGAAGCCACATTACACCGCCATCATCTTTGAAAGCGAAACGTCATACGTTGGACGTGAGGTGGGCATTGTTCTAGGGTTGGGGGTTATACTGCCAGGTTATTGGCTTCTTGATCATAAACCAGTGTCCACTAATATGATATTAAAGGGGTATTCCTACCTTGGCCACTGAATAGACCTGGATCCATCAAATACTGCTGCTCTACTGTGCTGGTGAATAAGGCGGCCTCAAAGGTCTCTCCACCTGCAGCACCATGCAGAGTCCTACATGGCTGCTCTAAGCTAGACCATTCCAATACAATATCCCCTCCACTACATGCCCAACATTACTGGAGCCCCTGCACCTGTGAGCCGTGTGATGAATGCACCTTACACTACAAAAGTGCAGAGAACCCAGTATAATAATTATTGGTCTTATGAATTTTTGAGGTTTCAGTCAAGTAGAATGAACCAATCTGTAATGTAAAGATTGGAAAATAAGAGCAGAGGGGGAGATGAATGGAGTATGAGTGCAGGATCTGACTACACAGGGTCTGTTTGTAGTCTGTTACTATAGCGACACATCTGTATACAGAAAATGGAAGAAGATTTTCAATGAGGAATATTTGTTCAAATTTAATTTGGAGAAATGGGGGGGGGATTTCTAGTCGCTGCATGTGAACTTACCCAGAAAGGATTCCCTCGCTCTCCTAGGTGATCCTGGACCTGATGCAGTTTGAGCACATCGTGGTGCGGAGGGCCCTGGATTCAAACAAGGCCATGATGGAGAAGCTCGGTGTGGTGTCAGCTCCGTCCTGTTACCTGATCCACCCCAACGCTTCACGTGGATTAATTAACATGTAAGTAACTAAGCGTCTGTAAGAGATACAAGAAGCTTTCTCTCTATAAATGGCGGCCAGCGCCTCTTCTCCAAGCACAGTTTAGGGTTACGGTAACTTTGTGCCTATCGATCGGGACCTCTCCAGCTGTTAACACCCAAATTTTAAGAGGGGGTGGGATCCTGACTGGAAAAATTCACCCCATGGCATTGATGTGTGTGTAAACGGGGTTTTAGACTGCGCCATATTTAAAGGGATATTTCAATCACATAGAAATATCCAGGGGAGATTTATCAGAAGTGTCTGAGGTAAAACTGTTGGAAACCAATCAGAGCTAAGCTTTCATTTTATAAACAGCTGTTAGAAAATGAAAGCTGAGCTCTGATTGGTCACCATAAGCAACTAGAACAGTTTTACCTCAGACACTTCTGATAAATCTCCCCTCGTGATATATCCTTTATAGGAATATCCCTTTAAATACTGTCACCTCAGTGTATTTGTGCAGTGGGATGATCCTTTATCATGGCGCGGCTTCTGATCAGACGTGATAAATGGCAGCTGGGATTTGTCTGTGACCCGCAGTCATTCATCAGTCTGATAGGTCCACACGTACTTTACCCTTTGTATTCCACGTGGGCGTCTCATTTACTTCTGGAGAAACCAATGAATATTTATACCGGAGCGGATGTCACCCTGAGGTCTGGTCTGGGGGCGACCTGACTACCCGTTATTCATCTATCATACACATCCTTATAGTTATCATCCTCTTACATCATGTGGCTCCCTCTGAAGAACATTTTTTTTAAAGTTCCATAACTTTTTACTAAACTTTCAAGTTCCACAGAATCTCAAGATCCATGCATGCTGTCAATGAATAAGGACACTTGTGTTCATGGCTACTCCTACTCTCAGCTGTGCAGAGCATTGTATTCAGCTCCCAGAGCATTGTCTCCACTTCTTGGCTGAGAGCGGGGCTAGCCGCATACAGGATTGCTGCCTCACTGACAAAGGACTGATCTTGAAAACAGTGAAGAGTTTCAGAGTGAAATATATAAGAAGTTGTGTAAGGTATACAGTGTGAAGAGGTTGTAGCGTGCGGCCAGTTGTCTACCAAACACAGCGCCGCTCATTGCATAGTGGCTGTGCTTGGTATTACAACTTGGCTGCATTCACATGCATGGGGCTGCAAACTGGCCTTGTAGTGGATCAATGTGGCGCTCACTAACGCATCGCCTGTATTTCCATGTCCTGCCATTTTTATTGGTTTTGGTGAATGAGCTCTATGATCCATGATCTCATCTGCAGGAACATTTTCAGTTTTTCTCATCTTCCCCAACAGTGTGAACCCCCTGCGCTCCGTGTTCTCCTCTCACCTAAAGTCCTTGCCGGGGGTAAGAAAGAAAGCCGGAGCCCACTCGGCGCTGCCCGAGAAGCTTCCCGAGGAGGACAAGGAGGAGGAGGTGACCTGGAAGGACTATGACAAGTAAGATTGGTGCCAGCGCTTTGTACTGTCCCTGAAAAGAGATGTGATCAGATCTTTCCGTACGTTGTCAGTAGCAGCAGGACTGTAAAATATTGATTTATATTCCGGAATTGTAGCTTCTCTGGGGACATGTTCTCACACTGCTGTGCTCTTAGCTCTGTGCAACCAGTGTTCGATATTGTCTCTGGAGAAATGTCTAATCAGACTATTGTGTATGCTGTTAGTAGCAGCAGGACTGTCAATTATGGATTTATACTCCAGGATTGTAGCTCGCACTTCTGTGCTCTGTACTTTCTGCAGCAAGTGTAGGGTATTGTCCCTGGAGGTCTGTGTAATTATACCTTTTGTGTGTGTTATTAGTAGCAGCAGCAAGACTGTAGCATATGGATCTATATGGCAGAATTGTCTCCTAGTGCACTGGGGACATTTCCTCACACTGCTGTGCCCTTGCATTTCTGCTTAGCATTGCTCCACACCCTCTGCATCTGCAAGTTGTAGCTTCTGGTTGAATACAACAACAGTCGCAAAGGGCAAGGACAGTGAAGGAACACAATGCAGGTAGCTGAGAGCACAGCAGTGTCACATAAATATAGGCCAAATTTGAAGTAACACTGAACTGCCACTACACAATAGCTGGAGCTGCTGATTATCCTATAATCCTAAGACACTGTGGTATATTTGTAGGTCTAAGTTGTATACAGCGGACTTGGAGTCTGCCCTACATTATCTCCTCCGTGTGGAACTTGCCACTCACCAGACTCTGGAGGGAGAGAAGCTGAAAACCTTCAAGGATTTTGTCACCCTCCTGTACAAGGTAAGTCCTTCTCCCTTGGATGTGGAGGGCAGCATAGTCCTTAATTCTCCCTACAGGCCCTGATATTGGAAAATCATGGCTGCTTTCTTCCACAACTATCACCACACTTATCTACAGGCTGCGTTGGCCATTACACTTTCTATTGAAGTGAATGATCTGCAGTACCAGGCGCTGCCTGTGGCCAGGTGTGGCGCTGTGTTTTGAAAAAAGCAACCATATTTTTCTAATTTTGTCAATGCTCCTCTACTTTTTCCACATAATCCCCACTATCTGGACTTTATCGTTGAAGTAAATGAATCCTGTGTCTTCTTCCCTGCTATATTGGAAAGGCTCAGGTGGATTACCCCGGCAATGTGTCACTGTATTGGGTTACATACCGCGGTGTGACTGTGTAATCTGTGCAAGAATTATATCATCTATGTAAAACAGATGTCAGCTTAAAGGTCAAGTCAAACAACCATGAAACGTAAGACGGGGCGACACGAGAACACAGCGACGTCTTCCATTAGGGAAATTGTCATGGACCATGTCTGTTCCGGTGTCAGACATAGTTCTTTATAAATAAAGCTGTGCGGGATTATCCAGGAATCTTGTGTAATGTGAGGCTATATGTATGTGTACTGCGCCAATTTAATACTATTTAAAGGGATTGTTCCGCAAGCAAAAAAAAAAAAATCTGCTAAAAATGGTGTAAAAAATATACCAGATCTTTCTTAAAATGTCTTTGGATTTGCTGCTCTCTGCAGACCTATGCCTCTCCATGGTAACAGACTACGAACCAACCATGTATAAAGAAATTCTGCACTCCTGTTTTTCTACTTTTAGTTAATCCAAATTTTACACTGTAAAAAGTACAATTCCACGATACATAGGGAAGCTCTTAAAGGGAGTATTCAGGGATTTCTGGTATTCACCAGCCAATTCCAGAACACCCCTTTAATTAGCAGTTCCGTAGCCCAGTGTTATCAGATGCCAGACTTCCTCTTGCCCTCCTATGCGAATGATTTCCGTCTGATTGGGGATCTATCTCCACACCCTGACTGGGCAGTGCATCTAAATACCAACCACATGATTGCTCTCAGCAAACCAGGATCCCCTTAATAGGGTGAATTAAAAAATGAGTCTTAAGCCTTTAATAACCAGAACCGTTCATTATTTTTATTATTTTCTTTTTCTTTGTTACTTCTTCATTCAGTTATTCCCAGGGCGCCCCCATGTGGTCAAACTGCTGGAAACGCTGCAGGAGTGGCTGGTCAGCATGCCGCTGGACAAAATCCCATATGACGCCATCTTGGACCTGGTCAACAACAAAATGCGGGTGAGTTGATTCAAAGATTAAATTAGTGATTGATAAATTATTGACATTGGTGATGTGATGGAGAGGAGGAGGGATGGCAAACAATATATGGTGGGTGATCGCCCAATAATTCACATTGATCACAATGTTGTTTTCTAGATTTCGGGAATCTACCTCACAAACCATGTGGAGTGGGTAGGTTGCCAGGGAAGCCGAGCACAGCTAAGAGGATACCCCTGCTCCCTTTGGAAGCTCTTTCACAGTCTCACGGTGCAGGCTGCGGCACAACCCAACGCCCTGGCGAACACCGGTAAGTTGGAAAGCCTTTAATATGTAAGGCGTCTAAAAGGGGTTTCCCAAGTCCCCATGTTATCCATTAGGCTGCATTCAGACAACCGTAGGGGGACGCATGTACGACCTCAAGCTTGCAGCCATACTTACATCCCCCATAGATGGCAATGGCAGCACGTACACCGTACCGCTCCATACACGGGAAAAGATAGGACATGTCACAGGTCACCCCTCCTCTCCATCGTGTGTATGCCCGTACGGCTGCCCTAATGGAGAACTGTGCAAATAATTAAACTCTCTCAAAATCTAAAAATCTGCTCAAAAACTATGCACAAAATTTGGATTTTTAGATTTTTTTGAGAATAGTAATTGTCCAAACCAGAATCTGAATGATATCCTCTAAATATGAAATTTGTACTGGCTAGAAATACGCATTAACCCTTTGGTGGCGGTGGTTGGTGCACATGTTGCCATACTCCTTCTCAGCTGTCGGTCATACATTTTGCAGCTGTCATGAATCACCTGGGCCCCCCACCCCTGCTAATATACCGCCCTGTCAGCGCCCACCGGCTGCTCGCCCTCTGCTCTGCCTCATTATTTGATTTTTAGAAATACTGTTATTCATTGATTACACAGAAAGCCATTAGGAGCAACAGGCCGAGGCATTCTTATCGACAGCGCGCCGGCTCCCTGACTTATGGGGACGCCCTTAAAGGTGCAACCTCTAAAACATTGCATGTCGATAATTGAATTGATATTGGCCGATGGAGGAGAGGTCAGAGGAGCGTGGCGCCACAACGGAGAGTGATGTCCTTCTCCTATGGCGGGTGCTTTATATTTACACACAAACCAAACTATTAACCCCTTATGAATGACATCTATGTAATAAAATTCCAATAATCACTAGGAAGCCTGAATTTAAGCTGCATCAGCTGTCATTCTTAACCATTGAGTAACAGTGGCGCTATTTTTTGATCCATTTCTAATCTGGATAAATTTTGTAACTTTTATAACTTTAGTTGGAAAAGGGGGTTGCAAGGTATGTTTATTTGTGGTTCGCCTTTCTTCCAGAAATTCGCACCTTCCTTAGCTATAAGGTTGTGTTTGGAATTACAGCTCAACCCCATTTGAGTCTAGTATACTCGAAATTTTCCAGAATTATTATTGTATCTAATAATCTAGTACTTTCTTACTTGGTAACAAGTCTGGAAAGGGTTAAGTTTTGTTTTTATGATATTTTTCCCCCTAATACTCAGATCTGCTGCTATTGGCTGGTGCTGTGTGAACCACGGCGCCCTCCTTTGTTATAAGTGGTCCCGCCGTTGTCATTGACCCCTTCCCGACACATCCCAAATCTGCCGGGTGCTCCTTGCGCTGAAAGAATTGGGTCACTTTTAGTCCATGGATTATATCTTGGGAAGGTTTTTTCCCCTCTCCTTATATCTTGCAGTAAATCCCATAGAGTAAAAAGCCTGCCGCTAATCCCCCCGCCACCAGGTACGGGTTTAATGGTTATTGTCCACTTTAGAGATTAGGGGGAAGCAGAACTGTGGTAGTTTGTGAGGAAGAAGGAAAGGAGGATTACACGATGATACGTGGCAGATGTCCGCACAAGATCTGCCGGGGACTTATATTAAAAAAAAAAAAAAGAGCCTTCTTAACCCTCAGACAATGGCCGCCGCAAACACGGATTGTGATTGAACTAGCGGGTAATGGCAGAGGGGTTGTCGGTCTAGTTACTGAGGCAAACATCAGTGACCAAAACATGGCCCCTGTTACCCCCATCAACCAGTCACATGGCTACTTTCCACATCTATTGACCCCAGACTAATTTAATCTTGAGTTTTAATTTCCCATGTCGACCAATTACTGCGCAGCTATCTACAATCAGGAACAGAACATTCAATAAAAACTGCGCTGTCATTGGTTGTTATAAGCGACAAAGATTTAGAGGGGTTTTCCCTCCAAACAAGTAGGGCCTTATTCACAGGATAGTAATGAGACCCCCAAAGATCACAAGAACGGCTCCCTGAGATGAGTAGAGTAGCCGGTCGCGCATGCTCAATAGAGCTGACAGAGATTGCCGAGTACAGCGTTAGACAATCTCCATCAGCAAGTTAGGCCCTACCCTGTCTATAAGGCCTAACTTGTTTAGTGGGGCTTAAATCTCCCAAAGTATGCCTGAGATAATAAAATTAGCTTTGTATCTGAAAGCTGAACACTCCAGTCGTAAACTTTTACCTCATAGAACCCTTGTTCATGCCGTTCATGTGTATTAACAGGAAGATGTAAATAAAGAGCGGCCATATTGGATTTTTGTCAAGGAGGACAGTGTGCTACCTTTATACACATTATGTAATTAAAGGATAAGACCTAGTCAGTGGCTAGAGCTCTAATACCTCCAAACCCTGGTTCACTAGGTCTAGTGTGTATGTGGGAGTAAAGAGTGGCCATGTTTGATTTTTGGCAGTGGGGCTGCCATATTGTCGATGGGGTCACCTAACACGGAAATACTTGCATTCAATCGACTTGCATGTAAACTTAAAGGAGTTAAAGCGCTTGTTCTCATTAATATTAGAATCCCCATCACATCACTGTTACCGACCACTTATGATATTGCCCCTTTAAACAGTTCCCAATTTTGGTTAATATTTCATTCTAATGTCATCCTCTTTAATGCCTTAAAAGATGTTCATTATTTTGCACCATTGTCAATAAATCCTATTTTTATTATTTATTTTTATTCTATATTCTTCTTTTTTTTTCTCCACTCCAGACATTGAGTGTCTGTATTTTGGTAGATTTTATTCTTAATTTTCTTTTTAAAAAATTGTTTTGAAGCCTTTCTTAATACCGCCATCTAATCTGCTGTAATCTTATGAGCCGGCGTCTTATTTATGTGTGACATGATGGAGGTGGGGGGAGAGCCGCTGGGGGGTTTTATTAATAATCCGTGGAGATGGGGTGGATAGATGAGGTCATACTAGGATAAGAAAGTCCTGCAGGTATCTTATAAGAGCTATTTGGTGTGGGTTTCTTAAACTTTATACACAAGATGGGGGATACGTAATCACTGGGACCACCACTCGTCACAATAATGGGGTCCACAAGTGATCTATGTGAATAAAGCAGGGTCTGCATTCTCCATATTTGCTCAATTTACTCCTATGCGATTTCTGAAAAAGACTATTCTCATGATCAGACACCCCCAGGACAGGTGTCCAAGGTCAATTTCTTTAACCGGTTAAGGACTGGGCCCTTTCCCGTTTTTTCATTTCCATTTTTCACTCCCCACCTTCAAAAATCTATAACTTTTTCATTTTTACACGTAAAAAGCTATGTGACGGCTTGTTTTTTGCGTAACAAATTGCACTTCATAGTGATCGCATTGAATATTCCATGCCATGTACTGGGAAGCGGGAAAAAAATTCCAAATGCAGTGAAAATGGTGAAAAAACGCATTTGTGTCGTATTCTTGTGGGCTTGGATATTACGGCTTTCACTTCACGCCACAAATGACGCATCTAATTTATTCTTTGGGTCAATACGATTACAGGGATACCAAATTTATATAGGTTTTATGTTTTCATACATTTACAAAAATTAAAACCTCATGTACAAAAATTTTTTTTTTTATTTTGCCGTCTTCTTGTGCTTATAACTTTTTCATACTTCGTTGTATGGAGTTGAGGGTGGTGTCATCTTTTGCGACTTTTGATGATGTTTTAAATGATATTATTTTTATGACTGTACGACCTTTTGATCACTTTTTATAGAATTTGTAATTTTTTTTTAAATGGCAAAAAAGTGCCAGTTTTGACTTTGGACGCGATTTTCTGTTACGGGGTTAAACGCAGTGAAAAAACGTTATCATATTTTGATAGATCAGGCATTTTCGGACACGACGATACCTGATGTGTTTATGATTTTTACTGTTTATTTATATTTATATCAGTTCTAGGGAAAGGGGGGTGATTTGAATTTTTAGGTTTTTTTATTATAATTTTTTTTTTTTTTTACTTTTTTTATTTTTACTATTTTTCAGACTCCCTAGGGTACTTTAACCCTAGGTTGTCTGATCGATCCTACCATATACTGCCATACTACAGTATGGCAGTATATGGGGATTTTACTCCTCATACATGCCCATGCAGCAGAGACTTACCGGCTATGGAGAGTGCTCGGCCCGCGAACCGGTTAATAGAACATCTAAATGAAGACTACCACACTAAAAATTGTGACAATTCTACAAGTTATCCTTCTTTCTGTAACCTCTGACGGGCATACTTTCCTGGGCGTCCTGTGATATCTTAGATTAATATCCATGCATACAGAGAAATGTGGGAAGTCAATGGGATTGTTAATGGCAGCCACGATGTAAGTCACCCAGCACTGAGTACAGTGTCAGTTTTGTCTATGACGTCCTATCACATGTTTATTGGTATATAGTTTGTTCCTGGGCATAGGGTGCCATGGCATAGCCCATCCTGCTCATGCCTCCAGCGTGCCATCTTCCTATCTCTACCATCAAACCTATTTTGTCTCTGCTGAAACCCACACTTCCGCTCTAGAATCGTGATCCTCTCTGCCCGTCTCGGCTTTCCCTCGCCCACTCCTGATAAGGCTCAGCAAAACATTACCGCTGCAACACGGTTAAATATTGATTGGAGTAAAGTGGCCAATGGCGCCGTGCCAAGCCATTAGGTGGAAAACAAGCTGCCCGCTGCGTGTGCCAGTGCTGCCCATTATACTACACTGCCATGTTGTTCTACTTTACACCCCACATCAGCAGTGGAAATCCTGCAAGAGGTGACATTACATGGAGCTGCCATTCTTTTATACTCCATGCATATCCTTGCTATCCCATAATGCACTGCACTCTTGAGATTCCCATTTCCATGATTGTTGAGGGTCCCAGCAATCTGCCTTCTTCTGCCCGGGAGACCCCTCGGCCAGCAGATGTCTGAACATATTTTGAAACATTTGGATTTCTTCGGTACATGGATCTTTGTAATGTCCCCATTCCCATTCCTCTATGTACATTGTACTCACCGTCTCCTTTTCTCTGTAGAGTTCGAAGGAGACGCCCTGGCCACACTGAAAACCATGAGGGGATACATCAGGGAATTTTTCGGATGCCGGGAATGCGCACAGCACTTCGAAGCCATGGCCAAGGAGTCGATGGACAGCGTGAAGACGGCGGATGAGGCGGTGCTATGGCTGTGGAGAAAACACAATTTGGTTAACAAGAGACTGGCCGGTGAGTAGCTGTAATATTATACTGTACCTATCATGATATGTAGATCTAATGGTAGATCCCTCCTGCTGCTCCTGACCTAATCTGTAAATTTAAGAATCCTGGAACTTGTTATTACTAAAATTAAAAGTTTAACAGATTAGGTTCCAGGATTCTTAAATTACAGATTAGGGCAGAGACAGGCAGGAGGAATCTATCATCAGACTTCTACTTCTGATGGCAGGTTTCCTTTAAGGGTGATGCCACACGTGTCGTTTTGAACACATTTTTGGTACGTTTTTAAGCAGTCCGTTCAAAAACGCATGTATTTTTAACGGACTACTAAAAAACGTACCAAAATGGGTCCAAAACGCCACGTGTGGCATCACCCTAAGCTATAGGAAGACGCCTAGTAGCTCCGCCTACTGTCCAGACACCAGAACAGCAAATTCAGTTCCTCTGGAGAGTGGAACTGTGGATTTTAGGGGCTATCCCCAAGCTTTCTCCATGCAGATAGTACACACCAGGACTTCATCAATGAGAGCTTGGAGTAAGTTCTCTGGAGGACCTAATATGTAATACTGCATTTCTCCTGCGGGGGCACTGTGCGGATCACTCCAGGGTGGTATCCTAATTATTTTTTTTTTAACATCTCTCCATGCAGGTGCCCCAAGTGAGGATCCAGAAAGTCCTAAGGTAGAGTGGCCAACGCCCGAGCTGTGCTCTGCCTGTCACGAGGAGATAAACGGGCTACACAACTGGAACGAGAAGGAAGTCCTCGTCTTCCTCAAGCGTCACTACGGTGCCCAGGAGATCTCCTTAAAGTACGCCGATCCCATCAGCGACCACCGAGAGGCGGAGGATGGGAAGAGCGACAATCTGCACACCAAGGAACCTGGAGGGGGCGCCGACGCCGGACACAACAACAAGCCTCACGACCAGATGAATGTCAGACCAGGATTCATGAATAAATTACTTCAAAAACCCATTGAGCAGGAGAAGCCCTCCGAGCAGAAGGTGGGCGGCAGGATGTCCGTCAGCTTCCTGGGGCTCGGCTTCTCCAACATAGACATGAGCCTGTGCGTGGTGCTCTACGTCACCTCCTGCCTATTCTTAATGATCATGTATTTCTTCTTCAGGGTGCGCTCGAAAAGATGGAAAATTAGGTACAACCGGCCATATGTATAATTTTATTCTAGGGTGTTTTTTTCTATTTAATGACCATTTTGCTCCCCCAGGAGGTTTTGTACTAATTTGTGCTCGATCAGGGACGTGTTTATTAGGGGTTGTATGGGATTAGGAGTAAGGGGTAGAAACGGCACCACTTCTGCCTCATAGGCAGGATCTGGTATTGCAGCTCTGAACTATTCACAGCTGCAATACCACTCATGGACCTGGAGTGGTGCTGTTTCTTGGGGGATGCAACCCTGTATTCTAATCTTACAACCCCCCACCTCTTTAAAGGGTTTTTTCATACCCTCTGTGACCAGTGCGGCCTTTCTGAGCCACTGAGAACGCCCCTTTAATACAGATTCCTAAGCCTTTTATTCCTAAGGATTGTGCTGGTCCTTCATCCTTATATTTGGGATGAGCTTGCCTTTGGTCCATGATCCCAGCACTGGAGGCATTCCTACTACTATGGACATACAGGCCGGCGCCTCAAATACACCAGGGCTGTCAGGTCCATACACATGACCAAATTCCACTGAAGGAATACCGAAATTCCTGGACCTAAAATGTACAGTCTTTTTTTTATGTGAACATTTTGAAAAAACAAATTTTGTGCATGGGATTATACAGAAAAATATGGAGGCTTTCTGCTAGAAACAGCTCCACCCCTGTCCACAGGAGGGTTGTGGTATTACAGCTCAGATGGAGCAGAGCAGCAGTACCCGGCACAGCCTGTGGCTACATGGGGCGCTGTTTTTGGTCTAGAACAGTCATGTTTTTCTCATTTGGATAATTCTGTTACAATGTATACATGGTTACATTTTCTATTTATGGGACCCGCAGTTAAAGGGGTGACAGGGGTTTCTGTGACCCTTGTCAATCCCCATTTGCTTTGGGTTTTGCTTTGATACTGTACTATGACCCATATTTGGGCAGGTGGCGCTATAGAGGTGATCCTCCATGTCGGCTTCTTGTTGATGCTGTATATAAGAGGATCTTATGTCATCATCACTTGTCATCTAAAACTAATAGTAATATAACTTCGCTCTGTGCTGTCCCTCTGTTGTTCCACCTGGCAGTGTCTGAATAAAATGACAAACAGGATTCACAATTTGCCTTGTGAAGAGAGTCTATCCAATCAGTTCCTAAGGAGTCAGCACTGATTGGTCGATCTGCGAGCCACACCCAGATGTCAATTTATTCATAGATTTCTAGGAGGAATAACAGAGTGACGACACAAAGTAATAAGAAGAGAATATTTATGAATGTAAGTATTTCCTAAACGAGGGGTGACATCTTGTTATGCTATGGCCAGATCCTGCAGACCCTGTGTGGTCACAGTCTTAAAGGGGTTGTATCCAGTTACATGTTGTAAATTTATGAGCGCAGGGTAGTGCCCAGCCCATTCTCTGGAAGCAGGACTTTGGACGTCCTATAGAAGTTTATGGGACTTTTCAAGTGACTTGTGGTTGTGGGGACTTGCCCTGTAATCATACCTTTATGCCATACACAACCCCTTTAACGGTCACTATGAGCCAATTACTACATACTTGACTAATCCTAAACCATGTTCGTGCTGACTCCTTGTCTAAAGGATCCTCCATCTAAAGTGATGTGGATATCTGTGGGGGCAGAGAAGCCGCGGTGCTACAGGCAGAGGCCTCCGCAGATTTCCCATCGGTGCCAATCTCTCACACAACCTTGGTGCTGGCGTCACATTGAGGCCGGTGGCACTTTATATTTGACACTAAACGTATCCAAAATCAGATTCTAGGCCGAGTCGCCCTTTAACAATATGTTATCTTGCCAAACGTTTTTTTACAGTGTTGACCTATAGTGCTTACTAATGATCTGCAACGGGAGGTTATCAATCCATACATTAAAGGGGCGTGACATCAGTTGTGGTGCAACCCTGATCACCCTTAATACCTAAAACACTGTGGTGCTGGGAAAGCTTCCCCACAATTTTGCCTTTTTGGGGGGTTGGTATGGTTACCTGTCGGCTATAACAGGTTTATAATGAGGGACTTAAAGGGTCGGACCGCCATGGACAGGCAACTAAAACGACATTACCACCAGGATGAAGGATTGTAAACCAGTCACACTGACATACTGGTGTGCACCCTCTCTGGCAGGATCTGCTCTTCTTTTAGCTTCTTATGCCCTGGTTTTAAATAAAAAAATGCTTTTTAAATTATGCAAATGAGACTGAGGAGCTCCAAACTCTAAAGGTGTTAATGGAGACTGGAGCCCCTTAGGCTCCTTTGCATAATGTAAAAAGCCTTCTTTTTCTTAAAAACAAGGGCACAACTGACGTCCTTCTTTTAGCTAAAAATTGTTCCCCTAAGATTACCATATATTCAACTTTATGATTTTACCCGGTATCCAAGGAGGTCTGTAACTTTTAAAATTATGCTAATGAGCCTGTAGAGGGCTCTTGGGTGTTACTACAGCCCCTCCGTGTTACAACTTCACAGGCTGTTACACTGTTGCAGGGGCTCTGTTAACGCCTTCTCACGTTTATTCGCATAATTTTAAAAGTTGATTTTAGAAGGCCATGGATATCAAATATAAGAAGATTACCACAGTCACGGTGCCTGGTTCTATGAGTAAGTCTCCCTGGGTTATCATAATGAATTTTGGTGGATTTTGTTTAAATTTACCCAGAATTGATGAATATTTGTGAAACCTGGGCCTCTAGTAAAAATCTTGAAGCTATGTTCAGACATCGGGGGCTCAGACTCCAATGAATGTATTTTTCTACCTTAGTATTATCTTATTTCGCCAAGTCCCTGGCTTATACCTCGGAAGTTGTGCTGTGCGACTCTCATCCCTGTCTATTCAATGATAAAACACTGGATTAGAGGTTCTCTCTGCCTTGTAACAACACGCTGGGGGTGTGGAGGGGACGCCGAGACCCTCAGGGCGGGGTATTTGCTGGATTACAGACTACCACACCTATTATCATGTCACTGTATAGGACACATGGGAAGAAATATGTTGCTGTTTCTAATCATCATAATTAGATCTTAAAGGGATTGTCCAGAAATAGGAAAACATGGGGCTTTCTTTCCAACAGGTGGTTTTGCTTATCCTGGAAACCTCTTTAAGAACCTGTGTCCTCAATTTTGAACATTTTTACAAAAGAAACAAAAAAAACTTTGTACATGACATTTCTTATCCAGTTACATCCTGTATTATATCCCCCCTAGCAGAATAGTGAGTGCAGCTCTGGGGTCCATGTATTGCTCCTTACTCCAGAGCTGAAATCTCCCATAACTGCCCTCTGTTCATTATGGGAATAGCCAAGAAGCGAGGGGCCTGTCTGACAACATACTTGTTGACTGTTACCCATAACAACCAGTCGAATTGTTACAAGGTTTTGGAGTCTGTTCTGTCATCACTTCATCTCATCAGTTCTGAGAACTTCCTGAACTTTTTCCAGACCTCGATGTATTAATTATTAATAAAATGTTTCCGAAAGTCAATGTTTTACTTTTTTTTGTGTGAAATAATTGCTCCAATGGCTCCGTCCATCACACGTGATTCTTACTGATCCCCTGACAACACTTCCTGTCGGGAGTGTTACTGTAGCTGCCATTGGGACCTACCTGAAAAGCTGTAAAATTTAAGAACTTGACGTGCACCAGGGGCGGAGCTGTGACTACTGGTGCACTCTTTACTTGTTCCCTCATCTCTGTTCTCTAAGGGATGTCAATCACTATGTAAATAACTGGTCTTGGTAAACAAATAAAAAGAGGGCTCCGCCCCATTGCACTTGGGCTAATTTGCATAAATTTAGCTTAAAATCTCAAAATTGACACGTATGGTCAACCAAGCTTTAGGCCTCTTCCACACTAGCGTTGCGTTTCACGTCAGGGTGCAATGCGTGAAAAACTGACGTTTTTGCCTGCGTTTTTGTTCCATTTTTCCTTGGAGTAATTAGCGTTTTTGCGTTTTTCACGCGCGTGTTGTTAGCGTTTTTTTGCGTTTTCGGCGCATTTTTCACGCGCGATTCAATGGGAGACTCGAGCATTTTTCAAAGGGACCATGGTTTGGGATTAAAATAATGTCTTCTGATAATTTGCAAACATCTGCGATCTATTCTTCACTGTTCCGCGCGTATATTATCTCCCGACAATTTAGCAGATGTGAAGAACAGAATAAAAACATTGAACACAGTGAACACAGGATCATTTAAGATAAAAACACAGTGCAAAACACAGTGCAGAATAGATTACAGATGTTCGGCACATCTGCTTACTTGTCGGGAGATACGCGCGGAACGGTGCGAACAAAATAGCATGTGAAGAACACTATATATGTGTGTGAAGAACACATTGCAGATGTTTAAATACATCTGCAATGTGTTCTTCACACATATATATTGTTCTTCACATGCTATTTTGGGCGCACCGTTCCGTGCGCATCTCCCGACAAGTAAGCAGATGTGCCGAACATCTGTAATCTATTCTGCACTGTGTTTTTCTCTTAAATGATCCTGTGTTCACTGTGTACAATGATTTTATTCTATTCTTCACTGTTCTTCATTGTGTTTTTTTAATTAAATGCTCGATCGCGAGCAGGGGAAATAATGTTATTCTGGTCACCTAGCAACCCTTACGTTTAAAACGCATTGCACTCGCATTGCACTTGCAATGATTGCGAGTGCAATGCGTTCTTGATGCATCTCCATAGACTTGAATGGGGCGTGAAAAACGCGCGTGACACGCAAAAATAGAGCATGCTGCGATTTTGACGCGCGTGAAAACGAACGCAAGCACGCGCGTTAAAACCAACGCTAATGAAGAAAGACCCATTGAATACAATGGGACAGAGTGCAATGCAAGTTCTGCGCGTCAAATGCACGCGCAGAACTCGCGCGTGAAAAACGCCAGTGTAGAAGGGGCTTTATACGAAGCTGTGGGGTTTTGTGGGAGCTGATAGAGACTCCTCCAGGGACAGCGCCACCCCTGGGGACATGCAGTATTACAGGATGACTATTGGTATGAATGGGTTGCCTTGTATAGGTGTAGGTTACTTATCCGAGTATTATAGCGGGAGGGGGCTCAGACGCGGATATCAGATCTTGGGACTTGTTGAGAAGAAGGTAAATCAAAGGCAGGAGTGAAGTAAGTGACAGACGGCCATCTGCTGATCCATTATAGCATCGCCACAGCAGCCAATCACATGTCACTTCATTGTTATATTTACCCATCTATAACTGAACTCACAGCTAGGAGGCGCCGTGAACACTAGAGATCATATAGGGCAGTGATGGCAAACCTTTTAGATGCCGAGTGCCCAAACTACGACCGAAACCCAAATATCTTTTGCAAAGTGCCGATTCGACAATTTAAACAGTAACTTATGACTCCCTGCTCTGTTACATGTTTAAATTGTATAGGCACTTGAGGATACCAATACAGTAGAAATAAGGAGAAGAAGTTTTGGATTATCATTGTAGCTTCCTTCTAGGGTTCTGGGCTGCCTGGGACTGCAGGAGGCCTTGAGTCCTGTCTGGCGAACTCTGCGCTGGGGTGATGGCACAGGTGCCCACAGAAAGGGCTCGGAGTGCCACCTCTGGCACCCGTGCCATAGGTTCGCCATCACTGATATAGGGGGATGTTGTACATGTTACAGGGGGTCCCTATAGAAAGATACTGGAGAACCCTCCTGGTTCATCGTGTAATTCTACTATTCACCTGCAGGGGCGCTGTAGGTAATTGAACCCTTTCTGCTGGTTGATCATTCAGACCATCATTTAAAAGTGGAAAAGAGGAAATCCGCTTTAATTAGCAAATAATGGCTACTTTGTCAACATCCCTGCTTGCTGTCAATTAATGCAAACATTCCTGTTTTGGCATTCGTCAGCTTCACATGGTAATTATATCCGGTACTAACAACCTGGTACAGAATGCATCTAAACCTGCTAGAATTCCATCTGCCATCTTTTCTATTCACAGACAGCAAGCAGAGCTCATGAATACAGTGGGGACACAATACGAAAAAAGTACATTAGAACATTTCTGAACATCTTATCGCTACAGTATTAAGATTTATTAGTAATAACGCCCTGATGTAAGATTATTCTATGTAAATGCGGTCTTAAAGGGGTTGTCCTAGTAACAATATTTACTGTCATTTACAGAGTAGGGGGGAGGGTCTGACATATGGGACCCCCAGCGGTCAAAAGAACAGCAGTCTCTGTATGAATGGAGCAGTAGGGTACGAGCGAGACCACCCATCCATCCCATGTGTGGGACTTACTCCATCAGTTCCATAGAAGAGAATACAGTGGTGATCCCACATATTCGCATAGAACCCCCCCCCCCCCCCCCCATTCCCAGGGAGTGAGTAATCAGACGCTTGTCCCATATATGTGATGTTCTATTCCCACATAATAGCGCTGAGACCCCTGGTTTTATAGGGGTCACCCCAAGTCTCCGTGGGGACTGGAGCACTTCCTTATAGGCACATTAGGATATTTATGGTCTCATATCTGGATTGCGCCTCTAATCTAATATTAATTTGTAATCCTCTCACAGAGTAATGAGATTGTGCAGATTATACAGATCAATTATATTATTATATCATCCACCCAGGGAGACAATCCTACAGCGGGAGGCAATGCGGGTGTAAGCCCTGGGGTAACCTACAGGAGTAGAGGCACCAAACCCATCAGTACTCATGTGTAGTACTACTTAGTAATACGCTCTATACTATACTGTAGTTCTGCATGTTCACCACTAGGGATGAGCAGATCTTTTAGTAGATGTACCGAATCATATCACAATATTTTTGGATTTGCTTTGGGTATAAAGGATAGTAGCGGAGGTTTAATTGATCCATTACAATGTGCATGGATTTCAAGGACATCCGTTATTACAGCGAAATTTAGCAAATTTGGGAATATTTCCAACAAAGTAAAATATAACCTATTTGTTAAGAAAACGACTGTATTTCAGAGGACAAGAGGGGGTTAAATACTAATTTCCAGGACATTTAGAGTCATATCATACCGAATCTGTATAGAATCTTACAGAAAATCCGGCAATAGCGAATTATGAATGATTTGCTAATCTCTGACGGACACTATGCAGCGTTGCCTTCTTAACCCCTTAAGGTCCCCAGCATGCAAGGGGTTACTGAGAAAGACACCCATAATCTCCCAGTCTACACAGGGCTGGATCTACTGTATGATGAAGAGGGAGCAGAGCTGCAGATGCCTCCGCCATTGTCACCCTATACCGCAGCCCATTGTCTATAGGGTGACACCTCACTAATAATACATGAGCACCTGAGGCGGGCGTGCACCTGCTGTCCTGGCCCACGGCTACTAAGTGCTGCTCATGTGGAGTCCAGAATATCAATGTATATGTGTGCGTTATCATGTCGAAATTGTGATTGTGACAGTATAATAATAATTTTTTAAACATTTTTTAAAAATTCTATGTAAAGCGATACAATATAACAAAATTAATTTCCACGTTAAGACAAATTAACCGAGGACCATTAACTCCTTCCTATACTACAGTGTAACTAATCAGCTCTGTACCACACTGTAGTTCTGGATGTTCTAAGACATAACAATTCTGCACAAATATAAAACGGTTTCATTTCCTGCTCACAGATCCTGAGATATGACCTGTGGATCATGTATTAATGATAGATATTATAGATTATATGTATTATACAGCCTCACAATGTGCTTTTTATTACCATTTTTTGTACTTTATTATTTTACTATGGAAATAGCAAAAAAAAATATAAAAATAAGTGCAAAAATATGTAAAAATCAGATATAGAAGTGAAAAATTGAAGAAGGGTTCAACGTGTTTTCCTAATTTTTGTGTAATTATCATTGTGTTTATTAGTACAGACAGCAGCAAATATGAAAGAAGAAATATTGATACATAGATATTCGATAGATATTTACAGAAACAGTGATAGATACAATATATCTTGTTAATTCGAATAACTATATCAAAATGCAATAGAAAAGATAACATAAAATAAACGAAATATGAATATAATTATTATATTCATATTATAACTAATATTTTATTAAAAAAAATATTATATAATCATATAATAGCTATTGATGATTTTGTTATTATATGATAATTCTAGTCATAATACATAATATAATTATATTATTGTTATTATTTGGTCACTATAGTCATAATAGATTAAAAATTAACAAAAAAAAATATATATATATGCAAAAATAAATAAATTACGGAAAAAGTAAAGCAACAAATAAAATTAATAACATTAAAATAGAGACATCCTCCTCCCCGGGTATTGTATGTGTGATGCAGGGGGTGATAGTCACTCATCTCTGGGGTCCATGTCCCAGCAACAGGTCCCCCCTCCTGCAGACATTGTGATGCCCCCATGACAATAGTGCAGCAGAGGGGGAACATTCAGCAGTGACAGCACAGCTCCTGCACCAGTGATGGGGGGGGATGAGGATTTGGGGACAATGATGGCCTCTGTTACTTCTGTGCACAGGACAAAGGAGCAGCAGTGACATTTGCATGAGGACAATGGGCAGACGCTGTGTCCCTGTGAGGCCATTGTGTGCAGGGCTGGCCAGACACGTGTATGGGTATGTCCTCATTCTGGGGGAGACCACCACTGCTTTATTATGCTAAAGAGCTGAGAGGAGGCAAGAAGAGGTCACCTGATGCTCAGCCTGCCCCTGGCTACTACTCCTGCAGCATCACTGCACAGCAGGACAGCAGGGGAGCAGCACCCAGGACACTAGCACTGCCCCAGGCGTCTCAGATTCCTGCACAGCTGCCCCGGTCCCCCCTCCAGCTTCAACACCTTCCTGCACAGGTGCTCCTGTCCCCCTCCATCCCAATCCTCACTGCTCCAGCTGTCAGTGACCCCTTTACTACCAAGGCACCTGCTGTGACAGCCCAGGATCTCAGTGACACTCACAGCAGCTCTTCCGTTACAGTGTGCCAGACCAGCACTCACCTGACTACAAGGGGATGATATAGTAGAAGAGAACAGAACATTTTGGCTGCAGTGTGAGGCGTCTGGTGGTCTCCCCCCGGGCTCAGTGGTCACCATGTTGCTGGAGAGGGTCAGGTCCAGTAGCCAGAAGTCGGCAGACATGTGCGGCTACCCCAGCGCTGCAGGTAAGTGTCCATCACAATGACCCCATCCATGTCCTGCTAAGGTCACATTCCCACTGATTCCAATGTCCAGACAAGAATTTATTACTTTTTTTTCGATTGTAAGTTTTTATAGATTTTTGGACACAGATGCAAAACGACTCAAGAGACCAAAGTATTTAAGTGTCTATCATATAAGAGAATTACTTTTTTTCATTTCTTATATTCTTGCTGTAATATTCTACAAAAATAACGAAAAACGTAAAAATGAAAAAACAAGATCCCTCACCAAAAATTCGTTGTGCACTTTATAAATACAGCTAAAGCCGCGACTATTCAATCAGTTTACAAGTTCAATGTTATTTTTTTAGCGATTTATTTTGTATTTATTTGTTATGAAATGTTTTAGAAGTTTATTATAAAAGGTTCCGACTTTATGTTGTATTATAGAGAATACTGAGAAGCCTTAATATGTTATAACCCGGTGTATAACAGAACAGATTTCGTTACAATGTATCACAATTCACGACTACAAGCCCTGTAGTCAGATGCCGGGCAGATAGTTGCGGTTTTATTTTGAGATTGTAAAATGTTATATTATGCGTTTTCGATATTTTTTATGAATACAACCAGTAATGATAATTATGACATTATTACAATTATTCTTGCTGTGCTGGTTAACCCAGTCGGGGCCGGGTAGCAGCAGGTGCTGTTGTCAGTTGATGAGAGGAGAACACGGAGGGGCTGGGGTGTACATCTGCCCCTCACTATACATGACAGCACAGAGGACCGTGTCCTATATCCATCCTTACTCCTCTCTGATATATAGGAGATAAAGTTATAGATATCATCTATCCTAGCAATCCGTATTATACATCTGTATATGTTCTGCCTCATCTCACACCTATCTCTTTACATCCATCTTTTTATCTCCTATCTCTTCATCTATAGTATTTTTTCTATTTAAGTCATCTCTTCCTCTCAAATCTCCATCTCATATTTATTATCTCTCTGTGTAACTCCTATCTGTCTGATATCTACCCCTTTCTTTTTTGTCCAATTCATATCAAATACTGATATTTAAGCAACAAACAAAATCCCGTACAAATTTCTGAGATATCCAGATTTAATATGATTGAAAGGAATGGAATATTATGTCACAGATTCTGTATCACATTTTTATCTTCATTTCACGATTAAATACAGAAGCCAATACAGAGAGATGTCATATGAGAAAAACAGGCAACACTGGACTGGACAGGTATAAGAGATAGGTGGATGGAAAGACTAATAATTGTTAGATATCGAAAAGAGTTGATAGGTGAATAAATAGATAGATATGAAATAATAATTAGATATGAATAGACAGGCGATAAAGATAAATAGAGATAGATAGATAGAAGAGAGATAGATAGAAGAGAGATAGATAGATAGAGATAGATAGATAGAAGAGAGAGATAGAAGAGAGATAGATAGATAGATAGATAGATAGATAGATAGATAGATAGATAGAAGAGAGAGATAGAGATAGATAAATATGGGATAGATAGATAGATAGATAGATAGATAGATAGATAAATATGGCATAGATAAATATATTAGATAGATAGATTTGGGAAAGATATATAGATATGAGACAGATAGATATGGGATAGATAGATAATAGATAGATTTGAGAAAGATAGGTATGAGATAGATATGAGATAGATATTGAAAGAATATGATAGATATATAGGATATGAAATACAGACAGATATATAGATCAGAAATAGTGAGGGGACTTGTATGGCATTTTCCATAAGCCCCCCCCCCCAGTTTGTCAGATTTAAAATAGATTGGGGGACACCCTGCTGATAATAATGACACTTGTGTTCTGCTTCTTTCTCTACCTGAGAGCTTTGTGATGTATATACTCTGCTCCACCAGGTCACTACTGAGAAGTGTATACAGACTGATCACTGATAGATGTAATAGATACAGACCACATATATAGTATCAATTGTATATATTATATATATATATATATATATATATATATATATATATATATGAGATGATAAACAATTAGATGAATTTATTTATAAAATACATATAAAATAGTCATCTAATTCAATTTATCATCATCATTTATTCAATATCTTTAATATCTTTAATTATTAAATATCATTAATATTTTCAATATTTAAATTAAAAAAGTATATCCATTATCCATCTCTCTCTCCATCATCCATCCATCTCTCTCACTCCATTATCCATCCTTCAATCTATCTATCTCTCCATCTATATCTATTTCTATATATCTATCTGTTATCTCTCTAATATATATCCATTCTCCATCTATATCTATCTATCCATTATCCATGCATTCATCAATCAATCTCTATCCATCTATCTCTATATATATCTGTCCATTATCTCTCAAATATCCATCTATTTATATATATCTATCTATCCATTATCTCTCTAATATCTATCCATCCATCCTCCATCTATATCTATCCATCTATATCTATCCATCCATATCTATCCATCCATATCTATCCATCTATATCTATCCTTCCATATCTATCCATCCATATCTATCCATCCATATCTATCCATCCATATCTATCCATCCATATCTATCCTTCCATATCTATCCATCCATATCTATCCATCCATATCTATCCATCTATATCTATCCTTCCATATCTATCCATCCATATTTATCCATCCATATCTATCCATCCATATCTATCCATCCATATCTATCCATCCATATCTATCCATCCATATCTATCCATCTATATATCTCATAGCTATCTATCAATAAATCTATCTATTTATATCTATCCATCTCTATCCATTATCTATACCCATCAATCTCTATCCATTTATATACATATATCTCTCTCTCTCTATCTCTCTATCTATCTCTATCCATTATCCATCTCTATCTCACCTTATCCATGCCTATTATCTATCCATTATCCATATATGTATCTATAGTATATCTATCCATCAGATACATCTCAGTATATCATGCATGTATATATACGAGGTGTTGTATACATTATGGTCACACGCATACATGGACCTTTCTGGACCTGTAGCCATTAACCTTTAATAGACTTGTGAGGGGTTTTGGGGTGGGGGGCTAATGTTCCAGATTAACCCTTTCTCCCCCTCATATAAGATCAGAGGTAGGAGTCGCCCCCCTGCTCCCTCATTACTCTCCCTCATCCTCATTTTATGGTATTAGTGTCGTCCGATTCCTTCAAAAGTGCCAGATCAATAAGGCGTAAAATTATTATTAAAGACTAAAAGTTGGATATAACAGTGAAACATCTCCCACCTTTCACCAAAATGTGTTTCATATACTCACAAAATGTAGGCAAATGGGACATTGATTTTGGATTCATCCTCGGCATACACCTCAGCACTAGACTTGATTTCCCCAGACGCCTTTTTACTCCAAAGATCAGTGTCAATAAAATTTATCAGGGTTCTGACTAACTGAGGTTTTATCGAGCGCCCGCCGCTTCCAGGGTAAACTGTTATTCCACACGTTTAACCCTTTGTGCGCCCAGCCCTAGGCCTGCTCCATGGGGGTACAGTATGGCGGTACTTTTTATATACTGGGCCCCTCATGGTACCATGATGTAGCCTATGGTCATATAATCCTGGTACCGACATACTGTACTCACACAATATCATGCTGGTGTGTTGTGTAAATTATACCGCCATAGGGTGTGAAGTTATACTGCAAGTGCTGACAACATGGTACCATGACAGTCCAAATGATTGGATATTATTGGAGTACAGTATGGCAGTACTAGATATTCTTACTAGTTTTTAGGTAGATTATACTGCTATAGGGTGCCAAAATTATACTGTTAGTGCCTACATCATTGTACCATGAAAGGTCCAAATAAGAGTATGTAAATATTACCGCCAAACTGTACTCAGATAGTTGTACTGCTATATTGGGTAATTTATACCGCCATGTGATGCCAAAATTATACTGTTAGTGCCTACATCATTGCACCATGAATTGCCAGAATTATATCATCCTGTATCTAAATAGTACCACCACACTGTACTCATAAATTACCCAATATAGCAGTACAATTATCTAAGTACAGTATGGTGGTACTATTTATATGCTTTTATTTGGACCCTTCATGATACTATGATGTAGACACCTACAGTATAATCTACCTAAAATCTAGTAAGAATATATAGTACTGCCATACTGTACTCCAATAATATGCAGTAAAACATGGTACCATATTGTCAGCATTTGCAGTATAACTTCACACCCTATGGCGGTATAATTTACACAACACACCAGCATGATATTGTGTGAGTACAGTAGGTCGGTACCATTTAGATGCTGCTTTTTCGGACACCACATACACCCCCTGTGTAAGCACATACAGTATAATTTTAGCCTCTATGATGGTATAACATGAAAATGGTGCCATAAAAGGGGTATAATTTTTGCACCCTATGGTGGTATAATTTACCCAATATACAAATACAATATTATTTGAGTACAGTATGGCAGTAGAATTTAGTTACTCTTATTTGGACAGTACATGGTACCACGGTGTAAGCATTTACAGTCTAATTTTAGCTTCTATGATGGTATAATTTACCACTCTGATGTTATTCGAGTACAATATGGCGGTAGTATTCAGATACTTTTATTACATATGTCCCACAGATATTGCCTATTTTTTGAGTATGGTTATAGCAGTATTACTCATATACTTGGACACTATGTGGTACCAATATGTAGGTACTTGTAGCATTATTTGGCCAGTACAGTTTGTTTTATGGACACTCCAGGATGTTAGTGTACAGTATGGAGTTCCATATAGAAGCCAAGTAATACCTCCATACTGTACAATATTATCCTAGAGCAAAGTGAACACAAAGTGGACACCATATGACACTATTATGTGAGTGCTGTATGGAAATATTATTTGGGCACTGAATAAAGCAGCATTTGACCTCAAAGTGGCATTCCTATCTGTGCACTATATGGCGGTATTTGATGGACTGTGTTATTGTATTATTTTGTGCCTGTACAGTTTTAGGTTTCAACTAGGGTTGAGGCCTTCACAATGTTTCGTTTCATATGCAGCATTATATGGCAATATTATTTTAGAGTTATTTAGCACTGTATATATAGCACTAGTATGATATTATTTCAGTTGCGGTATTATGTGGGTTCTATGTGGCACTATTATTTGGGTGCTCTATAGAGCCATTATGCGGTAGTCTTTTTGGATGTGGTATGTAAGTAGTATTCAGAGCTATGATGGGTATTATTACCTGTATATATAGGATCAGTGATGGGGCAGTATTATTTACAGGGGGAGCAGCAGTAATGACATCATCATCTTCCTTATGGGACATTATTGGTTTTATACAGATGTATCCTAACCAGAAGGATATTGTCAGGTCTATGCAGCACATTGTATGGGGCGGTATATGATCCGGTCAATGTCTGATGTATATATTCCATCAATATCCAATCATTTCAATTAAAAAAAAATTAATAGATCATTGATTATTTAGACTCAAATTGATAAAAAAAAGAATTGATCAAAAATAAAATGTGGCAACAGTGAGATAATGTGTGTGATAGACTGTACAGGATGGAGGCCCTGGAGCAGGAGTCACAGTGTGCCCCATAGTATGTGGGTATTGTATGGTAATGTGGGCACTGCTGGGTATTATATGAGCACAGTATGGCGGTAGTATTAGGTTTATGTATGAAGCAGATATTTGCTTAAAATGTGCTACCACCATTATTGTATAATTATGTATAGCAGTATATGTTCTTAGTATTTGAGTACAGTATGGCGGTATTATTTGGTTTATGTATGGAACTGTTATTTGGATACTACATTATTGAGTTTGTATGGCAGTACATGTTCTGTGGAGACCAGATGATATTATAGGAGTACAGTATGGCGGTAGTTTTGGGATATTGTATGGAACTGTTATTTGGATACTACATTATTGAGTCTGTATGGCAGTAGATGTTCTATGGAGACCAGATGATATTATCGGAGTACAGTATGGCAGTTATTATTTGGTTTATGTATGATAATGTTATTTGGATACTACATTATTGAGTTTTTATGGCAGCACATGTTCTGTAGAAACCAGATGATATTATAGGAGTACAGTATGGCGGTATCATTTGGTTTATGTATGAAAATGTTATTTGGATACTACATCATTGAGTCTGTATGGCAGTACATGTTCTGTGGAGACCAGATGATATTATAGGAGTACAGTATGGCGGTATCATTTGGTTTATGTATGGAAATGTTATTTGGATACTACATTATTGAGTTTTTATGGCAGTAGATGTTCTATGGAGACCAGATGATATTATAGGGGTACAGTATGGCGGTATTATTTGGTTTATGTATGAAAATGTTATTTGGATACTACATTATTGAGTTTTTATGGCAGTACATGTCCTGTAGAGATCAGATGATATTATAGGAGTACAGTATGGCAGTAGTTTTTGGATATTGTATGGAACTGTTATTTGACTGGGTATTCTATAAGTTGTATAATGTAACTAATATAGAAGTATATATAGTCAGTATGTTAGAGTGCAGTATGGCGCTATTACTAGCAGGTTACACTAAGCTATAAAAGCATATAGTGCCTTTACAGAGAATACATGGGACCCCCCTGAGCCCAATGGACCAAGTGTGCCTGGTGATGACACCTTGTGTATGTGATATGCAAAATGAAACATGGAGTCCCCATAGTTGTTTTGGGACAACAAGGTCCAAGCTGCGGACTGATCAGGCGTGAGCCCCGTGTTATAGGTACCAGGGGCAGTTAATTGAATGTTAAAGCCCATCTACGATGAACCATTCCCAACCACACACTCAGCACTGCTACATCTCATCTATTGTTTCATACAGAACTCATTAGTTAAGCGCGATCAATGCAAATGTAGAAAGCGTTATCCATGCAAATGTAGAAAGCGTTATCCATGCAAATGTAGAAAGCGTTATCATGCCTCCCGCTTCACCCTAGTAAAATAATATGAAAGAAAGGTAAAAATAAAAGAATAAATGTGTTTTGTTTTCTTGGAGACATCAGGTATAATAATTAGAGCTTTTGCTTCTGCTGGAGACAATCTCCATTATTCATGTATTTCCAGGCCAAATAAAAATGACAGATAGCAGAGGTGGCAGCAGAGGGAGAGGGTCCTGGGGTGGGGGGGCTATCACATTGCATAGGCCAGCAGGTGGATGGCTCCCCCTGGTGTGTGATGGGTGCACTGCAGCCTCTGCACAGCTCAGCGGCACTTGTCTCCGTGCAGGAGCTCAGAGCAGATCTGTCACCTCCAGGCTCCACACTGATTCCATCTGCTGGACCCTGCACCCCAGGACCTGCTGCCACTGCTGGAGAGTGCAAGGGGGGGACCCAGGATAGGGGAAAGGATGAGAGATGGATCATGATCTAAAGGAGATAACACCCAGCAAGGAGTCTGCCAGTGCTGACATGTTGTTTGCTCTTCTGGCTCAGAATGAAGACCTGAGGAAAGGTAGGTGACCCTCCTGGTGGGTGATCCCTACATTATACTCATACACAGCCCCTGCTGACTAGATCCTGGATACCACCTGTTATATCCAGCACCATGGACAGAGCCCCAGGATGTCACCTACACCAACCTGTAATATCATCATCACTAATCCCATACAGACACCAGTAT
Organism: Engystomops pustulosus; assembly: GCF_040894005.1. Lineage (NCBI taxonomy): Eukaryota > Metazoa > Chordata > Amphibia > Anura > Leptodactylidae > Engystomops > Engystomops pustulosus. The sequence continues at coordinate 98,922,045 of NC_092419.1, forward strand.
TATATCTCCCCTATAATAATATATAGTACACCCAGGACAAAGAAGGAATACACAGCATACACCTATACATTACACTAGAGCTGCAGACACATCCTTTATTATTAACACTGTATTATATTTCAGATTATTATATTGTAATATTCGTTATAATCATCCCTGTGGATTATAATCCTCGGAGGTTCTTATATAGAATATTTCCTATTATATATAATTCATATAAAATTCTATAATATATAAATGTTTATACTCTCCAGAATTTTCTATAACAATCACGATGTGTCCTTAATTTATATTCTAATAAAATGTCAGTATTTTCACCACCCACATTACTAATATTATATTCACCGATTTTCACCGAACTAAATTCTCTATTATCTCACTTAAAATAATAATGATAAAAAAAAGGATCAACATTCTACATGGTTTGAACTCTGGTTGTTTAATTAAGTTACTTTATTATAATATTATATAAGTTAATATTATATTATATAATATTATATAAGTTAATATTATATTCTAAAAAAATTACATTATTCATATTTTTACTGTTATTGTTATTATTTTTAAATCATAATAATCATGTTTTGTTATACAGTTTTGTACTCTGTATTGTACAATAATATATATTTTTAATATCATGGTAAAGGAAATATATTATTAAGGAAATAAATATTGTTACAAATGACACAAGATGATAAAAAAAAATGCCATCTATAGAAGAAAAATAATGGTGATTAATAGAGTCGGGTTGTAGGAGAAGATAAAATTATAATAATAGCATTATAATGTTATATAAAATATTAGAGAGAAATATAGAGAGAATATAAAAAATATCATGGAAAATATTATTCAAAATGACACCTATAAAAATAAAATAATTACACAACTCGTATTATATTATTTTTTGCACAATCATTTGACATTTATTACATTTTGCATTCTATTTATATATATATATACAATTTTTTATGACTATTTTATTATTATTCCACCATATTTTTAGATAACTTTAGATACTCATAAAACTTGTCTTAACAATTACTTTTCTCAGCATTATTATTTTATTTTTATTAGATTTATTGTACTTATTTCATATACTCCCCATTGCTGGATACTCTACCTCTGTATTATAAGCCTGTTGTAATATACAGGATTTATTGTAATTATCACTAGATTACTACTTTCTCTGCAGAGCGAACTTTAATAAGATTTTTAATTATTGAACTTTTTAATAAATTTTATATCTTTACTTTATCTATAATCCATTTCTCCATCCCATATCCATCTATCTATCTATCTCATCTATCTATCCATCTCATATCTATCTATCTGTCTCACATCTATCTACCTACACCATATTATATACTTATATGGTACTATAGGAATTAATGCATTAATTGTAGAATTACAGAATTGTGTCTTCTAATATCGGGACACTGATGCGGTAATGACAGTCCCTGTATATTTTAGGTGAAGTTTATGATTATTACTATGGGAGTTGTGAATGCTTTGGAGTTTTCTGTAGGGTTTGGTTGTTGTTTTCTCCAGTGGAAGAATTTATATAATTTGTTAAATATAAATAAATCTTAATTTTCAGCATTTGATCAACTTATCTATGAACCATCAGAGAATATTTGTGATTCGTGAATCTTTTCCAATGCATTTCGTTGTAATGTGGTATCAAATAATTATAGCAAAAATAAAAAAAAATGGCTTGTTAAAAAAAACTAAACAGGACAAATAATCATTTTTAATTGTTTACTAAAAAATAAATAATGAAAAATAATCGTAGCACTAGAAATTAATTGAGCAGAATTGTAGTGACAGGAGATGTCGGGATGGAAACTCATCCAACATGTGTTTTATATCAGAGGCTAAATGGAAGATTTTTTTTCTCTAGGTATAAATATAACATAAGATCTAAACAACAAAAAAAAAAATGAGAAAAGAACTATAGAGACGCCATTAAAATTTCATCAGACATCAACCAGACAAAAGACAGGAGTCACTGCCTCCAAGTGATAGAATAAAGGAAGATCTATAATTCATGGAGAAGAGGAGAAGCCTCCTGCACCTGTACTACAGGGGAGAACTACCTGCTGGATAGATGGATGGCAGATAGAAAATTATACATCTATATCTATCCATCTATCTATCTATCTATTTCTATATATCTATATATATATATATCTACATATCTATCTTATATCTAGCAGAGATATAGATATACAGGCAGTCCCCGGGTTACATACAAGATAGGGTCTGAAGGTTTGTTCTTAAGTTGAATTTGTATGTAAGTCGGAACTGTATATTTTATCATTGTAACCCCCAGCCAAATTTGTTTTGGTCTCTGTGACAATTGGATTTAAAAAATGTTGGATTGTCATAAGAACCAGGATTAACAATAAAGCTTCATTACAGGCACCTGTGATAACTGTTATAGCTGTTTATTGTAGTCCAAGGCTAAAGCACAGAAAATTACCAATATCCAGTGGTCCCTTTGTAACTAGGGGTCGTCTGTAAGTCAGGTGTTCTTCAGTAGGGGACCGCCTGTATATAAAATTACCCATGTATATATGGTATAAACACCACATACTCAGCTCCCACCTCTTATATCTCTCCATCCTAGACTTAGATGTTATTGAATATTTACCTACCAAATACCTTCATGTGTGCGCATCCCAAAATCTGTATAGGGGATGATATCACATTATCCATCTATTATCTTGAGATACAGTATATATAGAGCAGCTAGATACAGAACATGATATATGATAGAGAGGGAGAGATATTAGATCATTGGTATTTAGAATTAGATTTTCTATATGTGTGTTTACACATCTATCTGTCTTATTCTCTATCTATCCATCTAATATCATCCATCTCAAATTAATCCATTCATCCATCTCATACCCATCTAATATCCATCTATCTATATATCCATCTTTCCTAATTCGTCTAATAAATATTATTTATATTAATTTAATAAATATTAAATTCACATCCACTTACCTACCTCATATCTATTATGTTATCTCTACTACATATCTATCACAGTGTAGAAGCAGGACATTAGTGCAGGTCCTGTATACTGCAGTACAGGTATAGATCAGGTATATATTCAGTACCTCTCTATCTCATATCTAACTATCCATCACATCCATGTCTATGCCATGTATCTGCCTTGTATCTACTATCTCTAGCAGGTATCTACTATCAGATATCTAATCTATTCTATGCTGGAAGAACACAGGGTTCTCTATCACAATTTTAGTAAGATCCTCAGCACATTATTCATGATCTGTATCCATTACCTCACATGGACCGGTCCTTACAGATTTAGGAAAATGTGTGGAGATAGAGATGAGATATATAGATATGAACTAAATAATATATATATATTTAATTCATATTATTTAGTTCTATTATGTATTAGTTCATATCTATTAGATATCTATTAGATAAATATGAACTAGGTATATATGAGAAAGATGGATATGAAATAAATATATATAAGTTTTGTAAAATAAATCTTATAATTGATCTGACCATATTAATTATCCATATCGGATATCTCATTTCTCACTTCTCTCTCTGATATCTCCATCTAGTTCATATCTGCCTCATATCTATTTATCCATCTCATTTCTATCTCTCACTATTTAATATCTCATATATTAAAATTTATTTAGTATTGATTGAGAATTATTAAATCTATCTGATCTATGTCTCTCTCTCTATGTAAGCCCATGTGTCTGATATGTCTATTCTCATATCCAGCCATCTTATATCTATATTCTGTCCATATCTGTTTTAGTCCGTTTCATGTGTAACTCTGATGATCCATTATCTGTCTATCTGGTATCTATCTATCTATAGATCTATCATAATGATAACAGAATTAATGTGACTTTAGACTCCACCACTTTCTATATACATCCATGTATTTTTGTGTAATGCCTGGCCTATGAGAGTTGTGTAATGTATGTGGGGGGCGCATGTGTCCTGTGTGGTCCTAATGTTATGGACGACTTATGGATATCTGCACTACTCTTCATTAGGCAGGACACCGATACAGACAAAGTCAGGAAGAGGTGTGAGGTATGCCACAACCACCAACCTCCGAGGAACCACCCACACGAGCTATGGTTATCAGTATGTGTATTATAACATACTGTATATATAAATTATAGAACACGACCTTTACTAGTCATAGTCTAGTTATATATTTATTATTCACAATGTTTTAGATCTTACATCTCCTGCATTTTATGAACATAAAAGAGAAAAATATTTTAGGTTAAAGTTAAATTTACGCTTTCTTACAGCTGCCACTAGGGGGAGCTTAAGTGGCAACCGCATACATAGAGCTTCAGTTCTCCTAGTGATGGCTGCTAGAATTTTATCATGTAACTATACATCTTTACAGGGCATTTAGAGTATTGTTTCATAAAAAAAAAACGAATTTCTAATAAAATATGCACATATATAAAAAAATAATAATAATCTGCAGTGACATTAGACTTGTTTTGAGTTTAAAAGTGATCTATTTGTGAGCTTGTGCATATATTTCTATATAGTAAAGTTGCATTGAAGCTTCTAGACCCCAGTGTAATATGTGTAACAGACCCCCTTAGACAGTGGGGGCCCAGGTAGTACTGCTACCTCTGCTCTACCTGAACCATATCCTGGTTTTCTCTAAGGTGGAGGATAGACATCTGTGTTTTCTTCTTGCAGAGATCCCTTTGTGCGCCGGCTGCAATCAACACATCATGGACAGATTTATCCTTAAGGTGCTGGACAGACATTGGCACAGTAAATGTCTCAAGTGTAATGACTGTCAGATCCAGCTGGCCGAGAAGTGCTTCAGCCGAGGGGACAGCGTCTACTGCAAGGACGACTTCTTCAAGTAAGTGTCACTGCTAAATACACCTGCAAATATCTCAAGTATGGCAAATATAAATTGACATTTGCCTGACTCGTTACGATCCAACGTATCTTGTTATGTATGTTTGATCAGTGTTTACGTTCTTTCATTCTATGACATTGTTACTGCCTGTATTATGGAAATTTCTTCGGTTGATCCATGCAAGAATTATTTTGGAAAATCAAACAAAATATTTTGTGGAAGAAAAAAAAAATTAGGGCCATAAAGGGCCCTTAGCCCCCATGTTGGGTGCCTAAAATAGGGAGCATCAGGGTATTATAACTATTTGGCTTACTGAGGGACACGTGACCATAATGTCCCAGAAGCTACTCCATAGAGTAGAAGTAGATCCAGTTGCCACTAAATGGTACATGTGATTTGGTAGAGGATTCATCCCTGGTACCTAAACCCTATGCTCCTTTCTTAGGGGAGCCTTCCCATCACCAACCCTATCCACCCTGTAGAGTAGAAGTAGCTCCAGTGGCCACTAAGGGGAACATGTCATTAAGTAGTCTATACCTTATCCTCTATCTATACCTTATTCTCCTTTCTTAGAGGAGATGGGATCCTTCCCATCACCAATCCTCATCCACAAAGCTCTTCACAATGCTGCACCTCCCCTACCTTTCCTCTCTCATCTCAGTCTATCGTTCAACCTGTGCTCTTTGATCTGCTAGATTACCCTGTTCCTTAATTTGAACTTCCCCCGCACGTCTCCAGGACTTCTCCAGGGCTGCACCAATTCTCTCGAATGCCCTACCACGCTCTATCAGACTAATAACCAACCCCCGAAGCTTCAACCATGCTTAAAAAAACATTTATTTCGACAGGCCCATCACATCCGCTAACTGCATGCAACTTTAACTCTTTATTGACCATTTTGGGTATTCCTCCTGTCTGTTATCCAGAAAATGCTTCTCTGCAGTCCCAGGGACTTTGTATATAAGATTTAATTTTTTTTTCCCATTCCCTTATTCCTTTAAGACCATTATACAAGCTCTTATACCCCTTGTGTCACCCCTCATCCTCATAGACTGTAAGCTCTTGTGTCACCCCTCATCCTCATAGACTGTAAGCTCTTGTGTCACTCCCTCATCCTCATAGACTGTAAGCTCTTGTGTCACCCCCTCATCCTCATAGACTGTAAGCTCTTGTGTCACCCCCTCATCCTCATAGACTGTAAGCTCTTGTGTCACCTCCTCATCCTAATAGACTGTAGGCTCTTGTGTCACCCCCTCATCCTCATAGAATGTAGGCTCTTGTGTCACCCCCTCATCCTCATAGAATGTAAGCTCTTGTGTCACCTCCTCATCCTCATAGACTGTAAGCTCTTGTGTCACCGCCGCATCCTAATAGACTGTAAGCTCTTGTGTCACCCCCTCATCCTCATAGACTGTAAGCTCTTGTGTCACCCCTCATCCTCATAGACTCTAAGCTCTTGTGTCTCCCCCTCATCCTCATAGACTCTAAGCTCTTGTGTCTCCCCCTCATCCTCATAGATTGTAAGCTCCTGTGTCACCTCCTCATCCTCATAGACTGTAAGCTCTTGTGTCACCCCCTCATCCTCATAGACTCTAAGCTCTTGTGTCACCTCCTCATCCTCATAGACTGTAAGCTCTTGTGTCACCCCCTCATCCTCATAGACTCTAAGCTCTTGTGTCACCCCCTCATCCTCATAGACTGTAAGCTCTTGTGTCACCCCCTCATCCTCTTAGACTGTAAGCTCTTGTGTCACCCCCTCATCCTCATAGACTGTAAGCTCTTGTGTCACCCCCTCATCCTCATAGACTGTAAGCTCCTGTGTCACCCCCTCATCCCCATAGACTGTAAGCTCTTGTGTCACCCCCTCATCCTCATAGACTGTAAGCTCTTGTGTCACCCCCTCATCCTCATAGACTGTAAGCTCTTGTGTCACCTCCTCATCCTCATAGACTGTAAGCTCTTGTGTCACCCCCTCATCCTCATAGACTGTAAGCTCGTGTCACCCCCTCATCCTCATAGACTGTAAGCTCTTGTGTCACCCCCTCGTCCTCATAGACTGTAAGCTCTTGTGTCACCGCCTCATCCTCATAGACTGTAAGCTCTTGTGTCACCCCCTCATCCTCATAGACTGTAAGCTCTCGTGTCACCCCCTCATCCTCATAGACTGTAAGCTCTTGTGTCACCCCCCTCATCCTCATAGACTGTAAGCTCTTGTGTCACCCCCTCCTCCTCCTCATAGACTGTAAGCTCTTGTGTCACCGCCTCATCCTCATAGACTGTAAGCTCTTGCGAGCAGGGCCCCCAATCCTATTGTCTCATAAGACTCTTGTTACTCTGTAATGTCTTATTTTATTTGTATATGTTCCCTGTAATCTGTAAAGCGCTAAGGAACCTGCTGGCGCTATATAAATAAAGATTATTATTATTAACCCTACCTACCCTGTAGAGTAGAAGTAGCTCCAGTGGCCACTAAGGGGTACATGTCGTTGAGTTGAGGAGTCATCCCAGGTATCTAAACCCTATCCTCCATTTTTAGTGGCCACAGGAGTTTCCCCATCACCAACCCCATGTACCCCATAGGGTAGACTTAGCTCCAGTGGCCACTAAGATGTACAGATCATTGAGTAGTGGAAAACTCAACCCAGGTATCTAGACCCTAGCCCCTTTATCAGTGGAGACAAGAGCCACCCCATTGCCTATCCTACACATTGTGGTCATCACATTCACAAGTGACAGAACAGCCTGACCCAGGACCTTAAAACCTTGGATAAGAGAACAGAACCTATTGTTTATTAAACTTTTTCTAAAAAAAACATATTTAATCTATTGCCACCTGAAATATATGACTTTTATCCATTTTTTTTCCTCTAGGAGGTTTGGGACAAAATGTGCAGCCTGCCAACAAGGGATCCCTCCCACCCAGGTGGTGCGGCGCGCCCAGGAGTTCGTCTACCACCTGCATTGCTTTTCGTGTATTGTGTGCAAAAGGCAGCTCGCCACCGGCGATGAGTTTTATCTGATGGAGGACAGCAGGCTGGTCTGTAAGGCTGACTATGAAACGGCTAAGCAGAGAGGTACGTCACTAGTCACACCGCAAGCTGCAATGTACCCAAAGGGTTTTACACTGGTACCCAAGACGCACAGATCTCCTGAGAATGTGACGCATTCACTGACCTAATGACATCCTGTAGGTATCAGGGTTACCTTTCAGCAAGGTAACCACTGAATGAGTATGGAGAAGGAGTGGCTGATAACAGGGAGCAATAAAAAGATGTGAGGTTTAATGAGAAATATATTCAAACATTTGGATTTTTACTTTGTTATAAGTATACATGTTAGACTAGGGCTGTATTCACACTAACGTATGCCACGCCCGGTCCGGTGACCCCTGCCCTCTCTGAGGGGATGCACGGCGCAAGCTTGCGGCCATACATGCGTCCCCATATGGTCGTGTAAATGTAAACCAAGACTGATAGGTGGATAGAAGGTTTATCAATATATACAATAAATATTAACATATCAAAAATATTTTCTTTAAAAGTTGGATGAGAAACAAGTGGGGAAGAAAAAAAATCATAAAAAACAAATTCTACATTCTATTATCACGTATATATCTTATTATCGAAAGCTTATTATCACGTATATATCTTATATCTACTGCTAATCCACATCATAGCACAGGAATAACTATAAAATGAGTATAATTATAGCACATTCGATGCAGAATTATAGTAGAGGAGTAGAAAATAATAAACTTAAATATTAAAAATTTACGCTTATGCATTTAACAATTTTTTAAAAAAATGACATTAGTCCCTCATTAATTTTTTTTTTTAATTTAATTTTGTTAAAAGAAAACTAAAAATGCAGATTGATCTACACGGATCGATTACGGATAACATGAAAAAAAAAAATGAATACATCGAATCAAAAACTAAATTAAATATTTCCTTTTATGGTTTATAGAAAAAATAAATAAATAAAAAATTGATGAATGTTCATTTTTTTTTGGGTTAAATTTAAAAGAATTTTTATTTTTAATTTTTTTTTCAAATTTATTGAAAAGTAAGAAACAGCCCAGTAGGTGCAATAAATTACATCAATCATTACATATCAAACTATATATAATTTTTTTAATTAAATTTTTATTTATTAAATATTTAAATTTATTTATTAAATGTTTCATATTTGTTTTGAAGTCCGTTTAATAGAATTATTTTCTATTTTGACACTTTGTGTATTTCACATTTTGACTACCAAACCCATGTTTAATATGTCACCCCCCCCCCTCCCAAATATATTACAGAAGCAGAATCAACAGCCAAAAGGCCAAGGACGACCATTACTGCAAAGCAGCTGGAGACACTGAAAAACGCCTATAACAACTCCCCGAAACCTGCCAGACACGTCAGAGAGCAGCTGTCATCCGAGACCGGCCTGGATATGAGAGTGGTGCAGGTAAGGAGCGAGCCGCATGGTGATGGCACCAAGTATATTCATTATACAGCGGAGGAAGGAATACTCCACTGCAAGTCATCACAAATGATACATATTATAGAACAGACATTTCATGGTGCCATTTCTAACTTTTTTTAAAAATATTTTAATAATTTGATATCTTTTTATTCAGTTATTTATATGTTATGGCATTTATAATAAAATGTATTAATATTTATTTATTGCTCTTTTTTTTACAAAGTAAAAAAAAAAGCCATCAATAAAAATAGTAAAAATGTGTTATTTATCTGAATTAGCTTTTTTCACTTTGGCCTGTGTAACTATTGAGTCATTTTACATCAGAATAATAACTAAATAATCATCATATTATAAGGATTTGGTGGGATGTTGATTAAAACTGAACATTAATGAAAATCTACCTAATGTACGACTAATTGATCAACACAGTGGTAATGTTCAAGATACAGGCGGTCCCCTACTTAAGGACACCCAACTTACAGACAGACCCCACTGACCTCTGGTGAAGCTCTCTGAATGCTTTGCTATAGTCCCAGATTGCAATGATCAGCTGTAAGGTGTCTGTAATGAAGCTTTATTGATAATCCTTGGTCCAATTACAGCAAAAAATGTTAAAACTCCAATTGTCACTGGGACAAATTTTTTTTTTTGTCTGGATCTACAATTATAAAATATACAGTTACGACTTACATACAAATGCAACTTAAGAACAAAGCTCCGGACCCTATCTTGTATGTAACCCGGGGGACTGCCTGTATATGCCCTTTGATCATTATGCAATCAAGTATGATAGGCTGCAACACAAATTACTGTATGTAACTTTATTGTTTTGTTGGAAAAAAAAAAAAGAAAAACTTAGTAGGAGTCAGTGTTGACTTGGGGAGGGGGGGGGGGGGGTCGGCTTTTTGGAGACCTTGCTGGGTCATAGGGTTGTCCGATTGCTCTGTTTCCTAAAAATATAAGGTTGGCTGGAGGGCGGACGGTAGTTAAATTGAATATACGTGATTCCTGATTCATATAAAACCCATTGTTACACTATTAGTTTTTCTTCATGTATACTGTTGATGTGATGAGGATTGTGTTCCTAGCCTTTACCTGTGTTCCTGCTACCAATAAAGCAAATTCGAAAAAAAAAAAAAAAAATTAATAATAAGAGGACATTTTCCATCTTTGGGCAGATTCAAATGCTATGAGACGCGCCCGACACAACTGATATCATCAATATCGTTCAGATTCAACGCAAGGGCCAAAAATAATGAAAGACTATAAAAAGAAGCATGTAAAATCCAGCCTAGAATACGTACCTTATATACTCGAGTATAAGCCTAGTTTTTCAGCATAAAAAATGTGCTGAAAAACCCAAACTCGGCTTATACTCGAGTCAAAAAAATAAATGTATCTAAACTCAACTTTCCCGTGACCCCTGTATATCTTCTGTGCGATCTGTCCGGCAGCGGCAGCAGGCTATATACACAGGGGCAGGGTCTGGCAGGCTATATACACTGGGGCAGGGTCTGGCAGGCTATATACACTGGGGCAGGGTCTGGCAGGTTATATACACTGGGGCAGGGTCTGGCAGGCTATATACTGGGGAGGCTGTGACCAATGCATTTCCCACCCTCGGCTTATACTCGAGTCAATAGGTTTTCCCAGTATTTTGTGGTAAAATTAGGGGCCTCGGCTTATACTCGAGAATATACGGTACTTCATAAAACGGATTTGGGGAATTTGATTGAAATTTTTATTCTAGTACTTTATTTTTTTTTATTAAAACATTATTAGAGGAAGTAAACAATATTTAACTTTTTTTTTTAATTTGTTAGTTTTAATTATGACAATTTTAATATATATATATATTCGAATGAACACAATCCTCGATTTGTTATATTTATTTATTTTATTAGCGTTCATTTTTTAAAATGTTGTTAATGTTTATGTATAGGTTTGATATATTTTTATTCTGTTCTGTAATTAATACTAATTGCTCATTATATTGACAGGTTTGGTTCCAAAATAGAAGAGCAAAAGAGAAAAGATTGAAAAAAGACGCCGGGAGACAAAGATGGGGGCAATATTTCAGAAACATGAAAAGGTCGAGGGGAAACTCGAAGTCTGACAAGGACAGTATTCAGGAAGAAGGGCCGGACAGTGATGCCGAAGTTTCTTTCACCGGTAGGTTCTTGTTCATCTGTTGATATGCATTTGTCAATTAAGTTAATTAGGCATGACCGCCATGGCCAAGGCGCGAGATCTTGCCCAATCAAGCAGTGGTTGGCCCTCAATCCCCAAGTATTACTGTAATAGTGGTATATTATGGTGTGACTATTTGCACCAGGGCCCATGTAGTCACACCCCTGGGGAATGGGCAACTGTATACAGTGGTGTCACAATGAGTTCACGGGAATAAGAACAAGAACAGGTCATTCTCAAACTTAAAGGACCATTACGCATACTAATGTTGACTCCTGATAACTTATGGATTTCTGATTTGTTCTCTGTCTTTTTCAGATGAGCCCACTATCTCAGAAATGAACCATTCCAATGGGATTTATAACAGTTTAAGCGAGGCGTCACCGGTTTTGGGTAGACAGGCTGGAAGCAACGGTGCCTTCTCCTTAGAACATGGCGGCATCCCAACTTCAGACCAGTATCATGACCTAAGGTCCAACAGTCCTTATGGAATACCTCAGTCTCCGTCCTCACTACAGCCAATGCCAGGTCACCAGCCACTGATTTCAAGTTTGGCGTTCCCCGATGCTGGATTGGGTATAATGTCTCAAGGTGGGCAAGGAGTGCCACCTTCCATGAGAGTATTAGGAGCAAACGGACCAAGTTCTGATCTCTCCACTGGTAGTAGTGGTGGATACCCAGATTTTCCTGCCAGTCCTGCGTCTTGGTTAGATGAAGTCGACCATGCTCAGTTTTGACACGAGACATGAACTAAGCTCCCGTTTGCTAGTTAAGCTTTTGGGGTTGAGACTTTTACACTGGAAAGGGATGAAAACTAGAGCATAATGCAATCGTAAAGCCTGGCTGGGAACTGATGGATGAATAACTTGACTGCGAGGACTTTGGAAAACACATTCATCGAGGACGTCAGTGTCTGATTTGTGTCGTCATGATATCTTATACATGTTGGACTAAGAGAGACTTCTATGTATCTATTCCGAATCTCAGTGACTTTCTTCTGCACCTTTATCCGTGTGCTGTATGGTACCGATCCACCATCATCTTCTGCACTCCACTGGAAAATCCACTTCTTGTCTTATTTATATTTATTTCTAATTCCTAAACTCTACTCAAAACATTGAAAGAGCTAAGTTGGCATGATCCTACTCATTTCATCTCGATTTTAGAAGTCAAGCCAATTTTTTTAAATTTTCTTCACCCAACTGATAACGACCTATGGAAAATATGGATTTTTTAAAATGAACTTTTTGTTCTTTTTTTGTGGCTAGTCAGGGCTATATAATGCTGGCCATAGATATTCGCCTTTAGGTTGTTTAGTAATGAATTTGCCAAGAGTTGGTATTGAGGATTGGTGACTCATTTAAAGGAGCCAAGATGAGATCAGAAGTGGTCATCCTGGCCACCAATTATCCAAGCAGCAACAAATTGGGACAATACAAAATGCAGACAATAAAAATCGAGCCCCATCCCCAAATGTCAAGCCTTTTTGAAAGCAAAAACAATAAGAATTGGTAATGTAGTAATAAGCCTTTACCAGTTTTTTGGGTCTTACGGCAATCCAAGGCATAACTTTAGGGATGCAGTTGCAGAGGCCGGTGAGGTATCTCTTCACCATGTGAGGGGTCTAACCTTAAATATGGATATCTTTTAGTAAGGGGACCAGGTACTGATGTTGCAAAGGGGCCCAGCCTCTATTGGCAATAGCTGTAGAGGAGTAGAGAAGACTCAATTGTGTCTGGGTCCTAGTGTCGCCCCTCATGTGTCTCAATAGATTTAAATGACACTTTACGAGTCCAAAAACAATATCACCCCCTTTGGCTCTCTATTGTATGGATCCCTCTTCATATGAGGAGTCGTCTCACTGTAACCCGTTGCAAGAATTAAAAACACCCAAAATAAAATTCTAAAATCTCATCCTAAATTACCAAGTTTTGGGATGGGCAAAAACCAGAATGAAAAAAATTCTCTAAAAAGTTCTACTAAGGCATGCCTATACTTTTCTGTCAATGCAAATGCTGTGCCGCCTTCTCCTATAGATGACCATGGATATAACATACGTTGTAAGATATGACTGTTTCTCCCTATATAAAAAAAAACCTTGCACTTAAAATCTGTTGCCAAATTAAAAAAAAAAAAAAAATTCTAAAATAAGTTCAATGTAAATCATTTTATTCCCAGTTTAACATCCAGTGGTTTTTTTTTTTAAATTATTGTCGACTTTTTACTCTCGTTTTTACGTTAATGGTTCTGTTGTATCATTTTATGTCGCTCTCTTTAAATACAGCAAATAAAAGCAATTTGGTTTAATGGTTAAAAAATAAAAATAAAAACCAGTATGTAAATTGTTCCTCGTCCGCTGAATGCTGTGGAATATGTCTATGTCAATATGTATTATTTATTTGCTCCTTAATGATCAAACATTTCAAGACATTGAATAAATTTGTCAGCAAAAATGCTAATTCTGTCCGACTAAATTTACTGAGAGGGAAAAATGAGTTTATGGCGTTTTAGAAAATGCAGTTTGCGGCCCATAAAAAAAAATCTCGTAAAATATTTAATTATTTAACAATTTATTTTTTGAGTTTTGGATAATGGAACAAAAATTTGGTTTATGCAGAATTTCTACAATTTCTTTTTCACTTTTTTTTTTTAGATTTTGTGTATTTTACTGAACAGGGAAAAATTAGGGGGTCGGACAAAAAAATGCAGTCATTTATATTAAACCGTATATACTCGAGTATAAGCGACCCAAGTATAAGCCGGGGCCCCTAATTTAACCATAAAAACCTGGCAAAACCTATATTTTTTTTTACTCAAGTATAAGCCGAGCTTGGGTTTTCAGCACCTTTTTTTGTGTTGAAAAACTAGGCTTATACTCGAGTATTAATGGTAAGTGGTCTTAAATTATTATTATTCATAAAAAAAAATAATGAGTACATTATAGTCATTTTTGGAACCATAAATATTCTTGAATTTACAATGAACGTTCCAGTCTTTCCAAGCAATTTCTATTGAGGTGATTGAAACATTATATATCACTTTATAATATATTATGAAGTGTGTATTTTTTGTATTTTTCTTTTAAAAGTGAAAAAAAATCTACTGTATTAAAGATAATGTTAAGCTATAGACCCAGATTTATTACAGTTTTTTTAATTGGACTTTGCACTTTCTTTCCAATGCAAACTGCTTGCCCGGGTATTTAAGAAGTATCCAAGACACACATGTGGTGCAGCTGCACTATACTGCACATAAAGGGGCTCAGTCGGACCGTGCACCACATTTATCATGCCAAGTCTGACAGAATTGTTAAAGGGGCACCAAAGAAAGTTGGTGCACTCTTTCGAAGATTTTTACAGGGAGCCCTCTGCATATTACATGGGGAAACTGCACATAGTACACACTGCACTATTTATAGTAAATGTGGGCCATAAAGTTTTTCTAATTAAAAAAAATAAATTCCTATCATGTTCAGTCTTCAGTAGGATTATTGGTCCTGTAAGTTCTTGGACTAGATCTTAAAGGATAATACAATGAAAATGAGTCCTGCTCCTCCCTTCAGTCCCCGCACCATGTATTATTCAATTAATAAAGGAGTGTCCCTTTAAAGGACACCTGTCATCAGGTCTGTGTCACTTGTCCTGTCACCTCTACCTGTTGGAGCAGCTCACAAGGATCCCATCCCAGCCTTTATCTAGTTATTTCATACATTATTCATTGTAAAATCATCTATTCTTTATCCTGTAAATGAGGCTGGTCACATGGTCAGAGGCAGTGATGTCACCCCTTTTACCCCTCCTCTCTCCTCCCCCTGCTCATGTCTGTGTGTAATGTATAGTAAAGCATGGCTAGTATGTGTGCTGCATCTGCTGACATGCTGCATCCTCCTAATATACAGGTGGGAGACACAGACATCAGCTACACATGAATCTGACATGTTCTGCTGTAACATGGCTGCCTGGAGCTGCTGTATCTCTCCTATACACACACACACATGCACACACAGGCTGCAGGGGGCGTGGCCACCAGCACCAGGAAGCACATCATTATACAGCCTCACATCATTATACAGGCTGTCAGTCAAGCACTGGGGGTGTGGCTGTACCTCCCACTCATGAATAAGGTGGACAGCTTGAATATGCTAATGCTTCATTGGACATTTCACAGGTCATTTGCATACAGCTTTAGGACCTCATTGCTTAGGTTTACAGGCATGTAGAGGGACAATGAGGGGATAAAGGCAATGCTCTCTACTGGCAGTTTATGAAAATATATTTAGTTTAGGGGGGTTATTTTGCATGACGGGTTCTCTTTAAGTTGCTAATACAGGTTAGAAAAAGCTGATTTTTGGGAAGATAAGAATTAACTCCATAGATATAACATAGATGACAACCATCATTATGGACCTATAATAAATAAATTACATATATATGTGACAATTTTTAAAAATCAAGATTTTTACAAATCAAAAAAAAATAAAAAATTCCAAATTTTTTGTACATCAACTTGTAACCTGATATGAATGAGATCTTTCCCGGATGGTGGATACAATCCCGCCTCAGCAGACAGCCCTGTAGTGCGGTTTAATAGCTGCTATTATAAAACTACTCATTGCCAATATTCTCCTGATATGTTTCTCTCCTCTGGGGCTCAGTCCAGACGGATTACCAAATTAATTGAGATATTCTGGTGGCTGAAAAGCCACCTGGAAAGAAGGAGAGCTTGATCTTATCTCCTCATACTTAGGGCCCTCCGGGGACTCTTAACACTTTATAATCCTGTCCGAGCATGAAAGCTCTTATGGACGGCACACGCTCCACTGCCGGGCCCCAGGGATTTCTGTAGAGAAGGGGCCATATGCACTTTGCTTATTGTCATATATCTACTGAAATATCAACCTCATCATCCTCCGTCACCAAAGAACTCATAGTCCTCTTCTCTAAAGGACTCACTTTTCACCCCGGTCATAAGGAAGATGTTTATATATAAAAATGACTCCATTTATCACATAGTGATGGGATGTGAAGTTTTTGTAACTCCACTGAATAATGGGCCAACTAGCCAACCCCTAAAGTACACAAAGTCACCATCGTTCTCCTGGAGGTGTGTAGTTAGCCATTAGGTACCTACAGTCTAGAGTTAGAGAACTGGTTTTGGGTTAACGTCAAGAACCTCCATTTTTATTTTGGAGGAACCCATTTCTGTAGTTTGGAGAACACAGTCTTTTGAATCTTATTTCACGGGTTCCCTAAAATGTAAACTAAGAACATCAGGTGAACGAAAAGTCTCTGTTCAGCTTCCATTCCGTGTACAGAAGGGTATATTATGTTACAATTCCGTTGCGCTAATTCTTCTGCCATTTTATAACAGAAGAGGGAAAAGAACCTGCTAAACGCAGGTTTGAACTCAGCCAGAACTAGAAAACTTTTAGTTTTTCTTTGGTTATACACAACCTGATAGACCCCATTGACCATTATTGGCAGTCGTGGACCTTCCATGGTTTTACCTTGTTCTTTCCACTTCTATGTATGGCCAATGATACTGTAAGTGGCGGCTGAACCTCCACCACATATTTGAGACTGATAAAAGACTATGTCTCACATCAAGTGACTGGAGATTAAACATTTCAGATCTGTTCAGGTGGCCATGTGCAATCTGGGTAATACTGTCTTGTTTAGACCCAGTTCACACTTGTGGTTAAGTAAAGCGCAAAGGAAACTAAGAATGAAAGGTGAATGGAAAACCTTTTATTCACCTTCTGCTCCATATAGACTTTAATGGACAATCTGTTACACATCCGTTATTAACAGCAGAAAAAAAAATGCTATTTTTTCATTTTACATAGAGGTGAACATAACCTAACAGACACAGGTGTGAACTTAGCCTTATGGGCCTGTCCGTGGCTCTGCTGGCCCAAACTTGTAGCTTCATATCATGTAAGGGGGTTCCCTAGTATAAAATTACTCATACTCAACTAAAATAAAATAAAAAAAAAATCACATTTTTCCACAGTTAATGACAGTTTTGTGCATCATTTTATTAATTTGATAAAAAAAATTAAAATATAAATGCAAAAACAATAATGAAAAAGTTTCACACACAGTCTGTCCATGGTCAGTAGAAATGTGCAGCGCCGGGCCTCCCAGAATAATGTTTTCTTAAGAAAAAGCAGAAGCTGAATGAGTCATTATAACAGGCAGGGATGTTTATATACAGCTAATGGGATGTTCTGTATCCAAATGGTAATTCTCTCCCGAATTATTCAGGACACCAGCTGATGTTAACTCTACAAAGCTCCCTGGGGGCATAACTGGCATCACTGCTTCCCTCCTGGGGGTCCTACATGTTGTCGCTTCATTAAGTACTAAATGGTTACATTAATCCTAACTGCTCTTCAGAGATGTAGCTGTCACACATAATTTAGTCCCTTCCAGCTGACTCGGGGCGTTGAAGAGCCTCTTAGTAGACGAGGATCCGAGTCCCAGCAGTATAGACTGGTGGCTTGTACAGTTGGTCTCGCTCAGGACAATGGCAGGAGAAGACTATTCGTCATTGTCACTTGGAGCTCCCTATAGAAAGGATTACGGTCACATTTACATTACAGAGCAGTTCTACAAGCTCCGAATTATACATGAGGTTTTCACACTTTTTGAAAGTGCGTAATGAATAGCTTAGGGCTTGTTGTGGGCAGTAGGAACATCTAGTATATATTTTAGATACAAGCAGTGGTCCCATGGTTTGGTTAAGAAATGGATTGGATGTCATCTCCATCCTACTTCGTGCCTCATATTCGTAGTAATTAAACATCTCTCTTACAGGGGCGTAACATGATGGTGAGGTTTGTATCAGTCCTTCCGAGCCTTAGAGGGGCTTCTACTTACGGCTCTAGCTTTATACCCCAATAGTAATAAAACCAGATAGTTGGTTTCATTTAGTCCCTGTCAATGTTGCCTACACTGGGCTTGTTAATCAATGAGTTTATGTCCACAAATTTAACATTTTGGTCTAGGCCAACGCAGCAAATTTTTGCTGTACGTTTCTGGTTTTAGCTAAGCCTATGAATAGGAGGTGTAAAGTCTAGCTCAAGCAAACTCCCTTTTAGATAGAATTATTCAAACAACATACTCTCGTATTGCTTTACTTACCTACAACACCCACTCACACCAGTCCCAGGGCTACAAAAGGAAATTAGGAAAGTAGAATTTTTGTTTTCATTTTTTTTTCACACCATGAAGAATTTTGTAACTTGATGCCTCAAGGTCTAAGGACTTCTTAATTTTCATGGTTAACCACCCAAATGATTTTCATTTTATTCTACGAGACTAATCGAGTTATCTACAGTGAGAAAACACAGGTGAAGTCTCAGAGCCGGTTTGGTTTCATTGGAGACAATAAGGATATTTGTCTACGAAGAGCCAACTCCAGGAGGTGACATCTTTGGTGGGTCAAGAGGATTTGTGTCCTGTGTTTGTTAGGACTGGCTATAGAAAATCTTTAACTCTGTAGACGTTTACACCTTGTGTGGTTTTTGTCCCTTGTTGTGTCCTTACAATTACCTGAGCCTCAAGGGATTATCTACATTTTCGACTCCTGACTCATTCATTTCCTCTTGTTGTGTTGTCCACTGTCCACAATGCATCAGGTTACTCAGCAGCTGGAGGAGGAAATCCCTGCATTGTGTTTACTACGTTAACTAGAATAATTTGGTTATGTATTTTTTTATAGGTCTTTTATTATGGACAAGTTTGTTTGCTAAATTTCAGTGGAATCCTGAACTTGGTTGGTTTGTGGTTACTAATCCCCATCTTGGATTCCACAATTCAATGGAAAAATGAAACTTATTTACCACATTGTAAAATTGCCCAGTGAGTTTTTATTATTGAGTATTTGTTATTTGTCACATTGGACCAATTTAGAAATTCTATAAAAAAGTTTTGTGATCCCCTACAGAAGGATCTAGTCCTGGGGTGTCCCTTTTCAGCGGCTTGGTAATGAGAACCAGTGAAGGACTCCCCTCTAAAGAGGAATTTCATTATTCCCATTAAGAAGGTAGGGAACTACCACATGAGTAATTGAAAAGATGTAAAGCACAACAACAACCACCAGACCCTGATATACAGTTAAAACCATACATTTCCATACACTATATAAAAAGACACATATGTTTATCGGATAAGAAAGAAAACTAAACCATTTCCATTGAGGTCAATTCGGGTGACCAAAATTAGTTACATTTGCCAAATGCCAGAATAATAAGAGGGGGAGAATTTCTAAGGCATTTTATTACTGTCAGGCTTGGGGGTTGTGGATCCACTGGACCACTGCAGACGATGACTCAAGCCACTACCTGGGACCGGAGTCTCAGTGGTACACGGTTTTCACCAGAGCCCGCTGCAAAGCGGGTTAGACAAGCTGCGGCGTGGTACCACCAGGTCGTTCCTCAGGCGTGACTTGTCTGCTGTGGCGGCCAAGGTTGAGGTACAAGAACGGCAATCAATCTCGTGGTCAAAGTCCAGGCACAGGGTCAGGGCAGGCGGCAGAGATGCAACGTCAGAGTTCAATCCGGGGTCAGCAATAGGAGGTCCAAGCAGATGGGTACGGGAACACAGAACAGCAGCACGGAGGAACACTGGTACACGGAAACACGGAGGAGCTCAGGTAACACAGGAACACGGAGGGACACAGGAGACACAGAGAGAATCGCAGTAAAGCTTTCTCTCAGGCTGTGAGGCACACAGATCCGGCAGGGCTTGCAGGAAGAGGCAGGCTTATATAGATTTGGGCAATATGGCCAGCGCCAATTAATGGCGCGCTGGCCCTTTAAATCTTGAGAAGGAGCCGCGCGCGCGCGCGCCCTAGCAGTCGGGGGCACGCGCGGACCGCGGAGGGAAGCGAGCCGGGCCAGGTGAGACGCGCTGGCAGCGTGCTGGCGGGGGCTGGGCAGCACGGGTGAGCCCGCGACCCGCGATATGGGTCGCGGGACCACCCGTGACAATTACTTTATGTCAAAAAGTGTCTAGATACACTAGGCTTTCTATGGCTTTAAACAACCCCTATGAGGATGTCATGTCTTTGGAAGCTTCTGATGGGCAACAGTTGAGTTAAATTAGAGACACCTGTGGAATTATTTGAAGGCACACCTGAAACACACAGCTTTTTAAAGTATCATCATGGGAAAGTCTAAAGAAATCAGCCGAGATATCAAGAAAAGAACTGTGGACTTGCACAAGTCTGGTTCATCCTTGGGAGAAAGTTTCAGAAACCTGAAGTTTCCTTGTGTGAAGGAGATTGCTCTGGTTTCAGACGCCATCTTGACTTAAGAAATCCCAGAATAAGGGACTGTCCGCCATTTTCAGTATTCTATCTACTTGTCATGCCCATTGCTGATTTTTCTGTATTTTTATACATGCAGCTGTGAAATAAACGGGAGAGAAGATCTTTACATACACTAAGAGACTGACCGGTGTCTTGGTTTTGTGTTCAAGCCTCGGGGCAGTTATGAAATATTTAATTTGAAAGTCACCTGTACAACACGAAGTAAGTACTGTTTTGAGTCCTAGATAATAATCTCTAACACCTTGTTCATCTGTACAAATTTTTATATGCAAGTTATCATTATCCGCAATGACATAAGTTCTGTATCAACATCAGCTGAAAGGCCACTCTGCCCAGAAGAAGCCATTACTCAAAAATAAACCTAAAAAAGTCAGATAAATCATGTGGTGGAGTGATTGGTGCACTTCACAATATAGATGCATCATGAGGATAGAACATTATATTTCAATACTAAAGAACATCTCTAGACATCAGCCAAGAAGTTAAAGCTTGAGCACAAATGGGTCTTCCAAATGGACAATGACCCGATGCTACTGCCAAAATGGTTACAAAGTGGCTTAAGGATAACAAAGTCAATCGGGCACATTTACTTACCCGGTCCAGTCGCGATCCCGCGGCGCGTGGCTGACGAGGATTCCAGTCTGCCGGGATTCACTAAGGTCGTGCACCCGATATCCAGCAGGTGTCGCTGATGCGCCGAGGTCCGCAGGAGTTCACCTTCTCCTCAGTGCATGTGAGTGCTGATCTTGCAACACAAATTGCTTTTTAAATTCTGCGTCTTTTCCGAATCCGTCGGGTTGTCCGACGGCCACGCCCCCCGATTTCTGTCGCGTGAAGGCCTGCGCCAATGTGCCACAATCCAATCGCGTGCGCCAAAATCCCAAGGCAATTCGGCCCAAATCGGAAATATTCGGGAAACCTGAGAAATGGGCCCAAATTATTGGAAAGCTCTTGTGGAAGGGGATCCAAAACATCTGACCCAAGTCATACAGTTTAAGAACAATGTTCCCAAATACTAATGAAGTGTAAACTTTTGACTTTGCAGAAAGTAAAAAAATTGCCTTAAAAAATTTGACATTTGGCAATTAGAAATGATTTTGGTAATCCTATTTGACCTAAAACGGGAAAGGTTTATTCTGATTTCATGTCAAATAGTGGGAAAAACATGTAAATCTTTATTTTTATATAGTACATGGAAACTTATGATTTTAACTGAACATTCCAAGGACTTGCCAGGTCTCGGAAAATTCAGGATAGTGCCAACAAGTTTGATACTGTGGTAAACCTGGTGCCATAGAAGGTGGAATCCTTAGTCCAATACCAACCTGGACAATAACTCATAAAAGTTGACCAGTATGCCAGTGATGAGTACTACTCCGGTCTTGGGGGACTCTGGGGGGGGGGGTCCCTATATTTATGGAGACTTCTAGATGTTATTGGAGAGTTGGAAAGTCTGATCATTGCCATGAGGCCTTCAATGTAAGGGCCTGTACAGAGACCTAAAATACCTTGTGCTTCAATAAACTTTATTTATACAAATCCAAATCCCTTTCCTTCCTGCAAACAGGAAGCATAATAATATTTTTTTAAATCTCTTACTTTCAATTAACTTTATTTACAATAACCCGGAGAACCCCCCTAAGTACACATCTATTTATCGAGACCAAAATCCATCCTTTCTGTAGTCACGCAACGCAAAACTCATCCACATGAAAAATTCCCTCTTAGGGTCGTCTGGAGGATACTTACTAGTGTGAAGGAAATGTATCTAGATCTATTCCGTAAAGATGGCGGGATCAGCGCTGGAGAAAGTGGATGCTTATGGGCCAATAATGAATTGTTTTATGGTGCGGGACGGTGACTTATTAGATCAATTAATATTGTATCTCCTCACATATTTTCAGGACGTTTTAAGGCACAGCAGGCAGAGACAACATTAAGGTTAGCACCGGCAATAAATGCAAAAGCCCAGACACCGATTAGTCAAGGTACAATATGTTTATGATAACAAATAACGGTTCATTACATTAGATTCTTTCCAGGGGGACGAGGGGGGCCAACTTTCCCCAAACTAATGGACAATTTCTTTATGAAGTCACCAGTACCGCATTAATTCTAATACCTCTTATTTATGTAGAGAGGAGAGAACAAAGAGGAACCGGACCGGTGGGGTTAACAGGCCGAACCAACTCATTCTCCATATGTGTTCCAGGGAATCCATCAAGCGGGATGAAAATGCTGCCAACATCTCTTTGGAGATTGGAATTAAAATGTAAATAATTTAAAAATTATTCAATGTCAGGATGGCGCAGTAAAAGGTCGTATTGTTAGTGAGCCTCATTTATCTCCTGCGCCGATTTAAGAGCCTTAGTTTTTTTCCCTTAACAGTTCCAAAAATGAATGTTTTTTTTTGCCTTGAACACAGTCATTTTTAACAATTATGGCTGACGGAGATTGGTCACCACAGCCGGAGGACTTGGCACTTGAAGTCTTTTTTTTTTTCCCTTTCTGGTCTTAAATTTTGAGTAAAAGGAATCCTAGAATTGGAAGGGAAGTATGAGGATGGGACTGGTAGTGGGAAAACCTTGGAAGAAATTGCTCCAAGAATCAGCTGTAATAACAGATACATATGGATGGTTCTGGTGACACTTCTGGAAGAAAGTAACCATATCTTCTAAATCATACACAACTCCTTAAGAAGAATCCATAAGGACAGCAGCCTCAGTGTCATACAACAGGTCGGACTCAATGGAAATGAGTGATTAGAGTAATGCAGCAACTTAAAGGGAAGCGGTCAACAGATTTTACAGCACTAAACTACTATTATTTATTATACACTATTTATTTCGTTGTTGACTTGTAAATAATCTTTACAAAGTCATGTGAAAATCTACAGAGAAGAATTAAGATTAAGAACAGAACAGGCTGCAGGGGGAGTGTCACTTCAGATGCCAATATCTTAGCTCTGTAGTACTTAGAAACACTCTGCTGATGTCATATTAAAGATAGGAATTTTATCGTTTTTCTGTTCATTTGCAACGCGCTTGTGGTTCAGTGATCTAAAGCACTGGAGATACAGATATAAATGGAAATGTGAGCTGAAGGTAAAAATCCAATTCCCCCTTTTTTTTAACTGCCTGTATCTCCAGTTCTGTAGATCAAAGAATCACAATCCTGATGCGATCTGTAAGATGAGATTCTTAACTTTAATAGGACACAGTGCTATAGAACAGGAGATAGGGGAGTCTATCACACTCACCTTGCAGAATCTAATATTTACTCATTTCAAGCAAATAGGACTCGTCTGCTCATATTTGCATCACTTTGGAGACCATATAGGTAAATGGGTAAGATTCACATAAAAGCAGGAAGTTTTATCTTTACATGAGGGGACTGGTAATTCATGGTTATTACAGCATTTCACAGATATAATTCCAACCTGTCTCTATCAGTCCTGGTGTACACAATTTCGGTTGCCCCGGGATCTGACCATAAATCTTCTATGATCAGATTCTTCTCATGAATATCTTCTCGTCTGCACATTGCAGTGTGATCTCTGCACCTCCTCTCTTTTACAAGACAAGCTCCCACACAGACACTTCCTGCCAGCAAGCAGTAGCGTGTGACTTACTCTACAAGAGGCACTATTTGTGTGTTATAGCTCAGATGTAGCAGGGCTGACACTGTTTGTTATATGTCAGATGTAACACACCAAAAAGAAATATAAGGGGTGGGAATATAGGGCCATGCATTGCCCCCCTAAATTAAATAACTAAACCCATCAAGAAAGAACAGAAATGACATATGAAAAGCATTATAAAAATAATTAAAGCTTTATTAAATACAAGTGACAATATCAATTGGTAAAAAATAGGCAAACAAATAGAAGGGTAACAGACAGACAAAAAGATGATTACAAGGGCCCGGGTGTAACCACCATCAATGTGTATGTAAACATTCCTGTATAAATAAGCACTTTAAGTTTTATACAGGAATGTTTACATACACATTGATTGTGGTTACACCCGGGCCCTTGTAATCATCTTTTTGTCTGTCTGTTACCCTTCTATTTGTTTGCCTATTTTTAAACAATTGATATTGTCACTTGTATTTAATAAAGCTTTAATTATTTTTATAATGCTATTCATATGTCATTTCTGTTCTTTCTTGATGGGTTTAGATATGTCAGATGTAGCAGAGGTGAAGTGTGTTATTGTGTGTTATGTGCATCTTATGGATCTCATCATCTCATCTCTGATCTGTCTCATCTATCTTTTTCTCTGTGTCAGATACTCGAGGAATGTTCAGAAGGTAAATGAAAAAGTGTAGATAAACCTTGTACCCTGATAATCTAAGCACATTGTCAGCACACATCTCATTGCACAGAGGGATCATGAAGGGTCATTTTAGTCCCCACAGTGTAATTTTACACTGACTGAGTGTAAAACAGCTACAAAATCGAGTAAAATTGTAAAGTAGGGGGTTAAAAGTGATCTTTATTGTGTAAACTTCACTAGGGGATTGAAATTTCAGGACTTTAGTTCATAGGTAAACTCCTTTAAGAGATGGATCAGACACTTATGTAGCCTTCATTAAGGAACAGTTCTGGAATATCATGAAACCAGGATAATGGGGCACATTTACTTAGGGTCCGAACACCGCAATTTCATCGGGTTTCGCGATTTTTTTCTGTTTTGTGCTGAATTGCCCCAGGTTTTTGGCGCATGGGATTGGATTGTGTCACATCGGCGCCGGCTTGCATGCGACACAAATTGGAGGGGCGTGGACGCCGGACAACCTGATGGATTTGGACAAACCGCGGAATTTAAAAAGCAAATTGTGTCGCAAGATCAGCACTCACATGCATCGGGAAGAAGAAGGTGAACTCTGGCGGACCTCAGTGGGAGGAAGCGACAGATGCAGGAAATTGGACGCACTATCTTTGTTAATCACGGCAGACCCGAATCCTCGTCGGACAACACACGGCGGGGACCGCCACGGGACGGGTAAGTAAATGTGCCCCAATGAGTTGTATGGGTCTTAGGAGGCTGAGCCTAATCCAGGGAAAATAAATGATCCTTGAGTCATGCTCCACGCTAACCCTCAGGCCCCACTAGATGCAAAACATTGTATCAGTGTTGTCTGTTCCTTTAAGAAGGAACCAAAACAATTCAATACTTTCCAATCCGACAACCAAGGTCTGTAGATCTCGGGTAAGTGGAGGTAACACATATTGGCAGTTTGCTGATGGATAAAGTTCGTATAGTATAAGTAATGAAATGATCCATTATTGCATGGAAGAGAAGAATAAGCAGAGAGGGATGTTCGGGTGTACAGTTTATGATGGCAGTGTTGTCCGAGGTGGGGGGGGGTCACATCTGCTGGCTACATGTAATTTTTCCCCCTTGTTAATGACCTTGTAGAGATTAGCATGGTCTTTTCCATATGCCGCTAGATTATGTCTGGTGGCAGCTGGAAGCTCCGAGTGTTGGATGGGATGGTTTTCATTAGACGGGCTTGACATTACACTGCCCTGAATGTCGTCAATCGTAGACTGTCAATGGCCCTGAATAAACAGCCGTCCAGATGTGATTTATCAACTGCGCCAGCGCTCTGCCGAAAAGTGTTCAGGGTTGACCGCTCACTGCCTATCATGGATAATATTAAGGCTCATGACCCACGGCAAATGTCATCGCCTTGTAGACCCGGGCCATGGGGCAGGGACCAGATTGTAATCATTTTGTAAGCACCTACTTAGGTCTACGTGGCCCGTGTGGGTTGGACAGTGTTAAGAGTTCAATGGCAAATGCAGAAATCGGACATAAAACCACAATTGACATGCACGGCATCCGGTTCGCCGGCAGGTCATCCTCTCTGGGTTGTGGCCATCTTCAGTGACATGTATTATCACCATAGAAGAGAGATTTGATCCAATCACAGAAGAATCTATAGTAAATAAAAATGGCCCCACACTTGGATCTGGTACAGGCAGTCCCCAGGTTACGTACATAGGCAAGTTGAATTTGTATGTAAGTTGAAACTGTATATTTTATAATGGTAGATCCAGACAAAATTTTTTTTGCCCCAGTGACAATTAGAGTTTCAAAAACAGCTGATCATTGCAGTCTGGGACTATAGTAAAGCATCCAGAGGATTCACCAGAGGTCAGTGGGGTCTGTCTGTAACTATGGGTTGTCTGTAAATCGGGTGTCCTTAAGTAGGGGACTGTCTGTATTGAAGTTCAGCTCCAAGAAAACGTAACATATCTATAAAGACAAGAATATTCATCATACCCGTAGCCCTCTATGGTCTATATACACCTCATACATTGGGTGTCTAAAAAGTTTTTAGAAGAATTTACTAAATCTAAAACAGACAGGATGTGGATAAAGTTTGCAAAAATGTGAACAAATAATTTCCATCCTGAAGTATTTTAAAGGCTTTTGACAATTGAATAAAAAAAGAATAAAAAAAAAAAAAGGATTTTGTAGAGACTTCAGGTGACAAGTGATAAAGGTCATCTCCTCCCACAGATACATACCCCTAATACTCATCACCTGCTGCCCAAAAACTGCTCTTCTGTTATACAGAAAAGGTCAGAGGAACATGAAGATGTGATTACATGGCTCACGGTTGCGATTTCTTTGTAATTGTCTGTACTATAGGAATCGGATATACAGAGGGTACGGAAAGTATTCAGACCCCTTTTTTCAGTCTTTGTTGTATTGCAGCCAATTGGCAAGATCAAAAAAGTCATTTTTTTGCTCATTAATGTGCACTCTGCCCCATCGTGACCGAAAAAACCCCAGAAATGTAGATATTTTGCTACCTTAATAATGAGCAAAAAAAAACCCAAACTACTTTTTTGCTGCAATGAACCAAAGACTGAAAGAAGGGGTCTGAAAACTTTCCTTACTACTGTATATCCAATTCCTATAATACAGACAATTACAAATAAATCTCAACCATGAGCCATGTAATCATTTAAAGGGGTCTGAATACTTTCCTTAACCACCCTATCATTAACCCCTCCAGTTAATGTGGATTTCTAGACATCCATGTAGGCATGCTGCAACCTGTATACACACATGGAGGCATGCCGCCACCTGTATACACACATGGAGGCATGCCGCTACCTGTATACACACATGGAGGCATGCCGCCACCTGTAGACACACATGGAGGCATGTTGCTACCTGTAGATACACATGGAGGTATGTCGCTACCTGTAGACACACATGGAGGTATGTCGCTACCTGTAGATACACATGGAGGCATGTTGCTACCTGTAGATACACATGGAGGCATGCCGCTACCTGTAGATACACATGGAGGCATGCTGCTACCTGTAGATACACATGGAAGCATGCTGCTACCTGTAGATACACATGGAAGCATGCTGCTAACTGTAGATACACATGGAGGCATGCTGCTACCTGTATATACACATGGAGGCATGCTGCTACCTGTAGATACACATGGAGGCATGCTGCTACCTGTATATACACATGGAGGAATGTTGCTACCTGTAGATACACATGGAGTCATGCCGCTACCTGTAGATACACATGGAAGCATGCTGCTACCTGTATATACACATGGAGGAATGTTGCTACCTGTAGACACACATGAAGGCATGCTGCTACCTGTAGATACACATGGAGGCATGCCGCTACCTGTAGATACACATGGGGGCATGCTGCTACCTGTAG
Source organism: Engystomops pustulosus (assembly GCF_040894005.1). NCBI lineage: Eukaryota > Metazoa > Chordata > Amphibia > Anura > Leptodactylidae > Engystomops > Engystomops pustulosus. Next base: position 98,950,668 of record NC_092419.1, read on the forward strand.
ATACACATGGGGGCATGCTGCTACCTGTAGATACACATGGAGGCATGCCGCTACCTGTAGATACACATGGGGGCATGCTGCTACCTGTAGATACACATGGGGGCATGCTGCTACCTGTAGATACACATGGAGGCATGCTGCTACCTGTAGATACACATGGAGGCATGCTGCTACCTGTAGATACACATGGAGGCATGTTGCTACCTGTAGATACACATAGAGGCATGCTGCTACCTGTAGATACACATGGAGGCATGCTGCTACCTGTAGATACACATGGAGGCATGCTGCTACCTGTAGATACACATGGAGGCATGCTGCTACCTGTAGATACACATGGAGGCATGCTGCTACCTGTAGATACACATGGAGGCATGCTGCTACCTGTAGATACACATGGAGGAATGTTGCTACCTGTAGATACACATGGGGGCATGCTGCTACCTGTAGATACACATGGAAGCATGCTGCTACCTGTAGATACACATGGAGGCATGCTGCTACCTGTAGATACACATGGAGGCATGCTGCTACCTGTAGATACACATGGAGGAATGTTGCTACCTGTAGATACACATGGGGGCATGCTGCTACCTGTAGATACACATGGAAGCATGCTGCTACCTGTAGATACACATGGAAGCATGCTGCTAACTGTAGATACACATGGAGGCATGCTGCTACCTGTATATACACATGGAGGCATGCTGCTACCTGTAGATACACATGGAGGAATGTTGCTACCTGTAGATACACATGGAGGAATGTTGCTACCTGTAGATACACATGGAAGCATGCCGCTACCTGTAGATACACATGGAAGCATGCTGCTACCTGTATATACACATGGAGGAATGTTGCTACCTGTAGATACACATGGAAGCATGCCGCTACCTGTAGATACACATGGAAGCATGCTGCTACCTGTATATACACATGGAGGAATGTTGCTACCTGTAGACACACATGGAGGCATGCTGCTACCTGTAGATACACATGGGGGCATGCTGCTACCTGTAGATACACATGGGGGCATGCTGCTACCTGTAGACACACATGGGGGCATGCTGCTACCTGTAGATACACATGGGGGCATGCTGCTACCTGTAGATACACATGGGGGCATGCTGCTACCTGTAGATACACATGGAGGCATGCTGCTAACTGTAGATACACATGGGGGCATGCTGCTACCTGTAGATACACATGGAGGCATGTTGCTACCTGTAGATACACATGGAGGCATGCTGCTAACTGTAGATACACATGGGGGCATGCTGCTACCTGTAGATACACATGGGGGCATGCTGCTACCTGTAGATACACATGGAGGCATGCTGCTACCTGTAGATACACATGGAGGCATGCTGCTAACTGTAGATACACATGGGGGCATGCTGCTACCTGTAGATACACATGGAGGCATGTTGCTACCTGTAGATACACATGGAGGCATGCTGCTAACTGTAGATACACATGGGGGCATGCTGCTACCTGTAGATACACATGGGGGCATGCTGCTACCTGTAGATACACATGGGGGCATGCTGCTACCTGTAGATACACATGGAGGCATGCTGCTAACTGTAGATACACATGGGGGCATGCTGCTACCTGTAGATACACATGGAGGCATGTTGCTACCTGTAGATACACATGGAGGCATGCTGCTAACTGTAGATACACATGGAGGCATGCTGCTACCTGTAGATACACATGGAGGCACGTTGCTACCTGTAGATACACATGGAGGAATGTTGCTACCTGTAGATACACATGGAAGCATGCTGCTACCTGTAGATACATATGAAGGTAGGTTGCTAACTGAGGACAATTATGAGACATGCAGCTACCTGAAGACAACCGCTGACGTACTTCTACCCACTTCTCTCCTGGGGACATGCTGCTACACATAGACATGGATCAGATGAATGCTGTTATCCAGTGACATAAATATAGGCAAAACCTTCAATCAGATTGTTGATATAATCTACCAAGACAAAGGGCTTTAAAAGCTAAAAACAATTGTTACAAATATTGAATTCTCCGTTTTCTAGAATATCTGATGGGTTAGTGTATCAGCTATTCACGGCACGGCTCAGCTTCTCAGATTACAATAAATTGTGGTGTCCGTGTTTGTGTAGCGCACATAGTGATCAGTAGGGGTAATCTCCACAGTGTTATTCAAGTCTCAACAACACTTACATCTAGTAGGAAGCTCTTGTGTCGTGAGGCTATTTACATTCAGACAATGACTTGGCCAGTCACAGCTCCCCGAGCAGCGGGAGACAGGGCAGACCTCCCACTATGAAGAATGGAGGCAGTAGACATCGGGTGATGACCTACAAATGTTTGGGGTCCACTTGACGAGGAACTTGGCATGATCCCTTTTACCCTGCTGTGCTTCAGGCTACGAAAAGACATTGAGGCGGCTAAGAGGTTAACAGGAGATGAATGAGAACAGGAGAGAGAGGCTGTAATGGTGGCGGTGTATGCAACTCTGTTATCGGAGCCAAGGACAATGTAGACCCTGTATAAGTCGATCAACATATCCTCTTTTATTACATTAGAAAAGTTACAAAGTTTGGTCAACACATTGACTTTCACCCGTTCCATAACTAAAAGTAAAAACTTTTTCCAATAAAAGAATATTAATGGATATTACCCAATTCAACAATGAACTAAGATACCTCAGACAGCACCAAAGAGGTCTTCATATTCAGATGTGGTTGACTTCTTTTGGTTTCTGTCCTTTATTATGGGCTGACCATTGTATCTTCTGTTACCTGTTTGGCCAGTATGACCCTGGGCAATGTCAGAAAGCAAAAAGGGCATTTCAAGTCATCGGAGGAAGAGATGTAGCTACAATGGTGGCATTCGTACCCAAGCCTCAGCACTAAAGAAGTTTTGAAGGCCCCTTGGCCTGTTGGCGGGTCACAAAATTATAACTGGAGGCCAGAAGCTTGGAGTTACACCTCTGGTGGGACAAATAAAGACATCACCATTATTGTAAGACCTCACTCCTATATTAAACGGTAAGAGCACAGGGGACAAATGACATTCAGCGAACCGGTAAAGTGACATTATACAAATAGCTATGACATTAAGGGGTCAACAGGGATGCAATGGCCCCTGATGTAGAAAATGTAAATTTGAGCTAGAATAAACCCTCAGTAAATCACCCGGACATAATTCCATGCTATGATACCGCGTCTTGTCTACAAGATGGATGGTGACCACGTGCCGGCGTTACAGCGCTGCATTATTCTCTCCATGACACAACTTGTGTCATAAATTTAAGGAAAAGAGATTTTGGTGATCTCAAAAAAGGTGAAGATGAGACTGGGGTCTGCTTGAGAATAGTCAGAGAGACGGAGCTATACACAATACTGTACCATTCCACTCTGGAGGTCCCGGGAGCTGTAAAAAGCCTGTCCACCTATAAGGGGTCATTATAGGAACAAAAGGCAGAATTAGGAGCAGTCATTATGTATGGTAATGTCACAATGACTCTATTTGCAGTTTAGTGACAAAGTGAATGAAGCGCGACAGCAGGACACATAAGTGAGCCTATCCATCAAGAGATTAATCAATGCCGTCTTTAAGGCTGGTGGTGGGGCCGCATCTTCTTCACAAACAAATATCTGGTGCTCGACAATTGGGAGGAAAAAGAAAAAAAAAGAAGAAGAATTGGAGAATTACACTTTGGAAATCAATTTTTATTGTTTTCGCTAAAAAGGGGTGGAGGGATATATCAATGACACTCAACATCAGATAAATGTTGGCCAAACTCGTTTATATCAGCAATTTACTTACCCGTTCCGTTGCGTCCGCCAATCCAGAATGTCCGATGAGGATTCAGAGCTGCCGCAATTCACTTACAGCGTGCGCCCGATTTCTGAATGTGTCGTTTCCCTGCTCAGGTCCGCCGGAGTTCACCTTCTTCGTCCCGGTGCATGTGAGTGCTGATTTTGCAACACAATTCGAATTTTAAATTCCGCGGTTTGTCAGAATCAGTCGGGTTGTCCGACGGCCACGGCCCACGATTTGTGTTGCATGAAAGCCGGCGCCAATGCGGCAAAATCCGATTGCGTACGCCAAAAAACCCTGTGCAATCCAGGGCAAATTGGAAATATTCGGGAAACCCAACGGAAATGCGTCCGACGGACCCTTAGTAAATGTTCCCCATAGTGTATGGAGGGGTCCCAGCCCTAATAGCGGATGTTGGGGAGAAAACGGGATTTGAGCAAGCCCGACCATCTAGATGTTGGGAGTCTATAGCAGCAACTCCCCTGTTCCCATTGAGAATTGGGTATGCCCCTATATGAGGGACTTAGGAGAACAAGCGTTGACTGATAGCTATCTAAAGAAAAGGCCAGCTGAAGCCAAGTGCCCCTTAGTGATAGAAATGTCAATGCTACACTCACAATTGCTCAGAATTGGGATTATAGTTCCAGACACAGTCCATTGAGTAGACCTGTTAAACATGAGGACTGGACATTTAAACAATTGGAGACCCCTTTAAGGCTAGTGTTTGGCGGTATTATAGATCTGCGTTGTAGGGAATTACAATACAGCACCTATAGACTAGTAGTAGGTCTGGTTCACCACTTTCATCTGGTATTGTATGGTGGCATGTATGGTATTCATGGCTTATTTCGGGTAGGATGGTTCCTCATTTGTGTGAAATGAGGTGCATTATCAATCGGGAGGGCCAAATGACTGAGAGGGACTATGATTAAATTCAGGACATGAGACTTGATGTTGTCTTAAGGACTCAAACCACTGGGATCAAATACTGGCCCAGAGCCCCGGACAAACCACTGGCGGACCATTCAAGCTCTGCTGAAGGTAATTGTAATTTCATGTTGTTGTCCCCTAACGCAAAATCTGTACCAGGCCCAAAACAACATTTATAGACTAGTATCCTTATATGGTTAATAGACACTAGAGATGAGCGAACATGCTCGTCCGAGCTTGATGCTCGGTCGAGCATTAGGGTACTCGAAACTGCTCGTTACTCGGACGAATACTTCGCCCGCTCGAGAAAATGGCAGCTCCCGCCGTTTTGCTTTTTGGCGGCCAGAAACAGAGCCAATCACAAGCCAGGAGACTCTGCACTCCACCCAGCATGACGTGGTACCCTTACACGTCGATAGCAGTGGTTGGCTGGCCAGATCAGGTGACCCTGGGATAGACTAGCCGCTGCCCACGCTGCTCGGATCATTCTGTCTCTGGATGCCGCTAGGGAGAGAGCTGCTGCTGGTCAGGGACAGCGTTAGGGTGCTAGTAGATTACTGTTAGGCAGGAGTGATTCAACAAGAACCCAACAGCCCTTCTTAGGGCTACAATAACGTTCTACTTTTTTTATTTTAATTTGCATCTATTACCATTTTGTGAGGAATTAGCAGGGGGACTTGCTACCGTTGTGTTTAGCTCTTAGTGGCACACATATCCATAGCAAAGGCCGAAGTGGGAAAATTCAGTAGGGGTTGGATTTCTATTAGGCACTAACTCAGTGTCATCTCATCTGGCATAGTAGTGTGCTTCCTTTGATACTTGGCTAGAAAATAGCCATAGGAGAATACAAATAGCTTCTTGAAGCCTACAGTAGCGTTCTATATATTTGATTTCTGGTTGATCTGCTGGTGGCTTTAGTTTCTGCAGTGCATGTACTTGCCAATTCTGAGCAATTTGTAGTGAGACTTGCGACCGCTGTGTTCTGCGCTTAGTGGCACACATATCCATAGCAAAGGCTGAAGTGGGAAAATTCAGTAGGGGTTGGATTTCTATTAGGCACTAACTCAGTGTCATCTCATCTGGCATAGTAGTGTGCTTCCTTTGATACTTGGCTAGAAAATAGCCATAGGAGAATACAAATAGCTTCTTGAAGCCTACAGTAGCGTTCTATATATTTGATTTCTGGTTGATCTGCTGGTGGCTTTAGTTTCTGCAGTGCATGTACTTGCCAATTCTGAGCAATTTGTAGTGAGACTTGCGACCGCTGTGTTCTGCGCTTAGTGGCGCACATATCCATAGCAAAGGCCGAAGTGGGAAAATTCAGTAGGGGTTGGATTTCTATTAGGCACTAACTCAGTGTCATCTCATCTGGCATAGTAGTGTGCTTCCTTTGATACTTGGCTAGAAAATAGCCATAGGAGAATACAAATAGCTTCTTGAAGCCTACAGTAGCGTTCTATATATTTGATTTCTGGTTGATCTGCTGGTGGCTGTAGTTTCTGCAGTGCATGTACTTGCCAATTCTGAGCAATTTGTAGTGAGACTTGCGACCGCTGTGTTCTGCGCTTAGTGGCGCACATATCCATAGCAAAGGCTGAAGTGGGAAAATTCAGTAGGGGTTGGATTTCTATTAGGCACTAACTCAGTGTCATCTCATCTGGCATAGTAGTGTGCTTCCTTTGATACTTGGCTAGAAAATAGCCATAGCAATAGGATAGGATTGTTTGGTTCTAAAAACTCAAAAAAAAACAAAAAACACAAAAAAAAACAAAAAACACAAAAAAACACAAAAAAAAACAAAAAAAAAGTAAAAAAAAAAAAAAAGTTATAACTCTCATTTTAAAAATGTTTAACCCCAGGGCTAGGGGTAGAGGACGAGGGCGGGGACGTGGGCGTCCAACTACTGCAGGGGTCAGAGGCCGTGGTCCTGGGCGGGGTGAGACACCACCTGCTGATGAGGGAGCAGGGGAACGCCGCAGAGCTACACTCCCTAGGTTCATGTCTGAAGTTACTGGGACTCGTGGTAGAGCACTGTTGAGGCCAGAACAGTGCGAACAGGTGATGTCGTGGATTGCTGACAATGCTTCGAGCAATTTGTCCACCACCAGTCAGTCTTCCACGCAGTCCACCCATGTCACCGAAATCCCCACTCCTCCAGCTCCTGCACCTCAGCCTCCTCCCCCCCAGTCTGCCCCCTCCCAGGAAAATTTGCCATTTGAACCGGCATACTCTGAGGAACTGTTTTCTGGACCCTTCCCACAGTCACAAACCACTTGTCCGGTTGCTGCTGAGCAATTTTCCGATGCCCAGGTTTTCCACCAGTCACAGTCTGTGGGTGATGATGACCTTCTTGACGTAGTGGAAGTGTGTAAAGAGGTGTCCGACGATGAGGAGACACGGTTGTCAGACAGTGGGGAAGTTGTTGTCAGGGCAGGAAGTCCGAGGGGGGAGCAGACTGAGGGATCGGAGGATGATGAGGTGACAGACCCAAGCTGGGTTGAGAGGCCGGGTGAACACAGTGCTTCTGAGACGGAGGAGAGTCCTCGACCTGAACAGGTTGGAAGAGGCAGTGGTGGGGCCAGACGGAGAGGCAGGGCCAGAGCTGGTGCATCAGCGCCACTGTCAACTAGTGAAGCTCCCGTGGTGAGGGCTCTTGCGGCGAGGGCTAGATCTTCAGAAGTGTGGAGGTTCTTTAAGGAAACACCGGATGACCGACGGACTGTGGTGTGCAACATTTGCCAAACCAGGCTCAGCAGGGGTTCCACCACTACTAGCTTAACTACCACCAGTATGCGCAGGCATATGAATGCTAAGCACCCCACTCAGTGGCAACAAGCCCGTTCACCTCCGGCCGTGCACACCACTGCTCCTTCCCCTGTGTCAGCTGCTAGTCAGCCCCCTGCCCAGGACCCTGGCACAAAAACCCCATCGTCGCCTCCACGATCCTCCACAGCATCCACCAGCGTTCAGCTCTCCATACCCCAGACGCTGGAGCGGAAACGCAAATATAGTGCAACCCACCCGCACGCCCAAGCCCTTAATGTGCACATCTCCAGATTGCTTAGCCTGGAGATGCTGCCCTATAGGCTAGTAGAGACCGAGGCCTTTCGCCACCTCATGGCGGCGGCCGCCCCTCGGTATTCGGTCCCCAGCCGCCACTACTTTTCCCGATGTGCCGTCCCAGCCCTGCACCAGCACGTGTCAGACAACATCATCCGTGCCCTGACCAACGCCGTTTCTGACAAGGTCCACCTGACCACGGACACGTGGACGAGTGCTGCCGGGCAGGGCCACTATATATCGCTGACGGCACATTGGGTTAACTTGGTGGAGGCTGGGACCGAGTCTGACCCTGGGGCTGCTCATATACTGCCGACGCCAAGGATTGCGGGGCCTACCTCGGTCCAGGTGTTTCAGGCCTACTATGCCTCCTCCTCCTCCCACCCCTCCTCCACCTCCTCCTCCGAACTACCATCCGTGGGCACGGCGCCATCAGTCGGTAGCTCTAGGCACAGCAGCAGTGCCGTCGCTAAGCGACAGCAGGCGGTGCTCAAACTGCTGAGCCTAGGCGACAAAAGGCACACCGCCCAAGAGCTATTACAGGGCATCACGGCGCAGACTGATCTGTGGCTGGCACCGCTGAACCTCAAGCCGGGAATGGTTGTGTGTGACAACGGCCGTAACCTGGTGGCGGCTCTGCAACTCGGCAGACTGACACATGTGCCATGCCTGGCCCATGTGTTAAATCTGATAGTGCAGCGTTTCCTCAAGACATACCCCAATCTGTCTGATTTGCTCACGAAGGTGCGCCGCATCTGTGCGCATTTCAGGAAGTCCAGCCCAGATGCTGCCACTCTCAGGGCAGCGCAGCGCCGCCTCCAACTGCCCGCTCACCGACTGTTGTGCGACGTGCCCACGAGGTGGAATTCAACACTGACCATGTTATCCAGAGTTTACCAGCAGCGCAGAGCGATTGTAGACTGCCAGATGTCAACTTCCACCAGAACTGGTAGTCAGGTCAGTCAGCTTCCTCAAGTCTACAATGAGGAGTGGACGTGGATGTCTGATATCTGTCAGGTGCTGAGTAACTTTGAGGAGTCAACACAGATGGTCAGTGGCGATGCCGCCATCATCAGCCTCACCATCCCGCTGCTTGGCCTGTTGAAAAACTCTCTGGTCAGCATGAAGTCGGAAGCTTTGCGCTCGTCACAAGAGACGGGGGAAGAATATTCCCTTGTTGATAGCCAAAGCACCCTGAGGTCTGTTTCTCAGCGCATATCGGAGGAGGTGGAGGTGGAGGAGGATGAGGAGGAAGAGGAGGAGAATGTTGGCGAGACACAAGAGGGGACCATTGTTGAGTCCTTCACTGTTCAGCGTGTATGGGCAGAAGAAGAGGAGTTGGAGGAGTTGGAGGAGGAGGAAATGGACAGTCAGGCCAGTGAGGGGAGTGAATTCTTACGCGTTGGTACTCTGGCGCATATGGCAGATTTCATGCTAGGCTGCCTATCCCGTGACCCTCGCGTTCAAAGAATTTATTCCAGCACCGATTACTGGGTGTTCACTCTCCTGGACCCACGGTACAAGCAAAATCTTTCCACTCTCATCCCTGCAGAGGAAAGGAGTGTGAGAATGCATGAATACCAGCAGGCCCTGGTGCACAAGCTGAAACAGTATTTCCCTTCTGACAGCGCTAGCGGCAGAGTGCGTAGTTCTGCGGGACAAGTAGCGAGGGAGAGTAGGCGAGCAGGCAGCTTGTCCAGCACTGGCAAGGGTACGCTTTACAAGGCTTTTGCCAGCTTTATGTCACCCCAGCAAGACACTGTCACCTGTCCCCAGTCTCGGCAGAGTAGGGCTGATCTTTACAGAAAGATGGTGAGGGAGTACGTAGCTGACCATACCATCGTCCTAAATGATCACACAGCTCCCTACAACTACTGGGTTTCAAAGCTGGACATGTGGCACGAACTGGCGCTGTACGCCTTGGAGGTTCTTGCCTGCCCTGCCGCTAGCGTCTTGTCCGAGCGGGTTTTCAGTGCAGCTGGTGGCATCATCACCGATAAGCGTACACGCCTGTCGACTGACAGCGCTGACAGGCTGACGCTTATTAAAATGAATAAAGGCTGGATTTCTCAGAATTTCCAATCTCCACCAGGTGAAGGAAGCTCAACCTGAATAATTGATCCACTCCTCCTCCTCCTCCTCATTTTCCTCCTTCTCCTCCTCTTTGTACAGTAAAGCAGTGGAAAATGGCTATTTTTTGACAGGGCCCACTGGCTCTTGCTATAGTACTTCATGCATTTAATTTTTCTGGAGGGCCACCTACCCGGTCCTCTGTTTGAAACAATTTTTGTGAGTGCCACATACAGGCACTCAATCTATTCCATTTTTCTGGAGGGCCACCTACCCGGTCCTCTGTTTTAAAAAATTTTTGGGACTGCCACATACAGGCACTCAATCTATTCCATTTTACTGGAGGGCCACCTACCTGCTCCTCTGGTTTGAACAATTTTTGGGACTGCCACATACAGGCACTCAATCTATTCCATTTTACTGGAGGGCCACCTACCTGCTCCTCTGGTTTGAAACATTTTTGGGACTGCCACATACAGGCACTCAATCTATTCCATTTTACTGCAGGGCCACCTACCTGCTCCTCTGGTTTGAAGAATTTTTGGGACTGCCACATACAGGCACTCAATCTATTCCATTTTACTGGAGGGCCACCTACCTGCTCCTCTGGTTTGAAACATTTTTGGGACTGCCACATACAGGCACTCAATCTATTCCATTTTACTGCAGGGCCACCTACCTGCTCCTCTGGTTTGAAGAATTTTTGGGACTGCCACATACAGGCACTCAATCTATTCCATTTTACTGGAGGGCCACCTACCTGCTCCTCTGGTTTGAAACATTTTTGGGACTGCCACATACAGGCACTCAATCTATTCCATTTTACTGGAGGGCCACCTACCTGCTCCTCTGGTTTGAAAAATGTTTGGGACTGCCACATACAGGCACTATCCAAATTAAATTGTCTCCATAGCAGCCTCCACACGTTGTCTCCATTGCTACCTCCAAAAGTCGTCCATATAGCTGCCTCCATACATCGTCCCTTTATCAAACGAGGTGTGTCAGGCAGAAATTTGGGTTGTTTTCATGGATTCCACATCAAAGTTGTTAACTTTGTCGCCACCCTGCTGTGTTATCCACAAAATATACTGGCAAACTTTTATCATGTACCGATATTATTTGAGCGCTTCTTGCTCACCTCCTTTGGTTCCTCTCTGCCACCCATTGGTTTGAAGCCTGAGTCCATTTAGGGTATGTCGCCATGCCACTCTCTAGCCTGCCGCTGCTGCCGCTGCCTCTGCATGCCGTCCCCTATAGTGTCAGGGTCAATTATTAGATGTTTTAGATGCTATCTAGCTTCATTCTGTCACTCTGTCATGGCCATGCTGTTGCCCATAATTTTGGCATAATGGTGCGATTAAGCAGCCTCAGAGGCATCCATGCATGCTGCCCCTGCTGTTTCCTGTCCATTTCCGTGGTGTTTCCATCCTTTTCTGAGGTTCCCAGGTGTTTGGCCAAGCTTCCCTGTGCAGAGCCTTGGTCCCCTTGAAAAATGCTCGAGTCTCCCATTGACTTCAATGGGGTTCGTTATTCGAGACGAGCACTCGAGCATCGGGAAAAGTTCGTCTCGAATAACGAGTACCCGAGCATTTTAGTGTTCGCTCATCTCTAATAGACACCTTATGGTTTTCCTGAGGGTCCTAGGTCCAGGTGCAACAACACCATCTCCACTCTATAGTTGCACCCCTTTGACATACATGGGCTGTGAAGCCTAATATGGCTGCCTTGTGCACCCAATACAGTCTTATCCCTGTTCAGGGACATCTAGAAGTTATATTACAATGGGTTAATAATTTATCTTAGGACATCCTTACCCATCACCCAGTCGATCCCTGAAGCCTCTATTAATACACTCTTCAATGAGTCCTTTCAATTAGGCCGGGTCATCATATTACGCATCTTTTTTAATTTTACTAAGTGTCCTCTTATCTAAATAACTGAATACATTGGAAATCACATTAAAATAATAATAACCGTCATATGGATGTTTTATTACCATCTCCCCCAGCGCCTCCCTCTTATAAATAAGCAGATTTGAAGTTAGTCACTTATAGGGATCAGCAGTTTTGCATCATGATATTATGGATATTAGGAGTTTCTCATCAGTTCCAAGACGTGGGACAATTTACTTCCTTCCTAATTAATCAAGGTCTTTTTGGGGCTTGGAATGTGACAAAGTCTATAGAATCCTCTTTAATTCCTTTTCCAAGTTAGAGACACCAGTATGAGGTCAATGTGGAGGGCTGACGAGGTCATGTGAGATAATGGGGCACATTTACTAAGGGTCCATGGACCGCATTTTCCCGATTATTTCCGTTTTGCACCATTTTGCGCTGAATTTCCCCGGGTTTTTGGCGCACGCGATAGGATTGTGGCGCATCACGCTGGCTTGCACGCAACAGAAATGGGGGTGGGGGTGGGGGCGTCGGACAACCCGATGGATTCAGAAAAAACACGGAATTTAAAAAACGAAATGTGTCACGAGATCATGCACTCACATGCACCAGGAAGAAGAAGGTGAACTCCGGCGGACCCCGGAGCAGAAGCGACACCTGTAGGAAATTGGACGCACGACCTTAGTTAATCGCGCCAGACCCAAATCCTTGTCGGACACCGCACCGCGGGATCGCGACAGGACCAGGTAAGTAAATGTGCCCCATTGAGTGTTGGGACTGGCACATTGAGACCCAATACAAAACTGGTAATAAAAAAAAAACAAACACACAAAGTACAGGCAGTCCCCGGGTTACGTACAAGATCGGTTCTGTAGGTTTGTCCTCAAGTTAAATTTGTATGCAAGTCGGAAGTGTATGTTTTATAATTGTATCTCCGGACAAATGTTTTTTGGTCTTTGGGACGATTGGAATTTAAAATTTTTGGGTTGTCATAAAAATCAGGATTAACAATGAATCTTAATTACAGACACCTTTAGTAACTGTTACAGCTGATTTGTACAATAAATTACCGACATCCAGAGGTCCGTTTGTAGCTAGGGGTCATCTGTAAGTCGGGTGTTCTTAAGTCGGGGACCCCCTGTATACCAATTTATTAAACAGTTGGGTGGTGTTTTGCTATTTATCCATTTGCCATTTATCCATTTTCCCATGTGATAGGTGATTTGGCCGAAAAGAGGATGGACCTTTAAGTCTTGGTGGACCATGGTCATTTTGTTCAGTAGAAGACGAGCTAATTTGGAGTCCATTTCCTAGAGGTTGATGGATGGTGGGCCCACCCAATAATTCTTCAGAGCACCACAAGCCAATTTGCATATCTTATAAACATATTTTTTTCAAAAATGCAGCCATGCAAAGATCTAAGAAATGATAATTGGGACACAGGATGACGGGACGGGGAGGTATATAATAGTCATCTACCATCGGGTAATCTGATGGTAGATGTCCTTTAAGTATTGTAAATTGTGTGAGGAATTCATATTGCACCATACGGCATAAATTAAAATATATTATATACCTCCTGCTGTATGGATCGGTCAAATGATGAAGCTAAATGGTATGGACTGGATGTGTTTGATCGGCTTAATGGTCTTCAGCCCGGTCTGAACTTAAGAGTCAAAGGTCAATACTTTCAGAGGGTATTTGAGTATAACATAAGGCGGTCTGCGACTCACATACATGATACTATATTTACATCTATGCTGAGACTTGACTACAGGGGAATCGGGGAGTCCCCGGTAGGCCCCCAGCCGCTGTTAAAGTGGTGCATGTGCATTGGATCTTTTAAAGCTTCAGATACTTCCCCTTTAAAATCAGAACATTTCTCAGAGATTCCAGATCCATCCCAGCCCAAGGATCTAATGAGAAAATCTTCATTTTACTTATGGACTATTTATTGAGTCTTTACGTCTTCTGCATGTTATTTAGTCGTCTCCTCCGCCGGTTTCACCCCTTCCGCTAATAAATAATGCCCCATTAATTTGCCTCCTTTTGTGGTCTTAAATTTTAATATTCCACCTGCCCATCTCCATAAATAAAACTGTCTGACGCCACAAACCCGCCAGGGTCCTAATGAAATGATGCCAGGGAGAGGCCGGCCCAGTTAAATGTAGCCAAATGATGTGTCTAACGGGGGAAAAGGTAAGGGGTCGGAGTTCAACGCGAATCCAAATTATTTATCTCTGTAATAACATAATAGAGTGGATGTACGACTTGTCAGTAACCTTCATGCAAGAAACAAATAGGATCTCACGATATATGAGCGGGTAATAGGCCAGAAGGAATGGAAGGTAGTCAACGACCTTCAGGGAAATAACAAGGACATTTCTAAGCAAACAATCGGATCAACATCTGGATTATCACATGTCATTTGCTCCCTGTATTTTTATTAATAATTATTATGAATCTATATCATTCTGGTAATAACTGGGGCAATGAAATAATACAGTTTTACAATAGCAAAATAAAGTAATAGCGAGAGCATTTGTAATTTTTCTAAATATGGTCAAATAGTAAAATGTGAAGGATGATGGGTGTAGGATGAACATAGACAGTATTTATGATATGAAGGGAAGGTCTGGTAAATCAAGTTTCTGTAGCTCAGCTTCCATCCAGCAGAGTTGCAGTTCCAAGGTTGGCCACTACACAGAGAACGGAGCTGTCTTCCAGTAAAAGCAACAAAGCCTAGTTGATCTTTAGGGGTTTCAGGTGTCGGACCACCACTAATCAGTCACATTCACAGTTTTTTTTTGTCTTTGCATTTTTGCTTTTCACTCCCCTCCCTCCAAAAGCCATCAGTTTTTTTTTTCATTTTTCAGTACTTCCTAGTATCAGTATTTAAATATTTTTTAATTATATGGAATGGAATTTTTATGAAATTTTACATACAAACACAGGATACATTTTATATCTAAAAATTTTTGCTGCCATATTTTGCCGATGCTTTGCCGGGAAAGGCAAAAATGCATAAAATGTGAGAACTTAGTAAAAAAGCAATATCAGAGTATGTATAGTTGGTTTACCAACATTAATCTGCAAGGCTGTAGTAGAATAATAAGTTCAAACATAAAGACTAGATAAAAAAAACCTGTATTTTTAGGCCCCATAGAGTTCTTGAACAATAGGGGATCTGATTATTGACAAAATATGCTACAATGCAACTGTATTGCAGTAGATTGGCCTCCGGCCTGTGGTGTTGGCTATGACAGTCGCGGCAGCATCAGAGTAAATAGAAAAAAAAGAAGTAATAGTCAGTTCACCAAAATCCTGTAATAAAATAAAATCGTAAAAATAAAGTAAAAAAAAGTGCAATAAAAAAAAAAATTCCTCTCAAATCCCATCTCATAAAAATCCAATGCAAAATAAAAAAAAATGAAAAAAATCACCAAAAAAAAAAACATGATGGATGTCTAAAAAACACACCTCCTACCTAAACCTGAAAAGAAACTCTTCGGTAACACAACATACAGTAGCTCAAATGTATACAGGTCATGGACATATATAGGTACAAAGGAGTATAATATATATACATTAAATCCGCTCTATGATTTAAACCCTTTGAGAACCTCCTATCTAAACTGAGAATCCAAAAGGCTTCCGTGTTCCCAAATTTCTGTACCCAATCCCCTCCCCTTTTGGGGGGGGGGTTTAACCCTTTCAATGATAATAGCCTCCACACATGAAACATCACCTCTATGCACGTCTTCTTAATGTCTCGATAAACTGGACATTGGTTTTTTTCCAAAGGTTTTGTTATTTTTATTACCAATCCCCCCCCCCAATCACTGCAGACTCCTGGGATACAGTTCTGTCCTCACTTTTTCCAGCCTGTGTTCCCCAAAACTAGTTTTGAATGCTACTTTCACACTCCCCACATATTGTAATGGACACTAAGTGCAACAAATTAAATGGAACACATATTTAGTATTGAAAATTATTTTAGTTTTCTGCATATATGATCAAGTGTTACAGTGTGCACCTCCACATCAATACGAACCCTTATTCTCCAACCACGTAGGTTTATGTATATTACAGGAGGATTCATACAATGATGGAGCCACTACCCTGTTTGCCTGTTTGGGTATAAATCTACATCCTTTCTCCAATATCTCATTTAGTTTGTCATCTGAATGTAGCACCGGTAGATATTTTCTGATAATATAAATATACAGGCAGTCCCCGGGTTACGTACATGATAGGTTCTGTAGGTTTGTTCTTAAGTTGAATTTGTATGCAAGTCAGAACTGTATACTTTATCATTGAAACTAATTTTTTTTTTCGGTCTTGGATTTGAAAAATGTTGGGTTGTCATAAGAACCAGGATTAACCATAAAACTTTATTGCAGACACCTGTGATAACTGTTATAAATGTTTATTGTAGCCAAAGGCTAAAGCACAGTAAGTTACCAATTACCAGAGGTCTGTTTGTAACTAGGGGTTGTCTGTAAGTCGGGTGTTCTTAAGTAGGGAACCGTCTGTATATCAAAAATCCACACTATAAGCAGTTGAAAATGTTACTATACCGTCTTCAATTTTGGTTTTTCTATCTCTTTTACTATTATTTAAAAGAGTTTGCCTTTGCCTATTTTTGGCAATATCAAACACACTATTAATGGTAAATGAGGCATATCCTCGGTTTTTTAAGCTGTATGTAATACAGGCAGTCCCGGGGTTACGTACAAGATAGGGTCCGTAGGTTTGTTCTTAAGTTGAATTTGTATGTCGAAACTGTATATTTTATAATTGTAGTTCCAGACAAATTTTTTTTTTTGCCCCAGTGATAATTGGAGTTTAAATTTTTTTTGCTGTAATGCGACCAAGGATTATGAATAAAGCTTCATTACAGACACCTTACAGCTGATCATTGCAGTCTGGGACTAGAGGAACATCCAGAGAGCTTCACCAGAGGTCAGAGGGGGCAGACGGGTCCGTCTGTAACTATGGCCGTCTGTAAGTCGGGTGTCCTTAAGTAGGGGACCGCCTGTAGTTGCATTTTCAGTCATAAAACTCCTCCTCTCTGCTGCACCGGCGACGTGCCCGTATAATTCCCCCACCGGCAGATTATCTGTAATGTAATGTGGATGGCAACTGTCTGCATAAAGTAATGTGTAACCTCTCACTGATTTTTGGTATAATTTCGATATGACCTTCCCTGATATTATATCTCCCTTTAGTTCTATATCAAAGAACACGATATGGTTATAATGCATCTCATGGGTGAACTGTAACATGAAATTATTATTGTTGTTATAATCCAAAAAGTCTAGAGCCATATGTGAGGGACTCGATCATACATACAGGGTATCATCTATGTATGTGTACGGTACATAGGGGTTGGGAGCATCATATAAATCATGTTCCTCTCACCACACCACAAAGATTAGCCAGCGAGGGGGAGAAACAGGTCCCCATTGGGCATCCCTGTAGCTGGAGATAAAAATCACCGTTCAATGCGAAGAAGTGGTTAGTTAACAAAAAATGGACAACCGACATAATGTACTCTTTTAGATATGGTAAATAATGAGTGTATTCGCCGATGTGATGTGACAGGGCAAGTAGCGCTGTATCATGTGTTATACTGGTATATAAAGACTAATCAAGAATAATTGGGGGCAGAAACTTAGGAACAGGGAAGCCTTTTGGATTCTCAGTCTAGATAGAGGGTTTAACATCGTAGAATGGATTTAAAGTACAGGCAGTCCCCTACTTAAAGGGGTTCTCTGGAGGTGGAAAAACATGGCTGCAGTCTTCAAAAAACAGCGCCTCACCTGACCATGGGTAATGTGTGGTATTGCAACTAAGCTCCATTCATTTCTATACAGCTGAGCTGCAGTACTAGCAGTAACCATGGTCAGGTGTGGTGCTGTTTTTGGAAGACTGCAGCCATGTTTTTCCACCTCCAGAGAACCCCTTTAAAGACACCCGACTTACAGACGACCCCTAGTTAAAGATGAAGTTATCCGCCCAATGTGACCTCTGGTGAAGCTTTCTGGATGTTACTATAGTCCCAGACTGCAATGATCAGCTGTAAGGTGTCTGTAATGAAGCTTTATTTATGATCCTTGGTCCCATTACAGCAAAAAAATTTTAAATTCCAATTGTCACTGGGGCAAAAAAAAAAAAAAAATTGTTTAGAACTTCAACTATAAAATATACAGTTTCCACTTATATACAAATTCCACTTAAGAACAAACCTATGGACCTCATCATGTACGTAACCTGGGGACTGCCTGTTTATATATTAATTTACTTCTTTGTTCCTATATGTGTCCTTGACTTGTATACATTTTCACCGTTTCCTCTGAGTTATTTTGTGCTACTGAAGGCTTTATTTTCAGGTTTAGGTAGGAGGTGGGTTTTCAGACATTCATCATGTGTATTACGTCATTGATGAGTTTTAGGTGTAATATGTGCTTAAATTCTTGAACCAGAGTATAGGTGGTTAGACCATGCCTAAAAGAAAGATGTAAATGCTCGAAACGCGTAGGCCCGTCTTCTTTTTGTATTTGGATGTACAACAATTTTAATGCTTAAAGAGAACCCGTCATGCAAAATAACCCCCCTAAACTAAATATATTTTCATAAACTGCCATTAGAGAGCATTGCCTTTATCCCTTCATTGTCCCTCTACATGCCTGTAAACCTAAGCAATGAGGTCCTAAAGCTGTATGCAAATGACCTGTGAAATGTCCAATGAAGCATTAGCATATTCAAGCTGTCCACCTTATTCATGAGTGGGAGGCACAGCCACACCCCCAGTGCATGACTGACAGCCTGTATAATGATGTGAGGCTGTATAATGATGTGCTTCCTGGTGCTGGTGGCCACGCCCCCTGCAGCCTCTGTGTGCATGTGTGTGTGTGTTTAGGAGAGATACAGCAGCTCCAGGCAGCCATGTTACAGCAGAACATGTCAGATTCATGTGTAGCTGATGTCTGTGTCTCTCACCTGTATATTAGGAGGATGCAGCATGTCAGCAGGTACAGACACTAACTGTGCTTTACTATACATTACACACAGACATGAGCAGGGGGAGGAGAGGGGAGGGGGAACAGGGGTGACATCACTGCCTCTGACCATGTGACCAGCCTCATTTACATAATAAAGAATAGATGATTTTACAATGATTAATGTATGAAATAACTAGATAATGGCTGGGATGGGATCCTTGTGAGCTGCTCCAACAGGTAGAGGTGACAGGACTAGTGGCAGAGACCTGATGACAGGTGTCCTTTAAATAAAAGTTTTTTCCACTTTTTGATAACATTGTAGGAGTGCTGGAAAGGTTTCTTTTTGCCTTCAAATTTTTGTAGCATAAGAGAACTGAACACAGGTGTTAGAAATGGGTATCTGCTGCATAATGTAGCAGACACCTGATGTGAACAGAGGGGGATAAAGGGGATTAAAGAAGTTGTCGGCTATGGGCAAACCCTTATTAAAGAAGGGACCCTTGCAAGAACCAAATCAGAAAGCTACCTCTTGCTAGAGCCTCCGATGACCAACAGTGATTAACGGGGAAACCTGGAAGTGCAAGTTGAATGTTCCTGCAGTACCACCACAGGGGAAATGGAGCATTACATAGCACCCACAAAAATTAATACAATATTCATGGATTTACCGAGATAAAGAAGTGTTTGTTCTATAGTTGACTAGATCCCCTATCACTTAAAAGTAGGTGGTTTTATCTATGATGGTGCCAGTTCTCCACATCCCATAAGTAATGAGTCATGGACAACCACCATCTACAATGACCAATCCAGCATCATGAAACTACTATTAACTTATTGTAGC
Source organism: Engystomops pustulosus (assembly GCF_040894005.1). Classification (NCBI taxonomy): domain Eukaryota; kingdom Metazoa; phylum Chordata; class Amphibia; order Anura; family Leptodactylidae; genus Engystomops; species Engystomops pustulosus. The sequence continues at coordinate 98,970,281 of NC_092419.1, forward strand.
CTCAACAAAGAAGGATCCATCCTTAGACTATATACAATAGGTGTTAATGCTGCCTCTTTCCTATGTGTAGTTAATCATCCTCCTATCATCTCTGGCGGGATGCGACTTGATGCCTGAAGATAATGTCTTGTCAGATATGTCCTTGTAGATGAAGTGACGTGACCCCGGAGCAATCCTCCCATAACAATATCACATGGAGTGATTACAGATATGTCCTCCAGGTTATTACAAATCAATACGATTTTGACCTCCATCCTAATTTATCAATAAGTGTCCTATAGAAGAGAACCATGAAAGATATTCTATCAGCGTCTGAGGATTATGAGCTCTCAGCTAAATGAAATATTTGATTCTTGTGTAAAAACAGATTTTGTAGTTGGGGGTTAAGACAATTGGGTAAATTACAAGAAGTTGGGCGATACTACATACCGAAATAAATAGAATCAGAAGTGAGGATCATTCACCCAACCACATTGTATGGAGACTGATCTTCAACTCATCATTAAGTCTTTTGACCTTTTAAAACATAGAATAAAAATTAATTATGGTGGTCAATTTATATAGCCAACTGGTCATATTATGGGATCGGTTTGAAGTTGACCTGAAACATCTCGGTGGTGGTACACTTATGAACTCTTGGGTCTTATGAACTTCAGTGTCTAAGAGTTGACCACTTCCTAGAATATTGTCAGACCCCTAAACCCTTGACATGTTTAGGGTGTGCTCCTTTTACCGAGCTCGGAAAGATCACCAATATTTCTTTGAATAGTCCATGATCATATTAGCCACTATGGTCCTCAAAGCAAACCCAAAATTGAGAACCCTACATGTGATCACACATAACTAGCCAGCAGCTGGGTTCACTGAAATCCCACCCTTCCTCATCATTGTCATTGAAGGTCATTGCCCTCCTTATCTGGATAGACATTGAGGATACATGAATCCCACAGTGAAGAGAAACAGGGCCCACTCGTCTCGTGGTATACAGGCGGTCCCCTACTTAATGACACCAGATTTAAAGACGACCCCTAGTTACAGATGGACCTCTCTGCCCACTGTGACCTCTGGTGAAGCTCTCTGGATGCTTTACTATAGTCCCAGACTGCAATGATCAGCTGTAAAGTGTCTGTAATGAAGCTTTATGGATGAATTCAAAAATTCGACTTAAGAACAAACCTATGGAACCTATCGTGTACGTAACCCGGGGACTGCTTGCATATAAAATTTTTTTAAAGGGTAGGTCCTGTAGTAGAATGTCTAGTAGTATTGTAGCTTAGATCTAGAAGGTTCCAGAGAATCAAGCTATGATATCGGACAAAACCCATGGTCAGACTTGGTACCGTTTTCTTCTAATCATGGAAGTCTCTTACGAAGCCTCATAGGTGCGAGGTTATGAGTTTTTAATATTAATCTCCAAGTATCACGGAGCCCATTTAGAAACACTTTAGGTAGTCTTCTCGAGAAGAGCGTGATCCTTCGATTGGCAATTACGGCTAATTTCCTTTCATCTTTAGATAAATCTCGGCTCTCCTGTATATATGTCGGAGGTATGGCTATATATAAAAAGCTCTGAGTGCAGCCATTAACCTTCTAGTTAATACGTAGCTCATAAGGATTTCTAAATTAGTGGTTTCAATGAAACCCATAAATTACACGTAATAATAATCAGCCGCTCCGCTCGTCATTTTTCTGCTGGGGAAAAAAAGCCCTTTAAGAAATATTTTCCGTGCCACCACCTATGTTCCAATCCGTTTGCAATATAACACTTCTGCTAATATTAAAATGGCAGCTGGCCTATAAATTGTGAATCATTAGCGCACCCTATTGATTTTTACCTCCAAGCAGTGTCTGCCGCCGCAGCCCAGCACAGGCCCGAAATATCACTCTATTGAATTGAGATTCATTTCCTATTTCAGGGTCAAAGACCGGGACCTCCTGAGCATGAACTTCTATCAGCCCGGGACTGATCAATACTTGAAGATAAATTTGGTTTTGGCCGTTCAAAAAGATTAAGTGGTTATAAATACTGAGAAAAACAAGAGGCCATCGAGCCTGGAGACCCCCCCGGAAATGGATAAGAATTCTTAGGGTAAAACCAAACGAGGAGGGGGGGGGGTCCAAATTTCAACCATGTTCACCCCATCAATAATTTCAGAAGAAGCTTCTTTATGATTGAAAATATGGAAGAGGATAACGGGGAATGAGGATACGACCAATGTCACCAAAAGATGTCATGTATAGAAGACCAACAAAAACAAGGTTGTCCTCTGCAATGATGGGGACATAGTGGTGGGAAGAAGAGTTGTGTCACATTATTAGATCGTGCAGCTTCCTGTCCATAGCCATGAAGACCCATCTCCATATCCAAAGTGACCGAATATCTTAAAAATATTGGTGGCATATGTTAGTAATCTGTACAGAATTCAAGGAAAATCAGCCACATACACTAAGCTAAAGTCCAATGATTGCTTCCAACATGGAGTCCCGGGTCATAGTGTATACTATTATATTAGTTTTAAAGACTAGTTATTCACTTTTTAATTTAATAGTCAAAAGCCGGTTTCACAAAATTTAGATTAGGTGTCTTGGTCATTATGCAAAGTTCTCCAAAACATATGCATTAGATTTCAGTAGGTCTAAAGACAATAGAAAGCTTATTCCCCCGTTCCTGTACAATGACCTCTATATAGATAACACTGACCCATCATTACATCACTACTGACAATAGATGATGTCACAGCTTATCTCCTCCCCCCTCCCTGTACAATGACCTCTATATAGATAACACTGACCCATCATTACATCACTACTGACAATAGATGATGTCACAGCTTATCTCCTCCCCCTCCCTTTATATAGATATCACTGACCCATCATTACATCACTACTGACAATAGATGATGTCACAGCTTATCTCCTCCCCTCCCTGTACAATGACCTCTATATAGATAACACTGACCTATCATTACATCACTACTGACAATAGATGATGTCACAGCTTATCTCCTCCCCCTCCCTGTACAATGACATCTATATAGATAACACTGACCCATCATTACATCACTACTGACAATAGATGATGTCACAGCTTATCTCCTCCTCCTCCCTGTAGAATGACCTCTATATAGATAACACTGACCCATCATTACATCACTACTGACAATAGATGATGTCACAGCTTATCTCCTCCTCCTCCCTGTACAGTGACCTCTATATAGATAACACTGACCCATCATTACATCACTGCTGACAATAGATGATGTCACAGCTTATCTCCTCCCCCTCCCTGTACAATGACCTCTATATAGATAACACTGACCCATCATTACATCACTACTGACAATAGATGATGTCACAGCTTATCTCCTCCTCCTCCCTGTACAATGACCTCTATATACATAACACTGACCAATCATTACATCACTACTGACAATAGATGATGTCACAGCTTATCCCCTCCCCCTCCCTGTACAATGACCTCTATATAGATAACACTGACCAATCATTACATCACTGAATATTATGGTAACGTAGCACAGATATTACATTTTTGGACAACAGCGTCCGTTTATGTGAGAACGAAGAGCGAAGACAAAGCCAGAATTACCCTGGGCTGTAACAGGAGGAGCGCTCTGCACTTTACAGCCGGATCATTTTACATATTTCTTCTCTGCCTTTTTGTATAATTAAAATCAGTGATGTCGTGGCGAGGCCATTAACATGGATGCGGCTGGAGAAGGCGGAACCCAGAATATTTTATTTTATTAAACAAATGACAACTCAAAGTGAGCGGCCATAAATCCTGCCTCCCATCATCTTGTTCGGGATGATCACATTAAATAAATTTGCATGCTTACATGGAGTTTTCTCACTTCTGTATCCCCAGCACGCATAAATTGTCATGTAAATGGGAAAACCAATTAAATCTCGCAGCTTTCTTTTGACTACCTGGATATTGTCTTTTAGTACTACAGCCTTATAGCAATTGTGAACCTGCTTCAGGGAAAAACACAGCCAAATATAATGGAGATTATAATAATATGCATATAAAAAGAAAACGTCTCGGCTTCCTGTTCTGTGGAGATCATTTTTTAGTAGTCATCTTATTATCACCTCAGGCAAGATAATGACAAATAACTACTATATAGAGAACAGTATTCAGGATTCAGAATTGGGGATAGTGGTGGAACTCCTGCTCTACCGCCCCTACATAGTGACCTCTGTATGGGTCACAGAGCATGCCCACAAAATTATTTTAAAGGAGCTTTTCCATCTAGACTTTTTAGGGCACATCCAAAGGATGGGTCATAAATAAATGATAGGTACTAGTCTAAGAACTAAGACCCTCATCTATCTCAGGAATGGGGGTCCACTGACCCCTTTCCAGCAGCCAGGCTGAGTAGAGAGTGTGCTGTGCCTGCGCATTTTTTTTAGCAAACGAGTTCTCCATGTAACATAAAACACCCATGATGAAATTGGGTGTGAAGAGACACTATTTTAAGTCCCACTTTGTAGCAGGTGACTGCACCCCTAATGCTGCCGCCCCCCTATCTTAATGCGGGTGGTGCTGCCTGAGGCAAGAGGCTTAACTAGCCTCATGGCTGGTGCCCACCTATATGGGAGCAAAAAGCATACACTTTCATCAATCCTTTCATCATACAGTGCAATCTACATTTAGTCTACCTTTTGGAAGGTGGTTGGAAAACCTACCTATTCCTGAGATAGATAATAGATGGGAGTCCCAGACGTAAGACCCGCCTCTATCTACGACATGTCCAGTGCATAGGTCAGAAATAGTCAGCATTGGGGGTACAGACATGGTGACCCTTTGTATTCAATAGATCCTTAAAGAGCACCCTATGAGGACTCATAATAGGGGGCTATGAAATGTAGTAATGGCAGGGTGCCCACTTACCTACTGTAGGTTACTGCAATTCTTGCCCATTAGGTGTGCTTGCCCCTACATAGAGGGGTTACATGTGAAGTAGCAGATGTAGAGTTATAATATTATAATACGGTTATTACAATCCGATATTACATGTAGCTTGTGTATATACAGCAGGTTCTAGGCTCCTGATTGGATGCCATGTCTGTAGTAAGCTCCTCTGCATCTCTGTGTGACAGGCGTATTAGCACTAAGCGCTCACAAAACTCCGCCAGGACGCCGCACGACTCGCCCCACTTCTCCACTGATATTATAATACTTTTTGCAGACCCAGATTTTGGACAAGTAAATCTCATATTTTAAACACAGGATTAAAAAACAATTTTTTATTACTCCTCGAGAGGATTAGTCCTCAAAGCCTCAAATCTATGACAAACACAGCGAAATGACGAGAGGTCTGTAAATGAGAATTTTTTGTGGCAGAGTTAGAAGAGTGACAGTAAGTGACCATGGAGGGTGTTGGGTGTGATTACCTGCCCCATGGGTATGTATGCAGAGGATATACTCCAAACTGGACACCTGGTGGAGTCAACATGATTCATGGTGGACTATAGATTGCAGTGGCGTAACTAGGAGAGACAGGGCCCCTAGCAGGCTACTGCATGGGGCCCCCCTTCCCACTACTCCTATCAGTGGCGTAACTAGGAGAGACAGGGCCCCCTAGCAGGCTACTACATGGGGCCCCCCTTCCCACCACTCCTACCAGTGGCATAACTAGGAGAGACAGGGCCCCCTAGCAGGCCACTGCATGGGGCCCCCCTTCCCACTTAAAAAATATGCATATTACTATACTCACACATGCGAGTTACAATCACATATAAATACACTCATGTGCATATACACACAGATACTGCATATATACATCACAGTATATGTTATATACATATTATGCTGGACAATGTGCACTACAATATAGATATAATGGTGCACATCCTCCATTCTTTATTGTGTCCTGTCAGATGACGGGGCCCCCTGACACTGTACGCCCCATAGCAGCTGTTATGGCTGCTACCACTGTAGTTACGCCCCTGATAGATTGTAACCAAGTATCCATATATCCTAGATATGGATATGTAAGGTGGGGGGTGGTAACATATATTACCAGTTTGGCCCCATTAAGGTCAAGTGTTGCTCTTCCTTGATGACATGGGCCAAGTTAGGGCCCAATAGAGTAGATATAGGACGTGTTAGACCCCTTTACTGAATGTGAAGTAGCCAAGAGACCAAGGCCGGCACCAGCACTGGGAATACCAGGGCAAGGGTCAAGGGTTCCTGGGGGGCCCACATAAGGCTGTACATAAGGAATCTATGGGGTGAGGGGGCTGCATCTAATGAATCCAATGGGGGGTGAGCTGGGGGCTTTATATAAAATAACCATGAGTAAGCTGAATATAAAATATTCATGAGGGGGCTCTTTGGGATGATAGGGAATGGCTATAGAATATTTTAGAGAACAGGAGTTTCTGAATTTTCAACACCGCCATGCGAGTTCACTGCAAAGGGGCCCACTGAGGCTCTGTTACCCAGGGCCTACTGAAACCTGTAGCCGACCTTACAAGAGACTGTTAAAATGGATCTGGTGCCCCCTGGGTGCCATATGCCACAAGTTGGGTACTCATCCCCCAACTGTTTTGACTGTCAGGTAGGTGCCCAGGTTAATGTGACACCTTACAGTGTCATTGATTGCCCTGGGTCAAAGGTGAGCTGAAATGATTGACAATTTTTAAGATCTCTGCTTCTTTCTGTGAATAGACACACGGCACGAAACAAGAGCTAAAGCAAAAGGTCTCCAAAAAATTAAAATGCAAACAACATTGGAAAGTTGCAGTCACAGACCCGGAGATAAGACAATCAGATTGTATTAAGATTTAGGGCTACACTGGATTTAAGAGTTGAAGGGATTATCTGTCCTTTGACCTTAACCCCTGCTATGAGGTTTAGTCTTTGGCAGAGAGAATATTCAGGTCACAGGAAGGTTTCGAGAAGATCAGCGGGAAGGAAAGTGTCACAGTTTATGGTACAGACATGGCAGGGATCGAGGATCCCTAATCCCTTCTTCTAAATGAAGTGACCGATACATTCATGTTTATAGGCTGCCAGAAATGGAGCGCGGCCACCTCCAGGAGTTGTGGCTCATACACTGGAGAGCAAAATTAGAGAACACCACACGATTTGCTAGGGCTGCATTCACACGTATCATTTACACTGCATTTTGAAATGCAATACAACAGCCGAGGAGAGGAGATTTGCATAATTACATCGCGGTTAACAATTTACTTAAAAACGCAACGTTAGTGCAATATGCCAAGGACACACGAACATGGGGTTCACAAAATGCAAATGTTAATGTGATGCAAACGTATTTGTTAACACCACGCTATCATCGCATTTTGTAAAGCACAAATGTTAACAGAACCGTAATGATCAAATCCTCAGCTGTTGTGTTGTGTTTCACAACGCAATGTAATTACTATGTATTACTATGTGCATAGTATGAAGGGGTGACACAAGAGCTTACAGTCTATGAGGAGGAGGGGGTGACACAAGAGCTTACAGTCTATGAGGAGGAGGGGGTGACACAAGAGCTTACAGTCTATGAGGATGAGGGGGTGACACAAGAGCTTACAGTCTATGAGGATGAGGGGATGACACAAGATCTTACAGTCTATGAGGATGAGGGGGTGACACAAGAGCTTACAGTCTATGAGCATGAGGGGGAACACAAGAGCTTACAGTCTATGGGGATGAGGAGGTGACACAAGAGCTTACAGTCTAGGAGGATGAGGAGGTGACACAAGAGCTTACAGTCTATGAGGATGAGGGGGTGACACAAGAGCTTACAGTCTATGAGGATGAGGGCGTGACACAAGAGCTTACAGTCTATGAGGATGAAGGGGGTGACACAAGAGCTTACAGTCTATGAGGATGAGGGGGAACACAAGAGCTTACAGTCTATGAGGATGAGGGGGAACACAAGAGCTTACAGTCTATGAGGATGAGGGGGTGACACAAGAGCTTACAGTCTATGAGGATGAGGGGGTGACACAAGAGCTTACAGTCTATGAGGATGAGGGGGCGATACAAGAGCTTACAGTCTATGAGGATGAGGGGGTGACACAAGAGCTTACAGTCTATGAGGATGAGGGGGTGACATAAGAGCTTACAGTCTATGAGGATGAGGGGGGACACAAGAGCTTACAGTCTATGCGGATGAGGGGATGACACAAGAGCTTACAGTCTATGAGGATGAGGGGATGACACAAGAGCTTACAGTCTATGAGGATGAGGGGGTGACACAAGAGCTTACAGTCTATGAGGATGAGGGGGTGACACAAGAGCTTACAGTCTATGAGGATGAGGGCGTGACACAAGAGCTTACAGTCTATGAGGATACGGGGGTGACATAAGAGCTTACAGTCTATGAGGATGAGGGGGTGATAAAAGAGCTTACAGTCTATGGGGATGAGGGGGGGACACAAGAGCTTACAGTCTATGAGGATGAAGTGGTGACACAAGAGCTTACAGTCTATGAGGATGAGGGGGGACACAAGAGCTTACAGTCTATGCGGATGAGGGGATGACACAAGAGCTTACAGTCTATGAGGATGATGGGGTGACACAGGAACTTACAGTCTATGAGGATGAGGGGGTGACACAAGAGGTATAAGAGTTTGTATAATGGCCCAGCCATTGTTTATAATGGAACAGAATAAAATAATTTAATTCATAAAAATTCTGCTGCTTGAACCAGTCATCAGACGTCACCTTATATACGGAGTCAATGGAGATTACATTATTTCTGGAAAAATTGACTAAACGTAGGAAGGGACATGGGGCACCCGTTCTTGTGACTTTTTGTTCTCATTTACAGCCTGTAGCTAATGGGGGGCAACCGGTTAATAATTACATTAGGCAACAGCTAAGCAATTCCCTAATACAAGGGCTAGTGGGTCATGCTGGGAGTTGTAGTCTAAAAAAACTGTTGCAGATCATTAAAATAAACCATGAATTCTATTAGGCTTCATTGAAGAAGATTTATATTAATCTCTAATAACCCCTCACAATGAAGCCCTGAATTTTACTTTTTTATATATTTTTAGAAAGTCAATGCAAGAAATTTCCAATAAAAATCCATACAATCCCCCGATCACCCCCCTCAGTCCCGGGGTGGGGGTGACCGCCCTATACGTTTAAAATAAGTGGTGATCTGAATCGATCATCAGAAGAGAAACTCCAGGATTTAAAGACAATTTGTCAGCCCGGTGACCCCTCCTCTATTTATTCCCCTTTATAAGTCTGCAGGAGAGGTCATGAACACGAGATTAGATGCCTCTATATATCAGGGCCCTTCAAAGCTTTGATACGGCTGCCTGATATGGATGGGACTCGGGGTCAGATCTACAGCTGCTAAATGGGAATCATTTCATGGGCAAGACTGTCGTGTGCTGGAGGTCAAGTGCTTTCAAAATTCATTTGATTTCGGGAGTGCCGGGGGATTTGGACGTTATTTGGAAGATGCTGTGAAGTGCCTACAATTTGGATAGGCACTACTGGATATCAGCCTGTAGATGAAGTTGGGGGCCTCCGGCTCAGGTAGAAACCCATATCCTCTTCAAGGAACTGAACTTGTACAAGGAAGAGCTCTTCCAAGGGGACACCATTTAGATTTCTGCTCTGAGGCACAAACTAGAAGGAGCTTCTATAAAGTATGGACTCGAATATCCAAAACTGGTCCAATCCTAAGTATCCACCAGGCAGGGCCGGTTTTTTGACAAAGTGGGGCCCTGGGAAAAACTAAAAGTGGAACAGTCACAGTCAGTAAAAGGTCCCTTTAGCCCTACACAATAACATTTTTTAGTCAGGGCCGGCGTTAGGGGGCGGCAAACGGGGCACCTGCCCTGGGCCCCCTGTCCTAAAGGGGCCTTGTGCAGGTGGACTGTTGTGGGCAGATATGATAGAAGATTGATTGATAGATAATTCTTCACCTTCTTGCAGTAGACCATTTTACAACCATTTTAAAACTTCAGGACAACTGATGGTAGAAAAAAAAAAAAAAAAGATTCTTCTCCATCGTTTTAAAGAAGTTCTGCAGCAGCAGGGTAAATAGAATGTGAAATGTGAATGTGGTTAACACTTCTGCCTTGCAGCGCTGGGGACCTGGGTTCTAGTCCCAGGTCAACATCTGCAAAGAGTTTGTAAGTTCTCTCAGTGTTTGCGTGGGTTTCCTCCGGGTCCTCCGGTTTCCTCCCAAACTCCAAAAACATACTTTGTGCAGCGCTGCGTAATCTGTGTGCGCTATGTAAATAAAGAATTATTATTATTATCATCAATGCCAGGCTTTAGGAGAAGGTGAAGCTTTATATCAAATCAGAGGTGGACTCTGACCTCATGGCTTTCGCAATAGAACTCTTTGGTACTCAATGGTTACCTATAGGCGCTATACAAATGTTATTGGAATTTATGGATTTATTTTAGAACTCCAAGGAGGATTTTTGTGGCATTTCTCTACGTTCATGCAGATCCACTATACTAACGCCTATACTGCCATCTATTGGCTCGCCCAGAGCGGTGTCTGCATAGCAAGCAAATCCCCATCGGCCTCGGCTACAGTGTAAATGTCATGACTGCTGTATCTAGAGAGACGTTAGGCCAGGCTGGCTATAAATTACTTGCAAATACTTAGTCCCCAGAACAAACCTTGAGATTTTAAAACAGGTTCACCAAATTGTCAATTAAGAGAAAATCAATGGGCGGCCATTTATCACCTTGTTAATCCTACCAAAGAGACCGCTTCAAAAATCAATAGCTTTCCGTCACCAGGGACCAATCGAAGAGAGGAGCGGGGTCAACATCTGCTGGATCAGGGCAGAGGAAATTTATAATCTTTACGAAAAAATTCTCAGGTTGCCGATCGTCGCATTGAGAGGGTAATAAAGTTATAAGGAAGGGTAGAAAAAAGTCCCCATTAAAAAAACAAGACTTTGGAGAGTTTGTCAATACGAGCGCCGGCGGCGTCAGGAATTATGAATATTCCCAGGCCTTTGATGCCAGGCGCGATTTATACCAGCAATAAATATCACTTACTGAGGATTTACTCAAGAAAAACTGAATTTATTGCTCATCGATGTATCAGTGTGATGGAAGAGCAACACACGGACACTTTCCGGAACTTGAGGACACAACCAACGCGCAACTCGTCATCCGCCACACATAGGGGGCCCAACTATTCCTTACTTTTGAGGTGTGCAGGTCTGATGGATGGAGCTGCATTGTAGCCTTATAAACTATAGGACTCCATACACATTAAAGCCACAACAATAATTCTTCCACTGCCCTACGGAAAGAGTTTCGGAGATCACTTCTGGGTAGAGTGATGGAAGAGAGATACCTCTACAACACACCCTATGGTATCTTCTGCTGGAACATCATTGGACTGAGGCCATCTAGGCCGTATCACCCAACCATCAGGAGATGTTGGGGGTAGTGGTTATGAGAGGAGAGGTGACCCAATGGCGTATACAGGTCATCAGTAAAGAGAGTTGTCAAAACCACCAACCAGAATGTGCCGCCCTCACAATTAAGGGGTCCACTATCCAGAACCAGGTGCCCACTTTATTACATACCTCTGCTTGGATTTCCATAATGGAATACAGGCGGTCCCCTACTTAAGAACACCTGACTTACATACGACCCCTAGTTACAAACGGACCTCTGGATTTTGGTAATTTACTGTACTTTAGTCCTGGGCTACAATAAAGAGCTTTAATCAATGGTGCCTGTAATTAAGATTTATTGTTTATCCTGGTTCTTATGACAATCCAACATTTTTAAAATCCCAATTGTCACAGAGACCAAAAAAAATTTGACTGGGGTTACAATAATAAAGTATACGGTTCCGACTTACATACAAACCTACAGAACCTATCTTGTATGAAACCCGGGGACTGCATGTACAAAAAAAAATAAAAAATCTGATTAGTAAAGCCATAATACATTATCCGATTACAGCCCAGACCCTTTAGTCCCCTTTTTACCCAAATTTCTAGTGCCAGTTGGCCCTTGGGATAAAGGGGTATTCTAGTTAAAGTTAACCTTTAAGCACGGACATGATCCACAAGATTAGCGGAGCCACAGTTGTGTCATGACACGGTCTGTCGGAGTCAGACATATTAATCAGATTTTTCCATTAACACACAGGATAAGATCTCTCACTATGGAATCTTCCATGTATCTCTTCCTCATATACAGTGTGATCCGCTGCAGTCAGGGGCGTAACTTGAGAGGGTGCAGGGGTTGCGGTCGCACCAGGGCCCAAGAGGTTTAGGGGGCCCTTATGGTGTCACTTTCCCATATGAGAAGACTATTACTATAAATCATACATTATAGTCGGGGGCCCGGTACAGACTTTGCTTCTAGTTACGTCACTGCCTGCGGTCTAGTTGATGACATCTCACAGCAGTCTCTTTTTCCATCATACAGACTGCGGAGTTCATCGCTACAGTCCGGACCATTCCAAGACACGGGGACAATGGTGGAGCCTTTTGTTGGGAGGAGTGGATGTTTCTCTAGATGATAACAGGAGGTCAGCTAAGGTTAAGAGAAATTGTTTAAGTTGGGTCCTTCCCTCCCAGTAATTGATTCTTTAGGTCCAGAAACAGAAGCAGTCTCTCACATCACGGGAGGAAACACACGAGGGGTCACATTCATATGAGCAGCCATTATACTGGATGGCTTATATACTGGCTGGGAGAATCTGGGTGAATGTTTTTCCCTCGTGCTTTATTAGATTTTTTAAAAAATTAATTTTCCCTTTTTTTTTTGGTTAAATCCTGCCCAGTCCAGAAGAAGAGGAGAGAGAGAATAGTCACAGACCCTCCCCTTTAATCCCCAGATGCTGAAAAAACAATTTCCTTCACTATCACTACTTAGTTTTTTTTTATGCACACATTTTTTTTTAAATTTTTTTGGAAAGTTAACTTAAATCTACTTTATTTTTTCAAATAATTTTTTAAAAGATGAGATAATGGATGGAATTCATGATATTGTTGTATTCAGGCTGTATCTGGTGCACTCTACAGCTTTTCCTATTGAATTATTACTATTGAATTATTACCCAAAATAATCAATTCTCCGGCTCCACCTACCCCCCCCCCCCCAATGTGGGCGCGGTTTCACAGATTCAGAAACTTGACTTTTAAATTTTTGGGGTTTTTTTGCCAATTAGACAGGTAAAAGGTTGCCTACATTTCCAAATCCTTTAGAAACAAAGCCACATTACTGTAGAAACATGCGCCAGAATAATGAATTATGGAGAAAAAAATCATTTAAATGATTTTGATTTTATGCTTCCCACTGGGGGTGGGGGTTCACAAGAGGCCCTCTGTGCTGCAGTTTCTCACAGTGTCTCCCCTTCCCCTCTGCACTTGCCCCTTCTGAATGCTGTAATCACACACAGTGGGAGAGAGAAAGTTCGCCTACACAGTGTAACAGCCTGTGAAGTAACAGCACACAGGGGCTCTGGAAACACCCCCCAGAAGCCCTTCAGGCTCATTAGCATAATGCTAAAGGTTGATTTTAGAAGGAAGTCGAGGATGAATAATAAATATTATTAGATTACCACAGTCCTGGTGCTTGGAGTAAGTGTCCCTGGTTTATCATGATGGATTTTGATGGTAAATTTCCTTTAAGTCCCAGTAAAAGACATAGAATTTTTGATATAGAGTTCTCCTTTAATGAGGGTCTATGTAGACTTCATGTAGAACAGTGTGTAACATTTTGACTCTTTTTGAGCTTTTGGTGGAAGATTTTAATTTGCGGACATCTCTCCAGACCGTAAAACCGGATTACACCTTGATGTATGTCAGGAGGGAGGGCAGACTAGTGATTTGTTGTTGTTGTCCTGTACGCGGCATAAATGACCTTCTCACATCAGCCATGTGTCATATCCAAGGGCAATGCAGCCAAACAATCAGACCCATCATCTAATTACAGACACAGCCAATAATCTACAGCCATTTAAAGGCTTTGGTGTCCATTTTCAGGATCTCTGCCTCCAGACATTGAATAGGAACATTCATTCTATATTTTTTCATGGCCGAGCGATGGACACATGGGTGCAGGGCCCAAAACAGTTACAAGATGTCTACAGCTACGATCCTCAGGTCACTAAAAATTGTTGTATTGTACTGAAATTATTTTGGCATCCGATTCTGGAAAAGCTGGGTGAGAATTAGTATGACCATATTATAGCTCCTAGAATATAGGGGGTCATTTACTAAGGGCCCGATTCGCGTTTTCCCGACGTGTTACCCGAATATTTCCGATTTGCGGCGATTGTACCTGAATTGCCCCGGGATTGTGGCGCACGTGATCGGATTGTGGCGCATCGGCGCCGGCATGCACGCGACGGAAATCGGGGGGCGTGGCCGAACGAAAACCCGACGTATTCGGAAAAACCGCCGCATTTAAAAACCGAAAAAGTGTCGCTTGGGGACCGCTTACCTTCACCTGGTCCGAGGTGGTGCATTCCGGCGCGATGAGATGACTTTCAGCGCAGCAGCGCCACCTGGTGGACGGCGGAAGAACTACCTTCTTAAATCCCGGCCGGACCCGAATCCAGAGCAGAGAACGCGCCGCTGGATCGCGAATGGGCGAGGTAAGTAAATCTGCCCCATAGAGTCAGATGTATGAATTCAAAATCTTATATTAACCTTCGTAATATTACAGATTATCCCCCTTCGGGACTCGCCACATGCTGCGGGCAGGGAGCCAGGTAATGTGAAATAAAGTTTTATAAAGTCCTGAAATTATTCAACATTCAACAAAAGGCATTTTAAATTTAGCATAGCATTGTCACCAGCTTAAAATGACATTCCTGATGACAGGTTCCCTTTTAAGTTAAAAATCCTCAAAATCACAGGATATAAGAGAAAGCTGGACCATTCAGGAGTACAGAAAAGCTGGGTTAAAATCAATATGGCCACATTCCAGCTGCGGGTGGATTTATTCAGACGCCTGAATTGTAAATTAGTTTTGTTGTTTAGTTTGTTTATAAGTGCCCATAAAAGAAGGTTTGGCCATTCAGGAGCTTGGGAAAGCTGTGTGACAATCAATATGTCATTTTACCTCTCATGGGGGTTTATTTAGACACCTGAATGCAATGATATTAGGGAATACTTTACAGTTAACAGAGATCCTGGAAAGCTGGGTGCCCACCTCAATATTTTAGCAGACACCCAGCTTTCCCATAGACGTTCTATTTGCAGATTATGCTGTGATCTTAGGCGGAGAGGCTCCTTATGTTTTTAAGGCCAGATTTGCAGGATGGCTGAAATCTCCGGAGATGCGGGGAACATCTGCCCCGTCTTAATTACAATAGCTGTTCTCATCGTAATCTCCCATCCTGGAATAAGGTTAAGTGTAATCTGTCCTAGATCCTCATACAGATGGTTCACATCTTAAGTATTTCTGAAGAATTTAGCCGATCTTTAATTTATTAATCCAGGATTCTCCAGTACAGTACCCTAGTTTATAGGGATATAGGATGGCGGCGGTGGGTGTTGTACTATAGCAGCCCCCACTAAATATAGAGACCCCCTTATATAAGACTGAGGGGCGAAGTTTGAGACATCAAAGTGAAATTCGGAATATCTTAATCTTATTGGTTTCTTGGAAAGCAGAGTAAAATCCAATATGGCTGACAAATCCAAATATACCAGAAGTCAAGAACGTCATGCAACCCAAAATTCCTAAGTTAGAAAGAAGAAAGGGGTTGCTTAATTTTTTTTCTAGAAAGAGCCCCACTCATTTTTTAGAGGCGATGTCCGGTATTGCATCTCATCTTTTTTTCAGTCCAACGCTTATCTTGTGGGTAGAGGACAAATAATAATAATAATTCTTTATTTATATAGCGCACACAGATTACGCAGTGCTGCACAGAGTTTGCCAAATAAGTCCCTGTCCCCAATGGGGCTCACAATCTAATCAACCTAACAGTATGTTTTGGAGTGTGGGAGGAAACCAGAGGACCCGGAGGAAACCCACACAAACACGGAGAGAACATACAAACTCTTTGCAGATGTTGACCTGGGTGGGATTTGAACCCAGAACCCCAGCGCTGCTACTCACTCAGCCACCGTGCCGCCCTACAACAAATGAGGATGACTGATCGTGTAATATGTTAGATCTGTTACCAGGAAAGCTGGGTGTTAACCAACATGGTAGGGTCATACCTCAGCTTTACACATTTGAGTCCAAATGTAGTTATGCGACTAGAACGTCGTCATGTTATTAGCCACCCAATTTTCCCAGATACAGATATAAGCAGGACTTCTCAAGGTCTACAAGTATTTATTATTTTGTTTAATTTCCGGTCGGTTCTTCAAGTGGACGGACAGATAAATGGTCCTTCACTCCGACTACATCAGGATAAAGGAAGAGATGATCCGGGGTGGGAACAAAACATGACAGTCACGGTATCAGACTGCAGCCACCTGGGGTTGTACATGGACATGGGGGGTGTACAGGACAGGCTACGCCTGCAGGGGGCACCAGCAGTGGGGCAAATCAAAGGCAACCAACTTCCCACTAATAAAAAGAGGCACTTTGTTAGGTGATACGCTCAATATTGGGGGAGATTTATCAGAAGTGTGAGGTAAAACTGTTTTAGTTCATGGCAACCAATCAGAGCTCTGTTTTCATTTTCCCACAGCGGTTTTTAAAATGAAAGCCAAGCTCCGATTGGTTCCCATGGGTAACTTGAACAGTTTTACCTCAGATACTTCCGATAAATTTTCCCCCAATGTAACCAAAGAGGTCACACCTTCTCAAAGAGAGTCTTCCAACTCCCCAAGAAAAGTAATTTGCTGGCAGAATGTTGCAGAGGAATGCATTATGATTTCAAAACTACCTTTATTATTATTGTCTGGACCCCTCCCCTTTCCTTCGGCAGGAGATTTGTCTTGTAAGAAGCATGGGGCAACACTGGAGGAAGAGGGAAGGTTTTTGAGTGCTGAGCACATGCCCCAGGTACACTGACTGCCTAATTAGCATAACACTTGAAGGAAGCCTACCATTTGATTTGATGCATTATGAACCAAACATACCTTGATAATCCTGTAGCTACACTGATGGCGAAACATATCTTGTTTAATCCCTGGGCTGAGTGATTTTGCTGAAAAAACTATTCTAAAATTATGGTAATTAAGCTCTCTCGCTCCTTTGCCTGGCTCAGCGCTTCTCCTCGCACATTAGTTATGCACTGCTCCAGAGAAAGATGTAATCATTATGTTGTCCCTGAGAGGCAGAAGTAATCAATCACTGCACCATCCTCCATCTGCTGTGTATGAGTGGTCCACCTCAGGTTGATTAGTCCTGTCTGGACAGTTCAGGAAGCTCCGTGTGTAATGTCAGTACAGCTTTCCCAAAGTCCTGAATTTTAAAATAGTTTTTTCAGCAAAACCACTCAGCTCAGAGATTAAACAAGATGTGTTCCTGCATCAATGTAGCTACAGCATTCTCCAGGTATGTGTGCTTCATTATGCATCAAATTTAATGGAAATGACATAATAGACAGAAATAATTAAAAGGTATATTGGAAATCCCAGCACATTTCTCTACAATTGGTGGAGGTGGGAAATTCCCTTTAAGGCTGTTACCACCAGGGGTATAGAGGGTGAGGCAGTGGTATTAAATCCGCCCTTTCCCACCCAATCTAACAACATGGACACTAGTATTATCCCCTGTTACCTTCTCTGTACACGGAGCCTCCTCTCACTGATGGTCACTGACAGGTGATTATTGATCGGGCTGCTGGTTATCAATAACTGGTGGACTGTGAAGATAAGTGAGGGATTCCTTTATTCCTGACATGCCATCATGGGAGAGAAATGTCTCCATCTGTGCCACCTCTGATGTCTTCCTTATAATAATCATCTAATTATAGCAATCAATTGTTTCTTCCTTCAGAATCACAGTTTTAGCATGACTTTTACACAACCTTTGCTTGGGGCCCCAGAGAACGCGAATCCATCCCTGTGCATATGTATCATTTATTTAATAAATTCCCATTGTCTAGGATATCGATTCTAAATGGACAGAAAAAAAAAGCAAAAAGTTATCATGGAAAAATATTCCCACCAAGTGCTGTACAGAGCAGAGCTCCTGAAAAAGTTTCGCAACAGCACTCCTAGAGGCCGATAAGGGTACAACACTCAATCTAGTATGATTATTTTTAATGTCCACCCTCGTGACACATAGACGGGTTACACACAGGCACGTCTAATGTTGTGATGGGTCACGTGGTTCTGACTTCCCACCACTATTCGGGATCATCATTTTCAAAAGAGTAATATCTACATCTGTTACATTATATGAATTTAGAAGATGATGATAACTGGCATGGGTTAATAAAAAATAAAAAAAGGAGAATTATTTCCAAGATTTCAGCGCACTAAAAATCCTGCGGAAAAAATTTCTGACCATTTCTCACAGAAGACAAAACCATTTTCCCAGGGATCAATTTAACCTGCGAGAGTCGGCTCCTTTCAAGCTATAATCCATCATATTTCCCCATCTCCAATTTTTCTATGTCGGAGCATCTTAAGTTGGCGATGAATTATTCTACAGAGAGCGGAGAGGGTCCTTCCTAGGTGGCGCGATGAGGGAGTTACCCTACGGCCCCGGTGGGTCAGATAGTATTAGGCTGCGGAGCGGGAGAGGGTCCTTGTGCGTGCCCCCATATTGGCAGTTGTTGTGTTGTAGTCATCTGTCAGAAGGGTCCTGTAATCAATCACCGCGGGGATCAATATACACTTTATGCATTCATCATCCCCCCCTTAGAGGGGCTATTACGAGGTGTCGGTTTCTTCCAGCAAAGAACAAAGGAGGGAAAGTAAGACGCACATATGTATGCAGGAGCAATTATTCGCCTTAATAACAACCCCCATCATCCATTTATATTGCAAGAGAAATTATTAAAAAAAGGGAGCAGAAAATCTTAAAAAAAAAAACAAAATTAAATAAATAAATAAAAAAGGATTTTTTTTCTCTGTAAAATACAATGTATGTGGGTGGGTGACGAGGGGGATCGGATCTCCGGGGCTGTTGATTGGTCTGTCACTTTGATTTGTGGTCTCCTCTGCCAAGATAATGGGTATATCTAGCAGCCGGGCACACAGGAAATGTATCGGGCCATGCAGATTGAAGGCGGCTTGTAAAGATTTCGGGTTAGTGCAATGTTCTTTGCTTGTTGCAATGTAATTACTGTAACACAAACAAGTTGGTGACAATTCGGGGAGAGAGGTGGCGCGGCGGATGGCGCATTTTTCTGTTTTACATGTGTCAATATCAATTGCCATTTTTTTTTCCCCCCAAATCAATTCTCACTTCTATAAAAAAAAAAAATCTTTCCTATTAAAAATTTAATCAGATAACTCATCCACCGATCTGACATTTCGTGAAATGACTGAACATGACAGGTGGTCTTCAAGGATAATGAAAGCGTGAACATTTTTTTGGGGGGTTGGATTTATTAAGAGGGGTGTATTGAACGCCAGTCTTGAAATTTAACCCGTCACAATATCTACCAAGAGGTTCTGGAGATACCCCAGCGCTGTGCTAGGCTACACTTGCATATGACTGAATGGAGTGGCAATGCAAACTTAAAGGGGTTTTCTCGTCTGGGCACTCACTTACAGTTTCATTACTCTGCCATATGTAAACATTTCTTCAATTAGATGTTATAAAAAAAATGTTCCTGTGTGAAGATGATTTCTCATAAATGTAGTCATATGGTCCCTCAGAAACAAGACTGTGTTCTTGGATACGGCCACCTCTGCTGGAGTGATTGCCCAAAGAAACAAAAGGTTTTTGTATATGAAATGTCTGGGAGTTACTGCATGTCCCACTGTCGTCCTGTGGTAATGATCCCTGAATCCAGGACTCAATAGCGCATGCATGGTCACCCCTGCCAAAATGTGAGGTGGTCGTATCCGAGGAAGCTATCTGGTTTCTATGGGACAACATGGCAACATTTATGAGAAATTATCTTCACACAGGGACATTTTTTTTTAATAACATCCAATTGAAGAAATGTTTACATATGGAAAATGAATTAAATTGATGGGAAAACCCCTTTAAGCTGCGGCTCGGCCAAGTAGTGGGACCCCTGTTCTACATATCACTGGGGGTCCTGTCCTCATGACCAGTAAGAGTCCCACTAGTCAAACCCCACCAACCAGATTGTTACTAGTATAATATTACAGACCTCCCAACAAGTCCTCCTTCAAGAGATATTTTCTCAAAAAGGTTTCTCTAATATGGAGTTGTTGGTCATAGATATTTCAATAAAAATGTTCTCTCTGCACAATTACCCTGTATGGGCCTTATGGTAGTACTCATGAATATAAGATTAAGGTCCTTGTAGAGTAATTGCTCATTGACACTTGGTGATCACATGACCCTCCATCAGCGGCCATTTTATGGACAGGAATGGCAACTGATGAGGAGGTTTCACTATACATATCAGGAGAGCGGAGCTGAACTTTTAATAGATGTATATTGGTAAATTACCCAATATCCTGCCTCCCACACATAGACACATTATAAAAAAAAACCTTAGGGTAAGTGGCCAAGCTTTATTATTAACCCTTAACCTGGTGTCCTAATGAGAAGATTGACCGGTTCCTGCTTTGGGTATATTACCATCCAGCACAGTCATAGATAGATTATTCTTGAGATGGCCATCTATGATCATGGAGATGTTGCAGTGTAAACCCCCTGCTATAATCAGTCATGAACTTCAAAGTTGTTTTTACCAAGACAAAGGAAACGACTAATACAGTGGGTACAGAAAGTATTCAGACCCTTTAAAATTTTTCACTCTTTGGGGCTCATTTACTAAGGGTCCAAACGCCGCACTTTCATTGGGTTTCCCGAATATTTCCGTTTTGCGGCAAGTTGCTCCGGTATTTTGGCGCATCGGTGCACGCAACAGAAATGGGGGGGGGGGGGTGGTGGCCGTCGGACAACCCAACGTATTCGGACAAACCGTGGAATTTAAAAAAAGTTTTGTGTTGCAATATCAAGAACTCATGCACTGGGAAGAAGCAGGTCAACTCCGGGGGACCTCGGCGCAGCTGCGACACAGGAAGGAACTCGGACGCACGATCTTAGTGAATCGCGGCAGAACCCGAATCCACATCGGACAACGCACCGCTGGGTCGTGACAGGACCGGGTAAGTAAATCTGCTCCTTTGTGTCATTGCAGCCAATTGGAAAGACCAAAAGTTCTTTATTTACTCATTAATGTACATTCCCCTCCCCATCATGAAATGCAGATATTTTTGCTAATTTATTAAACAAGAAAAACTGGAAAAACTGAAATATCACCTGGTGAGAAGTATTCGGCCCCCCGGTGAGAAGTATTCGGCCCCCCGGTGAGAAGTATTCGGCCCCTTTGCTCAGTGTTGAGTAGAAGCATCTTTGGAGCTGGTGCAGCCAGGAGTCTTCTCGTGAAGATGCTACAAGTTTCTCAGCCCTGGATTTGGGGATCCTCTGCCTCTTCCTTGCAGATCCTCTCCAGTTCCCTCAGGTTGGATGGTGAATGTTGGTGGGGGCCATTTTCAGGTCTCTCCAGAGAGGCTCCATTGGTTTTAGGTCCGGGCTCTGGCTGGGCCGGCAGGAATGGTCACAGAGATGTTCTGAAGCCTCTGCCTTGTTATTAGCTGTGTGCTTAGGGTCATTGTCTTGTTGAAAGGTCCAGAGCACTTTGGGGGAGGTTTTCATCAAGGAAAACCCCGTAGCCCCCATAGCATGATGCTGCCCCCATAGCCTGATGCTGCCCCCACCATGTGTCACTGCTGGGATTGTATTTGGCAGGTGATGAGCGGCGCCTGGTTTTCTCCCCCGCTTAGAATTTACACCAAAAGTTCAATCTTCATCTCATCA
This sequence comes from Engystomops pustulosus, assembly GCF_040894005.1. Classification (NCBI taxonomy): domain Eukaryota; kingdom Metazoa; phylum Chordata; class Amphibia; order Anura; family Leptodactylidae; genus Engystomops; species Engystomops pustulosus. The sequence goes on from NC_092419.1 coordinate 98,992,173, forward strand.
GACCAGAGAATCTTATTTCTCATAGTCTGGGAGTCCTCCATGTGTTTTGTGTGGCTTTCACCGAGGAGAGGCTTCTGTCGGCACACTCTGCCATAAAGCCTTGACTGCTGGAGGCTGCAGTGATAGGGGACTTTGTGGAACTTTCTCCCCATTTCATCATTGGAGCTCAGCAACAGTGATCTTCTTCTTTACCTCTCTCACCAAGGTTCCTCTCCCACAATTGCTTAGTTTGGCTCAAGGAAGAGTTGTAATGGTTCATAATCCTTAAATGTAAGTGGAACCTTTGGAACATTGAGTCCTGCAGAAATTCTTTTGTAAACTTGGCCGGTTCTGTGCCTTGCCACAATTCTGTCTGAGCTCCTCGGGCAGTTCCTTGTATCTCATAATTCTCGTGTGCTCAGACGTGCACTGTGAGGTCTTATACAGACAGGTATGTGCCTTTTCTAATGAAGTCCAATCAATTGAATTAAACACATTTGGACTCCAATGAAGGAGTAGAACCATCCTAAGGAGGACAGCATGCGAGTCAAATACGAGTATCACAGCAAAAGGCCTCAACCTGACCGTGTGATATTTCACTTTTACGTGTTTAATAAATTAGGAAAAATATCTACATTTCTGTTTTTTCTGTTAAGATGGGGTGCAGAGTGTAGTTTATTAAGCAAAAAAAAAAACTTTATTTGATCTTACCATTTTGCTGCAATGAAACAAAGAGTGAAAAATTTAAAAAGGGGTCTGAATACTTTCCATACCCCCTGTACATAAATTCCATCAGTGATCTGGTGACATATTTCTTTGAGACGTCCATCTTGTAATTAAATTGAGGCGTTTAATGCATTCGGAGACTCTCCGTCTGGTTTGACAAATCACGTCTGCCAGCTACATATGCACGGAGCAAATTAAAATCGCTGAATATGCATAACCACAAGCAAAATAAGCACCTCATACACCAGCTTCAGCTAAAAATGTAATATTCTCCAGTGGAGATGTTATCATCATCATTATTAAGGGAAGGTAACACTTAAAGACCTCCACTTATACCCCGAATATCTATCTGATCAACACTAAAAGACTGTTCTTATCTGTCTGAAAGATGACTAGAGTCTTCATTAATAGCAGCCAAAAGTTACAGATCATAGCTGATGTATTCAATGATTTACACTAAAAGTCAACTGTATCCCCAAACCACAAAATACAAGTCCCCGTACAGCTACACTGACAGAAAAGTTAAAAAAAAGTAAAGGATTCCAGAACATGGTGAGAAAGGGCTTTTTTTTGGTTATTGGTTAATGGGTTTGTATTGAAAAGAATTTTGGTATCTTTTGAATTGAATGGTCCCAAAGAAGTTAACTTCTAGTAATAATATTACTGTATGAAAATAATACTGTAGTAAAATGTATTTTTCCTCTTATCCGATCCACAAATAATCTTATATAGAATATTTCACGGTGTCATTAAAAAATACAACATGTCCAGCAAAAAATAAGCCCCCATACAACTATGTTAATAGATAAAGAATTAATAATAATAAAATTGGGGATCTCTAATTAGTAATTAGTACTTACCGTATATACTCGAGTATAAGCCGAGACCCCTAATTTCAACACAAAAACTGGGAAAACCTATTGACTTGAGTATAAGCCGAGAGTGGGAAATGCATTGGTTACAGCCTCCCAGTATATAGTCTGCCAGCCCCTGGAGCATACAGCCTGTCCAACCCCTGTAGCATACAGCCTGCCCAGCCCCTGTAGTAGGAAAAAAAATAACACTGTACTCATCTTTCCGACGTCCCCCATAGGTCCTCTTCTGTCTCAGACAGAAGAGGACCTATGGGTGACGTCAGAAAGGTGAGTTTTGGCTTTATGGTTTTAGTTAACTCGAGTATAAGCCGAGTTAGGGTTTTTGAGCACAAATTTTGTGCTGAAAAACTAGGCTTATACTCGAGTATATAAGGTAGTCCTACTTGATCATTGAAAGCAACTCATGTCAATCACAGAGTAGGACCACCCACTGCACTTTTAAGCCCCAAATAGGAAAGTGTACAAAACCTTTTAAAATAGACCCATATATAAAACGCTGTCAGCTTTTGAAGTCTGGTCTACATTTTAAGTTTGTCGTGTTCACCATAATGGGAAATTTTAGAAAATTTTACCTTCTAGGGCGAAGTTTCCAGTCCAGGCCGAACTTTTATGCAAAGGTTTTTTTGAACCCTCGAATTTTAATGAAGTAGTTTAAAGTGCAGACCCTTTCATTTGGATAATCTATAGGGGTTCAACCCACACCCCCTCATATGTAATGCCATATGAGGGGGCAGTTTGGATATTGAAATGCTACATCTTGTATTTGTAAGTGACCCCTGTGTCTGAAAGATGAATTTCTATCAGGTACTAGAGAAGTGACAGAGATACATCCTCGTTTGTCATGTAGATGTTGACTGGCGAGACACGGGACATTTATCACCCACGGGGGATATTATAAGGAGAGCGCCGTGGTAATGCTTGTACGTACAACACTTTGTAGATTAAATATAATAAACTGTTTATATTCCATTCTTCTGAATGGATCAGCATAATTATGTCTCGCGTTAGGTGGTGGCATTAATATAATCGCTTTATTTATACTCGATGATAAATGCCACAGAGGACATTCATCAGGCAATGGGACGGTCTCTCGGCATCAGAACCACTCATCTAAGTGTCTCTATAGAAGGAGGTTGGAAAATGTGTAATAGTAAGGGTCCCAACTTTGCAGACCCTGTGGTAAGAAGCCTTGTCTATGTTGATCAAGGAGCCGTGGGGGCTTAAATGCCCATGTAAAAACAGTGGTCATAGGTCACTTGTGGTGGATTTCAGTTGTATGTAGAGTGGAACAAAGCTCCTATGCCACAAAAGACTACATCAGCTACTAAAAGGGGTCGTCCACTTTCAGCAAATAATTAATAATAATTCTTTATTTGTATAGCGCACACAGATTACGCAGCGCTGCGCAAAAGAATGTCAAATTGGTCCCTGTCCCCATGGGGCTCACAATCTAAACAACCTAACAGTATGTTTTGGAGTGTGGGAGGAAACCGGAGGACCTGGAGGAAACCCACACACACATGGAGAGAACATACAAACTCTTTGCAGATGTTGACCTGGGTGGGATTCAAAACTCAGGACCCCAACGCTGCAAGGCAGAAATGCTACTCACTCAGCCACCGTGCCGCCCTAATATTTGATATGATTTGTGTAAAGAAAAGTACAAATTTCCAATATACGTTCTCAATCAATTCCTCACTGTTTGAGATCTCTACTTGCTCTCCTGCTATAGAAAGCTTCTATGTTCACTTCCAGTGGATACAAATCTGACCATGGTCACACAGGTGCACTGCTCGTTATATCGCAGAGAGTAATCAAAGCCGGGTGTTATAACGAGCCGTGCACCTGTGTGACCATGGTCAGATTTCTGTCCACTGGAAGGAAACATTCTTGAAGCTTCTATGAAGCTTTCCATAGAATGACAGCAAGCAGAGATCTAGAAAACAGTGAGGAATTGATACAGAAAGTATACTTTCCTTTACACAAACCATATCAATTATTTTCTGAAAGTGGACAACCCCTTTAATTAGTGAACGTAGGTATAGTCATCGAGCAAGTGATCATATTTCAGCATATATTAAGGTTTCTTGATGTAATTGTTGATACCCATGGCCACAACCAGACTGGAGAGACTGGGATGTGCCTAAGGAATCCCATCGTGGCCACAGGAAGAGGGCGGCCCGCGGTCGTGGCCACAGGAAGAGGGCGGCCCGCGGTCGTGGCCACAGGAAGAGGGCGGCCCGCGGTCGTGGCCACAGGAAGAGGGCGGCCCGCGGACTAAATATAGGTTGTGGTTGTGACACCAATAATATAAAGGGGGGGGATTGTGAGGAAACAATTGCTAGCTATATACACATTAGCAGAACCCCAGCCACTATTTGCTTTGCTCCAGTACGGTCAATAAAAAACCCCAAAAATTAGTTAATTTCTTTTAATGTAATAAAACATATTAAACTATTTAAATTTGCTGTCATAGCAAGTGTCTAATTTACACCATATACTTAGTAAAACTGCAATATGAAGAAGTGTAAATCTTGATGCCAGGGAGGTTTGAACCACACAAGGTAAAATCTAAGAAGAACGCTCAGTGACCTGTCAGCAAAAGAGAGCGGCGGCGGATCGTGCTACCAAATCCACCGTAGTATTTCAGCCGATTAAACTTGTATGACGCTCAGTATCAGATGCTGCAGACAGGTCAGGCAGCATTAATATTGAGCATCTCGCTCAGACTCTTGTCACTAGGAGGTCACCAAACATCCAAACCAATGGAAGGGACGCACCCGGCTTTTCAGGAAAAGGACAGCGATGTGTTTAACCTCCTGGAATAAAAAGTTATGTTCTTGGATGATGACGGATGTGATAAATATAGGCCCATCAGAAGACTTATGTCATGGGTTATAACTATTACATAGAATAGACCCAAAGAAATTCAAAAAGTCTTAGCTTCAAATTTTTCTTTAGTCTTTGAAGTCTAAAAACGAACGTAATTTCCAAATCCAAGTCCAGGTGGTGGCCAATATTATTGTAATGGACGGATGAGGAGGAGGAAGAAGAGGAAGAGGAGGAGGAAGAAGAGGAAGAGGAGGAGGAAGAAGAGGAAGAGGAGGAGCAAGAAGAGGAAGAGGAGGAGCAAGAAGAGGAAGAGGAGGAGCAAGAAGAGGAAGAGGAGGAGCAAGAAGAGGAAGAGGAGGAGCAAGAAGAGGAAGAGGAGGAGGAAGAAGAGGAAGAGGAGGAGGAAGAAAAGGAGGTGAAAGAAGAGGAAGAGGAAGAGGAGGAGGAAGAAGAGGGAGAGGAGGAGGAAGAGGAGGAGGAAAAAGAGGAACAACAACATATGATTCATATAATCAAGAACTTCGAACCAACCGAAAAGTCCCAAAGAACAGCAAACTATTTGATATCCAGCTGGTAGAAAAATGTAAACCACATGACTTTGTACTTCATCTGATCCCAATATGAAACATCCGGCTAGCCTGATACAGAGACGGGCACACGGCTATGCTAATACAAAATATCTGGCTAGCTTGATACAGAGACCAGCAAACAGCTATCCTAATACAAAACATCCAGCTAGCCTGATACAGAGACGGGCACACGGTTATCCTAATATGAAACATACGGCTAGCCTGAAACCGAGACGGGCATATGGATATCCTAATACAAAACATCTGGCTAGCCTGATACAGAGATGGGCATGCTGCTATCCTAATACGAAACATCCGGCTAGCCTGATACAGAGACGGGCATATGGATATCCTTATACAAAACATCCGGCTAGCCTGATACAGAGACCAGCAAACGGCTATCCTAATACGAAACATCCAGCTAGCCTGATACAGAGACAGGCACACGGCTATCCTCATAAGAAATATCCGGCTAGCCTGATACCGAGACCGGCATATGGATATCCTTATACAAAACATCCAGCTAGCCTGATACAGAGACGGGCACACGGCTATCCTAATACGAAACATCCGGCTAGCCTGATACAGAGACGGGCATACGGCTATCCTAATACAAAACATCTGGCTAGCCTGATACAGAGAAGTTAAAGGGGTTGCCCAGTAAAATTAAAAAAATGTAAGCAGAAGCAAAAGGGGCTCCACATAGGGCAGCTAAAATAACTGGTTACTTGCCACTCTAGTCTGCTGACACCATAGGAAAAGCCAAGGGAGGCCACAAAGGCACTCAATACCTGAGATGAGTCAGCTCTCCAACCAGCATGTCTTGTGTTATACAGACACCCAGGAAGTCAACTGCATCGGGAGAACCTGGAGGGTAACTGGACTCTCTCCTCGCAGTGTTGCATTCATATTAGTGGATGAGGTTTTACAAGATAAGTCACAACCATTATGTGCTATAATATCATGTTGGTGGGGGTACAACCTAGAGTATCCCACCTTCCAGGTGTTCTATAGCAGCACAGGAAGCAGACATCACTCTTCTATGTGTAGTGGCTGAACATTGTCACTGCAGCTTAGCAGATGGTTAGAAGCTGATCTGACCACTACTCAGACAGCGGAGATATCTGCTTCCTGTTTCATTCTCTGTTTATCAGCTGCTGATCTATTGGGGAAGGTGCTGGGTGTTAGACCCCCGGCTATATAAATACTGTGGATCTATTCTATCGATATGATAATCAATTTGTTTATCCTAGAAAATCCCTTTAAACACCATTACAAAGCTACATAGCTTCAGTATGATCCATATTGATTGGTCCAAGTTGGTTCCCAGCCTATGTGAGCGTATAGAACCCAGGTTGTAACCCTCCGATATTTATAGATCTATGGATATTATATATTCTGATGACATCGCTCTATGAATATCAAGTTACTTCTCCAAGTCATCAATGATGTCACAAAATCTATATAAATTGGTGTTTTCACTTGTTGAAAAGCCTTGATAAAACTTTCACATCCAGATCCTGTTTAATAGATCCCCCTCCGGTCTTCCCATTACATGTCATACTAGGCCATTGTTAGGGTCACCCCACTCCTGGAGGCCCTTTCACTGGCCGGTCCTAATGCACCCACATGAATAAATCTATATATTTAGAGACGCTTATTGTGAGGCCCTCTCTAGGAGACAGGTCTAGTGGTCTCTAGTTTTCTTTTTGGATAGAACAGTCTCATTTAAACAACCTTCTTATGTTACACCGTCCGCAGCACCATCTGCTCAAGGCTCGCAGCGGCTGTGCATAATTTACTAGCTTTACATGTACGAGCTCTCACCAGTACTTGTAGGATATTCATGAAAAACTTACCTCTAAAGCCGGGATAAGGTGACTCGTCATCTGACACTCTTCACTGAGACTGCTAAGCTGCTGTCCTTTTGCCCTCTTGGATAAATACAAGGAAATAGATGTAGATAGAAGACTATGGATGTAAGACATCTCCAACCTGTGAACATTAAGGGGGTAAAAGCAAAAAAAGTTCCACCATTAGAGCCAAGTACAACCGACTACAAATGGGGACATAACAATTAAAGGGGTTTTTGAGGAAGAAACATGGCAGGCACAGCAGTGGACACTGGGTGGAAGGCCATGCAAGAGGACCAACTGTCCTATGAGCTCTAGTATATGAATTGGGTGCTACAATCAGACCTGGAGAAGGTGTCAAGGGTGCAGAAGGTGACATAATGGAGTCACTGTTTGGGGTATCGCAACACAGCATTACACTTTATGAAATTCACCTGTAGCACTAAAGCACTGGACCCTGGAGACAAAGACTAGATAGGAGTTGGCAGTGTGTCGATAGCCTATTGCCGAGCCACATGACCCCACAATCTCGAGCTGAGCCAACCACTAGATATTAAACGCAGCCCCTACATCCTAGCCACACAACCAACTACTAGAGTCTAACCATGCAACCTCGAGCCTAGCTAAGCCACATGTCCACACAGCCCGGAGCCGAGCCACCACAGCCAGGAGCCGAGCCACCACAGCCAGGAGCCACCACAGCCCGGAGCCGAGCCACCACAGCCCAGAGCCGAGCCACCACAGCCCAGAGCAGAGCCACCACAGCCCAGAGCAGAGCCACCACAGCCCAGAGCAGAGCCACCACAGCCCAGAGCAGAGCCACCACAGCCCAAAGCAGAGCCACCACAGCCCAGAGCCAAGCCACCACAGCCCAGAGCCAAGCCACCACAGCCCAGAGCCAAGCCACCACAGCCCAGAGCAGAGCCACCACAGCCCAGAGCAGAGCCACCACAGCCCAGAGCAGAGCCACCACAGCCCAGAGCAGAGCCACCACAGCCCAGAGCAGAGCCACACAAACTGGAGCAGAGCCACACAAACTGGAGCAGAGCCACACAAACTGGAGCAGAGCCACACAAACTGGAGCAGAGCCACGCAAACTGGAGCCGAGCCACGCAAACAGGAGCCGAGCCACGCAAACAGGAGCCGAGCCACACAAACAGGAGCCGAGCCACACAAACAGGAGCCGAGCCACACAAACAGGAGCCGAGCCACACAAACAGGAGCCGAGCCACACAAACAGGAGCCGAGCCACACAAACAGGAGCCGAGCCACACAAACAGGAGCCGAGCCACACAAACACTAGACCAGAGGTGTCAAATGCTTTTCCACAGGCCTGGTGGTTGCCTTATAAGGACAGAATGTCATTTTATTCATGTATAAATGTACTCCTCTACTCCTTTACAGGTAAGCAAGATATGTAGTAGTTACATATATAGGAGGGTAACCACAAAGCTAAACTTATTGTCAAATAACCTGAGACAACAACATGGCTAATAAGTGTCCCCACAGGAGCCAACAAGCACTGTACCTGCTGCAAAGCAGTCGATGGTACCTGCAGTAACCAATAGTTAAATTATCCCACAGTCACCAAGTAGCCCGGAGCCTCACAATCTTTTCTGATGCCCACTGGTTATTGTGCCCTCTTTTCTGTAGCTGCACCCATATAACAACAGACCACAGAAAAGGGGCAATATAAGGAGTGGACTTCAGAAAAAGGCACATTAGCCACTCACTTATAATTGCCCATCTGGAACCCACGAAATTCTCCTCCCTCCTTCGTTAAACAAGTGGGAAAAAAACAAACCAAAACAAACACTCACCTCTCCCTGTTCCCCTGAAGCAGCAGCAGCCCTCTTCTCCTCCTCTGTGCAGCGTCTGTAGATGGCTCTGAAGTCAGCAGATGTGATAATTATATTGGGTCTGCCATTTTCAGAGCCACATACAGGCACCACACAGCGGAAGAAAAGAAGACTACTGCTGCTGCTTCAGACCAGCAAGGAGAGGCAAGTATTGGAACAACAAGAGGGAGACAAGCCAGGTAAAACAAGTCCGCGGGCCTTGTATTTGACACCCGTGCACTCGATTGTAGACATACAACCAAATACTAGACCCTCCGATATAACCACTAGACTCTAAACAAGTATAATATTTTCAGAATAATACAGCCATGTTTTTGTAATCTATTACAACCCAATTAGCCGTGCAATGGAAAATGCTCAGGTGGCATAATTTTTTTTTCTAAAATAGTGCCCCTCCTGTGCATGGTTGTGTTGAGTATAGTAGTATGTAAGTAAAAGCTATAGTAGCAGACTTGGACAATAGTTCTGTAGGTTCAAATCCTGCACTTTTCCTATGTGTTCCAGCATCACAAAAAAAACATGGCAGCATTGCTCCAAGCACAGCACCACACTTCTCCACAGGTGGTATGTGGTATTGCAGCTCAGCCGACTTTACTACAAGAGATGCAGAGTTGCAATATCACAAGGCTGTCAATTTTATTATACAAGTATAATATCCATGAAAATGTAAAAAATTTCCAAAAATTGCACACCGATATGTATAATGATGAAGGCCGGCCGGAGGCATGTAATGCCACTATGCAGCCAGACTCAGATTCAGGGAATAGACGACATGTAGATAAAGACTTCAGGAGATATTAAACCGTAATAAATCTGACATCACATTAAAAAAAAAATAGCAAGCGATTTCCGGAAACTATCGGGTGACATCTGAACACATAATAGTACATATTTTATGAACTTTCAGCCGTGACGCTGACAGATGTGTGTATAGGTATTTAACTAGGAAGATTAATGACATAGATTCGGCCAATAAATCTATGCAGGACTAAAAGCCAACGGGGAGCGCTCACAGGCGCGTGTATGCGGAAGGGCAGTGGGATTGTTAATATCTTGGAAATAGGCCGCAAAGTCTTTGAGTACAAAGCAGGAGTCAGGCAACACTGACCCTCCCCATTAATCTTTTTATTGGCACAAGTCTGTATCGGCACCTCTCGACTGGAGGAGATTTGCAGGCCTATGGGGAGCAATGATTTCACAGGTGGGGGGGTCCTGAGGTGGGTCTTTATCAGACAGCTTGGCTCTTCGAAATGGCCCATTCCACCAAATGAAAATTGACATTTTCATTTGAACTTTCCGACCTCCAGTAATCACACTAATAGCCTGTGTTTGGTGGGGAGTTGAGCTTTTCTTAGGGTTGGGGGGAGGTTTTATAGCTCCTCATCTTGTAGACTTTCTTTGGAGAGATAGAGACTCTATATCTAGTGCTCTAACCAGGCGGCTCAATGTCTATGGGACCGACGCCAAGATCTGAAAAGTTCCATACGGTAGCAGTAGTACAGGCGGCTTACACACAGAATCCGGACAGGTTTATGGCAGTCACGTTTGAGAAAAGGGAATTTTAGTAATTAAAGGTAATTAAAAAGGTTGGGCTGTATGTGAAACATACAACTGGATTGGCAGCGTGTAGACAAGTTTATAATGGGTATAAAGACACCATCTTCCGTTCACAAGGCTATACACAGAGGAGAAGAGCCCCATTATTAATACAGTGCCCCCATCTGGGGCCTGATGTTCTCATACTGCACCTTCTGCCTGTAGAGGATTAATTCTATATATCTTGGTTTGCTAGTATTGCAAGTCAACTACAACTGGTCCTTTTACTCCAAGAACCACATGGTGGACCCAAGATACATAACATCTTACCACTAGACCATACAACCCAAATATAGTCTCTACAGAACAGATCCACAACTCCATCCATGAGCAACACCCAAAGTAGAAAAGTGACTTTTCCCCCCCAAGGGTCAACTTATTATTTCTATTCAACTGTAAAATACAAAACCTCAGGGATGATCCGTATAGACCAGTAAGAGTAGGTGTACATTTAGGAGTTATTTCTGACCAGCTGTTTGATGCTGGAGTCGGCCACAGTTGACTTTTTGGTGCACCAAACGTACCTATCCGGCACCCATAGAAATAATATAGCCATCAAGTACCATTGTTTGATCCGGTTTTTGCAATGGTTGTCTCAACAACTAATGCTAGGATTGCCAGAACTGATCCTACAGAACACTTGTTAATTTCCCATGATACTAGGACATATATATAATCCTGGAGGTGTAGGCCCACAGTGGCTCCTACTTAGGGCCAAGTGAAAGGGTGTTTAAGTGGTTCCCCAATTTTCACAGTTTACCCATTAGGTCAATACCACATTCCTCAGTCTCTGCACAAAAGGCATCTTGACCTACAGAGATACAGAGATGCTGATGTACAGCCCCATAGAGAAATGGTCAGCGTCCAATTCAAGGTCAGGGCAGTCAGAAAGCCGGGTAGAGGTCAGGGCAGGAGCTACAGGGGTCAATATGGTATTTAACAGAGGTAAAGACAGGTCTGGAGTTGGTAGTAAATGCAAAAGGACAAACAAGGGTACTAAGACTGGACGGCATGCTACAACTCCTTAACAAACTTACCATAATTAATAGCAACAACATAATTAAAATAGTATAAATAAATAACCACACAAAACCCCTTGCTGGGTGGTAAATTTGTCACAGCTTTTACATAATGAAAATCTTTAAACATGAGACACTTTAATGAGTTTATCAGAAATCACATGCTCACGTGCCAGCTGGCAAGTCGGCCAGCCGAGCATCCCCATCACCAATATTCTCCTCTCACCAGCTGTGACTTGATAAAATACAAAGCAATAGTACAATATCATAAAAACATATCATATGAACAAAACTAATGGGGAGGGAGGGACTGCTTGAGTGCTGTGGTGAAGAGAGGCAGGAAACCAGAAACCTCCGCTTTAAATCCCCCTTGCGTGCTGCAACCAGGAGGGGGAACGTGGTGAAGTAATAATGGGAAAGGTCGAGTTGGAGCCCAAATACCTGCCCACTCCCCTTAATAAAGTGCCACACGGCCTCTTTTCAAGTTAACCCCTTATTGCCTAACCTGCAGCCAGCATTGCAGGGGCACCTCCCCGACTTGGTCAGGGGTACCCCAAATGACAGATAGTGGCGTCTAGGCACCTTATTGCTCAGGCACTTTCTCATGGGGGAATTTGCCTTCTATAACCCAAGTTATGTAATGATTGGTCCAACATAGTGACACATTTAAAAGTCTGGCAGGGAATGTGCATTCATGCTAAAACCTTACTAAAGTTAGGATCCACAGCAAGAACCAAGGGCAGGGGGTAGGACATTGGATATTATGTTCCTTAATTTAAAAGTCGAGAATATGGAATCCCGTAGAACATGTACAGTTTGTGTTTCTATATATTCGGGTACATGGTACCTGTTTTTACATGATGTGTTCTTGAGGTCTGATGGTTTGATGGATTTGCCCTCCGCATCTACAACTTTCCTTAGAATCATGTAATCTCTTCACTAAATGGTCGCACCGACGCCGGCAACGTTGGCTGCTCCGCCCCTGGCGTCAGGCTGCTTCTTGTAAATGTTTCTCCAATATTCAGCTCCTAGAAGAGATGCATTGCAAAATTGCTGTAAGGAAAGGCCGGATTCCTCAAGCTTTCACTAAATGAAGTTGGATTATTCAACGTCCATAAAAGAGGTTTATCCTCTGGCACAGCGGGAACAAGTAGGAGGGCTTGAATGACAGCTCCGGCCTTGGCTGATGGAAATCCTGCTCTAGCCTCTTACATTAAAGAAATTGTATAAGAGTGGAGGGTGCAGACAGGGGTCTGCGATGGCGGAAAGGTCAGAGAAGACTTTTAGGATGGAAGCGGATGCAGGAATATGCCGGAGGAAAGGTGAAGAAGCAACAATGGGGCAACCATCTCATTAGGAGGAGTCTCACCATTGGCTTACCCATAACAGTGACAGTAATTGGGGAGTGGGGGTTACAATAGCGGGGACCCCCTCTAATCAGAATGTTATGGCATAAATAGGGAGAGTTGAAATACAATTTTAGGCTCATTCACTGGAGTAGGGGGTCCGATGATGGGTTTGTCCCAAACACTCCTATGGCATTGGTCCTATGAACGGTGTCTCTCGTTGGAGAGGACCCAGTCCATCCATGTTTTAGACTGAACTGTGTAATACTTCATTCACCCTGTAGAGGCCCTATGACGACTATACTTGGGGCTCCCCAAAATCTGATGCAAGATATTTACATCATCTTAACATTTTTATTTATAATGTACCCACAAAAAATATTGATCAATATGAGATTGCTGCGGGTCTGACACTCCTTGCATCAGCCATTTGAAGAAACTGTACAATATGGACAAAGATGGTTTCATTGGATTAGCCAGAACAGCGCCACACATTGTATAGTGGTCGTGATTGGCTTTGTAGCTCACTTGAAAGGACGGAGCTGCAACCCGACCATGTGGCTCATGCACATGATATCACTGCCCTGTGATGTGGTAGTGCTGCTTAGTGAACTACCATGACCAATCTTATGGGTCACCGAAATATCAAATTCCAAATTAACCCGTTAAAAGGGTTGTACTAATTTAGGAATTTAGCCGTAGCCACAAAATAGGGGATAACAAGGTGATTGGCTTCAGTCCAATTGCATAGATCTCCACCAATCGCAGGAATGGCACCCCAAGCAATCTGGAAAGTGGGGGTCCCGTTCTCAGTCATAGGTGGAGCATCCTAGCAATCCATTAAATTCTATGGGAGCAGTCGGAAAATACTGAGCACAGCGCTCCCGGATCGCCGGCAATTTCTGTTACTACCATAGTATCAAAGAACCCATGCTTGTCCTGCTGCTCCAAACATTAGTGAGAAAGGGACACCAATTCTCCAGATCACTGGGGGTTCCTTTCTTGTGACCCACGGGGGTTGGACCCTCACTGATCACATTGACGTAAAGGAAATCTACCATCAAAATCCATCATGATAAACCAGGGACACTTACTTAAGATCCAGGCATCATCTTATATTTGTTATTCATGGCCTCCTTCCTTCTAAAATCAACTTTTAAAATTTGTTAATGAGCCTGAAGGGCTCCTGGCGTGGGAGCTTTCCAGAGCCCTTCAGTGCTGCCGATTCACAGACTGTTACAATCAGCAGAGCATGTCTCACCCATCCCCTTCCTCTTTCCCTTCTCCCTCTGTATGTGTAATCTAGCAGCAGGAACTGCAGAGGGAGCAGAGACCTGCTCATTGTAACAGCCTGTGAACCTAAAGCATGGAGTGGCTCTGGAAACACCCACTAGAGCCCTTCAGTCTCATTAGGGAGCAGGGACCTGCTCATTGTAACAGCCTGTGAACCTAAAGCATGGATAGGCTCTGGAAACACCCTTCAGGCTCATTAGCATAATTATAAAAGTTGATTTTAGAAGGAAGGAGACCATGGATAACAAATATAAAAATATTTTCACAGTCACAGTGCCTGGATCTATGAGTAAGTGTCCCTGGTTTATCACGATTGATATCTTTCTAAATAGGTACAACCTTTCTAAGTCTATGGGAGTGATGAAAATGACAAAATCTTTCTCCGTATAGGTGGGATCTGCATCTGGCACAAATGTGTAAGATGAGAGTTCCCCTTTAAGAAGCACAAAGTTTTCTATTCACCAGACACCTCTGTTTTACATTCCCAGAAGCGGAGTCTGGGCTGCGCGTCACGTTGACATGGACGGGTATGTATTGCAGGTATTGAATTTCGTGTAAACCCTACGCCTACAAGGAATGGTTATGTTAGCTCCAGCCAGGCCGAGGAAAAGCAAAGTCTCCCGGCTGCTTAATTTCCAGTGCGGAGCCCTCCCGTCACTCAATCTGCCTAATACAAAGGACTGACTTAAGCAGTATTGAATAAATTGAAATGAAGTTGCCGCTGTCCATCAGCGTTATACATGGCTTCTTAAAGCAGTTACACCGGGACTGATGAAGAGCGCGAGAAATCGGCGGTCACAGGGAAAGACGAGACACTTCATAGACAGGATGGATCTGTTATTTAAGAAATGAGCCGCCACCGTGATCACTAGATGGATGCCGCCGCCGAGCATTTGTCCTTCAGAAAAGTCATTTAATATTTGTCAGCGCCGTGTAACTTGGAGCTGATTATACATGAAATACTGGAGTCACAGCTCCGCGCCATTACAAGGCTGAACTCACACAGGCATACATCATGTCTTATATGTACAGGCGTAGTGACGGAGCAGAGCCGCTACAAGGGCAGGGGCGTAACTCGAGGGGGTACAGAGGTTGCGATCGCACCTGGGCCCAAGAGGTTTAGGGGGCCCTTATGGGGTCACTTTCCCATATGAGAAGACTATTACTATAAACCATACATTATAGTTGGGGGTCCGGCACAGACTTTGCACTGGGGTCCATCAGCTTCTAGTTACGCCACTGGACACGGACATTTATACATAGTCGCTCATCAGTTTTACACCTCATAACTATAGAAACTTCTGACATCTATAATGAGGGATAGTTATGGGACAATCTTAAAGATTTTGCATTGGACATATCAAATTGTGTCACTATCAAGGATTTTACACTCTTCAGAGGGGTAACCACACCAGACACATCATCTGCTTCTTGGCCACTGGTCTGGACTCCTGGACATAAATGAGACTGGACCAGCAAACCAGATTTTGAAATATATTAGGCCTCTTTCATTCCGGAGCCCAGAATACCTGAGTGGCTGGCGGTTGTGGCCTAGGCACGCTAGTGTCACGGTGCTTGGTATGGGGACCGGAGGGCTGTCCTACAGCCTGGCAGGACTTCAGCAGGTGGTGTGTGCAAGAAATATGGAGGGAGAGGCTGTTGTATTGGTTCTCCCTGGGGCAACCCCTGAGTGTCTGTAGGATGAGTCCCTGGGTAATGGATGGGGGAGCCCGTGGTGGTAACAGCCATATCCAGGGATCAGACGGAGGCAACGTTACAGTTCTTTTATTGAACAGCAGACAACGGCCAAACATAACAGCAGTAGATTCCACAAGCTGGTGAGCTGGTGGGAGGTAGCTGGTCCGCAGGGAGGTAGAAGAACTGTGTCCAATAGTGGAAGCTGCAGTTTTGGGTTAGAGTCTCCGGACTCGCCCACAGGTATCACGCAGGGGCCGGAGATACCTCTTCTTCCTTGTAGTGGGTCTGGACAGCAGCTCTGGAGGGAGCTGCACACTGGACCTGCTTCTCCATCTACTGACTGAATTCCAAGACCATGGGCTTCCACCCAGCAGAGGTTTTTATACTCCCCTGGTCAGGTGGTAGCACTCCTCCAACCAGCTTCGAGTTTGCTTTACAGGCACCTAATTGGACAATATAGATAACAGCATTAACTGTTGCTTTGCTAGGCAGAACCTACAGCTGCGGTTACATAATGTCTAGATTCCAGAACCTTCCAAGAGAGGTGATCACCACACAGCTCATAGCCTAGAGAGGGCTCTATTCTCAACTTCCCACCTGCCTATGCATTGACAGTGACTGCACCAGCAGCAGAATAGTGAGTGCAGCTCTGGGGTATAATACAGGATGTAACTCAGGATCAGTACAGGATAAGTAATGTCATGTATGTACACAGTGACTGCACCAGCAGCAGAATAGTGAGTGCAGCTCTGGAGTATAATACAGGATGTAACTCAGGATCAGTACAGGATAAGTAATGTCATGTATGTACACAGTGACTGCACCAGCAGCAGAATAGTGAGCGCAGCTCTGGGGTATAATACAGGATGTAACTCAGGATCAGTACAGGATAAGTAATGTCATATATGTACACAGTGACTGCACCAGCAGCAGAATAGTGAGTGCAGCTCTGGGGTATAATACAGGATGTAACTCAGGATCAGTATAGGATAAGTAATGTCATGTATGTACACAGTGACTGCACCAGCAGCAGAATAGTGAGTGCAGCTCTGGGGTATAATACAGAATGTAACTCAGGATCAGTACAGGATAAGTAATGTCATGTATGTACACAGTGACTGCACCAGCGGAATAGTGAGCGCAGCTGTGGAGTATAATACAGGATGTATAGTAATGTCATGTATGTACACAGTGAATATGCTGTAGGCATCTTTATAGAGAGACAATAACAATATCTGAAGTATCTAATGTGCAAAAAATAAAAAAGCTACCATTCATTTAAATAGCTGAAGTAATTGCTGTTAGCTTTTTCTATGCTCCCTCCCCTGCGCTGTAATCACGTTATGAGTAGGGGAGGGTAACCGTCCAGGTAATTAATGGTCCGTATTATCGGCCTGTGCTGGAGGGGAGATCCTCCGACCATGTGTCCTGCTCCCTCCATCTAATAACAGGTATTTCATTTTCCTCTACTTTCAGGCGTCTCTTCATATTACGACCTAATTTCTCACTTTCTGCTTTGGGAACCTTTTCCTTCTTGGATCTGAGCATGTGCCGCTGTCTCATAACCCGGGCATTGTGCGGTTATTACAGAAACATTTTTCTCCTGTACTAAATATTACTTCCAAACTTTCCAATAACTACACACCGTGCGCTCAGGAGATTAAACGCACTACCTGAAAAGTTCTTTCTATTGGCAGATGATATATAGTTTTTATTTTGTAGCAGCAACCTCATATTGTGTGAAACCCCTAAGGGCCGTCCACACTTTTGGACCAATTGTTTAGTATTGGTTTATATGTATTTCGGGTGTTGCTCCAAATCCCCAGGATGCTTCCAGCGGTGACGCGTAACTATTGGTTGTATGAATGTGGAGGAGAAGTACAGTATCATTTAACATAGATTTTATTTAAGAAATACAGATTTATTTCTAATATTTATTAAATCATTTTAATTACCCCATTCCTGTTGGGGCCGCCCACAGGCAGCCTCCCCCCCAGTCCCTGTTGGGGCCGCCCACAGGCAGCTTCCCCCCACAGTCCCTGTTGGGGCCGCCCACAGACAGCTTCCCCCCCACAGTCCCTGTTGGGGCCACCCACAGACAGCTTCCCCCCCACAGTCCCTGTTGGGGTGGACCACAAACCAGCATATTTACAGTTATCTCACTCAACACAGAAAATCACAAATAAAGTGGCAGATAAATGCAGCCTCAGATACAAACAAGATAGATTTTTAGGAGCTAAAATACAAAAGGTCCTGACCAATTGATCACCAATAAGTTTGACCACCCTATTTAAGCAGAAGTTTGGGCAGTTTTCTGGTCTTGAGAAAAGAAAAAAAAAACTTGAAAAAAATGTTGCTACCTATCAATCTTAAAAGATTAGTGGAAGTATGAGCAGTGTCCCATTTATTCTGTACTTGATGCCCAGTTCCAGGATCTCCCACCCTCATTAGCAGGTGGGAAAAAAAATGAAGCTTCGTGCCAACG
The DNA here is from genome assembly GCF_040894005.1 of Engystomops pustulosus. NCBI lineage: Eukaryota > Metazoa > Chordata > Amphibia > Anura > Leptodactylidae > Engystomops > Engystomops pustulosus. The sequence continues at coordinate 99,010,303 of NC_092419.1, forward strand.
AGGTTGTTGTTATTTTTGTGACCTCTTATAGAGACGTCCTGGATCGTTGCACGTAGACATGTCCCTTATTTTGTAATGTCTACAGATAAAACTGCCCCCCCCCTTGTAATATTTTTGTATTACTCTGCATATTAATATTCATCAATGTTCTTTGTCTATCTTCCCCATGGCCTACGCAGATGTTTGAGGGTTTTCCTAATCCATTAAGGACTTCTGGTATTATGGCAAAAATAGGTTACGTCTCCAATCTTATCCTCTTAAAGTGGATGTATGTTTTTCACATGTTGCCTTGCGGTGAGGGCTACGGGATTTCATGGAGAAGATTAACTCTTCCTTGACAGAACTCTGACTCGGAGTGTGGTCTTTTGAAATGCGGTGTCCTTACCACGGAGATGTGACTATGAGGTCCTTCGAGCTTCTAAATTGACTCATATTCTCCTCTACTATTAGCTTCCATACTTGAAAAGAAATGGGGCAAATTCCCAGATGAACATACCAGATTGGATTAGTTGGGTATCAGAGGTAGCCTTGGATGGTATCAGACTAGCCCACCAGAGGATCTTTTCTTGGTCCCAGGCCCCAACTCAATAGTGGACCCTAGAAATCAAGTAGAAGTACTAGAGACCACGTTCTAGAGGTTAATGGGGGGTATGGCTACTTTTATTTGGTGGGCTCAAGGAACCCTAGCCCAACACTGGCTCCGGAGCAGGGCCCGGGCTATTTAAGATACCCCTTTTGCTCCTTATTCACATAGAGGAACTTATAGCTGAAAGTTTTTGAAGTTTCCCCGTGTCTTCATGCGATTTTGATGTTCAGAGGTCACCAGAGGTCAGACCCGTCATACCTTACATACAGTATTGGATAGGACCGACATGTCACAGTATTTCCCCCAGTAAAATTGACAAAGTCCTCACTTTTTCTGCCTCTTCTGATTGATCGGCTCCTTGTAAATTACCAGGACGAGTCACCGGTCTCCTGGGCCCGATGTAGAACATCATGAGCTCTCACAGCTTTAATTAAAACCTGGTTTAATTAAAGGTCTTCAGGGTCTTTATTAGTTGTGGTAATTGATTTCATTAGGCGTCACGATTCTTCAACAGGGAAAAAAAAAATTAAAAACATACAGAAATTCTGGACTTGTGCCTGTAAAACTGCACGCATGTAATAAGGCATCCGTCACCGCCGGCCTGCCATTATTGAGGATGGGCTGGAGATACTCAAGACGCTCAAAATACTAATTGATTTATTTGTTGAGGGAAGGTTCTCCAAAAAGTTAGAATTCTTGACAGGAGAGGACAACTCAAGGACATTTTGACACCCCAGTGACAACTTCTGAGAGGCCTATAATGGCAGCCATATTGGCTGAACTAACAACGAACCTTCTTGAGCAAATCTAGAAAGGAGGAAAGAGTTTGGGTTGGAAATCTCAAGTAGGTCTAAATGACCATAACCAATAGCCCCAAATCGCATAGAGAAGGGGCGGGGGGACTGTAGGGGGGGATTTTATTTAATTTTCAAAAGGATGCAGAAGGAGGCGATTGGTCCCTCTTTTTTGGGCAGTAACTAAAGGAGGTGGGGGCCGGCTTGCAGAGCCTGTCCCATGGTATTAAAAGCATTGGCGGCACGTGGGCGGGGGGGAGGGGGGGGGGTCCTCTTTCCTTCTGCCTGGAGCAAGCGGCGAGAAGTCAACCACCCACCCTGCCCTCAGGATATATTTCTTTTCAGGTTTTTTCTGGCTGTTTTCTCTGTCTTTTCAGATGTCACAGCATTGGCGGAGTTTCACATGCCCGTAGGCAAAAGGAAGGCCCCCACATGACGTCTGCCGTCCAGCAGCCGCCATTTCGGGTGAAGGTTTTTTCTACGAAGAATTGTTTTTTTCTTGTTTTCAACTTTTTTGCACTTTCAATGTTTTGTTATTAAATTAACTAAGGTTTTTCCAAAAAATAAATGCTGTGGCCTACCCACATACCCACAACAATTTAATGGTCCTCGTCGTTCAATATTGGTTTATTTTGGGGGCATGGCAAATCCCCGGGTCAAGAGCCTCGGTTTTATGGTACTGGTCTACAGGTCCCTACAGTCCTGAATGGAGGGGACTAGACAAAATTACAAAGTTCTTAAGAAGGGAATGGGAGGATGAAGATGTATTAACTTCTAGTTTTGATTTGTAAAAAGTCTAGGGATAGGTATTTTTTATGCCAAGTGGTTAGTGGATTTCGAGTTTGTCTTGTCAATGAAGACACGGGGCAATAGATCCAGATCTTTATCTCCAGGTCCAGATTTTTCTCTCTCCAAGTGTTGGCGTTTGAAAGTTTTTGGGGTCTTTACTGATCACATGACAGTGAATGGAGGAGCAATTCTTTGTGCCTAACGCAATGCCCAGTTTATAAAGTCACATATCTGCAGAGGTTCCCATCAGAGATTATGCTAATGTCATCCCCAGAGGAGGCGGTAACCGTTCCTTAGCAACCGGCTGCAGCATGGGTGTCCTTGTAAATAAATGAATTCATACATAAATTGCGATGTGGAATAAAAAGTCACAGGAACCTAATGCAATGCAAATACAATTCAAGCCTCTACTCTTCCCGGCACAGAATGTTAATATTAAGCAGGTAGATACTAGTCCTCTACTACTGCTGACGGCACAGCCGTATAATGATGGATGGTCACTCAAATATTTGGACTGAACCGTATGGGTCATGGAAAAATGCATTGACTTTCTATGTGGAGCTGGTTTCACCTCACCAGATGTGCAGGGGTCTCCATTATATGTAGATTTAGGGGGGCTTCACCATCCCGAGAGTCCTCTGTATGTGAATAAATAATGCTAAACCTATTCTGCTCTACGAGCCTCCGTTGCTTTAGTCACCCACTCTGTCCCCACCATATCCCATGTACAAAGCAGTATTGGATGTACATCCAACTTCAAGAAATGGCTGACTATTTTGGAAGAGATCTGACAAGGGAGGTAAATAAAGGAACAAAGGGCACCGGGCATGTAGAATGTTCATACCCAACATTTAATACAATGTTTCTTTTCTGGGTGGTGGCTCCTCATAGGTGTAAGACCCCACCCCTGCTTACCAGTTGCTCCACCCACAAAGAAAATAATAGTAGTACAGTCAAATACACATCAGAAAGACCATATGGGGGTTATTTATCATCATTAGGCGGCTCCTTGGGACAGTTCTATATCTATTTTGAAGTTGAAGTTCCGCTGCCCATCAAATTAATTAAAATAACTTTGGCCCTTTAATAAATGTTCTTAAGGACTACTTTCTGTCTGGGATTTTTTTTCCATAAAATTCCAAAAAAAAGTCTCAAAATTCATAAACCAGCAGGGGAATGGACCAACTATGAGGAGTTTTCCCCAAGTCATGAATCTGGTGTTGCTGTAGTTCTATGTTTACACCAGATTAATGAAGAGGCGGAAATAGTCCTGTGAGACTTTTTAGCAGTAAAAAGTCCCAAAAAACCTCAATGTGACTCTTTTCAACCTTTTTTTTTTGCCAAAAGAGCACAGGAAAACCAATGATAAATAACCCCCAATGGCTTACACAATTAAACCACATGCACACAACCATTTTTTTAAGACGCTAAAAAACGGCCAGCACAACCTTTTTAAGCCTAAAACAAGGCCTCATTGACTTTAATGAGAAATATGGTGGCTCATTCAGATGGGCGTGTCCGCTGGGCATCTGCTATAAATGGTGACGCATAAATTTTTTTTTCTCATCCTTATGTCATCCTTTTTTTTTCACATCCGTAAACAGAATGGATGAGTTTCTAATCTACTTTTTGCCCTGCCCAGTTGAGAAAAAAAAATGGTCCGCAAACAGATGTCATCCATGTGCTGTCCGTTTTTTTTGCGGATTCATTTGACATGGTCCATGGTCTGAATGCGAGTTAAAAAAAATTGCTGCAATTTTTTTCTCACTGCACATCCATGATAAAAAAAAAAAATGAAGTGTGAACAGACCCGTAGGAATCAATGGGTTCGTATGCTATCCGTTTTTTTCCCCTCAAAAACGCCCATCTGTATGAGCTCCAAGCTCATTCAGAGCCCTAGCTACCTGTTTTGTTTTTTTTTTATTTCTGTGGGTCTGTCCATTTTCTTAAATGCACGGGCAGACAGTGTGAATAAAAGTGCAGCATATTTTTTTCTCCATAAAAGTCCGTAGAATGGATCGGTCGGCACACCAATGACATCTGCATGGAGTCTGTTTTTTCTCAAATGTTACTAGACAATAAACTGGGCAGAAAAGTAGATTAGGAACCCATCCGTTTTTATTTGCAACATATGGACGTGAAAAGAATGTATACAAAATAGACTGAACATGGACATCAGAAGGGCGCAGTTTTTGCGGATGTACACTGGACATGATAACATGAATACACAGGATAGATCATCAATCATTGACCTTTTTTAGATTGTAAATTATATAGGGAGGAGTTTATATACTAACTAGGAGATGCAGGACCCCATAGCAGACTTCTGAATGATAAACATATATATACATATTTGTATGCTCGCACATTTATGCACCAATATAGATATATTTATACATTTACATAAATCTGTCCCAGTAGCTGGTGACCACACGTGGGAAGTACACAGCAGGATGAAGAGATGAGACATCCCTAGTCCTATCGTTCTGCTGTCCCCTCCTTCTCCCCAACACTTCTTATCTGAGCTGCCGCTTCATGCTGTGTACTGTGGACGATGTGCACTGTTATATACATATAATAATGGGCAATGTGCAGTAAAATATGTATATTATGGTGCACATCCTCCATTCTTTAGTGTCAGGTCGGATGCCAGGGCCCCGTGAAACTGCGGGCCCCATAGCAGCTGCTACCGCTGTAGTTACGCCCCTGATTGGAGTCATGCATAGGCTTATTTCATAAAACAACTTTTATTAAATCCATGTACCGAAAATCTTTCTTTACAATAAAAGCAATAAAACAGCTATGCAATATAGCCAAGTAGCAGGAGAACGTACACATGGCAGGATGTACCATTCATTGCACAGTTACCAGTCGCATATATGTAACGCACAATTACATAGATGAGGACCATTTCTCCTGCATCCTCAGTCATCCAACTGTACATATGTGCAAAAACTTCTTTTACAGAGAAAGAAACTTGTGTACTCCTTACTCTCAGATGCAGGTTTCCTCAGGGGGACCCTGAACCCCATGATTGCTGTATTTCTCATTGCACCCTGGGCTGCCCAGGAGACTGCAATTCAAAAAATAGAATGTCTATTTTACGGCGCATAGAAGTCTATGGGAACCCCCCCCAAAAAAAGAAAAACCACACCACATACGGTGTTCAACGCACCTGGGATGTTTTTGCTGTGGGTCACATGGGTGCCAGCCCACCATAATGCTTTGCAGATACGGCATACATAGGATTACATGAGTTGAGGCCGCGCAATCCATACAGTCGTGTGCATGAAGCCTTAGTATCATCAGAGGGAAAGCTTAAAATTCCAATCGTGCCAGAAAATCATGTCGTTCCTCTGCCAGAATCAGGAATCAGATGAGATATGTGCACACATTTTTGTGAAGCGCCATGATAGAGAGAAATAAAGCCATGAGTATTTATTGAAAAAACTATTTCACTGACCCCCCCAATACAAAAATGGCACAAAAGCTCCGCTCTTGCAGCTCCCGGCCGGCCAGACGCATCCACCCACCACCATTCTTGCTGAGTACCCCATACCAATTAGGGAAGGTGCCCCTGGACTGGTGGCTGGGGTTTAGGATACAGATCCATAATGTTTACAAGGAGTGTGTGGTTTCACACATCCCTCCCCTTGGCTACCTCACTACGTGCCCCCTCCTCTCTGCGGCACATACAGGGTTTATCAGCTCTCTGCTGACTGCGGCACTGAAGTGGTCCCACAATCCCTCCCCGATTTGTCATGTTTTTGTTAGAATTGTTAATCTTATTCTTTTTTCATAGTTATTTCTTTCAAGTCACGGCTAGCAAAAAGTGGAAATTAATGGTGATGCTCGGCTGGCCGACTTGTCAGCTGGGAGTACAGCCGTCATACAGTGCCCCAGCCCTTTATACCAGATATTCAACAATTGCCCTAAACATTAAAATTGTTTAACTAAAGAAAATAAAAGCTGTGACCATTTTTCCACCCAGCAAGGAGATTTATGGAGTTCTATGTGGGTTATTTATTAAAGGGCCCCTTTAGCGGTTTAGGAAGTTATTGTGTTTAGCATGCCACCCAGTCCAGCGCTGTATCAGGTGCTGGGACATGGTGAAGGGTGGGTGTGCCCAGCCGGACCAGAAGCTTCCGTACCCCTGTAAATAAATAGGGGTATGGCACAGAGTCCGTGGAGCGGGACACCGGGGGTTACCGATGAGGTAAGTACATGTTTTTTATGCAGATCCCCCCCCCCCCCCCCCACCTCTCGGCAACCTCACTATTTTTTGTTAGTCTCACACAACACCTTTAATGTAAGGATTTATCCAGACATGGGGTAATTTCGGTTTCCTCTGGAAGGTTATAGTTTGCATATGATGGAGCTACATCTATATTCATCCTATACTGTAGAGGATTGATGCTGATACTGATGCCTTATACAGGGGTCTTCATGGTATCAGAGACAACATTAAATATAGATGTCCAGCAGCTGCAGAACTGGTATGGTCTATGATGTCCACACATTGTGTACCGTGTCCCTTTTAGATATCCCTTACATACATATATCTATGACCGGAGAGCGATGGAGATATCCTCCATACATTTGCCTCTACCTCCCTCTACTGGTGACATGTGGAAATTACACTTACAGGTGGAAACAGGACCGGTTACAATATACACAAGTGCATGTGCTTTTTGCTTACTTTCTTTATGGGTTTGGGACTGTCAGGTTGTGATGCTGGTGAAGATGATTTTTTTTTAAGTCTCTTCTGCTCTGCTGCCCCCATAGCCTGATGCTGCCCCCACCATGTGTCACTGCTGGGATTGGATTTGGCAGGTGATGAGCGGCACCTGGTTTTCTCTACCACTTAGCATTAACACCAAAAAGTTCAATATTCGGCTCATTAGACCAGAGAATCTTATTTCTCATAGTCTGGGAGTCCTCCATGTGTTTTGCACACTGTATGCGGCTTTCATATGTCTTACACTGAGGAGAGGCTTCCAGACTCTGACATAAAGCCCTGACTGCTGAAGGCAGAAGTGATCTTGGGCTTCTACTTTACCTCTCTCACCAAGGATCTTCTCCCACGATTGCTTAGTTTAGCTAGATGGCCAGGTCAAGGACACTTCTTCCATTTAAGGATTATGGAGGCCAATGTGCTCTTAGGAACCTTGAGTGCTGCAAAAATTCTTTTGTAACCTAGGCCAGATCTGTACCTTGCCACAACTCTGTCTCTGAGCTCCTTGGGCAGTTTTAGACCTCAGGATTCTCATATCTTCTGACATGCACTGTTAGCTGTGGGGTCTTATATAGACAGGTGTGTGCCTTTCCTAATCAAGTCCAATCAGTTTAATTAAACACAGCTGGACATCAATGAAGGAGTAGAGCCATCTCAAGGAGGATCAGAAGGAAATGGACAGCATGTAAATTAAATATGGATTATCACAGCAAATGGTCCGAATACTTATGATCGTGTGATATTTCAGTTTTTCTTATTTAATGAATTATCAAAAATCTCCACATTTCTGTTTTTTTTTCTGTCAAGATGGGGGCAGAGTGCACATTATTGAGCAAAATAAAATACTTTTTTGATACCAATTGGCTGCAATGAAACAGAGTGAAAAATTAAAAAAGGGGTCTGAATACTTTCTGTACCCACTGTACAGTGTAACATGGTGTCTATAGCAGTCCATCAGCGTATACGTCATGGCCATACCCGCAATCCTCGGTACAGATCGCGGGTACACCTGTGCCCTCCTGTGTGGCGTGGTTACCCCCCTGCCTGGACTTACCTCTCCTGGCTCGGCTCTGGTCCCAACTAGGCCATGATCCTGCTGAGTCGGCCGCATGCATCCCCGCTCACTAGGACCCGCCCGCGCTGGCTCTTTAAAGGGCCAGCATTCCTCTGATTGGGGTTGGCTAATCTGGCTCGCCCTTATAATCCTCCCTTCACTCTCTGCCGGATCTTCAAGTCATTTCCCTGAAGTGAAAGCCTTCTTGTGTTTCCTAGTGTTCCAGCATTCCCAGGATTCCTCTGTGTGTCTGTAGTCGCACCCGTGGAACGACCTGGTGGCATCCCACTGCAGCAAGACCATCCCGCTTTGCGGCACGCTCTGGCAAAGACCAGGGGCCACTTAGACTCCGGATTTGCAGCTAGTACCATCAACCCCCGTGGTGGTTCAGAGGATCCACAGACTCTTTCTACAGAGACTCTCTGACGGTTCGCCTGGCCGAACCATGACAGTATACTGTACCTCTACGGGTTTTCAATTTCATATGGTGCTTTATATATCAGTATTTTATAGAATGGTAGTAGATTTTATAGGACAATGTATTGAGGTGCCCCTCAAAGAAGGTCACCAACCAACCTGACGCATTGTGTAGGAGGGATTGGGTTGCCAAAATTATGATAAAATAGTATTTATTCACAACTGCTCATAAGCCTGGATAGTATGGGAACACACACACAATATATATATATATATATATATATATATATATATATATATATATATATATCATATTTAAAAACAAAGTCCCTTTTACTGCATGCATTATACCCTGTATGGTGACAACATGTTTTTTTTTTCCTCATCTGTGAAAATGTATTTACTCTGTCCTGTGGCCTGATGAATTGTGCTGGGACCTGTGGTTCTACACGCACACAGCTATGTTAAAGTGGTAGGTGAAAATACAGACTTCCTTTATTCAATATGGCTAAAAGCATACTGGAAACACCCACCTCATCACCGACACGTTTTGACCTATCCAGTGTAATTCTCTCCATGTTTGCGTGGGTTTCCTCAGGGTCCTCCGGTTTCCTCTCACACTCCAAAACATACTGGTAGGTTGTTTAAATTGTGAGCCCCATGGGGATAGGGACCGATTTGTCATGTTTCGTGCAGTGCTGCGTAATCTGTGTGCGCTATATAAATAATTATTATTATTAATAAGACCATATAGTCGGAAACGCAACGGTGAAGTTATGCTGCATGGTCACCTTCCACTTCATGGTCACCTTCCACTTTCCCCTAAGGAGTGGTTCTACATTGATTACAATGTCCGCATCGTTGCCCCTATAGGGCGGTAAAGGTGAACGGACATTCAAGGGAGCTGGATCCTGTGTTTGTGTACCTAACAAGGGCATAACAATTTTGCACTAAAATGGTGCTGGGTATGGCCAACAGCGGGTGTGGACCTAATCTAATTTGACTTACTTCTGAGAGCATTATCCAAGTGAACCTCATTTTTTTTAACAGCATTCTCCCATACAGGCAGGACCCATTCATTTTGTAGAGCATTGTTGAGTCAATTTTTACCCCAGTTCTCCAAATCGCTTGGGGTCCCGTTTTCATGTTCATGTTGTTCCAGCAGTCAGACCCTTCGCACCTTGTTATCTACTATATGGGATCATTTATAAACTTGGGACTAACACTTTAAAATTATCCTGCCGCAACAGTGTTCCAGTAATACATGCGAGACGGACTCCTGTGATGGGCTCCGATGTTCGGTGAGTGGGTACCTAAAAAACCTAAACGGTTTAATAAAGAAACGGTGTGAGGAGCATCGATGTGAGGAGGGTCATCTGCATGTGACAAAAAGGTCCTGAGGCCGGGGTTTTCTTTCCCGAGAAAGAGACAACACAAAGTATTTACTTACATAAAGTTTTGAGAGAGTAGAATAGAACAGAGTGGTCCTGGGGTGGCACTTCATCTGTGGTAGCAAATTGGGCACAATCAGAGGTCTTCTCATCTCAGGTGAAAAGTGTCTCTTTTCAGCTCATTTGCATATTACTTTTACAGGTACATTATAGGTTTTAAAATAAAGGAGAATTCCAGAAAAGATATCCTTTAAACCAACCTGTGTGTCCCAGTGCTAGTTATTGGTGTAAAAGCTGGTGACATTGTCCATTTAAGGACACATTGATTAGGAGAGATAGCTTAGCAAAGTTGTAGAAGAACTGATAAGTTTTCCAGAATTACTATTCTGTTTCAGGAACTGGATTAGTCTCTATACGAGGAACCTACCAAAAATTGTCTATATCAAAAGTTTGCTGTGCCCTACACCAGCCTAACAATCCTTCTTGCAGCTTGCTATGCTTCCCTCAGGCCAGGAGATGGTAATATCACATTTTCAGAAAGTCACAGGAGGAAGGAAAGGCCAGGTCTACCCAAGGAGAAGAACTGGGACTTTCTGGAACCAGTAACGTACAGACTATGCACTTGTTTTTCTGCTTTGTTTTTATATTACAAAATAATACTTGGTTAGGGGAGAGGAGATTAGCAATAAAGTGATATAGGAATTCTCTTTTCCGTCGGCTGGAGTTCTTTGTAATGCCTTATTATGGCATCATCCCTAAGTTTACGGCACTAAAAGAGCACCCACAAAGAACATGGTTAAAAAGCAATCAAAGGAGTGGGCAGGTAATACAGATACGTAACATACAGAGTAAAATCAGGACAAACTTAATAGGAACAGAGAACGAGAAAAATTATAGGGATCCAGGACTGGACAGAAAGAAACTGGAACCGAGACAGCTGACCCAGATCCAGTAACAGGCTTAAAACCAAGAAAGGTACAACCAGTACCAAAACTGGCCACAGTGATCCAGGATCAGGCCGTGGTGCTCCAGGATCAGGCCGTGGTGCTCCAGGATCAGGCCGTGGTGCTCCAGGATCAGGCCGTGGTGCTCCAGGATCAGGCCGTGGTGCTCCAGGATCAGGCCGTGGTGCTCCAGGATCAGGCCGTGGTGATCCAAGGAACAGGCCGTGGTGATCCAGGGAACAGGCCATGGTGATCCAGGAACAGGCCATGGTGATCCAGGAACAGGCCATGGTGATCCAGGAACAGGCCATGGTGATCCAGGAACGGTAAAACCGATACCAAATTTCCTTCTCATAATGTAAAGTAGGATTCCACACGTAAAATCAGATGGTACTACTCAAAGTTTCTTTAGAGGAGATTTGTGATTGTATTTAGTGATGAGCAGTTCGGTCAAAATTCTGGTTCAATAAGTTTGGACAAACTTTAGGGAAAAGTTTAGTTCAGGTCCCAGGACCGGCCTTCACTTCTGGGCGAATAGTGAGTCTTGGGTCTGCTCATTACTTTGTATTACAATGTATGGTCATCACTTTTTAGAACGATTAGTTTATGTTCTACAGAAATCATCAGAGGTTTGCTGCTCCAAAGTCAAAGTTCATCTCAAAAATCCAAAAACTATCTATCTAGCCCCTTGTAAATGTTGATGCCACCACAATCCTTCTGCCTCACAAGAACAGAAGAGCCCAGTGCTAGAGACAAGTACTATGACCTTACATTTCTGAGATTTGTGGGCCCTAATAATAGGTTTGTACTACTACTATACCACAGGAAACACATTTTGGCAAGAAATCCTCATCTTTCATCACCCTGGTACACTATGGCCATGTATAACCAATTTGTGCCACCTTTAACCAAGACCAATCCCTCCATTGCCATCTTTATGTTATAATAGATTGCCTCCAGCACTAACTGCTGATCCAAAAGGGAGAAAAGCGTGACAAGGCAAAATGTGATCCATGATACAGTGTAAAGATAAGCCGCCCGGTCAAGGTAAGGCAGTAAAGATTACTCTGCAAAAACCAGCGTGACGGGTTATAAAACAGCTCATAAAAGTAGTATAGTAAACGCTGGAAGAAAACTGACAAAGCAGAAAAAAATAAGATAGAATATTCTAAGCTGTAATCAAGAGGTGACACAATGGGGCACATTTACTTACCCGTCCCGTTGACGCCACCAATCCGCAATGTCCAACAAGGATTCGGAGCTGCCGCGATTCACTAAGATCGTGCGTCCAATTTCCTGCATGTGTCGCTTCTGCTGAGGTCTGCCGGAGTTCACCTTCTTCCTCCCGGTGCATGTGAGTGCTGATCTTGCGACACAATTTGGTTTTTAAATTCTGCGGTTTGTCTGAATCTGTCGTGTTGTCCGACGGCCACGCCCCCTGATTTGTGAAGCATGCAGCCGGCGGCGATGGGCCCCAATCCGATCGCGTGCGCCAAAAACCTGGGGCAATTCAGGGCAAATCTGTAAAAGATCGCAAAAACCCGACGGAAACGCGTCCGACGGACCATTAGTAAATGTGCCCAATTGTGCGCTTTACTACTCCACCGCTAGAGGACTGGAGAGGCCTAGTTATTTCACAAGGTCATACTAGTCATGGCTGGTCATTGCAGCACAGTACTGGACATGGCACTGGAGCCCTTGGACGTGTGGCTTCTGGGGTTATGTGTGGTGACATTGGTAAAGGATCTGGTACATCAGATCAGGGATCTGCCCCAGGAAGGTTGGCTTTGCCTCTCAGCACAAAAATCTCACGTTAAGTTATTTGGATCGAATCCATAAAAATTCATCAGGAATGTATACACTGGGCAAGAGGGAAGGACGATTCGATAAACCAAAAATGCCTGTGATAATTAGATTTTTCCTAAATGTTACCACATTTATAGCCACTGTAAAGTTTTATACATTCCCATTTGCTGCTAATCATTTCAAATAATTTTTAGTGATGGTTTCTGACATTAATGCAAAAGATTTGTTGTAATCAGAGTTGTTAAAGGGGACCGGTCACCAGATTTTACTCCCCCCCCCCCCCCGACTAACAATGTCTGCTGATGTACGGAGGACTTGTAACCCTTTATCCCCTAAAATTAGCTGCCAGTAAGGCCCCATATCTTAATTACAGTCATTTTTCTGATATGCAAATGAGCTTTTCTGACTCATCTCTAGCAGTCTGAGAGAGAAGAGTCAGAGATACCAGTGAGCCACGCCCCATTATTTTGACTGACAGCTCTGTGTCTCTTCACATCACTGCTCTGCCTCCTTGTACTTAGGGACCATCTGCTAATATTCAACTACAGACATATAAAGCTCTATGTACAGATAGGAAATATTGTGTCAATCTTTTTACACAGTGCCTTGTGTTACATTTATGACATGTGACCAGCGACATCATCACCGGTCCTTCAGCCGCCTAACTATAGCAAACTGTACACCATGTATGTGATAACATGAAATCACAGCAGCCTCCATGGAGGATGGAGAGGGGTAGAGAAGTACAGGAAGGCTGCTGTGACTTCATTTGGTCAGATACATGCATGGGGTACAGTTTGCTATTATTAAGAGTGTAAAGGACCTGCGATAATGTCACTCTGGTCACATGACATGAACTGTGACCAGTAGGGAAGTATAAGGGATGGGAAGGATTAGATGGGAGGGGCCGGCCAACCAGGACACGCATACAAGTATACACCAGACCAGTAACACTAACACCTTAGGGGTGAAGACTGTTTAATTTTTGGATCTTCAAATTCCAAAAGACAACTTTTTTTTAATTTTTCATCTGGCAAATGAGGGCTGGGTTTCTTTTCAGTAAGAGTAGAATTTTCACATACACCATACAGTATAAACCATGCTAAAATATTCTGCAGGTCAGTGCCATTTAAAAGACACCTAAAACGTATCGGTTTTCCTATGTTTGGACTGTGAAAAAAAAAAAAAAAACCCACACTCCTTTGTTCATGTGTTGCAATATTAGAAAAAAAAAACTTTTTTAAATTGGTCAATTGAGCATCATTATGGCCTGCTTTTTGTGGGATAAAATAATGTTTCAATTTGTAACATGGGGGGTTATATTTGGCTTTTTGATCACTTTTTCTTAAATTTGTTGGGGAGGTAGAATGCATAAAAAAAGCTAATTTGAGCATATTTTTTCTTATTTTTATGCTCTTCACAGTATAAGAACACGGTTGTTATTTACATTTTTTATTTTATACTTTTAGATTCGTGTCCCATTAGGGGACTTGCACATGATCACTTTCATTATATACTGCAATATTTCTGAAGGTGACAACCCAAATCAGGATGCGCGTTAGCTCTGCTTTTTGCTTCTGGAGCCGTCCGGTCTAGCATGACAGAAATCTTACAAAAACACTATTATTTTTGTCCATAGCACATTTTCCTGTACTTGGAATAACCTCTAATCGATCCGCTTGGTGCTGTATCGACTTGTCATGAATGAACTGCCCCTTGTCACTTAGTCATGAAATTTTTACATTGCATAAATAAACATGGGTAGGATTGTATGACACAGCAAATCGCTTATAAAAACAAGCTTAAAAAATGTGTAAAAGATGACTGGGCAAAAATCGGTAATTACCGCCAATTAAGTCGTAAAACGGCACCAGACAATCCCATGACACATGAAAACAGTGACGGTGCAAAACAACAAGGTGTCCGGGTCAGGAATCCTACACCTTCTACAAAACAACTTTTATTGGCAGACACAACCCGCAGATGTGTGCCAAGTGCGGGCAATTATACCTGCTTTATGGAGCAGTAAAAGTAACAGGGAACATTAGCTTTAACCGTCAGCCTCATATGGAGAGTACAACTGCGTGGGGATGAAATTTACTACAGGGGTCACTCATGTCATGTAGATAAACTATTTTGAAGCCAAAAATAAAAATTGATAAAAGTGGAGCAGACAAGATCATATGAATAGGGTTTGGTTGCCATATAGGCTAGTGATGGGCTCATGTGCTATGGCCCAATTCAGACCAATCTAGGAAACATGGCCACACCTCCAGGACCAAACATGGATCAGCTGAATTGAACACCCTCCATTATAAAAATTGTGCTGTAAACTCAAACCCTGCGTGCAGGGGTGTAACTTGAGGGGGTACAGAGGTTGTGGTCGCACCCGGGCCCAAGAGCCTTGGGGGGCCCATAAGGTGTCACTTTCCCATATGAGAAGACTATTACTATAAACCATACATTATAGTCGGGGCCTGGCACAGGCTTTGCACTGGGGCCCATCAGCTTCTAGTTACGCCACTGCCCTTATGCGACTATAGATCCATACTACAATGATGCTGCAACAGTACATACTACAATGATGGAACAGTAGAGCCGTGGTCTGGCTGGAACTTAGACCACATTGCGTGGACTCCTAGAGAAAGCTCGGGAGTCCGGCACCTGGCAGACTTTTACTTTAAGATCCTGGAATAAAATCATGGAAATTATTTATCTTTACCTGATGCTGTCCCATCGTAGAGACCTTATAGGTCCTTATAAATCCAGTTTCTTCATAGTGAGAATATACTGAAATTTCACACTTTAACAGCAGGAAACAAAACTTTTATATTTTGCTCCTTCACCATTTTATAGCTCTACAAAACAGCAAACTTTATCAAAAGGTAATAAACCTTAAACCATAAACTGGGCCGATAACATCTGTCGCTTATACATTATTCACCGACACATGTTACAGCAAAAGGTTTGTCACTCAACAAACAGAGAACTTTTGTGGTTTTAAAAGAAATTTTGTATGGAGTAACTTTTTGGCTGTGCTTACACGTGGAGCCTCGGAGACAGATGGCACATCTAATAGCTGCCCATGTCTAGGTTTTAGTAGACAAATGTTCTAGTCTTTCTTCAGGCCCATGGTCTGGTGGAAGTTCATGCAAATCACCACGGCGATGGGTAAAGCCAATCACTTCTACCAACCTTTACATTAGTCTCCACTTCCTGGGCCTGACTCATCACACCGATTGGCTGAGTGGGTATTTCCTGTGCCGATACATAAATGTGAAGTAGAGACCAGTCCGAAACCTGGATAGCATAAATGAAGTGGCTACTACTGGCCTGTCTTAGCTGTCATGGGTCAGGGGTAGTGGACCCACTGAATCACTGCGGACGATGACGTTAGCTGACACATGGGAGCGGAGTCTAAGTACATCCAGTTTTTACCATTGCCTGACGCAAAGCAGGTTGGACTTGCTGCAGCGTGGTACCACCAGGTTGCTCCACAGGCAAGACTTTGTCCGCAGTAGTGGCCAAGCCGAAGTACACAATCGTGAAGCAAGACGGAGCCGTGGACAGGCAGGAGGTCAGGACAGGCAGCTTTGGATCAGAGTCGGGACATAGCAGAAGGTCAAGGCAGGCGGCAAAGAATCCGAGTCAAGAACAGGAATCGAGGTCACAACGGGAAATCGCAGGGAACACAGAAGACAAGCTTTCTCCAAGGCACGAGGCACAAAGATCCGGCAGGAGGCACAGTCAGAGGCAGTCCATTTATTTGGGCAGACGCCCGGCTGCACAAATTAGAGACACGCTGGCCCTTTAAATTTCACAGAGCCGATGCATGCAGACACACAATAGTTTGCGGGTAGGCATGTCGGACCGCTCGAGATGCCACTGGAGCAGGAAGAGTCGAGCAGAGCTGCGGACTGAGTGCTGGGGCAGAGGGAAGCACACGGCTGCACCTACGACCCGAGTCATAGGTCGCAGGAGCACATGCAACATTAATGCTCATTTAGAGTCAAGTATTGTAGTGTATGGGCACCTATCACCTCCGTCTACTATGGCCAGTATGTTTGAGTCCCGACCTCTTTAGTGGGTGGTATTTTTCGGTAGCAAAAAACTGGGAAACTTTCTTCAGAACAAGAGTTCTGGGTGAGCATGAAGCAGGAAATGTATTTTTTAATACTTTCATCAATTTCTATTTTCTGCTGAAAGACCCCTTAAAAGGAAATCTACTATCAAAATCCATCATGATAAACCAGGGACATTACTCATAGATCCAGGCACCGTGACTGTGGTATTCTTCTTATGTGTGTTATCCACGGCCTCCTACCTCCTAAAATCAACTTTTAAAAAGTTATGCTAATAAGTCTGATGGGCTCCTGGGGGTGTTACCAGAGTCCCTGTGTGCTGCAGCTGCACATGCTGTTACTTTGTCCATAAATATCAAATATAAGGAAATTACCACAGACACAGTGTCGGGATCTATGAGTAATGTCCCTGGTCTATTATGATGGATTTTGGTGGTAGATTTACATTAAACTCTGCTGCTCCCACTCATTAGATGGAAAGAAAACAATTAAAATATTCTGCCTTCTAAAGGGGAAAATTGTACTATTTTTTAATATTAATATTGTTTTAAATGTACTATAAATTTTTCCATCAAAATAGCTAATTGCTTATAATGCAAGTCCATAGCTTTGTATATGGCACTTAATAAACCTTCTGTTACAACGTAAAACAGGGAGAGAAAGAAAAGAGATTTGGGGAAATAAGAAAGCTCTGCCTGGAATGCAAAGCTGGTATATACATTTTACCTATACCCCTGATTGAATCCTCCCAGGGGCCTATGACAACACTACCTGTAAACAAGCCTGATATGTTCCCACCAGTATTCAGCTAGTTTTAGGATATTGGTACAAATGGAGTTAAGCTGCTGTAATGTCTACTTCATCTTGCAATTCATCACCTCAGAGTCTTCAAACGAAGCCGCTGTTGATTAAATTAATAAATGCAATCCCAATCTAAAGCAAGTTAATTGGGATGATTTATTTGGTCCTGACACTTTTATGCATCTTTGATGAAGCATTATGAGGTTTGTTTTTTATTTTGCATAATTTAATGTGAGGCTTGGAGCTGGGGGGCTCCATCAGTCGCTGACAATCACCCGAGAGCCTCTCAAGATGTATGTATTTACGATTTATCTTCCCGCGTCGGATCTGCCGCTGTTTGTTGTGTGGCTGTCAGGTTGACGGATCTGTTTAGAACAATCTCTTGAATCCTCAGAATTTTTCCTATAAATCTTATGGTGTGCGGATAATTCATTGAAACTTCTCAAATATCTATTACTTAGCGCTTAGGTAGCAACAAGTAAGATGTAAATGTTTCTATGGCTCTCATTTACTGTGCCATTAAAATCTATTGACCGTGATACATCACAGGGGAAGCAGACTTATCACAGATGGAGCATCCCCCACCGGGGCCTAGACTTTCATCGGTGGCTGTAGACAGCCAGGGGCCAGAATATCGGAGTGGCTGGCTAATGCGGCCTTGGGTGTCTGTGGTCACGGTGCTTGGTATGGGGACCGGAGGGCTGTCCTACAGCCTGGCAGATCTACAGCAAGTGGTGTGTGCAAGAAATATGTGAAGGAGAGGCGAAGGAAGGAGGTTTCTCCCCGGGGCAACCCCTGAGGTGGATATGGGAATCCCTGGGTGATGGATGGGGAGCCCGTGATGGTGAAGCAGCCTGATCCAGGGATCACATGGAGGCACATTGTGCAAATCAACTCACGGTTCTTTATTTGAACTGCAACAGCAGACAATGGCCTAATATCAGCAGCAGGTTCAGCAGGCTGGAAAGCTGGTAGTAGATATCTAGTCCGCAGGAAGGGTTGCTCACAGCCTGTAGTAGCTTTAAGCTGGACTGGTAGATAGAGCAGGGACTGGACAGTGGACCTCTGCTCTGGGGCTTAGTCTCCTGACTTGCCCCAAGTGTCAGGCAGCAGCCTGAGACACCTCCGTTTCCTGGTAATGGGACACTGGCTTGTGCAGCACACGCAGGTGCTGCACTCTCCTCTGCTGACTCACCAACTCTGACGTGACTGGCCATGTACTCCCACCCGCAAGGGCTTTTTATTCTCCCCTAGTGAGGTGGCAGCACTCTCTATTGAGCTTGCTTTACAGTAACAACATAACATATCATTGGTTACAGACAATTGATATGTTAGCAGTTAGCCCAGGCAGTGCTTCCAGCTGCAATTACAAAGTTCTCCACGGTTGCAGACCTCCTAACGAGGTGATCAGTGTCCCTAGGCAGCTCCTAACATGGAGAGGGCATTATTCACAAAAATAAGCTCCTGCTGTGATGCACTTTGCTATGGGATATCTAACAAATCCTACTACTGCCCCATTGTAGAACGCTGTATAAAGTGGTCAATAGATTTCTTTAAGGTGTACGCTTGTATTATCACAATATATGGGGCCCCATGTTGAAGGTGCACCAAAAAAAAAAAAAGAAAAAAAAGGTGCACTCCGTCAGAGCAGTGCAGGGGGCGAAAGATTCATGAAGTGAGCACCAGAAATCCTGAATCTGATGCACACAGTACAGACTGCTCTGTTCTTGGTAAATGTGCCCCAATGTTAAGCTTCTAGTTATGGCTCTGGCAATACTGTTTTTCGAGCCTGCAACTGGTCATAAAGGTCCATGGGTTCACGGGACAAACTTCAGCCGATGAGTGGCAACAATGGAAATGAAGTCCCATGGAAAACAGTAGTGATGTCCCACTGAACTTCTCATAGGCAAAATGACCCCCTATATCTTCTGCCCAAGGAATAGTCCCCTAAGGTGTTTTAAAGGGAACCTGTCACCAGGGACCTCATTGTCACTAAAGACAGATTGTAAAAGCCCATCCCACCTGCAGTGCAAATCTGCCTTTCGGCCATTTCTAAGCATTTGCATTGTGTGTTAATTGTGTGTTTTAACTTACCTTGCACCCTGACAGAATCATCTATGTAGTCCCAGGGCTTGGGCTTTGGTTTGGATGCATTTCAAAAAACAACATGTGACATGTCTGTTACTCACTCCTCAGATCTTAGCCCCCTCCTTTGTGCTCCTGTACAGCTCCTCCTCCTGCTTCTTCTTAGAGGTCACAGCCTGGTGAGATGACATGAGTGGGGGTGGGAGGAGCTGTACAGGAGCACAAAGGTGGGGGCTGAGAGCTGAGCAGTCTGCAGCTCAGACAAGTCACATGTTTTTTGAAATGCATCCAAACCAAAGCCCAACCTGTGACTACACATAGGATTCTGTCAGAATGCAAGACTGAGTAGTAACACACAATTATATTGTAATGCAAATGTTTAGAAAATGCAGAGGGGCAGATGTGCACTGCAGGTGGGATGGGCTTTTACAATCTGTCTTTAGTGAAAATGAGGTCCCTGGTGACAGGTTCCCTTTAAGGTGCCTGGGGACCCCCATCGTGTGGCGGCAGAGAGCGACCCCGCTGCGTTGTCATCTCTCGCACCACACAACAGCTCAGATTAATAATTCACCTCAGACACAATGTGACAGGGATATTAATGAGATTTAGACAAACGACTTTTCACAGATGTAGAAATTTAGTGATGAAGCAATAAGTCAAAATGTCCCAGCGGCTTTTATGGAGAATATGACTCATGTGAGGGGCACGTGTGGTACAAGGCCCCCAAAACATGGCTGCCACAGCTGAATCCGGAGCCGCCATTGGTATTAGTAAAATCTGGACGTTTTAACGGTCACTCCAGTTTATGGATAATTGTCGTGATTAGATATAATCACTTATTATCTGTAATGGACGTTCTCTGGCCGAGGGGGTGCGGATGAAGTTTGGGGTAGAAGATGTTGTGTTTTGGTACATTTTGTGCCCTTTAGTTGCAGTTTCACCTCTTACTGAACACAGACTTTTTAAAAACTCTCCAGTTTTTAGCCCCAAACCTTATAAAATTAGTAAAAATTTAGTATTTTTACAGACTCATAGATATGAGATATATAGATGAGAGATATGTTCACACAGGACGGATAGACTAAATTTTGGGTGGAAGAGTTATTGTTATACAGCCAGGGCAGGTTTCACCCATATTTTAAAGTATGGGTCACAGTCTTGATCTAAATTGACATTTTGGAGATTTACACTGCAGATATTGGTCCTCTATGCAGTAAATCTGCAGATATCCATTCTAATAGAAGCTATGATTATTATGTGCAGATATTCTGCACTGCAGAGCTTTGCACATGTCTATGGCTGGACTGTCGCCATGGTAACAGGCTCTCTTCCCTAGTTCTCAGGACCGGTACCCGGCTCGCAGCTCTCGCGAGACTTCAGACCCGGAAGCAGGAAGTGAGAGCGGGGCGGGGGGTGTCTGCTCCATGCAGGGGGCGTGAGACCGGCTGCCGGAGCCTGAAGTGCGGGGGATGGAGGGGCCGAAGACTACGGGTCTCCACAGACACCGGAGCGGCGCGGACACCCGCTGGAGGAGTAAGTGTATAGGATGGCCTGCAGGGGGCGCCGGAGGGCTGAGAGGGGTCACCTGCGGGATGCAGAGGGGAGGGGGAGGCAACTGTGGCTGTAGAGAAGTGTCACCTGCAGGGGGCGGTGTGGAGAGGGGAGGGAGGAAGAGTCATCTGGGGCATTGGCTGAGGAGTCACCTGCAGAGGGGAAAAAAGAGGAATCACAGGCGCAGTGCGGTGTGGTGGCGGGGGCATCACCTGCAGGGGGCGCAGTGCGGTGTGGTGGCAGGGGCATCGCCTGCAGGGGGCGCAGTGCGGTCTGGTGGCAGGGGCATCGCCTGCAGGGGGCGCAGTGCGGTGTGGTGGCAGGGGCATCGCCTGCAGGGGGCGCAGTGTGGTCTGGGTGGCAGAGACGTAACCTGCAGGGGGCGCAGTGTGGTCTGGTGGCAGAGACGTAACCTGCAGGGGGCGCAGTGTGGTCTGGTGGCAGAGACGTAACCTGCAGGGGGCGCAGTGTGGTGCCGGGGGCATCGCCTGCAGTGCGGTGTGGTGCCGGGGGCATCGCCTGCAGTGCGGTGTGGTGGCAGGGGCGTCGCCTGCAGGGGGCGCAGTGCGGTGTGAAGGTGGTGCCACAGGCAGGGGGCCCAGTGTGGTCTGGTGGCGGGGGCATCGCCTGCAGGGGGCGCAGTGCGGTGTGGTGGCAGGGGCATCGCCTGCTGGGGGCGCAGTGCGGTGTGAAGGAGGTGCCACAGGCAGGGGGCCCAGTGTGGTCTGGTGGCGGAGGCATCGCCTGCAGGGGGAGCAGTGTGGTCTGGTGGCGGGGGCATCGCCTGCAGGGGGCGCAGTGTGGTCTGGTGGCAGAGACGTAACCTGCAGGGGGCGCAGTGTGGTATGGTGGCAGAGACGTAACCTGCAGGGGGCGCAGTGTGGTCTGGTGGCAGGGGCATCGCCTGCAGGGGGTGCAGTGCGGTGTGGTGGCAGGGGCATCGCCTGCAGGGGGCGCAGTGTGGTCTGGTGGCAGAGACGTAACCTGCAGGGGGCGCAGTGTGGTCTGGTGGCAGAGACGTAACCTGCAGGGGGCGCAGTGTGGTCTGGTGGCAGAGACGTAACCTGCAGGGGGCGCAGTGCGGTGTGGTGCCGGGGGCATCGCCTGCAGTGCGGTGTGGTGGCAGGGGCGTCGCCTGCAGGGGGCGCAGTGCGGTGTGAAGGAGGTGCCACAGGCAGGGGGCCCAGTGTGGTCTGGTGGCGGGGGCATCGCCTGCAGGGGGCGCAGTGCGGTGTGGTGGCAGGGGCATCGCCTGCTGGGGGCGCAGTGCGGTGTGAAGGAGGTGCCACAGGCAGGGGGCCCAGTGTGGTCTGGTGGCGGAGGCATCGCCTGCAGGGGGAGCAGTGTGGTCTGGTGGCGGGGGCATCGCCTGCAGGGGGCGCAGTGTGGTCTGGTGGCAGAGACGTAACCTGCAGGGGGCGCAGTGTGGTATGGTGGCAGAGACGTAACCTGCAGGGGGCGCAGTGTGGTCTGGTGGCAGAGACGTAACCTGCAGGGGGCGCAGTGTGGTCTGGTGGCAGAGACGTAACCTGCAGGGGGCGCAGTGTGGTCTGGTGGCAGAGACGTAACCTGCAGGGGGCGCAGTGTGGCGAGTCAGCGTGTCTAGGGGTTATACAGGAAGCAGGACTAATGAGGGTCAGTTACGGATCTAGGGGTACTAGAAGGGTCTATAACTAGATGCTGCACCATTTTCCCTCATCCACAGAACGGGACCCCCATGGATCACAAGAACAGGGTCAGTTGTACCTCCATATGAATAGAGCGGCTGGCACCTTTGGGGTACATGGGGCACCCATTGTTGTGATCCGTGGAGGTCCCAGCAGTCAGATCCCGACTAATCGCCAAGGTATTCCCCTGTAACGTGGATCGGCGCAAACTTGATGTGGGTAAACTACCCCCTATAAAAAAAAATTAAAAAACACCAACAACTACTATAAATTCTATAAAGTCTATAGATCAGACCTCATCTGTAGGATCACTGGAACATAATCACGTGAACCTTGAAGATCTGCAAAAACAGCTAACATACGTGGGACACGGAGAACATACGGACGACACGTGGGACACGGAGAACATACGGACGACACGTGGGACACGGAGAACATACGGACGACACGTGGGACACGGAGAACATACGGACGACACGTGGGACACGGAGAACATACGGACGACACGTGGGACACGGAGAACATACGGACGACACGTGGGACACGGAGAACATACGGACGACACGTGGGACACGGAGAACATACGGACGACACGTGGGACACGGAGAACATACGGACGACACGTGGGACACGGAGAACATACGGACGACACGTGGGACACGGAGAACATACGGACGACACGTGGGACACGGAGAACATACGGACGACACGTGGGACACGGAGAACATACGGACGACACGTGGGACACGGAGAACATACGGACGACACGTGGGACACGGAGAACATACGGACGACACGTGGGACACGGAGAACATACGGACGACACGTGGGACACGGAGAACATACGGACGACACGTGGGACACGGAGAACATACGGACGACACGTGGGACACGGAGAACATACGGACGACACGTGGGACACGGAGAACATACGGACGACACGTGGGACACGGAGAACATACGGACGACACGTGGGACACGGAGAACATACGGATGACACCTGGGACATGGAGAACATACGGACCGTGGACCATTTGAGGCCGGAGTACAGCACAGGTCAGGTTTATGGGGTAGTAGCACGAAGCTGTAGGACCCACAATGGCCTCAGTTTTTATGAAGCATTAATTTACAAGAACCTTGTGCTCCATCAGTTCTAGAAGCCATAATCACTGTGTGTGTCCAGGAGCCATTGCTTTCCCTCTCAGGATGGATCAGCGTCACTTCCTAGGAGAGAGAAATATCCTGGAAGTACAAGTCCTGCGGGAGTGACGGGGAAGTCTATTCTGCACACGTAGTGGAGTCTGGTTGGCAGTACATCGGGCCCCTTACTAGTACGGAGCTCGGCATTACTATCCACATTTGCTTTCCTTCCCGAAATTCTGTTTGTGTCAGAACCAGAAGGATCTGGATGAACTCAGCAGCCTGTAGAGGAGATTTGTCCGGGGATGCTCCAGGTTGTACTAGTACCTTTCTGAAAGGTGGGTGTCAGACAGCTCCGTCCCTCACCAATCACAAGGTCAAAGGTCCTGTTCCCCCAATAAGATAGCAGATCACACTGCAGCAATATTGACCATCCATAGGAGTGATGTAGATAGCCAGGGTGTCCTCTGGTGGTGCCACATGCGAAGAACAGAGCATCAGGACCCGATACATGCGATTATTGGAAATCCCATCAGAACCATTCAGATTACACAACTCCCAATTCTGTGGATGTTTATATATTTTTTGTGCTCTAGCCATTCACTTTCTATTCACTGACAAACTGATATTTAAAAAAAAAAAATATATATAAACACACACACACACACACACACACACACTGTATTGACAATGCAGACTTTGTGATGACCCAGAGCTGTAATCTGCAGACACTTCCTGTCCATTTAGTTGCTAGAACGTGTTCTGGAAAATCTGACTAAGTTGCATACAAGGGATTCCGCGCTCATGATTACTCAGGTTCCCATTAGTCAGAAAGTTTGCATTAAAGGGGTTTTTCCCACAAATTCAACTTAGACCTTATCCATAGGATAGGGTCTAACTTGTTTTCGTGATCTCCCCACCAATCAGCAAGTGGTCCCAGGTACCTCAGTCGGACCCCTCGTCGCTCCATGAGAGAAATGGAGCAGATGCTGCACATGACCGTTCTGTTCCATACATCTCAATGGAGCTGACGGAAATTGCTGAGTTGTGTTTATCTGTAGAGAATGTATTATGTACATGAGTCCTCAAATAAAACATATAGCAAATGTACAAATAACCATCAAGACCATCTACAATTATAGGTCATATACCGCTGATTACAGAACTTTAGCTCCTCACACAGCTTTGCTCTTAGCTCTGTACACTGATGTGCTATACAGCTCCTCCTCTCTGCTCTGCAGCAGGCTTATGGGAAGGGAAGGGCTGTGGTGCAGCTCCATGCACAGATATAAGAGCACAGCAGTGTGAGGACTAGTCGCAATCCTGAAACAAATCTTTATTTCATAGTCCTGCTGCTACTAACAATGTACATGTATGAGTACAGGGATGCCATCTGCGGTCTGTATGGTCCTACCCACTGACAGGCAGTAGTAGAAGTCCCTATTACTGACCCAGCTGAGTTCTGTGCAATGTATTACTCCATAGTAGAATTCGGCTGTAGATGATGTGATGAGGACGGGTGTTAGGTGTACACATCACTGACTCTTCTTGTTTTGTTTGCAGGTGTGGACAGGTCCTCGGCCTCCCGCTCCCTATTCCTTCAACTTCTAGTCTCCAGTCTGAGGATATGACCCGACCAGGACCTCCCATGAGACTCTACACCGGGTGGAGTCCCTGATGCCTGTAATCCCCATTCCTCGTCGTGTTCGGTCATTCCACGGCCCACACACCACCTGCCTGCACTCTGCCTGCGGACCGGTCCGGACCACACACCTGGTGCGCACCAAGTACAACAACTTTGACATCTACCTGAAGTCCAGATGGATGTACGGCTTCATCCGTTTCCTGCTGTACTTCAGCTGCAGCCTTTTTACTTCCATCCTCTGGGTGGCACTGTCCATCCTGTTTTGCCTTCAGTATTTGGGCATCCGAGTATTCCTGCGCTTCCAGTACAAGCTGTCCATCATCCTGCTGCTGCTGGGGCGGAGGCGGCTCGACTTTAGCCTCCTGAACGAACTGCTTATTTATGGGATCCACGTAACCATGCTGCTTGTCGGAGGACTGGGCTGGTGTTTTATGGTGTTTATAGATATGTAAATAGATGCATGCGGAGGGAGAGCCATGTTCCTTGGCAGTAGAAGTGCGAGTCAGTCTTGTTTCTCTTTTATTTATCAATGCAAGAGTAGTCGTTTTTTAATAAAGGCATGTAAATACACGTCAAGTAGCCCAGCAGTGCGAGCCGCAAGCAACGTCCATCAAGCCAAGGTCTTAATGTTTCTTATTACCATCTTATTGCATATCTCTGTGTGTGCGGAGGGTGGACTGATACAGAGCATGTACAGCGGGGGCACAACTCCTCTTATACAATGGGATTGATTCCCTGTCCATACACCTTCAGTAACCATAGGACAGACACTTATTTGGTCAGCAGCTATTCCGTTTAGCTCACCCTGGCACATGTACACATGGCCAAGCATGAATTATTAATAGGAAGTGTGGTACATGTGCAAAATGGTCATTCTGCTGACATCTGTAGGAGGAGATTTGGAACACCCCATATGTATAAGTATTAGTAGGTTCACCGACTACTATCCACTACCTACCTTAAGATATAGCCTCATGTTTCTATCATCTTATAAAATCATATTCAGCTATTCCTGAAGTGGTGGATTTCCTGGTTGTGACATCAGCTAAGGGCAGTGAGGCCAGAGCACTAAGGGCATTCATATGAATCAGGACAGAATGTTTGTAATTGGATGACCTGAAGCATGTGATGAGTCACATGCTGGCGACACTCCAGGTCCTATTTTCTTGCACTCCTCTCCTACAGCTCCTCACAACAAGCCTCCTCTTTTCTCCAGCTATCCTGTACGGTTTCCCATGGTTACCAGAAAGCATGACAAATTGAGAGTAGCCTGGGGGGGGAACAAGGTAAAACCTCTGCCAGCAGCTAAATACCCGCAGATAGTAAATTAGAGAATTGCTTTTTCTCTTGCTTAGTGCAGAATTAGGCAAAAGTTTTTATACTTTACAGTTGTACTTAAAACACACACAACACTGAACATTATGAAATCTCAAAAAGCTCAGTTTTGGCATCTGCAAACACTACATCACTGTATATTCGCAAACAAATCAACAGGAGCGGAGATGACGGACTAAGGGATATTAAAGGAGAACCCCCTCCAAAGGAGAGAGGCCCTCCCCGTGCCCAGCCTCTCATACTCCAGAGAGCGCACCTTCACCAGGTCACCCAGAATGTTCCTAACCACCTCATCCACCGGGAGGATTTTACGCTGCGTCGATACTAAACACCGTGCGTTCCATGTGTGGTACCTGACCACTAGGCTAACTAGGAATAACGTGCAGCGGTCCCGGCCACCCAGGCCTCTGAGTGCTCCATAGGCCCACTCCGCATAGGAGAGACCGGCCAACCCGGGCCAATGGATGGAAGCGCCTACCCGGTTGTACACCTCTGTGTTATAGGGGCACTGAAGCAGGAAGTGGTCCATGCTCTCCAGCAGGCCACCGCACTCCTCCCAGGGACAACCCCTTTCCTCAGAGCTCCTACACTTCAGATTGTCCCTCACACACAGCTTTCCATGGAAGCAGCGCCAAGTCACGTCCCAAAACTTCAAGGGGATCCTGATGGAATTCAATAAACTCAAACCCACCCCCAGATCCCGACTTGGGCAATCCCTGAGGGCCAGAGGCTTCTGGAAACGGGTCAACAGAACCCTCTTGTCAAGGACTTTCCTCGACAAGGTCCTGATCTCCCACATTCCCAGACCCCACCGGCGAATCACCTTCAGCATCGGGGCAACCCTGGCAAACACCGGACCTTTCCAACCATTCACAAATGGGAAACTCTGTCCCTGCCTACAAAACATTCAGTCAATGGCCGAATACTTATCACCAGGGGAGATTTAAGTTTTTCTTATGGTGTAGAGTATACATTATTGAGCAAAAAAATTACTTTTTGATCTTACCATTTGGCTGCAGTGAAACAAAGATTGAATTCTTTCCATACCCCCTGTATATAAATGTGCAAGCAGTTTGCATATTCATTTCAGTGCAAAGTCAGACACAAAACTGGTGCAAACACTTTAATAAATTTGGCCCACTGTGTACATATATGACATTACTTATCCTGTACTGATCCTGAGTTACATCCTGTATTATACTCCAGAGCTGTACTCACTATTCTGCTGCTGGTGCAGTCACTGTGTACATATATGACATTACTTATCCTGTACTGATCCTGAGTTACATCCGGTATTATACTCCAGAGCTGTACTCACTATTCTGCTGCTGGTGCAGTCACTGTGTACATTTATGACATTACTTATCCTGTACTGATCCTGAGTTACATCCTGTATTATACTCCAGAGCTGTACTCACTATTCTGCTGCTGGTGCAGTCACTGTGTACATATATGACATTACTTATCCTGTACTGATCCTGAGTTACATCCTGTATTATACTCCAGAGCTGTACTCACTATTCTGCTGGTGCAGTCACTGTGTACATACATGACATTACTTATCCTGTACTGATCCTGAGTTACATCCTGTATTATACTCCAGAGCTGCACTCACTATTCTGCTGCTGGTGCAGTCACTGTGTACATATATGACATTACTTATCCTGTACTGATCCTGAGTTACATCCTGTATTATACTCCAGAGCTGTACTCACTATTCTGCTGCTGGTGCAGTCACTGTGTACATATATGACATTACTTATCCTGTACTGATCCTGAGTTACATCCGGTATTATACTCCAGAGCTGTACTCACTATTCTGCTGCTGGTGCAGTCACTGTGTACATTTATGACATTACTTATCCTGTACTGATCCTGAGTTACATCCTGTATTATACTCCAGAGCTGTACTCACTATTCTGCTGCTGGTGCAGTCACTGTGTACATATATGACATTACTTATCCTGTACTGATCCTGAGTTACATCCTGTATTATACTCCAGAGCTGTACTCACTATTCTGCTGGTGCAGTCACTGTGTACATATATGACATTACTTATCCTGTACTGATCCTGAGTTACATCCTGTATTATACTCCAGAGCTGCACTCACTATTCTGCTGCTGGTGCAGTCACTGTGTACATACATGACATTACTTATCCTGTACTGATCCTGCGTTACATCCTGTATTATACCCCAGAGCTGCACTCACTATTCTGCTGCTGGTGCAGTCACTGTGTACATATATGACATTACTTATCCTGTACTGATCCTGAGTTACATCCTGTATTATACTCCAGAGCTGCACTCACTATTCTGCTGCTGGCGCAGTCACTGTGTACATACATGACATTACTTATCCTGTACCGATCCTGCGTTACATCCTGTATTATACCCCAGAGCTGCACTCACTATTCTGCTGCTGGTGCAGTCACTGTGTACATACATGACATTACTTATCCTGTACTGATCCTGAGTTACATCCTGTATTATACTCCAGAGCTGCACTCACTATTCTGCTGCTGGTGCAGTCACTGTGTACATACATGACATTACTTATCCTGTACTGATCCTGAGTTACATCCTGTATTATACTCCAGAGCTGTACTCACTATTCTGCTGCTGGTGCAGTCACTGTGTACATATATGACATTACTTATCCTGTACTGATCCTGAGTTACATCCGGTATTATACTCCAGAGCTGTACTCACTATTCTGCTGCTGGTGCAGTCACTGTGTACATTTATGACATTACTTATCCTGTACTGATCCTGAGTTACATCCTGTATTATACTCCAGAGCTGTACTCACTATTCTGCTGCTGGTGCAGTCACTGTGTACATATATGACATTACTTATCCTGTACTGATCCTGAGTTACATCCTGTATTATACTCCAGAGCTGTACTCACTATTCTGCTGGTGCAGTCACTGTGTACATACATGACATTACTTATCCTGTACTGATCCTGAGTTACATCCTGTATTATACTCCAGAGCTGCACTCACTATTCTGCTGCTGGTGCAGTCACTGTGTACATATATGACATTACTTATCCTGTACTGATCCTGAGTTACATCCTGTATTATACTCCAGAGCTGTACTCACTATTCTGCTGCTGGTGCAGTCACTGTGTACATATATGACATTACTTATCCTGTACTGATCCTGAGTTACATCCGGTATTATACTCCAGAGCTGTACTCACTATTCTGCTGCTGGTGCAGTCACTGTGTACATTTATGACATTACTTATCCTGTACTGATCCTGAGTTACATCCTGTATTATACTCCAGAGCTGTACTCACTATTCTGCTGCTGGTGCAGTCACTGTGTACATATATGACATTACTTATCCTGTACTGATCCTGAGTTACATCCTGTATTATACTCCAGAGCTGTACTCACTATTCTGCTGGTGCAGTCACTGTGTACATATATGACATTACTTATCCTGTACTGATCCTGAGTTACATCCTGTATTATACTCCAGAGCTGCACTCACTATTCTGCTGCTGGTGCAGTCACTGTGTACATACATGACATTACTTATCCTGTACTGATCCTGCGTTACATCCTGTATTATACCCCAGAGCTGCACTCACTATTCTGCTGCTGGTGCAGTCACTGTGTACATATATGACATTACTTATCCTGTACTGATCCTGAGTTACATCCTGTATTATACTCCAGAGCTGCACTCACTATTCTGCTGCTGGCGCAGTCACTGTGTACATACATGACATTACTTATCCTGTACCGATCCTGCGTTACATCCTGTATTATACCCCAGAGCTGCACTCACTATTCTGCTGCTGGTGCAGTCACTGTGTACATACATGACATTACTTATCCTGTACTGATCCTGAGTTACATCCTGTATTATACTCCAGAGCTGTACTCACTATTCTGCTGCTGGTGCAGTCACTGTGTACATATATGACATTACTTATCCTGTACTGATCCTGAGTTACATCCTGTATTATACTCCAGAGCTGTACTCACTATTCTGCTGGTGCAGTCACTGTGTACATACATGACATTACTTATCCTGTACTGATCCTGAGTTACATCCTGTATTATACTCCAGAGCTGCACTCACTATTCTGCTGCTGGTGCAGTCACTGTGTACATATATGACATTACTTATCCTGTACTGATCCTGAGTTACATCCTGTATTATACTCCAGAGCTGTACTCACTATTCTGCTGCTGGTGCAGTCACTGTGTACATATATGACATTACTTATCCTGTACTGATCCTGAGTTACATCCGGTATTATACTCCAGAGCTGTACTCACTATTCTGCTGCTGGTGCAGTCACTGTGTACATTTATGACATTACTTATCCTGTACTGATCCTGAGTTACATCCTGTATTATACTCCAGAGCTGTACTCACTATTCTGCTGCTGGTGCAGTCACTGTGTACATATATGACATTACTTATCCTGTACTGATCCTGAGTTACATCCTGTATTATACTCCAGAGCTGTACTCACTATTCTGCTGGTGCAGTCACTGTGTACATATATGACATTACTTATCCTGTACTGATCCTGAGTTACATCCTGTATTATACTCCAGAGCTGCACTCACTATTCTGCTGCTGGTGCAGTCACTGTGTACATACATGACATTACTTATCCTGTACTGATCCTGCGTTACATCCTGTATTATACCCCAGAGCTGCACTCACTATTCTGCTGCTGGTGCAGTCACTGTGTACATATATGACAT